>NC_138551.1:54103597-54768597 GCF_964273705.1 Natrix helvetica | reverse complement strand
TGTTGTCCAAACAAGTTCTTGTACATGGGATGTTATAGTTTCTTGATCAGAAAGAAGTCTAAAGTTTCTGATAGTTGGGCTTATGCATGCCAGATGCAATGGGGAATTTATAAGATGTATGCCCAAACATGTGTATTTGTAAATGAAAGAGGTCATATGTTTTTATATGTCAATTTATATTTGAAAAACATGTGTCCATTGGAATGGGCCACTTGCGTAGCAAGGTAATATTTCTTCTTCCCAAACTAGTGATTATGGATTTGAGCGCCACAGCAATGGCCAGTGTTTGCCAGCTTTTTGGTATAACCCATCATCTTTGTCGAAAGAGTGCAGTCTTGGTCAAAGTTATCTCAATAGCACTGGGTAAGTAGTCAAAGCTATAATATTTGTTTAAGATTATCAACTGTAATGGTGTTGACCCTTTACCATATTCCTCAATCTGTGGTTTTCTTTATATCTTGAGTGATACTTTTTGCAAATGGAAAGCTGAGTCAGGATTATCAGAAAACTATAAAAAGTACAATTATCATTGACTGATGACAATACTATCAGAAAACCTTTTCAAGTTTACCAAAATGTCCCTCAACAAATAGAGACGATTAAGATTTATCAATACTGTCTATAAATTTCCTATCACTATAGTTGGCAGGTCAAATTTTATATTGAGTCATAAAGTTGAAAGTTTACTCCTTTAGCCCCTCACATTTGTGAGTTCATTTGGCCCAGCATAGTAATGACAAGTGATACTTGCTGCTTTATTGTGATAAAACAGCACCATATACATTTTGTCAGTGTCATTAACTCTGATAACTGTTGTGTTAGTTCTTCTTCTCAATATCAGAGCATGACAAGTGGCTAAAGTTCTGTACCAAGTCAATTTATACTGTTTCATGATTCAGTGGTTTAAATAACTGACGTGTGACAGTGATAGTCTGGGAAAGGGAGCTATCATTAGAAACAAGCAGCTTGTAGCTAGTCTCTTCAGGGTTCTTTGTTCTTCTTTTCACAGGTACAGAAAAGTCGTGTCTAATAACTGCACAGACGGTGTGCGCGAGCAGTACACAGCCAAGCCGCAGCAGTGCCCTGGCAAAGCCCCGCGAGGACTTCGGGTTGTCACATCAGATGGCACACTGACATCAGAACAAGGGCATAATGTTACCTTCATGGTACAGCTGGAAGAGGTATGGTCTGTTTAACATGTTCCCCACTGGGGTTTCCGAGTCAGAATCATTTAGAAGACAATGAATGGGACTGAACAGAATTAATTAACCAAGTGTGATTTAACTGATTAGTGACTTGAAAAATTTGAGCTATACATCTGGTCTATCATCCTATTATAAAAAGGGCTTGATTCTTTCCTCCATGGCCTCTCTTGTTTGCTGTTTGTACCTCTGCCCTCAGTGACACTGAAATAAGAATATCTGGTCTAACACTGCAAAACATGGCAAGATTATCATGTACAGCATTTTTAAAGCATGCATTTCTAGAACACCTCACAGTACAAAAAAGTCTAGATTAAAATGTTGTTGTAACTGTGACTATTTCAGATAATTAGGTTTACTTTAAGGAAGATTAAGGAAGGAAAAGGAGAAAAAAAAGGTTTCTTAAATGGAAGAAAGGTACCTTACAAGAAGATAGCCAAGGGATCATAGGTAGTGTCTATCAACTGAATAGTAAAAAATATATGAGGAATAATCAACCAGAAATTATTTTGACACATGTGAATTTTAGGGTTGCTGAATATAAAGGAAAATCCGCAGTGTGTGCCCCCACCCCCCAGCAAAATCCATGCTTTTGAATTTTGCAGTTTGCATAGGAAATTTCCATAGATGTCATTAGTCTAATCTTTAACTGGTATATCACACTGTCTCTTATATTTTTCGATGGCAGGAGGTGTATGCAAGATTCAAAGCTGCATTAGTAAATATATTGGAGTAAAAAAAATGAACTATGCTATAGATGGAGCTATATGGGTGTATAAAGGAGGAAATTTCGTTATACAATAGGAAACCTTGTTTGCACAATAGATTTGCCATATAAGGGACCTTCTTTTCCTGGTTGCATCTTCCCAATCTACCAGATCACAGAGGCAGGGAATGCTATTGATCTCCTCCTAAGAAGGTACATCTAGTGGAATCAAGAAGAAGGCCCTTCTTCATGGGGGCTCCTTCACTCTGGAACATCATCTAAATATAAGATTGACCCCCATTTTGGCACTCTTTTGCAAGGCCCTGAAGATCTGTGTCCCATTCGAGTATACACCTACAAACACACACATAAAGAGGGAGAGATAAAGAGAGCATGAGTAGATAATATGTGTTTATTTCACACACACAGCCAACCCCTACTACAGTCTCTTATATGCCTAAGGCACAGAAATGGCACCAGCAGGATTCCAGCCCCATGATGCTTGGGGTTCATGATTTGGTCAAAGCAAATGCGGTTTCCATGGGTTCATGGCACAACAAAAACCACAAAACTCCAGCAGGGTTTTTAAAAATTTATTTATAAAATTTGTAGGCCTCCATCTTACCTCTAGGTAACTCTGGGCACCTTACAAGGTTTCAGGCAACTTGGCATCAATGGGTTTCAGGCACAATGAAAGCAGCATGGTCTCAATAGGTTCAAGGCACAACAAAGACAGCTTAACTTTGAGGGGTCCAAAGGCAGGACAATGGCAACACAGCTCCAGCAGTTTCAAGGCCTGATGAAAGTAGCTTGGCATCAATCGGTTCAAGGCAATGAATCAAGATTATTCATGGATTGACAGATTACAATTATATGCAACAAGTCCCAGTCTCCAAATGCTGACGTAAATAGACGCTGTCTGTTGCACCTGATTAGGAAGGCTGAGGCTGCCTCCTTGCAAGTAGCCTTGCTAACTTCCATTGCACCTTCCTCTGTTCAGCTCTGTGCAACCTTGATTGGCCGGGGGTGACAACTCCTCTTCTGCTGGCCATCCGCAGCTGTGCCTCTCTCTGGCCTGTGTGGCCAAATGATCATCCACAGTAAATCACTACATGTGTGCCTCTTCTCCTCCTTGCACAACTGTCTGATCACCCAGCTGCTTCTCACTGCTGGATTCCCCTGACATTCCTGGTATAGCCTTGCCTAGACCATCCAAATTCTCCAGAGAGCCTTCCACATCCCCCTGGTGCTCCACAGAGTGCCTTCTTAGATGTCCCCAGAGTGGCACTCCCTCATTGTCCAAGCCAATGCCCAAGAGAGCCATCACAACCTAGTTTTGTCAATGGGTCTGGGGAGCTTGATGGAACACATCAAGTGGCTTATTTAATTGACTGTTGTTGCCAGGTGGCTGGGGGCGTATTGCTTTCTAATGTTTTTATATTGAGTTTTCATCTTTGTAAGCTGCCCAGAGTCACTGAGAGTTAATTGGATAACCATATAATTTTTGTTAAATAAATAAAATATATTTGAGAAAAGGCAAATTGGAAGAAATATTATGGACTTTTGATAACATCAAATACCATTTGATGATGGTAGTTTTCAAGTTCATTTTGAATATCTAAATTTCACTGAAAGAGATATAGAATTATATGGCTGGAATTAATTTGCTTAGTAAAGATAAAATTATATGCATTTAGATTGTAATCCTAAGTTCATTTATCAAGAAATAAACCTTATTCAAGTCAATGAGACTTAATTTTAATTAGACACACATTCTTTTAATTAATGCATTACATAAAAACATTCATAAGCTAAATTTAATAAAACAAAATTATTCTACCAGAAGAACCTTGTATACCATTTCCATCAACCCTGCATATTCAGCATAGGCAAAAAAAAGTTATGATGTATACAGAAAATATAAAGCAAATTACAGATAATTTCACTCTGGAATAGAAGGAGAAGAAACATCTGCCTGATACAAAGACCAATTAAAACTTCATTTGAAACATCTGCAAGGATAAAGAGATAACAAGTTAACATAACTAAAGACTTCCAAGTAGAATGTGAGGCTTGGGATTCAAATTTATAAAAATTGAGTTGCATCTCATTGTTTTAATACTTTGATTTACATATAAATCCTGGCACTTTGTAGAAAAAGAAGTATGCTTGCAGCCTCTTCAATGAGATTGAAATTGACTGTTTGAGGATATAATTCTCATTAGAATGATTAAAATTAGCAATACCTTCTCTTAAGAAGCAAAATGCAGAGGATGTAATCAAGGTTTAATGATGTTTGATAAGCCTGTCAGGTTGTTATATCAGAAGAATCAGGAAAACTGGAAAATGAATATAGCTAAGTAACCATGATCATCAGGCAAACATGAAAAAAGGATTCTTCACTAGGTCTTTGCTAACAAATTTGTCAAACAAAAGCAATAACAATGGCAAACCAGCAGAAACATATCTTACTTTCATGCCTTGGTGGAATAATAATTTTCCATGAGTGGAAGACAAATAAAAAGAAGAGCTGAACTATACTTTCTGAGAGAAAACTATGCTAAATTTCAAACTATGCTAAGCTTCCAGTATTAAATAGGAACCTATTTTGCTATATTAAAGTAGAAGCCATAATAATGGCACTGTGTAAGTGGAGGAAATGCAAACAAAACATAGGAAAAGTTATTGAGAAGCTGCACTAACACAAATTTGAGAGTATTCAGTAATCTATTTCACTGAATATACCTAATTGCAGTTACATCACAATTTTCAAGGTTTACATAGTATATTTCAAACAATGCAACACTATTGGATTTGGGAAAGTGTTAAACAGTATCCCTAACTTCATATGTTGGTGTATTACTTGGGGATCCTATATAAATCAGGTTTTGTAGCATAAATACAGAAGTTGAAAATCCTGAAGTATTACATACTGTCTTTTAATAATCACTAACGTAGTAGCCTACTTTGCCCAAGATCACTGCTTTTAAAAAAGTGCTATGGCCATTTTCCTGAACCTCTGAAAGGTGAAATGGTTGGTTTTCATTTCTTCCTTTTATTCATCAGAAAGAGCATTTTGATTCCCTTAAAATTATTGAAAGCACACGATTTATTTGCAGTCCCAATGTTTCAGAGATCCTATACCTCTGTTGAATGCAGCCAGGACTGCATTGGGTTTTTTGGCAGCAGCAACACAAAGCTGGCTCATACTTGAATGATTGTACACTAGGACTCCAAGATCGCTCTTGCAGCTACTGCTGTTGAGCCATGAACCAACTATTCTGTACGTTTGCATTTGGTGTAGATTTTCACTTTTTTCCCTATTGTTTTTCATTTTGTTAGTTAGGGCCCAGTGTTCAAATCTATCAAGTTCCTTCTTTATCTCAAACCTATTGGCTTTTCCTGCCAGCTTGATAACGTCTGCAAATTTGATGAGTACCGCTGACATAGCTGTTAAAGAATTATTAGGTCTAAGAAAGAGCCTTGAGGTGCACCATTGAATACTTTCCTTCATATACATGCAGTTCCATTAAGGACTACATGTTGAGTGAAGTTGGTCTGCCAAGTTACAAATCCATTTGATAGTGATGCTGTCTAACCACATCTTCCTCTCTTATCAAGCTACTGTTATCTATTAGCTTGTTATCTAGTTTATCAAATGCCTTACTGAATTCCAAATAAATTATATCCACAGCATTTCACTGGTCCATTAATTTTGTTACTTTGTCAAAGAACGCAGTAAGATTTGTCTGGCATGATCTGTTTTTGACAAACCCATATTGGTTTTCGGTTATGACTTGTTTGTTTCCAGATGTTTGCAGATTTGTTGCTTGATTATCGTTTCCAGGATCTTCCCAGGTCAGGCTGATAGGTCTGTAGTTTCCTGGATCCATTTCTTCTCCTTTTTTGAAGAAGCAAATTATGACAGCCCTTTTCTAGTTCTCTGGCAGTTCTCCAGTGCTCCAGGATCCTTGATAGATATGGTTCAGCATTTTTGAGATCATGTCTGCCAGTTCCTTCAAAACCTTGGGCTGTAATCCATTCGGTCCCGGTGATTTGAACGGATCTAAAGTTGATGGGTGTTCTCTTACCATTTTCTTGCTCATTTTTACTTGCATTCCTAGGCTGCATTTTACAGTGTTTTTTGATAGGTTGGACTGTTTTTTTTCCGTTTGTGTAAAGACAGATGCAAATAATAATAATAATAATAATAATAATAATAATAATAATAATAATAATAATAATAATAATAATAATAATAATAATAATAATAATAATAATTAAGCAGTTCTGCTTTCCCCCTGCTGCTCATCACCTTCTTGCCATTTTCTCTCATTAATAGACAATAACATCTGAGAAAGATCTAAAATCAAAGTAAACCCACTTTCTATCTAGCAGAATAAAAACAAAACAATGCATAAAAATATAAATGATTGGGAATTTGTTACAGTTACCTTGTCATTGCTTTCTATTACCTATAGTACCTAAAGCAAATAATCAAGGCTTACCACAGTGATTTATTAGACAGTGTATACTGGAGGGGGTCTTCTCCAAAAGAATATATGGGAGACACATGACAAAGAGCTGCACTCATATTTCAGAGAGGAGGAGGAAATGCCTGCATATATACTCATAAGTAACAATATAATGAATATAGTAATAGAAGAACAGGAAGTAACCTGTTTTCTACAGAAAACAATGGATTTAGAAGAAACTTCTGCAACTTGAGATTCAGGGGTTGCTATGGAAATGTTCTGGTAAAACTTAACATAGACCGCTGTGAGCTTCATTGACCTATTCTTTATGTCTCAATTTGTCTGTTAAACAATCCCATTCATCTAAAGACTGATTCTCCCCACAGTCCACACAAAGATTCTACAGAGCTGCTGTAGACCCATATTCTTATAGCATAATTAAGCCTGTTCACTCAGGTGAATTACATCCATTTTAGTTGTAGTACAAAATAAAATTGCATAGTGTTTTTTTTCTTTTTTCTTTGTAGTCTATGGCCACCAAGAGTCCTGTGGACATGGTGAAGCTTTGTTTTCACAGAAACGTTTGGGCCACTCAACCTTCCACTGGTTGAACTCAAAGGTGCTCATGAATGTTAAAGTTAACAACCAGTTTTAATCATTCCATTCAGGGACTAACCAGGACCACTATAGTGAATTGAAAGAAAATTAATCCTAATAAGTTCAGACACTAAAGGACGTAAAGGACAATCTTTGTCTGATCAGTCAATCAACAGCTGACTTGTCAATCTAAATAGGCAGAAATATCTGAAGCCTGCAAAAATAAAATTATACTCATTGACTGGCAAGATTCCCTCTCAGGTAGAGTTGGAGTTTTTTTTTTTCCAGTGCTGGCTAAAAAACCAGGTAAGATAAAAAGCTTCCACCAACAAAAATATGATTTTGAGATTAGGATATTGTAGAACAATCCGCTCTTAGGGGGAGCCTGGAACCCCTGCAGAGTGTGTTCCCACAGATGACTTTTATGTTGCAATGGTGGGTTGGAGGGAATCAAATACCTCCCTTGGACCAACAGGTCTGGTGAGTGGCAACTGGCTCATCAATATCAACTGAAGGTGGAGACCACATTGATCGGAACGGCTTCAGAAGAACAGCACATGGTGTGGTGGCAGCCACTTGAACAGCATGTGTACAGCGGTGTAGAAAGCAAAGGGAAAAATACTAAACTATATATTTGCCAGGAAAATCATGTTAATGGTGGCAAAATCTAACCATGGTCCTATGGGCCTCCCTTAAATGGAACAGGGGTGCTTAGAATTTTCCGGTCCCCTAGAAGCATGATAAACCCAAATCTATGAATTGGAACATGGAATCTGAGAAGCCTATATGATTCTGGGAAAACATACAACACTATCAAAGAAATGTCCAAATACAATATCTCTATATTGGGAGTAAGA
This sequence comes from Natrix helvetica, assembly GCF_964273705.1. Classification (NCBI taxonomy): domain Eukaryota; kingdom Metazoa; phylum Chordata; class Lepidosauria; order Squamata; family Natricidae; genus Natrix; species Natrix helvetica. Next base: position 54,760,760 of record NC_138551.1, on the reverse strand, counting down.
GAAATGCACGACCTGAAAATGGAATGTGTAGAATAGTAGATTATACTATCTATTACTCTGGTGAAAATAGTAAAAATAATTGAAAACAATCTTGTAATTAAATGCATCCTTTATTCCTGTATCTGATAGTGATGATGATCCAAATAAATAGTACTCCAGCAAATATGAATGTTATACAAGTTTACACTCCCATGGCTAACAGTGATGGTGAGGATTTAGAGAAGTTCTATGAAGATATAAACAGTGTACTGGAAATCCTAAAAAGTAATAATATCACAATACTTTGGGGGACTTCAATGCAAAAGTGGGAGAAGAAAGTGATGTTCCTGTAGTTGGAAACTTTGGCTTAGGAACCAGAAATGGTAGAGTGACAGGTTTGTAGACTTCTGCCAGGAACATAGGCAATGTGTGATGAATACTTTTTTCAAGTTACCAAAAAGATGCCTCTACACTTGGGAGATCTCTGGCAGATACACGAAATAATATAGTAAGGAACCAAATTGACTATTTTACAATAAACAAAAGATTTAAAAACTCAGTAAAAACATACCCAGGCACAAATGTACCATCTGATCATAATCTACTACTTTCCGAAGTCCAGCTGAAACTAAAAAGGATAACCTGAATCCTTCTAAACCAAGAATTGACAGTGGCTTCATCACTAAACATGTAGATAAGATAAAAGAAGAACTAGAAATTTGTTTAAGAGAAACCAACAGCCTAAATAATGAAGATGTATAAGTGAAATGGAATAAATTTAAAAATGCAATAGTAGAGGTAACAATCTCCAAACAGATGGGGGGGGGGGACCACAAGAAACAACAGTGGATGATGGATGAAATTCTTCATCTCAAAGATGAAAGAAGCTCTTATAAAAATAAAAACAAAGAAAAATACAATGAATTGCAGAAAACAATTAAAAGAAAAATTCGACTGGCAAAAGAAAAATGGTTTGCAAAGAGATGCAAAGAAATAGAGCGTATTCATGATAATTTCAATTTACACAAAAAAGGGAAAGAAACAACAGGCCTCTACAAAAAGAAAACAAAACAACTTAGTTAACAAGGAGGGGGATGAAAAACTAAAAAGATAGAAGGAATATATTGCAGAACTTTTTGAGGACACTAAGGATGATATTGATATGGGAAGTATAACAACTGGACCAACCATTACTATGGAGGAGTTTGAACATGCAATAAAAATAGCAAAAACAAATTGCTGGAAGACAATGGGAATAAATTTTTACTACAACTCTTCAATCGAATATATGAAACAGGGAAAGATACCAAATGATTGGCTAAAGTGACAATTCCCCAAAAAATAAATGCAAAAAAGTGTACCAAATACAGAGCAATAAGCTTAATGTGTCATGGCCTGAAAATATTTCTAAGAATAATTCACACAAGAATATACAACAAAATTGAGGAGCATCTAAGTAACACTTGGTTTCAGAAACAATCTTGGCACACGAGATGCCCTATTTAGAATTTAGGTTCTTGTACAGCATTGTAGAGATGTCAATCACAGTGTTTACATGTGCTTCATTGATTTTGAAAAAGTATTTGATAAAATAAGGCACAACAAACTATTACAAGTCCTGAAACAAGGGACTAGATGCAAAGATATACAATAGATTATCATAAAGAATCTGTATTGGTATCAGATAGCAAATGTGAGATAAGGCCAAAAATATTCAGATGATGCAGAAGTATGAAGAGAGGTCAGACAGATCTATATTCTGTCTCCACTGTTGTTTAATATCTACTCTGAGTCAATTTTCAACGAAGCACTGGAAAACATAGATACTGGCCTCAAAGTAAATGGTGTTCAGATCAACAATTTAAGATATGCTGATGATAGAGTTCTGCTCACCAGTAAGCATGAAGATCTTCAGCTCCTCATCAACGGAGTCACAGAAATATCTGAAGAATTTGACATGAAACTTAACACCTCAAAAACCAAGATCATGGTCATCATCAAACAACCCATTAATTTACCACCGATAAATTCAGAAGGAATACCACTAGAAAAAGTTGAAAGGGTCACATACCTTGGTTCTAATTTACATGAAAGCTGGGGCATGACCACTGAAGTAAAGACAAGGATAGAGGAAGATTGAACAGCATTCTTCAAAATAATAAAGGTCTTCTGCAGTCACATAAGCCTAAGACTGAAAATGACTCTTGTCAGATGTTACATCTTTTCTGTCCTGCTCTACGGAGTAGAGAGTCTCTGACAGCCACATGAAGAGACTTGAAGTGTTTGAAATGTGGATTGACAGATGGCTGTTACATATAAGCTGGTTTGGCAAAATCAGAAATGCGGAAGTGATAAGCTGCCTGGGAAAGCTAAGGGAGATAATCAACACCATTAAAAAGCAAAAGTTAGAATATTTTGGACCTGTGATACGACACCTGGAAAAATATGCCATACTTAACTTAATCCTCCAGGGAAAGATTGAAGGCAAACGAGGTCCAGGCAGAAGAAGAACATCATGGCTTCAAAATCTAAGGGACTGGTTTGGACAAAACTCAGCAGCACTTTTTTGTGCAGCTATCAATAAAAATAGGATCGCCGACATGATCACCAATGTCTGATGACAGATATGGGATGAGAAGAAAAAGAAGAGCAATCTGACACATAGTGGAAAGTAGGATGTACATTAGAATACTGATTTTATTTTATTTTATTTTATGGACTATACAATGAAGAATTGTGAGTTCATTTTGTGTGCATTTGTGTCTTTGTGTTGTAAATTTAATCTTGTCAGAAATATTCTCTTTTCCCTTTGCCTTTTGTTTTCTTTCAATTTACTTCCTATTATTTAACTTGGTACTTGATTTTTTAATTAATCAGTTATTTTTATTCTGGAAAGCGCTTTAGTCTGACCATATATAATGTCAGTTAGCTATGGAAGTAATGAAGGAGGGAGACTACCAGTTGTTTCTTCTTGAGTACATTTGGGATAAGTAAGATTTCATTGGGATTAAATGGCTGCTAGCCACATCATAATATCAGGTCTTCAAAAATTATGGAGGGTTGAGGATTTAGACTGTGGGAGTCAGAAATCCCAATCTATCACCTTTCCTTCCTCCTGTTCCACATTATATTCCTCTTAATTTTCTCTCTTTGTATAAACAGCTTAAACTGAACTCACGCCTACATTCCTGAGTACAGCTTCTGAAGAAATCACCTGGCTGCTTTCGTGTTAGCCTACCTCCATTGCTTTCAATAGGAACTTGTATGCAGAAGGAATGATAATAAATGCAGGGATTTTGTATTTTATGAGTTGTCATAAGTCAGATGCTGGAGTAGTGAACGTCATTTTTGTGGTTTTTTCTGTGCACTACTTTTGACTTTGCAGAAATATTGATTAGATCAGCTGATCCTTGCCTGCTTTAAATGTTCTGAGGCCAGCAGGAATGAAGACAATTGCTTAGCTGGCTTCAAAATGCTTTTCATTACAGAAGGGAAAGTGTGCACGTGGAAATGTCTTTTGTTTTATGTATTATTGAAATGGTCTTATCTTAACCAAAATAATATAGACTTCAGAAAAACAGTCTGCATATATGATTTATTTAATCAAGGGTCAAATAAATGTTGCATAAAGAGCTCTCTGATAAACTGAAAGACAAAAAGGATAAGTATAAAAAACGGAAAGAGAGACATACTGTATATTAAAACCAGAATACCAGCATATAGCCAGAATCTACAAAAATGAAGTCAGGAAAGCTAAGGCTCAGAACTAAGGCTTGCAACAACTGTCAAAAATAAATTTTAAAAAGTTTCTTTAAACATGTAAAAAACAAGAAAAAGGTCAAGGAAACAAATGGCCAACTAGTGGGAGAAGATGGCAAGGAAATGATAGGTAGCAGGTAGAGAAGCAGAGCTGCTTAATTCATGCTTTAATTCTGTCTTCACGCAAAAGGAGTGTTAGTAGATAACCACTTAAATATGAGCCAGCAGTGTGCTGCAGCCACCAAAAAAGCCAATGCAATCAATGCATCAATAGAGGCCGAGGATCAAGATCATGTGAATGTAACACTTGGAATATTGCAGACAGTTTTGGTCGCCAAATATAAAAAAGATTTGAGACTTTAGAAAGAGTGCAGAGCAAAGAAAAACAATTATGATTAGGGGGCTGGAACCTAAAACATATGAAGAACAGTTGCGGGAATTGGATGTCTAGTCCAGAGGTGGGTTGCTAATTTTTTTACTACCGGTTTAGACGTGCTTGCGCACCACACTTCTGCACATGTGCAGAAGCATCCGGGCAGGTGGGCAGGGCTTCCCACCCCCGCTACTACCAGTCGGCTGATACAGGCCGAACCAGCAGCAACCCACCTCTGGTCTAGTCCAGTGAAAATAAGAACTAGGAGTCATATGATAGCAGTGTTCCAATATTTGAGGGGCTGTTACAAAGAAGAGGAATCAATCTGTTTTCCAAGCACCAGAAAGTGAGACAAAAAAGCAATGGATGGAAACTAATCAAGGAGAGAACCAACCTAGAACTAAGGAGACAGTTAGAACAATTAATCAGTGGAACAGCTTGCATTCAGAAGTTGTGGGTGTTCCATTGCTGCAGCTTTTTAAAAAAGAGATTGGTCAGCCATTTGTCTAGAATGATATAGAGTCTTCTGCTTGTACAGGAGGTTGAACTAGAATACCTCCAAAGCCCCTTCCAACTCTTATTATTCTATTATTAAAACCAATCTTTAGAAAATGAAGCTTTGAAACACAAAAGATGTAGCAAAATGTGCCTCTGTTGTAAAGTTATTACTTGACTATTTGATTTGATCACTAACATTAAGTAGCATTCAGTATAAAATATATTCCAAGCACTTATTTAAGCATTCTGACTAGATTTGTTACGTAAGTGTGGTGTTGTGTATGTATAAATTTATTCATTGATTGGAACCAAATCAAGCCAGTTGCCAAAAGTTAAAAGATTAGAGTAAATTGAGAAATTCACAGTTCACTTATTGCCATAAGATTTAGCTTAGTGATAAAATATTTTTTAAGGAGAAAGCTATTGCTCTGTATCCCTACCTTTCTAGTGTAATATAAAACATGTATATTAGTAATAATCTTCATCATATAGAAATTATGTTCCTCAGAGCACAGGAAAATATGTATGGAAAACAATACAGGTTAAAAGTTGTTTACAACAGGCCTTCTTTCTCTGCTCCCTCCTCTGTTTTCCCTAAGTAATTTCATTTGTGACAGAAAAATATCTCACTGGTTGCATACTTTACTTTTGCTTCCTTGTCCTGGTGCTTCAGATATTTAAATGTCAGCTTTTTGATGTGCCCTTTTCAGAAATCTGCTAGAGCCTGAATTGTATTTAATGGGCAGAAAGCATTTTCAGTTCAAATAATTTAAGCAATTATGGTGAAGAAAGGAACTTTTAGAGCAATTCTTCCCATAAAAGAAACTTTTGAATAGCAGATATGGGTCTACTCAAAGAAGATGCCATTCTCCCCCAGCAGGAAATCTTGGTAAGAACCCAAAGGACACCTTGTGCCGAGCTTAGAAATTACCTTTTCCCCTTCACGTAGCAATATATACTAAATTTTAGTAATAAGAGAGACATATATTTGTAGATATTTTGCATCACCTTTAATAAAATTCCACAATTTATTTCAATGTTTTTGAAGGTTCTATCAACAGCTGTTGATAATTCATCAAATGTTAATATATATATATATATATATATATATATATATATATATATATATATATATATATATATATATATATATATATATATATATATATATATATATATATATATATATATATATATATATATATATATACACACACATACATACATACATACATACATACATACATACATTTGATGAATTATCAACAGCTGTTGATAGAACCTTCAAAATCATTGAAATAAATTGTGGAATTTATTGTTCCTTTTTATATTTGTGTTGTATTTGTGCTGATATATATATAAAAATAATGGTTTTCTGCCTGGATGGTTTTCTGTAATGAGCCGAAGGACAGAAAGAGGGAGTAGTGAGCTTCCTCCCATATATGGGCATACCAGGGGTTGTAACACAAATACACACACACACACACACACACAAATATATATATATATACACACACACACATATATACATACACACACACACACACACACACACACACACACACACTGGAAGATAAAAATGCATGTATCTTCTACTCTCATGGCTTTTCAAATTAAGTTTGCATATACATAAACCAACAAAAGTAATTTTGTACATTTTTATACTATTTCAATGCCAAAATTATTTTTGTTTTGTTTTAATCTTTGCACCAGATTTTAATGTGCCAATTTTGAGCACCAAAACGACCTTTCAGAGGCATGCATAAATATCAACTTCCTGTTGATGCCAGATAAAGTGTTTTCTTTAGAGAGAGAGAGGTTTCATTATTTCTTTCTGCATAAGAAGTTTGCATAAAATAGCAATACAGTTCTTTGCATATTTAACCTAGAATAAAATTGAGAATTGCTTCCAGTTAAACACACAGAGAACCGTGCTATTTGTAAAGGACGAATAGAATGATCATATTCAAATATTTATAAGGAAATTGCAGCAGAAAAAATGTCTCTATCTCTGTCATAGAGTACATGTCCATGCAGGCCCATATGCACACTGCCTTATTCGAAATTTCTCAGTAAGAGATGGACTTTTAAAATTTATTTGTATTTATTTAATTGCATTGGCTTCACAACTCTAATGCAGTGGTTCTCAACCTGTGGGTCGGGACCCTTTTGGGGGTCGAAAGACCCTTTCACAGGGGTCGCCTAAGACCATCGGAAAACACATATTTTTGAAAAAAATAAAGGAAAACAAAAAATAATTTTATGGTTGGGAGTCACCACAACATGAGGAACTGTATTAAAGGGTCGGGGCATTAGGAAGGTTGAGACCCACTGCTCTAATGGATCCTGGATATATATTTGTGTGTGTGTGTGTGTGTGTGTGTGTGTGTGTGTACGCGCGTGTGTATTTGTAGAATATAACAAATGAAAGATAACTTGAATCAGATTTCAATGTTGCTTTTTTGATCATCTTTGATCATCTTTCTTACCTCACTTTCATTTTCCAGGCTGTACTCTTTCCTGTTTTTTTTCAGTAATGTTTTAGCTGAACATAATGATGCCCTCTCTTATAATCTTGTCAAGTTTTGTTTAATAGCTAGCAAGTTTCAGGAGGACTTCATTAAGTACAGTTTGAGTTGATTAAACTTCCTTCAGGTTTAAGAATAACAATAATAGTTAATCCTCTTGTTGTTTATATATTTCTAGCTTTATTTATGGGGGTCTTTTCACTAAGGCCTTTGTGTTAAGAGTCTCACTGTTCCAAGAGGTAGGAAAGTTCCATTTGTCCAGGCTGTATTGAATTTATTTTTGATTCCATTTTATTTTAATTGTTTTATATTAATTTATTCCCACGTTTTGTTAACAGAAGTCCGGCCATCGACCAAAATGAACTTCTTTAAATGAAATTTAAGAAGAAAGTCCCTACACTGAAAAAATAAGAATGCTTTCTCTCCACTGTACTGTGTTCTCCTTTAAATATTTTAGTCTTTCTTTAGCTTTAGGGATTTCACTAGATCCTGGAAACAAAGATTTCTACTTCCAAACTGAAGACATTTGTAACTTTCCTAGTAGGATTCACTGGGCTAGGGATTTTCACTGTGAGTTGTATTATGTTGGGGGGGGGGGGGATACATGAAAGGAGGCTCAGCCAATCTCATTGTATACATGTTGTACTCTGATAATAAAGGTTTGGATTCTGAATTCTGAACTAAAGCAGCTTATCCATCCAGGACAATTAATAGGCAAGAAGGGTGAGCATTCATTCAATTGTCTCTAATTTTGCAGCATTTTCATTAATCTCTGGTTTCCTTCCTGCTCTCCTATTTAGGGTGACATTCAAAGATCAATAATCCGCGTGGATTTTGGAGATGGAAGTGCTGTGTCATATGCCAATCTCAGCTCAACAGAAGATGGAATCAGGCACATCTATCAAAATGTTGGCATCTTCCGTGTAACTGCGCAGATCAGAAACAGCCTGGGGACTGACACTGCAGTCTTGTATTTGCATGTTAATTGTATGTAATTATTGTTGGTATAACAATACCTTAAAGATAAATTGATGTCAATTCAGATGTTCTGCTTTTGATAAATACTGTTGATGGTACAGGTGTTAGGTTTTATTTGATGCAATCATATTTTAGAGATGAATCGAGAATTAGAAAAGTGGATGGAAAGGAAAAAGAACCAGAAAACAAATAGGAATTGCTTTAGGCTATGATTTATGATGGTCTGATTTAGTGATTCATGTAATTTCAGAAGTGTAATTTTTCATGAATTTGTATCATGCTTGAAGCCTTCCTTCATAACCCAGGGCCAGTGTAAAAGAATAGAAAGTCATTTGGTAATGCCTCAAGTTCAAAAGGATCTTATTTTTAAAGGTAGGCTTGGGTTTTTTAAAACTTTGTTTTGGTTTTATCATACTTTTCTTTCAATAACTTCATTTAACTTATTGTTTTTATTTCTATTAAAATTGAATTTTTGGAAACCTGGAAGAGATCTAGACCATCTGGTTACTTGAAAGGCTCTGCCAGCAACCTGGAGTACTAGGACATTTGTCCAAGAGCATATATTCTGGCCAGATATTTTACCATGATACCTGATGAATCCACCACTCTTAGGAATATGTAACCCTTACGATTATTGTTTCCCTGGGAATGTTGCTTGCTCCTGGGATTGGATATAAAATGTGTAGATCCCGTACCCCTTTATGGGACTGAATAGTTTGTTTTGCTTTTGAGATATCAACCTTTGTTTCCAATATTGCTTCAAAAGAAAGAGAAAATGAAATTTATGGGTATTGATGAATTTATAAAATATGTTATTGTTTATAATGCACAAAGCAGTTTGATTAAATAGAACAAAACAAGATGCCATATAATTGCTTTAAATTTAAACATAAAAGATCAAATAGCAAGTTTTTCAGAGTTAATTTTTGAGATTTATTTGTTTGTTTATTATGTGCCATCAAGTTGTTTTCAACTCCTAGCAACTGCGTAGATTTTTTCTCCCACGATGATCTATCCTTAACTTGGCTTTTCAAGTCTTCCAGGGGTATATACATTACCACTGTAATTGAGTTCATCCACCTTTATTTCACTTTTCCCAGACTTTTCCAGAGATCTAAGTCTTTGTAATTTGTCTAAAGCCAGATAATTTCAAGTTAGAACACTGAACTGATATAGTTGATGATCCATTGATTTGTTTGTTTTTGTTGTCTATGATATTATTCTTGCTTGTATTGTTAAACACTAAAGTTCAAAAGTGTCAATACTCCTGATATTTTGCTTCTTCAAAATCTGACTTGAACTTTGGAAAAATATGACAGAAAAGTCTCAGAAAGACGTTGGTGAAATTTCAGAAAAGTTAATTATGTAACTTCAAAATTGAACTTCTTAAAATTTCATTTCCACTTTATGCATAAGCTAGTTGCTTACACCCCAAAATTAATCGTAAGTAGAGAGAGAGAGGATAATATCCCAAATAACCTAACCACAGTAACACACAGCCAAGCAATCTTCTGCTGTTTGCTAAGAAAGATTTTGCCATCATGTCACACTTTAAATGCAAGTTAACAAGGCTACTTGATGGAAAACCTTTTTGTTTATGCAGGCCATGACCTGAAGCAGAAATGTCATTGCCTGTGTCATTCCCATCTGGTAACGGATTACAGCCATGTAATTGCTCTGTGTGTTTCATCATCATATAATTTATTACATTCCTTGTCAGATCTTAAACTGCATAGGATGTGATGTTCTCTTCAATGTTTCAAGGATTAAATTCATAAACAGTGCGTGTAGCGGTAGAACTCCTTAGCTGGTAGAAGTTTTTATTCTGGCATAGGAAAGTAAGAGAGTTTATTCTGTATTTTACATAGAGAACTAATTCTATATTTGTGTGATACCATAATGTATCATCATGCAGTGAAACCAAACTAAAACTAAATTTAAAATTGCTACAGTCTAATAAGTTATTGATGATCTAATGTCCAGGATCTCATGCAATTTCAGATAAGGACTGAAATTTCATGTGAGGATATAGAACCCTGTGAGATTTCAATATTCTTGCCTTGTATTTTAGGAGATCTCATTTAACAATACCAAAATCTTAAAAGATTTTTCAGTTTGATGTGATCTGGGCCATTTAAATGATTTCATATGTGTTGTTATTCATCCTGAATCAATTCACTATAGAATGAAGACCTAAAAGGCTGATCAGCACAGAAAATAGATTTGTCTTGATTTTCCATTCTCCTTCTTGGGCCAAAGTCATTCTGGCATATCCATGCCTAAAAAAGTACTAGAACTTGGGTTCTACCCATATGGTAGGTAGGTAGATGATAGATGATTAGATAGATAGATAGATAGATAGATAGATAGATAGATAGATAGATAGATAGATAGATCAGTTTTGATACTGTTGCATTTTCTCCAAGTTTTGCTTCCCATCTGGTACCATGGACAACATTCTCTTTTTCGTTATTTATTTAATGTTATATATTTATTTCCAATACTTATGAGGTGGTGTTTTTTTTTTTTTTGCATAACCACTGCATGTAATACAAAGTTGCTTCTTTATACTGACATTTACCCCCTTTTTGTTACATGCTCTAGCTATTTAATTACAAATGGATCTATTACATAAATTAAGGATTTTATACCAATTTTGCTCATAAGTATTGTTAATAATTTTGTTTCATTTATTATTTTCTACATAATTCCTTTCATAACTGTATACTTATTGTGCTTTTAAAGATGTTTTTAATCTACTTTATCATATATATTTTTGCTTGTTCTTTCTTCGTGTCATATTTTAGTGACAGATTAAATGCCCAATCTAGCTCTTTAACACTTACATCTCACTAACTCCTCGTGAGTGTTGTTTGTTTTTAAGGACAGAAAGAAAATTCCAGAATACAAATCTATCACACTACCAATCTTTGCTTTAAAGTTATTAGAACAGTGAAACATCCATTTTAGAAAGCAACTAATGAAAGGTTAATTAGATATGAAATAAAATAACAATTTCAAAAGAATTATTGTGGTATGCAATGCCATTCAACTGTGGGAAATCTATAATGAATGAGCATACTTTACAGGGATACTTCAACTAATCACACCAATGTTTTCTCTAGTGACAGATGAAGTATTTTCATATAACCTAATATTTATTTTTTTAGGGAAATACACCTTTCTTCTACAGTACATAGCACGGTTCTCATACGTTTCAATGGAATTTATAGAACAATAGTTTTTAAATTATTTGATTCAATTACTTTTTCCATGTCTTGAATAATATAATTGCCCCCACCCCTTCCCCAATAAAGCCCCGAGACTCTGTTACACAACAGAGTGTGTACACAAAGTGCATTTGAGAAAGCTACCTGTAAATTGTATCTTTACCTCAGAAATAACCAGTTCCAAATAGCTCCATTCCTATCGGTATCTGCACAATCTCTTAATAACCACCAGTTTAGAACATAAGAGCCACCAGCATATAGGCTTCATGGAACTAATTAATACTTGTGAATGCAACCCTTTTTAATTTAAACAGCACAAAGAATTTTCCAACTTTTGTTAGATACTTAAACATTGCTAACTATTCTTGTAAATAGTAGTACAACACCATCTGCTGTTCCAAAGCTGCATTTTTAAATCTATCTTTTTATCTTGTAATAGTTAATCAGAACTATCTGCTTCGGTGAATTTTTCCCCCAAACCAATATCAAAAACAGCAGATCCTTTAATGAAGAATGAATAGATAGATGATAGATAGATAGATAGATAGATAGATAGATAGATAGATAGATAGATGATAGATAGATGATAGATAGATAGATAGATATAGATATAGATTAGATATAGATATAGATAATATAAATATATAGATATAGATATCTTCAGATGAGGTTTTTGAATCAGCACTTATATGTACAGTCTATATCACTTTTCATAAGTTACCACACCAGAGAAATATAGATGTTACAGTACATGTGTCATGTCCTAATACATGAGATTTTACATGACTTCCCATCCACCTTGGGCGAAAGGAGGAGAAATTTATCTATTTTTATATATGAAGATCCTATGTAATGTTTTTACGCACGTTGACAGCTAAGAAACAGAACACTTTCATTCAGTGACATATCATTCTTATGTATATATATTCATAAGACATTATTATGTATATATACATAAGACATTATTCTATGGGATTCCAACTCTTTACTGGAAATTGATTTCAAACTTTGGAAGTTTGCATACAAGCTATACATTGAGTGTTTTTTTTCCAGTGAGACTGGGGTATCACTTGGTCTACCCAAATATGGGATGGAACATACGGCTTCCACTTTCAGATAAAGTCTCTCTTTATTTCTTTGTCGGTAAATATAAAATTCAACACAAGTTATATACTGCTTTATTTGAATTTGAGCAAAATGATGCATTAATAATTGTCACAAAACATATTAAGTCATACTATTTTTATCAATAGCATATACATAATCCAGCAATATTACTCTGAAGTAGCACTTGGTAACAAGGATTTTCAGGATTTGCTTACAGGTCTTTGAAACAACTCTTTGATTATTCTAACTTATTATTCTAATTCCTTCTACAATGGGAGCATGTAACATCTATATTTCAAATAGAAAATATTTCCTTTTTTTCTGAAATGATATAGCTATTCTTCTGGGAATCATAAGTTAGGATTCTTGTAGAATTTAGACAATGTCCATCTCCTTTTATGTCTCCCCTTCCCTTCCACCTCTGTGTGAATGCACAACCTGTAGTGAGAATGCTCTTATCTTCTGCAGGTTGCAACTATGCTGAAATTAATTTGTAAATGAGCCTACAGTCCTACTGAAATTGCAGAACATAAAATTTAAAATCTGACAATGTTTTTATGAACACTTTTTTTTCTTATGTCTTCTTCATTTCTAGGTCCTTTAGAGCATGTCCATTTGTCACTTCCATTTGTAACAACAAAGAACAAAGAAGTTAATGCCACAGCAATATTATGGCCCAGTCAAGTTGGAACCTTAACATATATTTGGTGGTTTGGAAACAATACTGAGGTCTGTATTTTATACAGTAGAGTCAATGGCTAATTAATGTTATGGCCACATTATGAATGGGGGAGAACTGACTAAAGAAACAGATTACAGGGCCCTGAAAATCACAGATAGCAATTCTCAGCACTTTTATGATACAAATCAGTTTTTTAAAAAAATTAACTTGCTTAATACAAAAGATTTTGTTTTTCCCCATTATGCAAAATGTAGCTTAAAATAACATAGTTGTTCAGCTTCAAGCACATTTATACATATGTCTGTTATTCTAGAATTTGAAAGTATACCATTTTCTACTCTTTTTATACTCAGGGTTGTCTTTATAACCCAGAAAGGGGTAGACTTTTGATTGAATGTCCATAGTTACCATCTTTACTTTAAAAAAAAAACAAAACAAAACCTTCCACAGCCTGGAATTATAGATCCCCCAAATCAACGTCTATTATATTAAACCATTATTTATGAACCATGGCAATTTCCCCAGTGTGTAGGCTTCAAATTCCAGAACTCTACAGCCAACATGACCGTTAACAAGAATTCTCAGAGTTGAATACATACACCCGGAAGTATCAAGACTGGGAAGCACTGCATTAAAGTGATACATTTGCATTATTAATCACCCATAGGCATCGCCTATGGACAATATTTAATTTGCTACCTATCACTGATTTCTTCTTTCTAATGAATTTGGGTTGTGAGCTGCTGTACTGCAACATTTAAAAGTCATTAGAGAGTGGACTTTAACCACAAGTTATATTAAGGATGTTCCATTGAGAACACATGAATGGTCGGAAGTGCTTTGCCTCTTGTAAAATATCCTTTCTGAATGGTCATTAAATGATTAGTCATAAGTGGTAAACTACATGTATAATAGGTGACTAATTTCTTCCACAATACTTACGTGGAACAATACTTTACTTTTTCTATAATGGTTCATATGTTCTATCATTATTTTAGAAAACAACGTGATTACCTTCAGTGGTAATTTATTCACACACTTGATAACATTATGAGATCATAGATATGTACAAGTTGTTACTGATGATTTATTTACAAATATGACACAACAAAGTTCTTAGTACCAAGATTCCTGTGAAAAAAATCCTTCATTTTTTGTTATTGTTATGTGATTCTTTAGTTCTTCATTCCCCCGCCCCTACTTTTCTATTTCTCCTTTTGGTAGCCTGACCTTTTCCCTGTCTAATCTTTATGATCCTTTATTTTTCTTTGAAATCTGCAGACAGATAATTTTCAAGCTTGTGCAAAGAATATTGCTATGTAACAATTAAATATGTGATACCACTCTAATGAAAGGAAACTTCACTGCTTTAACACACTGTTCAACACTGTTTAACCCAAACTGAAAAGTTAGAAGGGTCTTCCTTTAATGAGTCAATTTTTCAGTGGCCTTATTAACAATTTTACAGAAAAAAAAATAGAATGAAAGTTTTAATGTGCACGTTCCGTATTAACAAGTTTCTTATTTTGAATTGGTTGGATGCACAAAAGGAATACATGAGTTTAACTTTTTACTTCATATTTTGTTTACTTCGGGTTCATTAAAACATACAAATTGTATGGGAATGTTCAAATTCACATGCTATTATACATTAAAAATTGGAAGAATTAAAAAGGGGAAAATATCAATCTTACCAAATCTATCCATGTGTACATGTGTACCTTTCAAAATTTGTTCATTATATAAAGCCTTAATTTGATTTGTTTTGATTATCCTGATTTATTCTGGTTAGTAAACCCAAATGTGTGGCTTGGTTTTTATACAACCCAAGGCACATATGTTTATTATCACTACCCTTTTAGTATTTTATGAGTTTATTCATTGTTTTCTCCATATGTTGGTACTTTTATGAGACTTTTCTAGATGATAGGTTTTATAGTTTATAGAACCTTTCATGATTTATGCTTTTTCATACAATTGAAAAATGTAAGAAAAATAAATCAGTGGCAATATCTTCCTAATGATTCTTGGACATCTTCAATCCCAGTTTGTTTTTAGCAACATGTTTGTCTTGGCTTTTAATGAATACATTGATTAATTATCATGTTTCCTTTTTATGTATTTGCAGCCACTAATCACTCTAGAAGGGAGTATCACATTTACCTTCTCTACAGAAGGTATGAACATAATCACAGTACAAGTTTCTGCAGGAAACACTATTCTGCAAGACACCAAAATGATTGCAGTATATGGTGAGCCCTATTTTTGTTCACTCTTGTTTATTTATTCCTTAGGTTTCGGTGGCCATTTCCCCTTTGCTGTGTTCTTTGCTTGTAAAAAAGAACAGAAGGACAAAACTATACAAGGAAACTATATGACAATCATATCAATCAAGAGCTTTGAAATTGAACTCATATATATTATCTTTTATAAGTTCAAAGATCTACTTATTCTTCACAAAGTGCATTCTTTGTATTTCATAATAGATTTACACCCAGAAAAATTCTTATTTTTCAGCAACCCAGCACCTGGATCATATCTTGAAACAGAAATAAACACATGATTTTGACTGAGAGCTGCATTTTGAATTTTTATAAATTACCTTCAGCCAGCATTTTTGTTGACACAGTGAAAACACCAGGAAAAAGTTTTTAAAGGTTTAAGGGGCAAAGAAACAAATCAAGACTCGTACATCAGACCTTATTTTGACCAAAAACTGTGAGGAGAATCAGAATTTTTGTGCAGTTTCCAAAAATGACCAGGGGACCTCATATGGCTTGTGGATCTTTTTAACAGCTCATTCTCTGTTCTGTTAGAGCTTCTTTAGTGCTGCAGTAAACTTGATAGTTCTCCTATATGAGGAACCTAAATATTTTTTGCCACAGGAAAGAGAATTGGTCCAAGACTAATTTTGATTTCTGAGAAAAATTAAGTGCAGCTGCACTAAGTATTTATTTCTAACACAAAACTTTATTCTGTCATATCACAAACATGCCAGGCAATTTAGTCAACAAAATATATAGCCAAAACCAAAGAATCCCCGATAAAATCTCGTTCTTAATTAACTTGAAAAAATATAACCCCAATTAATAGCAATAGGACTTAGACTTATATACCACTTCACAGTGTTTTACAGCTCTCTCTAAGCAGTTTACAGAGTCAGCATATTGCCCTCAACAATTTGGGTCCTCATTTTACCGACCTCAGAAGGATGGAAGGCTGAGTTAACCTTGAGCCTCTCAGAATCAAACTCCTGGAGTGAGCAGTGAGTTACCCTGATGGCTCTGGTTAGTTAAAATTTACTCAAAATGAAAAAGGTATTCATCACTTAAAGATAGACATAGAATTAGGGAGAGGGATAGCATTAGATTAAGTAACTGGGTGATCTAATACAGGGGTGTCAAACCCCTGTCGTCACATCATCACGTGATGTATCATGACATTTGACCCCTTCGCTAAAATGGGGATGGGGTGGCCAATGCATGATGTATCTGGCCTGCGGGCCATAAGTTTGACACCCCTTATCTAATAGAACCAGGAAGATTCTTGCTATAAATTACCTCCTAGAACAGCTATGGCGAACCTTTTTTTGGCTCACGTGCCATAAATGGGAGCGCAGGGGGGTAGTGTGTGGGTGTGTCACACCCATAATGCAATGCGCAACCTTGCCAGTGCGCATGCACACACTACAGGCGCAACCCCCCATTTTTTGCATGCTTTTTTTGCCCTCCCCAGGCTCCAGAGGCTTTATAGGAGCCTGGTGAGGGTGAAAACAGCCTCCCCCACCCCTCCGGAAGCCCTCTGGAGGCTTGCGGGGCCTTCAGGACGCTTTTCTGAAGCCTCTGGAGCAGTCAAAACAAACCTCCAAGCAAACCGGTAGTGACTTCCGGTTTGCTCGGAGGGTCATTTTGAGCACTCCGAAGGCTTGAAGGACCTTCAGGACACTTCCCTGAAGCCTCTGGAGCAGTCAAAACCACCCTCCAAGCAAACCGGATGTCCGTTCCTGAACTTCCGGTTTGCACGTAGGGCCAGTTTTTTGCGCTCCGGAGGCTTCAGGGAAGCTCATGAAGCCTCCAGAGGCCCTTCGGGGGGGGGGCTTTTTTCACCCTCCCCAGGCTCCTATAAAGGCTCTGGAGCCTGAGGAGGGCGAAAAATGGCTTTAAAAAAGGGTGAACTCAGCTCACCAGCGCGCACATGCACGCTGGCCAGCTGACAGGACAGCGCCTCGCGTGCCCTGACAAATGGCTCTGTGTGCCACCTGTGAGACGCGTGCCATAGGTTCGCCATCACTGCCCTAGAAGAACAGATTCTGTCCTGACAGAATATCCAGGTCTCAATATGATTTTGAGAGATTTAAATTAACTCTTTCCTCTATATGCTATAGCTAAAGGTCCTCTACTGTCTCCTAACAGTTTCCTCAAATGGAAATTTGGGGGGCTGAGCTATATTCTTTAAAATAGCTGGCATGAAAGATGGCCTCTGCAAAAGCATTAATAGCATAGCTTAGTTCAAAGTAGGTATGTAATTCCTTCCACCAACCTGGAGAATAATTCCCCCCTCCACTCCCTTCACTGAATTTATCCCTCAACAGGTTTGAGAATCTGTAGGTATAAAACAGTAGAAAAATACACACACTTTCATCACCACCACATACTTTTGAATATTGGTATGTTCAATCACAACTATTCTGTTATTCAGTTCAAGAGAATCTTTAGTAGGAATGTTAGCTTACTGGCACATCCTTGAATCTCTTGCTACAAACAGAAATAAGATCAGCCAGATAAAGTGTTGACCTCAACACATTCATTCATTTTTGTTACCGTATATTTATCTATCTGTGTATAATTTCAAGTGCTGAGTACATTATATCTCTTAAATCCCCACTCAGTTTCCTCATTCTTTACAGTGCTGCTTTAAAGTAATTGCCATGCTGCTTGTCTTATTTTGAGGGATATTTTCAAGTGTTTCATTTGAATCCTTTCAAAATGCAAACAACCTAATTGCTTTACAAGCTGTCTGTATTTGGAGGAATATTGAAGGAAACACACAAATATACCAAACTACCATATGTGTTTGAAGATTTTGTCTAAATTCTTTTTTTAAACCTCCCTCGTAACTTGGTTCATAGAGCACTAACGCTTAATCAGCTGATTACCAATAAGGCTTCAGATTTATCTTCATTTAGAAATTGTTTTGGGTCAATGCAAAGTTGGAATTGGTTTCATCAGTAGGAGTTATACAGAAAACACTTTAAGTGCATAAGTCATTGGCTATTGGTTACATCTGCAGACTTTTTAAATGCCGTCACTCTCTAAAATGTGCACAAAGTACAGTTATAGCATTACAGTTTGTTAAATATAATGGAAAGATGAACATTTAGGAGCTTTTTCTATAGTGAATTTCTCTTCTTTGTCTTCTCTTTCTTGCACAGCTGTGATTATGTGGACCATTACAATATAGATAGTCCTCAACTTACAACAGTTCACCTAGTGCAATGGTTCTCAACCTTCCTAATGCCATGACCCTTTAATACAGTTCCTCATGTTGTGGTGACCCCCAACCATAAAATTGGTGTCTCGGTTCCAAAGACCATCGAAAATATGTGTTTTCCGATGGTCTTAGCGACCCCTGTGAAAGGGTCTTTCGACACCCCCCCCAAAGGGGTCCTGACCCACAGGTTGAGAACCACTGACCTAGTGACTGTTCAAAGTTACAACAGCAATTGAAAAAGTGATGTATTACCGTTTTTCACATGACCATTGCAACATCCCCAAGGTCACTTGAAATTCAGGCACTTAGCAGCTGATATTTTTGATGTTTGCAGTGTCACGGGGTCATGCGATCACCATTGTGACCTTCTGATAGGCAAAGTCAGTGGGAAAGCCAGATTCACTTAACTGTCATATTACTATTTTAACAACTGCAATAATAATAATAATAATAATAATAATAATAATAATAATAATAATAATAATAATAATAATAATCAACTTTAATTTATAAACCGCACCCTTTCCTAAACAGGACTCAGGGCGGTGTACAGTCATATTAAAACAGTATAAATACAAAATATGGGTATACTTAAATATACAAATAGGTAAAAGGAGGAGGTAGGATGTGGACTGTACAATATTTAAATTAAAATACAAATAAACATTAAAATACATTAAAATACCCTTAAAAACTACCCAATAAGATGTTTGCCAGGAGGTTAAAATGGGACTATAAATCAGTTAAGCCAGCTAATTGGAACAGGTGGGTCTTAAGCTTCTGTCGGAAGGAGCGGAGGTCGGTGGTAGTTCTAATATGATTCACTTAACAATAGAAAAGTCATAAAAATTTGGGACAAAATTCACTTAATTGCCTCACTTAGCAACTGAAATGTTGGTTATGATCGTAAGTTGAGGACTACCTGTACTTTAAAAAGATACCTTTGATATAGTTCACTGTTGTGGCCCAGCAGGCGCCGTTGGAGTTGCCACCAGACTCCGACAGCGAGGGTCCCTCTGAGTCAGCTCAGGAGGATGTGGAGGACCCTGGACAAGGTTCCGACTCTGAGCAGGGCGCAGAGAGGCTGGTTGGCCACCAGGAGGCACTGAAGCATGGAGCAGTGGTGAAAGCCAAAGGAAGGGGGCTCCTGATGTCATGCCTTGGAACAGTGGGGAGGAGTCACAGGACAGTGAGTCATACATCAGCAGTGAGCTATTAGATGCTCGTTACCGGCGTGCTACCCGGCGTAAGGAGCAATTGAGCAATTACAGGAGGTAATTGCTCTCAGCTGCTGATCATTAGACTCCTCTCCAGACTATAAAGGGACTGCTTGTGGACACACCCTTTGCAGGAATCAGCTGATCATTGGAGTTGGAGAAGCTCAGATCTGTGTTGTACTTTGGCAGGCTGGATTGCTGCCAAAGGGTTTACCTGGATTGCTGCCTATCTGTTCCCTGGACCTTGGCAAGCAGGAGTGCTGCTAAGGTGATTATCTCGAGCTTGGTAGCTGGATTGCTGCCAAGGGGTGTCCCTGTAGTTGGATTGCTGCCCAGAGTGCTATCTTGACCTTGGCAGGCTGGATTGCTGCCAAGGTTGAACCTGTATGTCAATAAACATCTGGAAGAGACTTTGTGTCAGAGTGACTTGGTATACCAGAGCAGGGGGGGGGGGGGTCAGAACAGTTCACTATATAATCCTTTAAAATAGGCCAATGTTCTTTCAAATGACCTTTTTCCATTAGACGTTTGTAGTTGAACTCTGAGTGACTAATTCAGAAAGAATGACCATATTGCATCCTAGGGACCTTTAGTTGGTGATTTAGGCATAAGCTAAACTAGCTATAGTATAGGGCCTCACAACCTGCACGTCCTCACAAAAGTTTACACTATCAGTTTTCTTACTATAAAAACAGGTTCATTTTTACTTATGTTAATAAAAATGACTGATTACTTATTTTGTCAGCATTTTTTGTCTGTATATTAAAAATATTTTTAAAATTACACTTAAACAGACTATATCATTAACTATGACAGAAATCTAGCCAGGCAAATGATAAATATCTAATCAGTAAATGCATTCATTTGAAGTGAATTTGAAGTTAATTTTCCACTTTAAATACTTTGCTATTAAATAATTAAAAGGCAAAACATTTTGCCTTTTATGTTTTCAATGTTTTTGTAGTGATCCAAGATTGACTTTTGGTATGCATATTTGTGATATCTTGTGTAACTTCTTAACAAAGGGCTTAGGGCCTCAAAAAGTCTAAATTCAGCAGTGATAGATATTTTGGGGGATTTATTAATTAGAATTTAAAATATCAATGTGCTCCTCTTTGCCTAAATGTATACTGATTTAATATGAGCACCATTGAATAGCCTGAGATTCTCTGTTTTTTTTTTTTTCCTTTCCGTTTCACTCTTTCTTTTTCTTCCTTCTAGAGCATTTTCAGTCTTTACGTCTTTCGTTTTCTCCAAATCTGGATAACTACAATCCAGATATTCCTGAATGGAGAAGGGACATTGGCCATGTCATCAAGACAGTTCTAGTTGAGGTAAAAAAAAATGTTCCCATATTTTATGGTTATCTTTGCATAATTTCTTTGAAAGGAGCATTTAGAAGAGTCTGAATCCAATTTAAGACACAAGCATGATTTATGCTTATCGGATTAATATAAACAATTCTCATACATTTAATTTCAGTTTTTTTAAAAAAAAATTAAAAGTGTGTGTGTGTGTGTGTGTGTGTGTATTGTGAAGGCTTACAATAGATGCCTCGGTGCCACATCATTGTAATTGTGTTCTTATGTGGCATGCTAAAAACTGAGTTGTATTTCTTTTTACTAGCTGAACATTTAAAATACATATAGTTTGGTGTCTTTATCTTGTATACCTATCTTTTTGTGCAGTCTTAAGCCTAACATTTTGTCCATACGGATCATTGCAGTCTGTCCTGTGCCTGTGTTATATGATCGTGTAGTAATTAATCTTCCTTCATCATCCTTTCTCATTGTCGTTGTGCAAAATGACACAGATCAAGGGATGATAGGACCATTGTGCTAAATACACTTGTGGAATCAATCCATATATTTTGTATTACTAATTATCTATAAAAGTCTGGAATTGATGAGAACAATTCAAGAATGTGATGGAATATAGATTAGGAAATTTTAACTCTGAATAGTTTTCAAGTGTTGAAGTGTAGAAACAAATTTTCTTGTCAAGATGCAGGTAATATGATGGTACAAAATTTGGATGTCATAGTTAAGACATAAAGAATGGCTTAACATGGGCTACCATATTTAGACTCACCATGATTTTAAGCCTGAGCAGAATGAGCCATGATGGTCCAATGGTTAGAAAGCAGTATTGCAGGCTAATTCTGCTCACTGCAGGCTGGGTGCAGTTTGGCACTTCAATTCTCACCAGCTCAAGATTGACTCATCCTTCCATCCCTCCGAGGTTGGTAAAATGAGGACCCAGATTGTTGGGGGCAATAGGCTGACTCTGTAAACTGCTTAAAGAGGATTATAAAGCACAGAGAAGTGGTATATAAGTCTAAGTGCTATTGCTAAGTGCTATTGCTAATCTTTATTCATGTCATTCATGTTCATTAATTAATTTTCTTTGCAGATAGTTTTAAACTGTATATTTTTAAGTCCCCCAAACCAGCAATCAAATTTACCACTGTCAATGATTCTCTGCTGTGAAATGCCTATAGGCGCGGGAATATAATGCTTATCAAAAAACTGAAGAATGGATTTTCTTGGTGGAAGATGTAGATTTGAATGCAATTGTATAAGAGCCGTGGTGGCTGAGTGGTTAGAATGCAGTATTACAGGCTAATTCTGCTGACTGCCTGTTGCCTGCAGTTCAGTAGTTCGCATCTCATAGTTGGTTCAGCCTTTCATCCTTCCAAGTTCGGTAAAATGAGGACCCAGATTGTTGGGGGCAATATGCTGAGAGGGCTGTAAAACACTGTGAATCAGTATGTAAGTGCTACTACTATTGCTATTTGATGATGAGACTGAGAGCACAAGAAGCAAAAAGAAAAGAACAACCCCAAACAGTTCTACTGTAGAACTGAGAGGTGGTGTTCATTTTTATGTATTAAATATAGTGTTAAATGTTAAAAAAAAGTTAAATGTTGGAATGATTGGATATAAATTAAAATAAAATAAACTATTTGTATTAATATTTTATTTTATTTTATTTATTTTATTAATTTTATATACCGCACCCTTTCCTAAACAGGACTCGGGACGGTGTACAGTCATTTTAAAACAGTATAAGTACAAAATATAAATATACTTAAATATACAAATAGGTAAACGGAGGAGGTAGGATGTGGACTGTACAATATTTAAATTAAAATACAAATGAACATTAAAATACCCTTAAAAACTACCCAATAAGATGTTTGCCAGGAGGCTAAAATGGGACTATAAATCAGTTAAGCCAGCTAATTGGAACAGGTGGGTCTTAAGCTTCTGTCGGAAGGAGCGGAGGTCGGTGGTAGTTCTGATATCAGGGGGGAGGTCATTCCAGAGGGTTGGGCCCATCACAGAGAAGGCTCTACTCCTGGGCGCCGCCCGTTGACACTGCTTAGTGGACGGCACCTGGAGGAGTCCCTCCCTGTGAGAGCGGATTGGTCGCAGGGATGTATGAGGTGAGATGCGATCCCGCAGGTAACTAGGTCCCGTACCATGGAGCGCTTTGAAGATAGTAACCAACACCTTGAAACGCACCCGAAAAACCACAGGCAGCCAGTGCAGCTCACGCAGGAGTGGTGTTATATGGGAGTATCTTGTCCCTCCCATGATGGCCCGCGCGGCCGCATTCTGAACTAGTCAGTAAATTTATAAAAAAACTATAATACAAGACAAGTTTCAAGTTTATTTTAGCTGCAGAGACAGAAATGTGAATGTCAGTCTAATGTAGTATTACTTTTCTTTTCCCCATATTAGGCAACAATCATTTCCAGTGAACATATTTTGGTAGCGATCCTGCCAGGGTTACCCACCTCAGCTGAACTCTTTATTTTGCCCTATAAGAATACCAATGGAGAAAGTAAAGAAACAGCTGAAGATCTGCAACAGGTATCTGATTCTTGTTGGTTTCTTTTAGCTTATATAATAATGTTGAACTGTTAAGAAATTTACATTAAGCATTTCTGGAAAGTAGAGATCACACACATCTCACATTAATATTAATTTATAGCCATTTTATTTTTTCCTTGCATTATTCATGATTCTATAACCTTTCAGTTTTCTCTAAATTGTTCTTGCAGTCACTGAATAAGTACATATTAACACATTTAAAGCAGACAAAGTAAAGGCTCAGGATTTCATAGTCTTATTAACCCAGGCTCTGTCAACAGCAACTGATGTCCTTATCATCTTAAGGATGGATTACAGCAACATTCAGTTCTTGTGGTTCCTTGGAAGACCACATGGAAACATTCGCCATGTAGAATGAAGTTACTTGTTTGCTGGAAGACGATAGCCACTTTAGAGGGTTACTCCTATGTTTCGGTCACTGCAATTTAAATCAATAGAGTTCAGTTGGTTTTAACCTGTAAACCATGGTTTCGATTCAGGTTTTCTTATCTGGATCTAATCAACCTTAGAATCTTCATCTTAAATAACAACAGCTTATTTCAAAGCATCTATCTTTTTTGGGGGGAGGGGGAGGAAAATGAAAAAAAAATAGTTGAAATTTTAGATTTTAATGTAACAATTTCTATTGCAGCACCATTTTTATTTTTATTAGTATCAAACATTTTGTAAGACAGGATGAATGGAAGTTTTTGACTTCAAAAAGAATTACTACACACAAATAAATACATTTTTAATATATTTTTTTTATTTTAATTTTCAAAAGAGACACAACACAAAGAATCCTCCTTCTTTACATACTGTAGAAAGTGTATCAGTTGGTTACAAAAGACATTTGTGCATCTCTTCCACAGTAATCAACCATAATTCAGATTAACTCAAGTATTTTAACTCAGATATATTTATACATATTACCATCATCATACCTCCATTTTCATTTGACTATAATTGTTTAAACGTCCTTCATCATAAAATATATCAAGATTTAAAACATAACCACATACTGGCATTTCATTTGCTATTTCTAATATCCTCCAGTAACACTGAATACTTATGGCCTATTCTAGCTAAACATCCATAATATTTAGCAACAAAAATTTCTAATCCTCCTTTCCAAATCACTGTTTACAATTTACATATACTTTCCTTATGTTGTACCCATGAATATTTATACTGTTATCATTATCCCTCCTTTATTTGACTGTGTCCTTTATCATAACATTTTCCCCCCTAATAAACAAAACTTAACTAAATTTAACTTAGTTCTTTTTTATTAACCTTTAAATATAACCCCCCAAAAAAATTCTAATCTACCTTTCATAGGTACATTCAATATTCATATCCAATTATTACTTATCATAGCAATACACATGTATACATTATTATCATTATCAATTATTTATTTAACTATATCTATTGTCACTAAATTTCACTAAATTTAACTACTTTTAGATTATACCCTTTCATCTATCAACTTGTATCTTTCCAGTAGCAAAACAATCTCATGTCTTCTGCCATTTGTGGTATCAGTCCTCTAATCATCTCCTTAATCAAATTTGTATCGACTCCTCTTTGCAACTCATTGCTTACTAAGTCTCTCATGTAGTTTCGATGCCCTTCTTCTATTTCCTTAATCAGCTTATCTTTAATTGTCAGTGGTGTTTTCAACGATGTTGCTAACAAAATTTCTCTCTTTAAATCCATAAATTCTTTTATTTCTTCTTCTTCTGTATCTTGCCATCTGGGGTAGAGTTCCCCTCCATTTAATTCCTCTTTCCGTATTCCACTCTTTCCATTTCCAGACACAAACCAATCACCATAGATATCAGCGGATTTAATTTCTTTGTAGTCATTTTTCTCTTCTGTTTTTAGGACTCTAACCTCCACTTTTTCCACTTGATAAACATCTCCAACTTCTTCATCATATTTTACTGTTAGATGCTCTAGATTTTCCAACTTCTTCTCCATCCTCTCAAATGTGTTTGATAATTTCTGAATTAAGGCTTTTGCAAACTTAGTTTCTTTCTGCTGTTGAGGTTGTGCCATTATCTAGAGCTAACAAACACTGCTGCTCTGGCTTGGAAGGTTTTTACAAGATTAAGCATAAATTCACAATAAGGTCTTATTTTCACTTTTCTCTGGTTAAAGATATACTTCAAAGGAACATCTGTATGCTTTTCTTCTTATCACTCTCTATAGACAAAACAGTAAGATCTTGAAGTGCCAAGCCAGAATAATCAGTGAGGAAAGTAAAAGTGTTTTGTTTCCAATACACAAACTTCTAGCCTCTGAATAGCAGTGTCGTCTTTCCCTCTGTTGTTACAATTTTCTTTGTTGCTTTTTGTATCTTTTTTTATTCTAAAGTTAAAAAAAGTCAAATTCTTGAATGAAATAGAGAAGAAAAAGGGAAAAACACACATAGTAATGAAGAATGAGAATTTTAGTCCATAGGTTGCAAAAAATAATAATGAGAAAAGAAGAAACTTAATCCCTTCGGGTTAAAAGGCTTGCATAAATTCCATCCATGAAAATAACATTTAAAAAGTAAGATAACACACTGTCCAAAACCATTCAAAGCTTAATTCCTCCACTTATTTCTTCTGTTCGGAAATTTAAATTAACTTTATGTTTTTTTATAGGCAGTCTCTTTTAAAACGGTAAAAATTCCTCACCAGCTGGAAACACTTTCTTTTTCTATATCCTTCTGTTTTGGAGCCGCCCCGACTTCATCAGCCTAATGGCTGGATTTTTTGTCACCGGCTTGAAGAATTTCTCTTGGATCGATCAGGGATTTTGCGATGTCCCTGAGATCAACAAGACATATTCTTCCTGTTCACTGTCTCTGCGGAATGGTTTAGGTCCGATTGGACCATCCAGCGGCAAAAGTATCAGTCTCGGAGCATCGAGACCACACATCCGTATTGTTGTGACGTTGGCTCCTGATCACAAATAAATACATTTTTGATTGAGGATTTTTGTAACATGACGGGGGATGTAAAAGTAGACATCACATTTTATGGTAGAAAATCTCCAATGAAAAGAAGTTGACACATTTTGATTTATATTCTAAAGAATTCTAACCCAGAAAGCTTTTCATGTTTACTGACTCTTTATTGCTTTAGAGAAGCCACAATGACGGTCTTCCCAGTTTCTGATATTTTTTATATAGTTTTGGTAGAAAGGGATAATTTCTTATCTTGTAAGTCTGTAAGTCTGCAAAGCCCTAATATTAAATTTCTCATTAATGCAAATATATTTTCATTTGAGTAATGAATCAGCTTATTGCATACATGCTTAATCAGCTAGCCAGTTTTACTTTCAATGACTTTGAACTCTAATAATGATAAATAGTTTAAAATCCTTCTAACTAAGATTATATTTTGTTGGATGCCAGCTCTAATATTTTTACAGCATTTGGGTAATTGTCCTGCAGTCATGCATATCGTACATGCAAAGGCCTAATATCAAGAAATGGTGGCTCCTTTATAGGCTGGTATTCCTTTATAGAACAGCTATTTGATTTTGGATGTTCTGGGAAAGCCCCATTATGATTCAACTGACTAAAATATTTTTTTTCTAAAATGTTGGGCCCTCATATTTCTGACACACAAATCTTACATTTAAATCCAGAGGAGTTCAGTCTGTTCTTTAAATCACTCTAGGTTTTTTAGAATGGGGTTGATGTTTCTGCTCAGCATTCAGAACAATATATATATTAACAATATCAGAACACCTCTAGTGATTTTAGTCCTTCTTTATCCCATATCAGATTTTTATGAGACATTAATCATGTGGATAACTTTTACCCTGAAAGGTGTAGCGTTTAAACATTTTTAAAAATAAATATAATAATAATAACAACAGCAGCAGCAGCAGCAGCAGCAGATGAAGAAGGGTTATTCATAGTGAAGAAAATATATGTCACTGAAAATGGCAATAATTCAATTTTTCAACTGAAATAAGATTATCTGTATTTAAACATTTTAAGTTTAGCTGCAAACCTAAGTGTGCCAGCAGTGGCACAAGCTCAAAACTTTAAAGTTTCTTTGTTGATGATGAGCATATAAAATTTATAACTCATGAACCTGAACAAGAATATGTCAAGCACTGTTTTGTTGTTGATATGCATTTTATACTTAATAAACTTGTTATCAGTACAAGGCTGATGATAGACAATATTTAGCTGGATTAATTGAGTGCTTGTGTACCATATTTGCCAGCTTCTCCAGACAGTTAAATACAGTATATAAGATCTCCAAAATGCCATAATTTAAGTCTGGTTATTTGTGCCATGAGTGAGAAGTCTGGGTTAAATTATCCAATGATTCATTCTTATTATTATTTTGGATTTTTTTTTTTAGCAGATGTAATAGTATATAGGAAAACCTTGCGAAATGGGCAAAGAGATGGTACTTAGGGAACTATTAGGTAAGGAATGTAGGGAACTACATTCCATTACACAGATAGTCCAGACAGGAAACATAACCAAATAAAATAACTCTACTTTATTGTAAAGCTACATTAACAGAAACATGCAGATCTTAAAATTCTCCTACTGTCACCTATACAGCTTGATAATGTAGGGAGAGTTAGTTCTGAACCTCTTGCTTCACCCATTATGTTATGCTATCTCTTGCCTGACCATTCTCAAAACAGCATCTATTTACCCAGTCTCCTAAGGTCTTTCCCACATACAAATACAATAGTCCATGGTATTCTCAGAGTCTTCTCCAATAACAATGTTCAAAGGTGTCAATACTCTTTCTATCTTGCTTCTTCAAAGTGCAGCCCCTCATACTTTCTCACACAAACCAAATACAGAAAAATTCTGTTAAATCAGACGAAAATCACCCTAGTTCCCTGTTGCCTGATGTTATGCTCAGTAGCCAGAACAATACATATGAAAAGTATTATAATATCTATGGTGATTTTGTTCCTCCTTTATCCCAGTTGAGATTCCTATGGTACTTTAAACAGGAGAATAACTTTTTCACCCTGAAAGACATAGTTTTAAACAGGTTTTATTCCTGTTGAATTGGTGAATGATCTTATAAACTTTCTATTGAAGCAGCTTCCATCTGACATAAAAACACAGTCCTAGCTTTATAGCACTAACCTTAGTTTATTATATAAGCCACAACATTAGCTCATTCATTTTGCTGGAGTCTCTAACCCACGATTTACAATGAAAATTCTGTGTTTATTTAGCATTTTAAATCAAAGCAAGACTTCATATTCAAAAGCAGAAGGAATGAAGTCACCCACTATATTACAATGCTCCAGAGACCAGTCTGATAAATCCAATAATCATATAAGTAAAATATGCTCAGAAAAGAAGAAAATTGTATAAAGGGATTTGAATGAGAGAAAAGTCTATTTTACGCTCTGAACATACGTGCCATCCTCTAGAAAGAGTTCATTGTTATGAATGTCTAATTCTATCATTTGAACTGCTAGAGTTCAACATCGCCACACCACTAATTAAAAGGTCCTGGATTCATAAGTGGATGTAGCTGTAGGGTTGTATACGCCAAGCAGTGAAAATTAGAAGACACACCAGCTTTTAAAAAATAAGACCAATATTATACTCCAGTGGCTCCATTGATGAATGTGAACATGAAGAAGTAGAAAGGTGGGTGGGTTTTTTTTTCCAAATTTACATTTGAAATTGTGGTATTATTCTGAATGACACATAACTAAAACAGCCTGAAGCCATGCAAATCATATAAAGAATGTCATAAGGATGAGGATGTATACTTTGAACTGGGTGACTTAGTTTGTCAAAGGAGTCTCGGGAACTTTTCTTTCATATCAAGGTAATTTGATTACATTAAGGAATGGGCTAATCAGTGCCATGCCAATGTCTTAGGTATTCATTTTCTTTCTTGCCTATTGATTCATTATCATCCCACTCAGTGGATTTTTTAAAAAATGCACAAAACTATTGTTTTTAGAAATACCTCACCCTAAATTATGAGATTTTTATATGTATTTATTCAGCTAAAGTTTTATTCTCATTTTGCCACTTTTTAAAGTCAAGACCTACAATGCAATACATGGCAATGACATATCAAAGAACCTAGTGATGTGAAAACCAAGAAAAATGAATTTATCTTATAAAGAAGAATATGAAGAACAGCGGGATTACAATAAATTCTCATTATGTCAAAGTTACAATTTAGTATAGCAGAAAGTGTGATCCTTGTGGCACAGAGGAAAAGCAGCTTTCAGCAAGACACCAGAGGGCAGCATTGCACCTTTCCCTGTGAATTCAGGCTCTTGTACATCCACATACAATCTTAGTTCGTTCATTTTATAACCTAATTACACTGGATTGGATTATCGTCACATTGAAATTCATATTGAAACCAATGGCTGAATATGACAAATCTGCTGTTGGCATTTTGTTCAGAATTCACAAAACATGAAGTATGTTTTTAAAACTTGAGATCTTGACTAAACATATTATTCATTTTTGAAGTTTCTACATGTCTGTGAACATTTACTTCTGCAAGAAAGGTTGCCTAATTGTATATGAGTTCAAGCCTCATTGTTCCAGACTGCAGTATAAATATAAACAAAAGGCTTTTTCTAATAATACACATCATATTTTTGATGTGTCCTTCTATCATTGTTATGACTGTATCCATGGTAAGCATCATGCAGTATTTTCCAGCAAACAGTGTAGGGGCACTTTTAACTGTAGTCCCAATTAACACTTTTAGGATGGCATGGGTCACAATGAATATGGTAATGAACAATTAAATACATAGGGACAGAGCCAGAATTTTAGATATACAATAGTTCTTTCTTTTTATTTTTATTTTTAAATGGACTAAATCTATCTGGGGCTTGTACTACAGTTTTTATATAAATCTTTGAGTTATAAGAAACTGTTGCCATATTTTTTGGAGAAATTATAGTTGGGGTGGGGTGTTTAAGAAATATGGTTCACCACCTCAGGTTGCCAGCTCCTGTTTTAAACCTCCTCTGTTTCCTATTTTAAAAATGTAGTTTTGTTTAAAAAGTTTAAAAAAGCTACCTCTTTGAATTGCTATGATCTTCAGTTTGCAGATCATGATGTTGCATGTTATGAGATGGTTACACTGCACTCAGGATCACATATCAGTTGAAATAAACAGGTTTCTAAAGAATATGGGTCCTGCTGACAAAATGACTATAATGTAAAATAAATGTGTACAAGTATCATGATAGTAGCTTTGAATGAAAGTTGTTTGTCTTTCTATTAAAATTAGTTATTGTTATACTTCAAAATTCATGTTAGGGCATTGTCACAATGCACCAGCTTTAAAAGTAGGCTTTGACTGAAACTTTGTTGTGTAAGTTCCAGTAGAACAAATAATATTTTAAAGAGGAGTGGGTGCTGCATCAATCTTTCATTTTATTTAAATGAGGCTTTACCCCAAAAGCTTCTCTTGAACTCTGCATGTTATTTCATCATTACAGTACACTGTGAGGGTCTATTTTGGGGGATAGGGGCAATATCTGGCTCAAAACAACCATTTTCAACAAAATCAAGTAATGGCACTATGAAGGTAATATTTTCCTTTTTCAGCAGGTTTTTTTAATCACCATAAGATTGAGTATTGTAATAATTATAGTTCTAGCCCTACTCATTATTTGTCTAATGGAAGGCCTGAAAGGCAATCCACCCCCTGCTAGGGTCTAAAATTGGGAGAGAACAGAAAGGGCATTTTCCAGATATGATAGACCCAATGTGAATTATAGGGAATGTCTATAAGTATCCATTTCGCCTCATATATATAACATGTGCAAGAAATATATTCTTTACAAACTACTTCAATTTTAGGCAACTAAAATGATTTCTATTTCGTAGTGAGCCCTGAATAGTGTTTGCCAAAGAAGCAGTAGCCAGTATTAAATTAAGGACCCAGCTGTACTTAAAAAAATAATAGATAATAGAAAACAACAACAATCTCATGTATGAAAAATAGAAGAGAGCACATATGTTCACATAATAGCTGCATTTTAGAGTAGAATTAAAAATTGAAAATGGACTTGCAACGGATGGAAATGTATTTTTTATGAAAATGTATCATTAGCATTGGCAGGTGTCAGTGGCTAAGACACTGAGCTTGTCGATCGGAAAGGTCAGCAGTTTGGCAGTTCGTATCCCTAGTGCCGCTTAACGGAGTGCGCTCCTGTTACTTGTCCCAGCTTCTGCCAACCTAGCAGTTGGAAAGCATGTAAAAAATGCAAGTAAAAAAATAGGAAGCACCTTTGGTGGGAAAGATTCTGTGTGCCTTTGGTGTCTAGTCATGCAGGCCACATGACCACGGTGACGTCTTCGTGGCCAGACAATGCTGGCTCTTCGGCTTTGAAACGGAGATGAGCACCACCCCCTAGAGTCAGGAACAACTAGCACATATGTGCAAGGGGAACCTTTAACCTTGCCTTTTAAGGATTCTTTAAAAGAATATTATATGGTTGCATCGTACATAAGATGATTTCTCTGACATCAGCATCCAATTACAAAAAAGAAAGTATACTTCCTGTTATATTTACCATTCAATCTGAAGTTTTGCAGTAGGGCATATTTCTATTAAATGACACCTTCTGATTATTAAGCCAGCATCTAGCAGAGAGGAGAAACCTGCCCTGGTAGATTTGTTCATTTTTTCATGGATGTATTCTTCAAATATTGTTTTCTTGGTATTTATTTTGTAACATCTCTTTGTGAAGGAAAAATAAAATAGGTTTGTGGAGAAAAAATGTACGTAACTTGTATTAAAAGTTTTGTACGGCATATGATGGGTGGCATTTCAAAAGTATGTGATACAAGAAGTCAAAGGAGTCCTGATTGTAATAAAGGGTTATGGTAACCAAGCCGTTTATTTTGCCATAGTCAATTTGAGGGTAAAAGACAAGTGCTATTAAGCTATATGTTGTTCATAGACTGCAATTTTCATATTTTTGGTGTAGAACTTCAGTATATATTGTTATTTCCTTTACTGTACATAATAACATGATTCACCAACTGACAGATTAAATTATGGGGCTGGAAAACCATTCATAAACATCCATTTGTTTGTTAAGAAAAGATTTATATAACATATTTATTTCATTTCTGCACCAAGACTTTTCATTCTTTATTTAGCAATCAGCATTTTCTGGATGATTGGTAGCATACAAAAATTTTATATATATTTATATATATTTCTTCCTTATTCTAGATTTCAGAAATATTGGTCCAGAAATTAAACCAAAATGCCATTCAGTTTGACTTAAAACCTGGAGTTAGAATACTTGTTCATGCTGCTCATTTAACAGCAGGTTGGTGCTGATTCTTTAATAATTGAGCTAGCATTGCTGAAACAGTTAATTGGCAATGCTTTCATGATAGAATTGTAGATTTTTAATGTTCAGAATATTTTTCTCCTTTTATTTTATTGACATGTATTTAAAATACTTCTTTGTGATAAAATGCAATACAATACATAGCTAAAGTTCTATTACATTTATTGAGACGTAATCACAGCTAATGTCCAGAATATTAGAAAAGGGAAAATGCTGTGAATGGAGGTAGTCCTCAAGATTTAGTGGTAAGAGATACCTTTACAAAGAGATATGCTACATAATTTTTTAAATTCACTTCATGGTTTTCATAACTACCAGCAGTCCTTTCTATTTCTTCATCTCAAAAAAATCAAATCAAGAAACCAAGTTGTGAAAATGTAGCTGAAATTAAACATGTGTATCTCATTGGCTCCATAGGTATGGTACTTTTGTATAAAAGGTTAGAAAAGGACATCATTCACCAAATGTTAATTCTACGAAGATGCAGTTTATTCATACAATTTAATTCAAAAGTGCTAGAGCAAATGTACTTACAATGATGACTACCTAAAAAGAGAGATACTTTTTTATTCCAGAGATTGAATTAAAACACCCCATGAGTGCCTATCTACATTGCAAGCAGTATATTCATTTTTGTTATTATCTTTGGCTGTTTTAATACACACGTCCAGAAAAAGTTAACCTAAACTGTCACAACTATAGCAGATTAAAAAGGGGGTTTGTTTCTTGATATTAACATTCCTTGATCTTCATCTGCAATAGGTAATAGTCTGAGAACTGAAGCCATAGGAATCACAAACCTTCTGCCATAACCAACTTAAATAAATCATTATTGACTTCTATTCTGAAAAGTTTGTAGTCTGTGTATCAGATGTTAAGACTATAGAAGCATAGAGGTGTCCTGGTGCAGAAAAGACAGATAATTGTACAAACTGTTCAATAACAGTGCAACCTTAGTTGGAAAAGTTCAAGAACATCAGTGATGGTTTGTTTTTTAAAAAAGTCATTCTACACTTTCTTTATGTGCCTATGGCTGAATATACTATTGTCTAATTTTTGAAACTTCTTTTTAATTTTTTATAGCTCCACTCACAGATGTCACGCCTAGCCATAGTGGTTCAGCCATGCTAATGTTACTGTCTGTAGTATTTGTGGGATTGGCAGTATTTGTAATTTACAAATTCAAAAGGTATGTGAGTTTTTTTCCTCCCTGACTTTCTTTCCATCCTTCTATCCATGTGAAAGCATAATTCAAAGAGAGCCTTAGCATACACGTAGCAATGATGGTTTTTGTTAATGTTTTAGGAAGATTCCGGGCATTAATGTTTATGCACAGATGCAGAATGAGAAAGATCAAGAGATGGTCAGTCCAGGCAGTCACAGTGAAAGCATTCCTAATGTCCCTCAGAGGGAGCTGATGAACCCACAGCAACTAGTAGATGAGAAGTTGGATACCAGCCCATAGGTAAATAAACTAAGCCAGCCAATAGCTGGTCAAAGTTTGCATTCTGATTGGCTAAAACTATTCTGACTTTTCCAACCTCTTCTGCTAAAACACTCAATATTCCCACTGATCTATTAACACATCTAAATTTCTCTAAACTAACACAAATATCTTTACCCCACCTCTTCTAATTAATGAATCAGAAATTATGAGGTCAAATGTTATTTTCATTGTAATAAATGTCACAATAGTTAACTAGGGCTATGGGGAAAAAAACATCCTACCATTACAAATACCTTTGTTCAAGGAAACATTTCCCTATTTTTGGTTTATATTTTGTTGCCACAAAGTCATCTTTCAATGAACTTTTTTATGTTTTATGACATATGCCATTCAGTCACTTACTGAGATGTTGTAAGTAAACAAACAAACTTACACTAATCACTAGACAAAATATAAAATTCTCCTTTATGGTATCATGACAAATTACTAGCTATCATTATTACAAAACTAGCTGAATTTATTTTGCTATTTTTATTCTTTTACATCTATCATGCCTTTTAGGCAATCTCTCACAAGAATTAAACTGAACACAAATGGAAACCATTACAATTAATACAACAACAAAGGTATTTTATTCAAAAATCTTTGAATAAAAAATTGTGCTTTCTAAATACCTTTGCACAGTCACTGCAGTATATCCCATCAAACATGTTTCTTGGCAATTTTAAAATGCATGGACATCAACTCCCAGAATTCCCAAGCCAGCATATGAGCCTCCTAAAGATGGACATCTCCTTATAGTTTTATTGATTTGTGCAATTCTGCAAAAAAAAAAAGATAATTTAATAATTAGTAAGGCTAACTAATTTAGGATGTTAGTGATAGTCATTATTTTATATTTCAGCCAGACATATATTTACAACCACTGTAAACTTTAAAAAGTAGTTATAATGTAGCTTCTCCAGATAAGTCTAAGAGACCAACTATTATTTCAGTTTCAATTAGAATTTCTGAATTTCATATAAAGGCAGCTGTATATTAACAAAGTTTGGATAAACTCTGAGGAAAGCTTTACTGGAGGTGAGTTTGCCAATGCACTACTTTCAAATTCTTTGATGCACATATTAGCATGACATGGCCTTTTAGAACATACAATGAAGGGTACCTTGGAGATTTTCTAGTCAAACCTAGTCAAGCAGGACTGAGACTCTCTGTTCTTTGAATTTAACCTTTGAATGGACTCTGTCTGGTTCATATGTTTGTATTCCAGTTTACAATAATATTACAATAATATCATCAGCTCACAAAATTTGAGAATAGTATTTTTTGCTTTATGTTGAACCTAATGTCAAGATTTAGGAAAGATATGAATGATAAAGTGAGTGATGCCAATAAAAAAGAAGTATATTTGTTCTGATGTTATTTTAAATTCAAAGGTAGATTAAATTAATAAGTATAACTAATATGTACATGATTTATGTATTTAATATTTTCCAAAATTTGACAAAAAAGAAGTAATGTGTAAGTAATCTGTGGTGACACAGTGGTTAGAATGCAGTATTGCAGGTGATTTCAGCTGATTGCCAGAAGTTTGATTCTAACCGGCTCAAGGTTGACCCATCCTTCCATCCCTCTAAGGTCGGTAAAATGAAGACCCAGATTGTTGGAGGCAATATACTGACTCTGTAAACCACTTAGAGAGTGCTGTAAAGCACTATGAAGCAGTATATAAGTCTAAGTGCTATTGCTATTGCTATATATTGCCAATTATCAAGGGCATGTTATGCATTCTTCTGGAAATGTATTATTAATTATGATCAAATGCATGCAACTGTATTTATTACTGAAGCTGTTGTTGTACTTTATCCTTCATTTCTCTTCCTTCCCTTCCCTTGCACATGTAGATTAGTATTCAAGGATTGTACTTTTAATGAATCCAACTGATTCTGGCTGGGGTTATTTGTAGGGTTGCCAGATTTCCAAAGACCAATTCTTGTTCACAAGAGGCTATTGGGAGGAAAATCTCCTGGACATCCTGGACACCAACCAGCGAGCGTGACCAGACAGCCAAGGACTGCCCAGGGTCCAGGACCAGACAGTGCATAGACTCTTGCCCTGCTGATAAGCACACTGGCGGTCAGATGTCTGAGGAATGCTCGTCAGGCGCAGGTGCGCTGGGTTGCTGACCCACTGATTAGTACACTGGTGGTCAGCTGAAGGGGTGGGGGACTGGAGCAGCTGCCTGTAGGGCACAACACCAAAATAACCATGTTAAAGTACATGGGTAATCTGGAGCCCTTTCAGAGCTGCCAGTCATAAAGTTTGATTATAAATATTGTCCTGGGCAGTGGACAAAGCAGATGATTTCTATACTGTCCAAGTTCATCATGGATATCTGGCAACCCTATTTGGATTTAGCCTTGGCTGTATCCAAGCCAGTAATTACCATAATTCAATTTAAAAGTGTTTTGAAATGTTTGGGCTCAGCCTTGGACAATATGACATAGAGAGATAAATTATATCTTTTCTATAATCATATTTTAATATAAGGTTCAGTTTTTGTACATATATTTGTCTTATTGCTTCAAGAGCCTTTTATGGCCAGTTTAGGTGATAATTAAATAAATATATTCAGAAGGACTCTTAATGTATGGGAGTTGCCTATAATGTATGTGACAGAAGTATGTGTATATGAGTGAAAATATCTCCAAATGCATATAATGATTAAAAATTGAAAGGATGAGGCAGGACTCGCTGTGAGGCAACTATAACAGCCTTTATTAGAACATTTAGCGAATAACTACAACAGACAAATTCAGCAACTTTCCCTGCTTGACAGCTATGTATATGGAGCTGTCAAGCAGGGCAGCCAATGAAAACATCCCAAATAGCCCGCGCTCAGCCAAGCCGCGTCTTAGCCAATCAGGCGCAACTTGGCTGTTGCTAGCTGTCAGGCAGGGCAGACCGTTGGTAGGTCAAGGATAGAACAAAAAGCAGCATAGATTCATAGAGCAGAAGATTTTCCCCTGAAAATCCATGCTGCATCAGCAAAGAAAGTAGAGTTCATTGTCAATTCTATACAGATGTTTTAGATAGCCCAAAGATTAGAATTTTAGTAATTTTTGAACAAACTTGGTTCCTCAATAATTCTCTAGAAATTAACGACTAAATGTAAAATCTGATTAATGGCCTTTCTTTTTTTGCTCAGTTTCAGGCCTCCAGTCTTTGAGGAAAGACAAAAACCTCAGCAGATTGTCAAAGAACTGTCACTTTATATTTAATTTCAAATATTATCAAAAGTAAGCACTTTAACTCAAAGATATCCAACCAGTCCAGTTCCTTCCTTCTGTCACAGGCTGGACTTTAATTTGACAGGATTAAGACATGCTCATTAGTACAGGAACAAGATTATATTCAGCCTTCTAAATGACAAGCAGGCACTCAAGATGAGCATACGGTCTCAGTAAGCAACATTTACGTCCAAAGTATCGAAAATCAGGATACTGAGAAGTTTTCTGTTCCCTCAGTTGCACTTAGTTATTTTGCTAATTTAAATTTATTGTGTTTATCTCTCTTTACTACAGGAAGTATTTCCACAGTTGCTGAGACTCAAAGCACAAAAGAAATTCCTATCAATGTTTGAAACAAGGACACCAATCTATCTTTATCCCCTTCAATATATATATATATATATATATATATATATATATATATATATATATATATATATATATATATATATATATATATATATATATATATATATATATATACACACACATACAAAAATCAGCGAGAGAGAGGAACCATTCACTGCTTTTGGACTTTTGATTCTTCTGATGACAAAAAAGGTTTTTAGCTTTAAGCCTGTGCATGTGGATGTCATTTGGGTAATATTTAGAATGTACAGGTGCTCTATTTTATTGGGGTAAAAGGAAAACACTACTTATTCTTAATCCTCTTCCCATTTCCTTTTCTAATCAAGATTTAATTTTAGATGATCCATACTGATATAGGCCAAGAATGTGCATGGGGTATTTTGGGAGGGAATTTAGGTGAACGTAAACTTGCTGACTTTCAGTATAACTCCTAACATTTTTAGCACTGAGGGATTATAGATGACTTTGGCACTATAGCCTACATTCCTGAAATACAGAGAAAAATGTAATAGAGTTTTAAAAACATAACAGTTATATTATTTTTCCCCCTTGTGTTTTCATCTGGTATTTTATGTACTCCCTAAAATAATTTGTCTGGAGTTCTTTTAGTTTTGTTAAAGGCAGGGCCAGACAAACAGAAAAAAAATGTGTTTTTCACTGCCAAAAAACAAAATACTTCATACATAGTTGATTGACACTTTCATTCATGCCATTCTAGTTCAAGAGCAACAAAAAACAACTATCCTTATAGATATAAATCTAGTCAGTTTGAATATCAGTTTTAGCTTGTATTTGCCATCATTGGGTACCTCTTTTACCCCCCAATTTAATTGGAACTTCCACTTCCATCCCATCTATTCACTTTGGAGATAATTGTTCATTAGTAGATTGCAACTAATTGGGAAGAATATTATTTCCTATAGTTTCCACATTTCTGTCTCTTCCCAAATGTATTGGCGGATTTTTAAAATGGTTAAAAAACAAAACAAAATTAGAATCATATGGTATATTGAGTGAATATTATAGATATATTGGCTCAATCTATGAGCCAGCAATCATCAACTTTCAAAAAGACTTGTTCCAGAGGAATAAATGACAAGTCCTGTTATCCCTGGACTTTATACAGAAATGATGTTTGCGTGATTTCATTATAAACATCCCGCAAAATGTAGATAATAGTATAATAGATGATATGTTTGCATACGATGTAAACATAACAGAAATCTTTAAATCAAGTTGTACTATTTACATGAAATGTTTTCCCCATACTGGGGCTAATTTTACATCTTGTAGCTGGAATATATTAACATCCTTTGCCATATAATTAACTTTTCAGATAGATGCTAAATATATTTCCATATCTATTTAAAAACCATATACCATTTTTATTTCATTGTTTTTATTGCATCGTGCAATAAAACAAGTTCTACAGACCAGACTCAAATACATTATTTTTCTAGACTGAGTCAGGGAAAATGTTCAACTGAGCAGATTTTAGTTCCTCCAAATTTGTAACTAATTGAAAATAATCCTCACTGGGGACCTGATGTACATGTTAGCTGTAAACTGAAACTTGAATAATGCATTAAAGATATAATCCACATGTTGAGAATGACTTTTAATTGTAAGCCTGATGATTGAAAGACCTGGCCTATTTTTTTTTATTTGCTGGTTGGTTCCTCACTGCTGGATTTTTTTTAAAACTTTTTGCTTAATGAAAAGTTACACTCTAGTAAAGATATTTCTTATTACAAATATTGGATTCAGTAGGAAAAATATAATTCCCATGACACCAGCTCCTGGAGTGCGCATGCACTAATGCAGTGGTTCTCAACCTGTGGGTCAGGACTCCTTTGGGGGTCGAATAACCCTTTCACAGGGGTCACCTAAGACCATCGGAAAACACATATTTTTGAAAAAATATGGAAAACATAAAATAATTTTATGGTTGGGGGGTCACCACAACATGAGGAACTGTATTAAAGGGTCGCAGCATTAGGAAGGTTGAGACCACTGCACTAATGGGACATGAACACTCTCTTGGAATAGCAACCTTCCAGTATGAATTGGATGCCCTTATCAGCCTATCTGTTTCTAGCATAGAGCATAAAGTAACATCAAATAAAGTAAGGCGTATCAGGGATTATGAAATTCATTGTAAATGTAAGGTCTTGAAGGTCTGTTATTTAATTCTAAAGCACTGAATCCATAAAGTGTTGGTTGAGGTATATTACAGAGATGTAAAATACTAGTAAAATATCTACCTCACTTACCCAGGTAAGTAAGTTAGTCCAATGAAACTATTTTCCAAAGCACTGGAATTTCTAAACATGTATTAATTTTTGGAAGTCATATTATTCCATTATTAGATATTTTAAAACATATCCAGTGTTATGGTAGTGTTCAGAAGGATCATAATTGGGGACTTTATAGTTAAGGTTATTAACTATAGCTATTAATTTCTAAATCAACTTAAATAATTAATCTGGTTTATATGTTAGAATTCAAACAATATAAAAAAAATCAACAGCCAAGATATTTGAATATTTATGCTTAAACTTTAAAAAAAGTGTAATGAAACTTTCAACTTCAAAATGAATACTAAAATGTGACTGTATTAATAAGTATGATTATTAATATGGCAATTACTATTTATAATAAAATTAATGAAATTCCATGTATGCAGGGGAAAATGAAAAATGATCCACGGAGATACATTGTTTTTATAATATGATAGGTTTTCTTAAGCTTAATTTAAACATCATTTAAATTAGATTACTTCAGACTTATGCCAGTTTTAAATGTCAAACCCTTAATTCTAGCAAACATTGAGGGGCTATGAGGTCGGAAATGCAGCGCTAAGACCATCAGTCTAGTAAGCTGCTGGCATCAGGCCTATTATATGGATATTTATTGCAAATCCTGTAATCATTACCTAATGAGAAACTGTTGCCTGGGCAACAGGCTTTGGTATGCCTCATCTTCCATCAATGGGTGATATTTATAAATATCCTCTTTTACTGGAATTGAAACTGGCAAGATAGGTTTAATATAAGATGCTGATGTGATTGTTTTGGCACAGCTCTGTTACTAAGGCTGCACATGTATTCTTACTGTCAGTGAGATTGAGTCAGATAGAACTCAAATATCCTGAATTAAGCTGCTAGTGTACCACATAATGCACTAATGCACAGAATCCTTTCAGGAAGATGATTAAAAATAAAAAGCTGGTATCCTGTGCAGCATTTGGTTATATGAACGATTTGAAAAGCAGTTAAGCTCGTAACTCAGTATTTCTAACAATGAATTGGGAAAACCATATTGGATATTCTTCATGTTATTTCAGCAAGTAGAATTTCCGCTCCCATGAATCACAATGTTGCTTTGCTGCCTTATAGATGCCTCCCACCCAAACAAAACATTGGTGCAGGTTTGAAAAAACAACTGCCCACAAGGAAAGCTTCAGTATTATACTAGCACTATTTTCAGTTTTAAATTAAGAAATACACAAGCATTTTTTGAAGTCCGATTATTTAAATAATAGGGTTACTTACTTAAATGTTTCCCTTAAAAATAAAAAAAAATCATTTAATTTCAATCTTCAATCTCATTATTTTCTGAAGTCCATTTTAATACTAAGGCCCAAATTGCTACATGTGAATATATGAAATATAGGATAAGGATAATATTTGGCTTATTGTAATGCTAGAAAATTAGGGATGTAGATCATCAGAACAGAATCCATATTTTTTTCACCTAACAAGGACAGAATACTATCCATAATCTCAAAACAGAAACAGTACTTAATTATAAACTAAGGCATATTGATAAACCTCTGGAATTCTTCTATACCTTTTTCCTACCAGATGGGAATAATGTATATCCATCAGTGTACCTGTCATGATATGGGAAAATAATCAAAGATCACTATACAATAATTCTCACAATTCTAACGGATAGAAGTCCAATATTACTGGTGTTATTTTTATAGAAAATAAATTTGATTTCTTTTCTTATAGCATTGAACTATTGCTAATTTTGAAATGACTTTTTGATGTAATTTTCCCCTCTTGGTTGGATACAATGTAGTGTAATGTATAATTGCTATTGTTTATTGATTTTACAGTCATATTTATTAAACAGATTATGTCTCTAAAGGATTGGATTGTCAGTTATTAATTTATCTCATTAGAGTGTGAGCACAATTTTTTTAAAATGTAATATAATGTACACAAAATACTAACAAAATTACAATTGCCTTGTTTATCATCATACAATAGAAACAATTTCCATCTGACAAAATCAAATACGTTTGATTATCAAAGTCAATTTTCTCTACAAATTTAACTTGTTGTATGATCCAATTGGATTCAGCTCTAGGAACGACATTGGCAAATGCTTGATAACTTAGCCTTTCATTTGTAGCTCTTCCAACTACAGTCCTAAAATAATTCATCTTTCTATTTTTCTTTCCTTGACAATGTAGTCTTCCCTTCCATCCATCCTCCATTTGCATCACATGTCCCAAAATATGAAGGTAGCCCAAATGTCTGTTGAAATAGTCCAATGACTATTGCTTCAAAGCAATAATCTTTATTGGGTATAAATTGATTTAACATAATAGAGTTGGAGGTCTTCTAGTCCAACCCTACTGGTTAAGCAGAAAATCCTATACCATTTTAGACAAATGGTTGTTCAATCTCTTCTTAAAAATCTCTAGTGTTAGAGCATCCATTAATACCAATACTCGTATTAACTATCTGAAGAACCATAATGCGAAGTTTTATCTGTCCTTCTGTTTCTCAATGTTCAGATTTATAGCTATACATAACCAATAAAAGACCATTGCTTTTATCATTTTTCTTGAAAGTGAGGAAACAGAGAGAACATCTTTTGTCAGGATATTTGTCACTAGTGGAAACCACAGAAGGCAACAGTATACTGTAGAACAATGGCATAGGTCAGCGATGGAGAACCTTTTTTGGCTTGTGTGCCATAAGGGAGGCACAGGGGGGGGTCATGCGTGGGCGTGCCACACCCATAATGCAACACACATCCCCAGTGTGCTGGTGCGCATGAGAGGCGC
The DNA here is from genome assembly GCF_964273705.1 of Natrix helvetica. Taxonomy (NCBI): domain Eukaryota; kingdom Metazoa; phylum Chordata; class Lepidosauria; order Squamata; family Natricidae; genus Natrix; species Natrix helvetica. Next base: position 54,717,492 of record NC_138551.1, on the reverse strand, counting down.
TCCCCCCATTTTTTGCATGCCTTTTCCCCTTCTCCATGCTCCATAGGCTTTAGAGGAGCCTAGGGATGACGAAAATAGCCTCCCCGCCCCCCCAGATGCCCTCTGGAGGCTTCAGGGACCTTCAGGAGGCTTCCCTGAAGCCTCTGGAGGGCAAAAAATGATCCTACAAGAAAACCGGAAGTCACTTCCAGTTTGCTCGTAGGGTCGGTTTAAGCCCTCTGGAGACTTCAGGGACCTTCAGGAGGATTCCCTGAAACCTCCGGAGGGCTTAAATCGATTCTACGAGTAAACTGGACTTCTGGTTTGCTCGTAGGGTCCTTTTTAGTCCTCCGAAGGCATCAGGGAAGCCTCCTGAAGGTCCCTGAAGCCTCCAGAGGGCTTAAACCAGCCCTATGAGCAAACCTGAAGTCCATTTCCGAACTTCTGGTTTGCCTATAGGGCTGGTTTTTTGTGCTCCAGAAGCTTCCCAGGCATAGGTTTACGGAAACAAAACTGAGATAAAATTGTTCCTCAATATATTTTTCAGTTCCAGCACAATCAGATCTACAAATCATGGAAAACAGAATTTTCTCAGTTTATGTAAACAGAGATTATCTAAATTAATAATCAGATACGTACCAAAATTATTTCACAGCTTTGATTCCAGAAGTACTTCCTAAAATGGAACACATAGAAAAGAAAATGAGAAAAGTAACAGGAAAAAACCCAGCAAATAAAGATACCAGAAGCTATAAATACTTTTTACATTCTATTCATACTTTCTTACAAAGCTATATATTTCCCCTTTGGTTTATAAGCAAGTGTTGGATTCTGACCTCATGATTTTCATTAATTTTGTAATGAACTATTATTACAATTTAGAATGCAAAGTTGGCAGTCATCTAGCTGTCCTTGATCATGAAAACTGACTTGGTATTTTCATGTATCAGTCTTCCTTTGATATTCTCATCTTTGGCTCATCATTGTTTTAGTCCCATGATGGTGAACCTATAACACACGTACCTAAAGTGGCACGCGGAGCCTTGTCACCTGGCATGCGTGGCATCGCCCATTCCTCTTCCGTGTCTCTGGCGCACATGCATGCATGCTGGGCAGCTGATCATCATGTGTGCATGCGTACCAGTAACCAGAAGACTAGCTGGTCGGTGTGCACAGGAAACCAGAAGTTCATTTTCCAGCATGCGCATGACCCCTGGGCAGCTCCTCTTCTGGGTTGTGGCCCTGACGAGTGCACATGCCATCACTGTTTTAGTCTATTAACCTCTTTACTTCTTCAATATACAGTATTATTCATTCTTATTTTTGATCCCAAGAAACCAAACTATCTACCATTTTAATTTTTTTCATTGTTAATAGCGATTTTATCTAGGCACGATAGTGGACAGTAACTTTGTCTTCTTAATATTAAATATTAACATTTTAATGAGTTTTTCTACTTTTTAAATCTTTTGGTTAAATAAGTGGTATTGCCTATATATATTTAAAGCTGTTAGCAGTTTAGCCTTTTATATTGATTCCAGCTGTCAGCTCTTCCATTTTCAAGTCTGCTGAATAAGTTGAAGAGATAAGAGGACAATATATATTCTCCTTCCTATTATGAAGCAGTTTTTGCAGTTTCTTTTAAAAATAATTTGATATTCTATCTGGATTGATTGATTTGTTCAAGTCAGTGTTAACTTTTGATGGAGTACATGGTTTTCCTGGCAACATTTTTCAGAAGTGGTTTGCACTTGTCTGATTTCTAGGGCTGAAAAACACTGACTGACCCAACATCATTCAGCTGAGCTGAAGCTCAAATTCTCAGTCTCCTGGTTTGTAGCCTACTGCTACAACTACATCAAACTAGTTCCCTCTAGCAGAGTGGTGTCATATTCATGCCGTCATGTCATCATATGATGTATCATAACTTTTTCCCCTTCACTAAAATGCGGGTGGGAGTGGCCAGTGCATGGCATCTGGCCCGTGGGCCGTGAGTTTGAACACTCCTGCTCTAGCACATGTATTATTTTTAACTGATTGCACATTCGTGCATGATCTACAAAAGGCCTTAGTGTAGTCAATAAATCAAATACAAATCTTCCTAAATTCTTTTAATCTCTCCCTTAAATACCTTAAGGAAGTTAGCTCATCTCATGTTCTTCTATCTTTTCTATCACTGTTCTGTTGGTTTGGCTTTTTACTTTCCATGTATGCCCTAATATTTTTTGTAAGATTGTAAACAAAAATTACCTTATACAGTGATTTAAATAACAACCTGGTAATTTTCATATGTTCTTTGTTTAGTGCAGAAGCACTTATTTTTTCCAACCTGTGGATCATGGTTTTATGTCATATTTGCTTATATATCGCTATTAAAATTTACCTGCTTCTTTCAATATTTTAACTTCTTCATCTTTTTTTTATTTTATTTATTTCATCAAGCATGAATTAGATAACATATGTGTGTGTGTGTGTTTGTGTTTGTGTTACAACTCCTGGTATGCCCAAATATGGGAGGGAGCTCATTACTCCCCCTTTCTGTCCTTCGGCTCATTACAGAAAACCAACCATTGAACATGGGCTGTATTACATATTAGGCAGGAGTCTTAGCCACTAAGCCACAGGCTCTCCTCCTTATCAGCTGAGCCAGGGAAATAGGTATGCATTTGTTTTACACCCCCTGGTATGCCCAAAATACCCAGTAAGGGTATGGCTAGCTGATGAGAGCTAAATAGCTTGAAATAGATCTATACTAGTCTCCCTTTATTTATTTATCAGCACAAATACAACACAAATATAAAAAGGCAACATTAAAAATAAAAATATGGTTTTCTGCCTGGATGGTTTTCTGTAATGAGCCGAAGGACAGAAAGAGGAGTAGTGAGCTCCCTCCCATATTTGGGCATACCAGGTGTTGTAACACAAATACATACCTATTTCCCTGGCTCAGCTGATAAGGAGGAGAGCCTGTGGCTTAGTGGCTAAAACTCCTGCCTAATATGTAATACAGCCCAGGTTCAAATCCCAGTAAGGGTATGGCTAGCTGATGAGAGCTAAATAGCTTGAAATAGATCTATACTAGTCTCCCTTTATTTATTTATCAGCACAAATACAACACACACACATAGATAGATAGATAGATAGATAGATAGATAGATAGATAGATAGATATAGCTATAGCTATAGCTATAGAGATAGATAGATAGATGATAGATAGATAGATAGATAGATAGATAGATAGATAGATACATAGATAGATACATAGATACATAGATAGATACATAGATAGATACATAGATAGATACATAGATAGATAGATAGATATGATTATGAATACATGAAATGGATACAAATACAAGAGAATATTAGGACAGGGACAGTAGGCACTCTGGTACACTTATGCATGCCCCTTTAAACAATGCAGTGAATAAACGACATAAATAGCTTTGATTGCCTTAATGACCTCAATTGCTCTTGACTAATTGTCCCACAGCTGTAGATTTTTCTGTGATTTCACCAATCTCCTCTAACTTTTCTGTTTGTTAACTTTCCTTATTTGTTGTAACTTTTCTTATGTTGCTTTTTCATTTTCCTTATTTTGGATATTGTTTTTAAAAAACACCTTCAACATCTTTTTTCTCTTTGAAAGTTAGAAAAGTGTGTTTTCTGCTTTGGTTTTCATAGTTTTTTTTTTCCCTTCCAATATTCTGCTAGCTTTCTTATGCATAGATTGAATGTATGGACTCTATTCCTTATATTGATTTCTTCAATCTTATTCTCAATCTTCTAAGTCAAAGTGTTGTTGAATACTTACTATATTAAAATTTCTAAATTATTTCTACATATTTGAGGTCAATAATTCATAGTTAAAATCTGCACATGAAAGTGTCCATGCTGAGTGGCCTACACTTCTTCAGTTTCTGGTTCCTACACTGCATTCAGTATTTAACTATTGATTTCTATTTGTGGACATTGTATTTAAGTTGTTTGAAGCAGGAACAAAAGTCAAAGGACCCACTTGGCAAAATTTTGTTAGTCAATGGAAAAATGTGATTTTTTTTTAATTTGCAAAAGAGGTAATATTTTTCTACTTTTATTTTAAACTGATTTATACAGGTATCCTCAGCTCATGACCATAATGGAGCCTGACATTAAGATTTTAAGTCATTATGGCTATTAAGTGAAGTGCCCACACTTTCCCTTGAAAGAGGCTCTGGGAGGTCTAGTACAGTCTCTGTCCTGATTTCCTAGGGCCTCTCACATCACTGAGGATCCCTGTGTTACACTTCCTGCCTCTCAGTTACCATACCCTCCTTCCCATCCGATGTCACCTATCACACACTTACCTTTTGAAGATCTGTGGAGCTTATATTAGGGAGGGCCACTCCATTACTGGACCATGTGGTGCAATGCCAGAAGCAGTTATCATTTTTGGAGTGGTTGCATTGAGACTTCAAAAAAGGTGGCTATGTCCAATCATCCATGTGGTTCAGGAATATAATTGTTTGCTCTTCTTTAAAATCAAGCTCTGGTCTACCTCAGACCTTTACAGAACTCCTGTTAGGGAGATGCAGAGCATGCCTCTTTGTTCCTGAGCCACATGGAATAATCCCAGAACAGTTGCCATTTCAAGAGTGCTCACATTTCAATGTGGTCATCCCTAAAATGACAGCCACTTTTTGATTTGCACATACAGCTTAAGAACAAACTAGCATATTATGCTTCCTGACAAAAAAAAAAATCCTCAGTGGTCCAGATTTCACACTAAGGAAGCAAAGCAAGCTGCTCCATTCCTGAATCACATGGCAGGATCTCAGCAGCAGCCACCATTTTAGAGTGCCTACAATTCAATGTGGTTGCCTCAAAATGGCACCTGGTTCCAGGATAATGCCATATGGTCAAGGAAAGGATGCCCTGCCCTCCTTTCCTAACCTGAGCTCCAGTGATCTTCAAAAGGTAAGTGAGGAGGAAGGTGTAAGGTCTGGTGGGATGTGAAGCAGGCCTAAGGCTGCAGGAATCCAATGGAAAGGAGATGGGGAGGGGGCTGCTGCAGTGTCCCTGTGGTCAATGATAAGGGCATACGACTTCAGTGGTAATGCAGTTGCCATAACTTTGGAATTGGGTCATGAGTAGAGTTTTGGAGGTCTGATATCACTTTGAATGGTCAGTAGGAAGTAGGTTATATGTTGAGGAACACCTGTACTATATCCATAATGCTAAAAGATACTATCATACTTACCGAATATCTACCAAATATTATTTTGTACTGTAGAATGCTTTATAATGTATTATTCAACAAAGCTTTGTTGAATTAATGTTCTTAAGGACCTTAAGGACTTGCCAGAGTACTAGTTGAGGTGCAGAAAACTGGCTTTCTTTTCTTAATTGCTAAGGGTTTAAGTGAATTTTTGACAACAGCTTTAGTTCTGAGTCATAAATCATGGACAGCAGGACAGTTATCTCTGAATGTTCACCTTTCTTTGAATGTACACAGAATTATTTCTGTCACTACTTGTAAGTCTCCAAGCAGTCAAGGCTTACAATGGCACCACTTGCTGTAATAACTGGTGCAAGCCATCCCCCGTCCCCCCCGGTAAGTTATTTCCTCGCACAAAGCCCTTTAGTTAATGAGGTACTGTCACTGAATTTCATCACGATAAAAAATAATAAGATGAAATAATGACTGAAGTGTAAAATATAGCAAGATTAAAAAGTGGAGAAAATGTTGCTTGAACACTTATTAAGAAATTGGTGTGTGTTTTCTTCTAAAGCAAATCAAAATATGTTTATGTAACAGCCATGAGCTGCTGTTTTTTTCATTCTCATAATTGGCATTTCTCCCCCCCCCTTTCCCCCCCTCTGCTGACAAATGGTTGCTCATATACACAGAAGTGAAAGAATTGGGGAGAAATACACATCCCTAATATTAAATATACATATCTCAGTTAAAAATCTAAAAGTTATTACATACATATGGACTGCTAGCAGAGATTTCAGAACAGAGTATAGAAGCACACCACGTAACGGTACTTATAAAATAGAAATAGCATGAATAGTTTGCACGTATGAATCATTGAAGAAATGGATATCATATCCCTATCCAACTTTTTAATATATCAATTCCATGAACCACATTTCTGGAGGCAGCTACATGGCATTCTGTATTCTGGAATACTGCTTCCTCCTTCTATTTTATAGAAAGCATTTTATAGAAATTATGTATCAGCTTCTTTCTTTCTCTGTGTTACTTTTACAGTACTGATATTTTGGGCTTTTATCTTAATTTTTGAGACAGAATAAAAAACCTTCCCCAAAATTTGTATATATACTTTCTGTGTGTTTGTGCTGGTATGTTCACCCATCTCAAATTTAAAAAAGTCTGGATGATTAACAATACCTTAAAAAAGATAGAAGCAATATAACAATATTATAAATAACATACATAGGTCAAGGAAACCAACTAACAACAATTAGCATAACCATGATATTAGCATTACCACAAGGCCCCAAGCTGTAAAACAAAACCAGAAAATCTTCAAAATCTTACAAAAATCCAGCAGGATCAAAGTGTGTCAGATTTCTGGGGACGTGATGGGTCAGACATGACTTTACAACTAACAACAACAAATGTTGCACTCTTCTTCTTGGCAGTTGCTTTCCTGGAAAAAGGGAGAGAGAGGGAGAGGTAATTTTTCTTTCAAGTAGATGTTATTAATTGGTAATATAATTTCTATTGCATTTATATAAATCCTACCTTTATTATTTTTATACATAATTCAGACTGATGAACATACCTAATGCTCCTTCCTGCTATTATTTTGTCTACCACAACAACCAACTTAAAAACGTGAATTGGGCTGAGAGAATATGACTGGCCGAAAATCACCCATAGCTAAGGCAGGAGTAGACTTTCATGGTTAAGGCAGGACTAGAACTCAGAGTCACTTGATTTCTAGCCTGGTGCCTTAACCACTAGAACAAAATGCTCAGAGAGAGAGGGAGGGAGGGGGAGATAATGAGAATAAGAATGTTATTAATTTACAAAGTAGAGGCCCCACAAATACATAAACCTCAAGACTGAGACCAAAACCAGTTTTTAAGTGTTTTTTGAAATTCTAAAAGAAATATTGCTGTCCATATCTCTTGTCTGTGATCTACGAGGTATATTTCCTCAGTCCCTTAACGTGACAGCATTTAATAGAAGGGATCTGAAGCAAACCCACTCTGCCAGAATATCCATGCTGTACAGAAACAGTTGGAGCTAGGCAGTTTCCCAGGTATTCAGGTTCTATTCCATGAAGAACTTTATAGGTAATGGTCAGCACCTTGAATTACACCTGGAAGACTGGCAACCAATACAGATCGCATAGCAGTATGACACATGAGCATGCTAAGAGCTATCCATTACTACACACGTTGTGTATATCACCAGCTATAGCTTTCAGATGACCTAAATGGCAAGCAGATATGGAGCATATTGAAATAATACAGTCATGAGATTGCCAGGGTACTCTCAAAAGTGTGTGTGTGTGTGTGTGTGTGTGTGTGTGTGTGTGTGTGTGTGTGAGAGAGAGAGAGAGAGAGAGAGAGAGAGAGAAGGATTGAACTAAAGTTTGTTCTGTACAATCAATACCTGAACAGCCTCATGACACTGGATTAGTACATTGACAGCTTTACCTGCACAGTTCAGGGTTGAGTAACAAAACTGAGTACCATCAGCATTCTAATGATACTGAACAAAAATGTACAGATGACTTCACCCAATCCTTTCATGTAAATGTTAAATAGGACAGGGGAGACTTCAAGTCCTGAAGCACCCCACAAATGGTGGACGACAGGCATGACATTTCCCTCATTAACAACAACCAACCACTGAGGAACGACGTGAACCACTGCAACTCAGTGTCTCCTATTCTCAAAATCCACAGCAGGTCCAGATGGATATTGTGAGTGATGTGTCAAAAGGCACTTAGAGATCATGGAGTATCACAATGGATGTACAACCCATTCCAGCTGTGCCAAAGGTCATCATAAAGCATGGCTGTCTTTGTACTGTATCCCAGTTTGAAACCCAACTGAAATGAGGGCAGATAAATAAATACACAGCATACAACATTTGTTCATAGTTTGGGTACTAGGAAATAATATATATATGTGTGATAGTGACATCCAGCATTCTACACAAACCGAAAAATATCCACCATCCTGAGAAACCCCAAAGACAAAATAGAGTTAGAAAATCAAGGAGTATATGAAATCCCATGCCCCACCTGCCCCACCACATACATCGGACAAACCAACAGAAGAATAAAGGCACGCATTGAAGAACACAAAAACTCAGTCAGAAAGGAGGAACCAACTTCTTCCCTGGTCCAACACCTCAAAGCCACAGGACATGATATAGACTTTAAAAAGACCAGAACTATTGCCAAAATTGAACACTTTAACAACAGAATAATCAGAGAAGCTATTGAGATAGAAAAACGACCACACAGCATGAATAAACGAGATGATACCTCCCGCCTACCAGCCATTTGGAAACCCGCCCTCACTGACAAACGAGTCTCTAACACTAAGAATGATACCAGACCCACACTCACGAAAACCACACAGGATGTCACTATCACACATCCACGCAAAAAGCAAGCCCAAACCCACACCGATAATGACCACAAACCAGAAGCCCGACCACAAACCAGAAGCCAGACCACAGCTGCATTATTAGCCACTTTAAACCCCTCCAATCCATACATGAAGCAAACTGATGCCCACCACGGAGATGTGGCACGACCACAAACGCAAAGCCAAACAACAGCAACGCAGCTCACCAGCTCAAATCCCTCTGCAACTCAGACTAACACAAGCACAACCAGGCCCCCACCCAAACAGAACACGCCCCCATCCAATCAGAGCACAGCCAAACTCCCATCCAATCAGAGCACAGCCAAGCCCCCTACCAATCAGAATACACCTCCACCCAATCAGAATGCAGCCAAGCTCCCACCCAATCAGCACAAACCCCCACTGGCAGTTAAAAAGAGGAACCGGCTGAGATCTCACATTGCTCCTGGAAGCACCAAGCCAGAAGCACCAGGCCGGAAGCAGCAGCCTGAAGATGATGAATGAGACTTCATCGAAACGTCGTGAAGATACTTCCAGTTCTACGTGGGAGAAAACCCGAACAACCAAAGACATTATATACATATATATATATATATATATATATATATATATATATATATATATATATATATATATATATATATATATATATATATATATATATATATATATATATATATATATATATATATATATATATATATATATATATATATATATATATATTCCACATGCATGTTTATACAAACATCTGGTATAAGGTTTTTTTTAGTTTTTTGAAAAAAAAGTGTTACCACAATAACATTCTTTTTAGAAACAACAGTAGAGTAGAAAACAATATCAAGACTTATAGAAGAGTTGCACTGGTAAAAATGTGTGCGACGTTGATTCTACCCTGATGTCTAAATAACTGTCCAGCTGAATAGCTTTGTACTGCTGTATCCCTGTTAAATGTACATAGAACAAAACACTACTTTGCTATCCAATGTAAAAGATGAGTATTTTAATTGAATACATGTTGAAGTGCATAAAGGTTCCACTAACACTTTGCTTATTGGTTCTTTGTACAACCATCTGATGATGAAAGTCAAACCAATCAGAACTCTTTCCTATATTTTATATCATGCAAGAGAACCGGATAAACGAAGTCAAATAATGAGTTTTAAGTTTTCTTTTGGTTTTGAAGCATTGGAACTTTCAATTCCATTCTAAAGTATGACTTATTTAAATGTAATTGAAAACCATCTAAGAATAAAGATGACAGAGTAGTTGAAACCTGAGCAGGAGAATATTTATTTTTCATTCTTGAGCCAGATGATGCTTGAAATGACATTACTTTCCACTGTACAAATGGAACTCCACAGGTATTTTCAGATACCTAGCGGTAGGATTAAAGGATTTGACTTTCATGCCTTTGAGTTTGGGATCTTTGGAACATTTTTCTGCTTTCGTGATGGACAGAAAGTTGTATTGTTAAAAAATATGCTTATTCTAGTAACAAGTGCCCTGAGGAAATCTGTGCAATTTCAAATCTTGCCTGTCAAGAAATAAAAAGGTTCTGTTTCTCACGATGAGTATAAGCTGAAATGACAAGGTGTTAGTCAGGATTCCCAGAAAGAAAAAATGGTAAATATATCAGAAATATGGGGGGGGGGGGATTACTAGACTCACGGCTCTTTTACAATTACTTCATTTTTGGGCCTGTGATTTGATCTCATTATGCTTACAGGTCTCTTCGGTTAGTTACTGGTTGCTGAGCTTCCAGCTCTCAGAAAGTTGTTTAATTCCTATTTTATATTACAGTTTTATGCATTCTCATTTAACCAATAATAATTGGTGTTGTCTGCTGAATAAATATGGCCTAATCTTCCATTGTTTTATTTTTTATCACATAGGTTAAATAATTCTAATGCTTTTGAATATTGCAGGACGTTAAGCAATGTGTCTTTCTCAAGGTGCCAAGGAACATAGCTTCTTATTAATGAAGTGCAAAGATGCCTTGCAAAAGAAGAAAGCGATGCATTTTTAAATAAGCACTTTTATGAGGAAGGAGTATTACATATGTTTGCCATCGTGAGATATTTTTAACAATAATAACGGCAGGATTTTTTTTTAAATCTAAAAAAATAAAGCTCATTAAATTTATAGGAGTTATTCTACACCTTCCAATTTGGCATATGTTTGCAGTCTTATTTATGCTTATAGGTAATTTGCAACTTTGCATACCCTTCCTGGAAACTTGATGGAGAGACAGTTGAAATATTTATTAATTTTTTAAATTTATTCATTTGTTAAATTTATATGCCTCTCATGTCACTATTGAATGACTGTAGGCAGCTTGCAATATCATAAAAATGGGAATATAAAACATTAAACATTAATTGTAGCCTAGGGCATGCAACTGAGTTATTTTTACTCATCATAGGTGATGACTTCCAGGATCTTTTATAGTTCCTTCCCATCCATCCAAGCTTTAGTGTGTTAAAGACATCTATTTACTGTTTTAAAAAATTATAACAGCTATCAAAGTGGATTAGAAAATAACAAGTTCATAAATTATCTCTCTGTATTTGTATATTCCCAACCATACATATTAGCCAATTAACATTCATCTTCAACAAGGACATTTTTTTCACTTCACACATTTTTATTAAAGAACCATGCTACTACATCTCATATCTCTATTGTCTACATGGCTTTATGCCTTGATTTATTTTAAACCCACCTATTACTGCAGAGATGGGATATTTCTAATCTGAAATGAAAGCTTTAATCGATTAAGTGTGCAATTTAATAGATTAGTCTTGGCAACCTTATTGGCATATATATGGAAAATAATATTGTAATACATCCAGAGAGCTACTTCTTGGTAAATATCTATAGGGTTTTGCTATGAATTTTTTAACAGTAGAAATATAAAATGAAATTAATATAAACTCAGTATGAAACACTTTATACAGTTATTGTTTCAAAACATCATATATTATTAAACCTGTTAGCCAAAGAACAATGAAATATTTCATGTCAGTCATTTTTAAGTGGAGATTTCAATAGATTTTGAAGAGAGATGTCTATTCTAGTCCATGAGATAGCTGACACATGATAGATTTAAGTATTTCAAGCTATGGGGATCTGATTTTGGAGGTTCAGAAAATTAGGTAAAGAATTAGGTAAACACAAATAAGAAAAATGAGACACAAATATATAAAATACCTTTTATTGCAAAGCTAGATTTACCCTTGCCGTTCTGCATCCTGCATTCAAAAAAATAGCACTGCCGTCTGGCTGTCTCTCCCTCCCCCACCCCATTCTTCTTGTAGAGTTCTCAAAAGAAGGTGGGAGAGATGATGAAAGGAACTCTTGATGTGGCTGTGTTCTTGGAATATTATTAGTTTATTAGTTTAAACTGTGTCATAACTTTTGGCTATTTCCATATGCCATTTACTGGACAAAAATACTGCACACCTTCAAAACTAGATATAGAGATAGGTGGGTGGGGGGTGAGGGGGTGAACAGAAGATAGATAGATAGATAGATAGATAGATAGATAGATAGATAGATAGATAGATGATAGATGATAGATAGATAGAAAGAAAATAAAGCATCGTTTTTCAACTCTACCTATTTTTTTAAAAAAAATCCTACCTCACAGTCCTGTTCATCTTTTATTTACAAAACAAAAAAGAAACATTAAAGTATAAATGAAAGACCTTTTCATTAAAACAAAAAAAAGAAAATGTAAAGTTTGGCAAAACAAAGAGCATCTAATAAACAAGAAAAATAAGTTGCTAAATAAGAGATCTTGAACAAGTATAAAAAAGACAACTGATGAAAGAATTGCAAGAAGATGAACAATTAAGGTTACTTGAAATGGAAGGAATACAAAAGAAAATATAAATGACTGAATAAAAGGATTTTAAACATACAAAAGAATTATGTAAATATTTATCCTATCAGCAATAAAAGAGGCTAAATTTTTACATTTAAGATCAAAAATCATAGAAATTTTTTGAAGAATATATTTTATGAATAATGAAATGATGAAGGTGCTATGAAGAAATATATTGAAATGTCTATAAAAAATAATGACCAACATAGAGATAGTTTAAGAAATCAGATAAGTATTAAAGAAACAAACAAGACAATAAAAAATAAGACTTGTAAAAGCAGATGGGTCCAGTTGCCTTAATAGAAATACAAAGAATTAAAAAAAATCTGCTGAAACCACTGATGAATACAATTAATTAATGAAATTAGAAGATTAAGGTGAAACTGACAACATGGAAAATAGCAAAGAGAACTCTGATTTACAAAGCAGTGATACATAGAAAACATAGTCATACAGACCAATTTCTTTGTTGAATGTAGATTATTCATAAAAATAGTTTGAATGCCTAAGGAAATTGCCTCAGATATAATACACGTCAACCAAACAAGTCATATTCCAATAAGAAACATCACAGATAATAGTTAATCAATAGGTAAGTGTCCATTCCTATTGGCAGAATAATTCCTGGAGAAGGGGTCAAAGACTGCGAAAACATGTGTATGTGGCAAAAAAAACACTTTTATACAGTCAATGCAGGACTCTCAGTAGGTTTTCAAATAAGCTAAGCACCTTTTCCGTTATTATTTGTTATTGGTTTAGAAATATTGGCAGAAAAATAACTGAACTGACAACAGATATCTCTACATAAAATACAAGGAGAGCAATATATATATAAGCAAAAATAATATATAAGCAAAAATATTATGTAGATCATGTAGTATTAACAGAACCACAAGGGCAATAAGACAGTAGATGAAAATAATCCACAGTTCTGGAAAATTCGTTAGAAAAATATAAATCAGTAAGCAAAATTAATTACAAACATCTAACATGAGAATATTTCTTGTGCAATTGCATTTGACAGGCAATAATGAAGAAATATATATCAAAACAATTCTGGAAAATAATGGCAAGAAATTAAGAGATCTTGAAAGATAGAATAACTTAAAGGCTTTTTGTCTATGGGGATTCTCAGTCATCCAGGTGATGGGTCTACTGAAGATGTTTCAGTGTAATTTGATTGCTTATTAGTAATCACTAACTGTTGTAATAATAATAATAATAATAATAATAATAATAATAATAATAATAATAATAATAATAATATTTAATGCTTCTAGACCGCCCCCTCTCCCAAAAGGGACTCGGGGCGGTGTACAGTTCATACAAAATATAACAACATACAATAAAATTAAATATGTACAGTTGACAGTTGACATGGAGGAGGTTAAAATGCAGTTAAAAGAACTGTACAAAGCAGATAATAAATATAAATTTAAACCCCTAAAAACAAATACAGTAAATTAAAAAACCCCTAAAATAACCAGATATAATACATTTGCAGGAGGGACAGTTGAATTATGCCAGGCCTGCTAATCGGAACAGGTGGGTCTTCAGTTTTTGCCGGAAGGAGCGGAGGTCAGAAGTGGTTCTAATGTCGGGGGCGGAGGTCATTCCAGAGGGTTGGGCCCATCACAGAGAAGGCCCTACTCCTCGGTGTCGCCCGCTGGCATTGCCTAGTGGACGGCACCAGGAGAAGCCCCTCCCTGTGTGAGCGAATTGGCCACAGGGATGTATGTGGGAGGATGCGATCCCGCAAGTAACTAGGTCCCGTGCCATGGAGCGCTTTAAAGACGGTAATCAGCACCTTGAAACGCACCCGGAAAACCACAGGTAGCCAGTGCAGCTCGCGCAGGAGAGGTGTTACGTGGGAGTATCTCGTACTCCCCATCACAGCCCGCGCGGCTGCGTTCTGAACTAACTGCAGTCTCCGGGCGCGTCCCAAGGGCAGCCCCATGTAGAGAGCGTTGCAGTAATCCAGGCGGGACGTCACCAGCGCATGAGTGACCGTGCGTAGGGCATCCCGGTCCAGTAGGGGGCGCAATTGGCGCACCAGGCGAACCTGGTGGAACGCCCCCCTTGCCACGGCTGCCACATGGTCATCCATTGACAGCCGGGCATCAAGGAGGACGCCCAAATTGCGCGCCCGTTCCACAGGGGGCAATTGTTCGCCCCCTATGGCCAGCGATGGGATCAGCTGGCTGAACCGAGGTGCCGGTAGCCACAGCCACTCAGTCTTGGAGGGGTTGAGTTTAAGTCTGTTGTCCCCCATCCAGACCCCGACGGCCTCCAAACACCGGGACATCACTTCGACAGCCTCATTGGGGTGGTTTGGAGTTGAAATATACAGCTGAGTATCATCAGCGTAGAGGTGATACTCAACCCCCAAACCACGGATGATCTCACCCAGCGGCTTCACATATGTGTTGAACAGGAGAGGCGAGAGGACCGACCCCTGTGGCACTCCACAAGTGAGTGGCCTCGGGGTCGACCTCTGTCCCCCTGTCAACACACATTGCCTCCGGTCGGAGAGGTAGGAGCCGAACCACCGCAAAACGGTACCTCCGACTCCTATCCCCTCCAACCGGCGCAATAGGATACCATGGTCGATGGTATCAAAAGCCGCCGAGAGGTCTAATAGGACCAGGATAGAGGAACAACCTCTATCTCTGGCCCTCCAGAGATCATCAACCAACGCGACCAAGGCTGTCTCTGTGCTGTGCCCAGGTCGGAAGCCGGACTGGCGTGAGTCTAGATACTCGGATTCGTCAAGGTGTCGTGGAAACTGCTGCGCCACCACATTCTCAACAACCTTCGCTAGAAACGGAAGGTTGGAGACTGGACGATAATTAGCTAGCTCCGTTGGGTCGAGTGAAGGACTCTTAAGTAAGGGCCTCACCACCGCCTCCTTCAAGGCAGTTGGTAAGGATCCCTCACCCAATGAGGCATTCACCAGGCCCAGAAGCCAGCCTCGGGTCACCTCCCAAGATGCCAGTACCAACCAGGAGGGACACGGGTCCATTAAACATGTGGTGGGTCGCAGCCGTCCACGCAACCTATCTAAATCCTCGGGGGCAACAGAATCAAACTCCTCCCAAGATGGTCTCACAAGACTCGCTGTTGGCGGCCCTTCTGGTCCACTGAGTGGGGCCCATCCGCTCCGGATCTGAGCGACTTTGTCCTGCAGATATTCCCCAAATTCCTCTGCTCTGCCCTGTAAGGGTGCCCCCTGCGTCCTCTGTGACAAGAGGGAGCGGGTCACCCTAAACAGTGCGGCAGGGCAGTTATCCGCGGACGCAATAAGAGTGGTGCAATATCTACGTTTGGCCGCCCTTAATGCCAAAAGGTAGGTCCGCAAGTAGGATCTTACCTGTGTTCGATCAGATTCGGAGCGTGAGGACCTCCACCTGCTCTCTAGACGTCTCCTGTGGCGCTTCATCACCCTCAGCTCCTTGGTATACCAAGGAGCCCGGGTGGGTCGCTGCCGCAGGAGAGGTCGCAAAGGCGCAACCCGGTCCAAGGCCCCAGCCGCCGCCCTATTCCAGGCGGCCGCTAGGTCCTCCTACCGAGCGCGGGTCAGGGCTACAGGTAATGGCCCAAGCTCCGTCTGGAACCTATCCGGCTCCATCAGGTGCTTGGGGCGGTACCAGCGTGGACCGTCTGGTCCCGCCTCTCGTGGTGGGGGGTAGCGCCAGGGAAGTCCAGCCAGAGACATGAGTGATCTGACCATGACAGGGGTGTAATAATAAAATCCCTTATTCCCAGATCACTCGTCCACTGCTCAGATACAAAAACAAGGTCCAATGTGTGGCCTCCTTCATGTGTGGGGCCCTGAATTAACTGGGTCAGGCCCATGGCTGTCATGGAAGCCATGAACTCCCGAGCTACCTCAGACGCTGCTCCCGTCGACAGCAGGTTGAAATCCCCCATAACCACAAGTCTGGGGATCTCAACCGCCGTCTCCGAGATCAGCTCGAGGAGCTCGGGCAGGGCTGCTGATGTATAACGAGGAGCCAAGTATACAATCAGCAAACCCAACTGCCTCCCTGGGCCCCATTTCACACCAAGGGACTCACACCCGGATATCTGAGGAACAGTGAACTCCCTCGGCTCTAGACCTTCCCAAATAACTACCGCCACCCCACCACCCTTACCCAGGGCCCGAGGCTGATGGAATGCACGGAAACCTGGTGGGCACATTTCCATGAGGGGTAAACCACCCTCGTGGCCCAACCAGGTTTCCGTTATCCCTGCAAGGTCTAGCTCCCCCTCAGAGATCAACTCATTAATGAGGGGGGCCTTGTTGGTTACGGACCTTGCATTGGAAAGCATCAGCCGTAGGCCCGGGCTCTGTAGTTCCTGGCCACCTAGGTTGCGGGAGTTGGTGCAAACGACCGGGCATAGCCAGCAACCACGGTCTCCCAACCGACCTTGTGATCTTCTCTTGTCCTCGCATCCCCCCCTCCCCGCGACCGTTGTAATCAAACAACCCTCTATTGGAATCACTTGTTCCCTCTAGGTAGCTTATGATTCTTGATGAATGTATTCTATTTTGTTTTTCTTTATGTACACTGAGAGCATATGCACCAAAGACAAATTCCTTGTGTGGCCAATCACACTTGGCCAATAAAGAATTCTGTTCTATTCTATTCTCAGATGAGAAGCAAAACGTCTTCAAAGAAAAAAAAACAGAATGTTTTAACCTTTGGGTTAAAGCCATTTTGTTTGGGATCAATTATGATTATCAAAAAGAATGTATTCTTCAAAATAAATTATCTGTTTCGAATAGTGCAAATTCCAATTCCAAAAAAAAAAAAATGATTGGTAAGAAACAATAAAAGGAAATGTATATGGAGTGGGAGGGGGGATCTTAAAATCAAATGTAATGTTTTACAAGACTCAAACAATAAAGCTGACCTTGCTCTTCCGAATTGCAAATTCTATTACAGAGAAGAATATTTTTCCTGGTTAGAAGAATGGATTAAATCTCCAAATGGTAAATGTCAGTATTGGAAGGAAATTAGCTTTCTTGCCTTCTTTGCAACCTTTTAACGTTTTAGTTAATAGGAGCCATTTTTGATGTAGATGATATCAAAATATTTTTAGTCACATATAATTCCAAAACTATTATAAATCATATTTATTGGCATACAGTATCTCTGTATCACTCATCTCTCAGATACCCACCATATGATTAGAAAACAAAATTGGTACCATACTTTTCTTTTTCAAATAATAAACTCTTAAATTAGACTCAAAATCCAAAGTTATACCATCATTCACAATTAAATATTATGAATACTGTGTAAATATTGAATAAATATTGTTTGGATGTATCATGAAAAACTATTTGGAAATATTGGTCATTTCCTAGAATTTTGCATTTTTTTTTTACTTTACACAATTATACTTAAGAACTGCTATACATTTTAATTACCATTATAAATACCTGCAGGCTTCAGTTAAATGGAAGTCAGTGTTGAATTCCACTGCTAATTAAATTTCACTCACTATTTCCTTCACCTGAAGGCCCTTAAGAAAATTGTGTTTGTTAAATGTCTTTCAGCCAAATAACCACTTATTTAATTTTAAACTAAATATTTTATTCAGCCTTGGAAACTATCGTTTCTCTGCAGAGAGTGGGGGCAAATTGTTATTGGGATGTCATTTAGAAAATTTATTCACTACTTCTAGTTAAAAAAGAAAGAAAAAGAAAAACACACCACTTATTTTTCCAGGCAAGGTGGGTGTCTGTATTCAAGTGTAAGGCTCCCCCCCTTTCCCTTCTAATCTATAACTATTTCAGTATTGATTATGTAAAGGACAGGTTGAGAATGTCTATTTTTGTAAAAATGAATCAGAAACATCTCAGCTTCATCTCCACTGAAAAATACTAATCTTAAACATATTTAAAGCAAATGCCCTCTCAATTATATTAGAATTGGATTGAAAATATGCTTTGGGTTAAATAAGCAGAACAATACTATTTGTTGCTTTGAAATTTTATGTTTTCCACACTTTATATAACAAGGAATCAGCATTTTTTAATAATATTTTGTATATTATTCTACATGATCCATTATTGATTCTCTCTTGGGGCGATGCACATACAGTATTTCTAAATATCTGTATGTGCAACTTTTGTATGCAGCATTTCTGATATTTAGTTAAAATATATAACGAGTGTAATGTGTGTATCAAACTTGATGAAAGCTTTTTGCATCTTTTCCCCCTGAAATGAGCCTGAGGTTCAATTGTTCCATGTAAATTCTGTAAAGATCTCTTTGTTAAAAGACAGCTTTGCTGCAACTCCTCTCTTTAGAGCATTAGAAATAGATTTTGGTTCCTAGTTGAAGAAACGCCAAGTAACATTGTAAATTACATAATAAATTAGACATTATTGGATCCGGCCCAGTCCATTGCCTCACTAAAAGGGGCTGCTAATCTTGTTGGCATTAACGTAGGAAATTATCTACTGGTAATTTTGTTCCAATAGAGAAGCTCAGGGTACCAGTCAGTGTATTAGCTCTCCAAGGACTCCCTGAAAGAAAATATTAAAGTGTTGCAACTTTTAGTTTAGACTGAAGGCAAGGCAAGATAAAAGGACCTTAATTTAATACATAGCATGGAAAATATGAAAAAAAGAAAAGTTTTCACTCTCTCACACAATGTTAAATAAGGATCATATTTAAAATGGATCACTTGGAGGCTCAGCATTGATTTAAAAAGAATTTCTATGTGAAATAGACAAAAATTAGAAATAGCACAGCTGCTTCAGAATCCCCAACTGATATATTTTTAAAATTGGAAAGAAAGTAATGACAAATCACTTTCATATTCAGCTAAGAATACTGCATAATTATATCAATATAGCAGCTAAGAACCAAGCTCTCTTGAAGATGTTTTCACCTATTTAAGAGGGAACTAGGAAAATTCGTTTGTACAGGCAGAAATTGAACAGCTAAAAAAATGTAAACAAATCAAAATGCATCATTCAAAGCAACAGCATCCGGAAGGGTAGTCAAACTGGCAAGATGTCAGATGAAAAAAGAGCATTATAATTAAGGTGACCAACTTTTTTACAATGAAAAGGAGGACAAAACACGTTCTATTGTCCAAAATGCTAAGGTGACCAACTTTTTTACAATGAAAAGGAGGACAAATAAATTGGAAAAAATATATCGTAAATAAAAGAAATATTTTATTCATTGCAACAATAATACACTAAAATATGATATATGCATAATAAAAACATTTGCAACATTTTATATTGTAATTATGCTTACATGCCTGTTAATTATTATTTAAATTAGTACTTTTCCATTGAATTAATATTTTTTGTCAATGTATCATCTTCTAACAATATATTGGAAATATCTGAACAAGAAATATCCTTCATATTGAATTTTACGGCAAGTGCTGCAGCTAGAGTATCAACATTCAATCTCGATTTCTCACTTGTCGAAAAATCATTGGCAATTGAAAAAAACTCTTTCAACTGCTGCATTAGTTCCAGGGCAGCACAACGTAAATTGTACATGTATAAATAAATGTTCACATGGAATATGTTCATTTTTGAAATGGCTGAAAATATCCACCCATCTTTTATCAATTTCAACATGTTGATTTTCCCATTGTATTAATTTTTGAGAATTTAAATATACATTCAGTCTTCTAATTTCTTCAAAGAGACAATTGTCGTCTATTTTAATGTCTAGCATTTTTTTAGATAAAAATTCAACACAAGATTCAATATCTGTTCAATATACTTGCGATGAAGTAAAAAAAACACCATTAAAAACTGTTTAATAAAACGTGAATTGTATTTACCTCTGTATAATTGAATATTCACTGAGAAGGAAATAATTACCGTGAGTCATTCAATTGCCGACGTGCCGTGAGTCTACTGCGTGCGTATGTGCCGTGTTGTGTTTCGGTAAGAAGTAAACAAAGCCACTTGCACGCGGCGCTCTCTCTCAAGGTCTCCCGTGCAGAGCGCCGCGTGCAAGTGGCTTTAATTGCGTCTTATATCGCACTATACCGAGTCTTGACGAATTGTCATGTCAAATACAAATCCGTCACATAACGCGCAACAGATTAGTCTTCAAATATCGAAAAGGAGGACATGTAGGAGGACAGAACTTACAAAAGAAGGACTGTCCTCCCTAAAGGAGGACGGTTGGTCACCTTATTATAATGCAAACCCAGTCCATTTTGTACATAAATCACCCCCCTCTCTCTCACACACACACACAGACAAATAGGCAGATTTAATTGTCCTTGCAAATGGTATTGCTTGCAGCAATAATAGTTTTCTTCCGTGAATGAGGAAAACCCTCAAATTGACCCATTGGGGAATGTCTCTTAGTTTTCAGTGTTGGCAAAATTAAGTTTCTCCTTTGAATTATTCATATTCCTACTCTATTATCAGTAACTATTAATTTTGCTGGCTGTAGGTTTGCTATTTCCAAATCATAGGCAACATAGCTTAATATCAGCTACTGAAGAACATTAGCATAATTATTTCCATACAAGAGAGAGAGGGGGGGAGGGAGGGAGGGAGGGAGGGAGGGAGGGAGGGGGAGAGGGAGAATCAGTGATGGGATTAAAAATTTTTTTACTAACAGTTCTGTGGGCGTGGCTTGCCGGTTGTGGCTTGGTGGGCATGGCAGGTAAAGGTTATTGCAAAATCTCCATTCCCTCCTGATCAGCTGGGACTCGGGAGGCAGAAAATTGATGGGGGCAGGGCCAGTCAGAGGTGGAATTTACTAGTTCTCTGAACTACTCAAAATTTCTGCTACCGGTTCTCCAGAACTGGTCAGAACCTATACATTCCAATTTTGCATTTGTTTAATTTATATCTGTTATTATCAGTCAAACTTTGGCAATTTATTGTAGTTAAAAGTGTGAAATGAAAGCAATTTTACTGCAACACAATGGAAAAAATACAGCAAGCCTAAGAACTTAAATTGTAATACAACTATTCACAACCAATCAAAGGACCTTTCATTAACTAAAAGCATTCCATAATTATTCCATTTAAAAAAACATGAATAATATTAGTAATGTGATATATGTCTGATTTTAAAGGAAGACAATTTATAACATAGGATATTTATTATATTTTTAAAATTGTTCTACACTTATTTTTGTGGTTCCCAGCTAGGAAACAAATCAACTTTGACTGAAGCTCGAGAGTTAAAAAGAGTCAGACTGATTAGTAGCTGATAGAAAACTAGTGTAAAACACTAGGGATATAGTTCAATTAAGAAATTTGGTCTTATTCATAAAATGAGTGTGGAGTTTAAATGCTTAATGTGGAATATAAATTTCCCCTAAAGGAAAAGCTAAATATAATTTACCTATGAGAAACGCATATAAAAAAGAAGAATAAAAAATATTAGATTTACAAAAATTTGAGATAAGAATTCATTTCGGCTGGTATGAGCAAGAAAAATTGAGTTGTTTTGTATATAAATCCACAATTGCAAAACTTTTATGAGAGGACAATTTATACAGCAGAACAGCAAATTGAAAACAAAAAGATGCAAAAGTTTTTAATGTATATAAAAATAAAAAAGTAACAAAATCCCAAAGTAGAAAAAATATTTCACAGCAAATTAAACATCTACTGTGTCAACTCTATATATTAAGAGAGATGGAAATAAAATTAATTTTGTCAATACAGGACTCTGAAGCAACAAATAGGCCAGAAAAATGGCTAGCTTAAAGATTGAGAAAGGAAAGTGAAAAAATATACTAAAATTACAAAATGACAAGATTATACCAATTAATAATACATGTATATTTTCACCGGTACTATGCAAAGTTATATAAGAGATACAAAGTTTCACCTGCAAGGGCAGATGAATATCTAAAAAGAAAAACTTATCAAAGGTAAAAGGTGTTCAAAAATAAACAGTGGATGAACCAATAGAGAAAGAGAAATTTGTGATCTCATTGTTCATATGGATTACTGGTCTCTTACTGCAAATGTTTGAAAATGAACTTCTGGTACCTTTGCAAAAGTGATGACTTCTACTCTAGATAACTAAAAGAACTACACAGCTGGACAGGGCAAATATAATACTATAATTATATCAAAACATAAAATGACTTTAATTCTGACATCGAAATACCAGAACTTGCTTTCCAGATAGGGTGTTATTTATTTTGCCCATTTTCTCACTTTCTTCCTTCCAGCATTGACTTCCTATTCATTTGCTTCAATTTCCTTTGCAGCTCATGGAACATTATTTTTTGTATATCTAGAGCAGGTACACTGTTGTCTTCACATACATGAAGAGGACAAACTTTAGGTAAAGCCATAGTAAAGTGTTGAAATATCAGGTAAAAATGCTATTGGCTCATCAGCATTTTTTTAAAAAAGTTGTGTTTGTTGTTAAGCAAGTGTAAAAAAAATAGTGCAAGAGTCCTCACATTATACATTCATCCTCCTAGGGTGAAAGATGGAGCAGTAAAAAGGTAAAACAGCTATTACAACTGATGCTGTTTTTTTTAAAACAAAGTTTTATTGGTTTTTTAATATTTTACAAAGGGAAAAGGTATGGGAGAGGTTACAAATTTTGGCAGCCGCGAAATGCGGTAGGTGTACCCCCCCCTCCAAACTCATAGTGTACATTTGCATAGAATTCAAATATTACATAATAGCATATAGTCAGTGTGGTAAATTCAATTGGTAATTTTGGTCAGTTTATATCACATGGATTTTCTTACTTATTTGTGTGATCTGAGCTTTCTTGATGTCGCCCCATCTCCCCCAGCTGGCAGTGCTCCAGCCCCTCCCGTGTCTTGTACATCTACTGAAGTGTCTTCTGGTTTTTCTAGGAGTAGTTAATTTTTTTCCATAAAGGCCTGCGCCTCTATGGGTGTATTAATTCTAACTCTTGTCTCCTCCCAGAATATTAGCATACCTTCAGGCAGTAACCATCAAAACCACACCCCCTTCTGGTATAGTTTATTCGCCAATTGCGAATAAAATTTTCTTTTCTCCCTCACTTTCTTGGGGATCTATTTCAGAATGGTTATCTCCTTATCTTTGTATGTCAAGGTTTGCCCCCTTTGTGCATTCAGGATTTGATCTCTTGTGCTTTTCCTAAGAAATTTAATGTGTACCTCCCTGGGGACATTGTGTCCTAGCATACGCTGAGTTCACTCTATAGGCCAGGTCTATTTCCCACCCCATTTGTTGTTTTTACTTCTGAATATACTCAGCCAAAATGGTTGTCATGATGTCCCTTATGTTTTCATCATCTGTCTCCATCACGTTCTGAAATCTAAGATAAAAAGACATTCTCTCAAACTCTATTTTCATTTGTTGGGTGTCAAGTTCTTTGTTTCTCCTCTGCACACCCTCTATCCCTCCCTTCATCTCAGCCGCCCCATCTTCCAAAAGATCCAGTCTCTGTGAGTTCTTATTAATTTTATCCTGGTTCTCTTTAATTTCTTCTTTCATCTCCTTCAATTGTCTCTTTATTTCCTCTTGTCCCTGTAGAAGTTGTTGAAGCATTTGATGAAGCTCCAGGTCCGTAGATTTAGTTTGCTTGAAGGCTGTTAACATTAATTGTGTGCTAGGACTGGAGGTTGTAGATGTTGGGGCAGAGGCAACAAAGCCTGACTTTCCAGGAGGTGGTCTTTTAGATGCCATTGTTTATGAAATAAAGAGTCCAGTCAGTGTACAGAAGAATCAATCAGAGAGATAGAACAGCCAAGAGAGTCCAGGAGACAGAGAGTCCAGGCACAGGGGAGTTTTCTAATCACCCTGGCAAAAGAGCAGTCGTTTTTCACTCCAGGGGGTTCAGAAGAAAACAATCCACAAGAGAATTATCCAGATAGCACGGAGACAAAGACCGGAAGCCTGAAGCTAAAAGGTGGAGTCAAGTTTCACATTTCATGAAGACAACGGAAGTGTGCCATCTTGCCCTGCCAGCTTCGGGTATTGAGGCAACAAATAAAGTTTTCAAAATTCAAAGTTCCCAAGGCTTCCAGATCTCATTGTCTTAAACCTTAAAAGTTTAAATCTGAAAATCCATTTAATAGGGGTGTGACATCTTTGGTTTGGCTCTCCCCCTCCTCCTTCCCTTGGGGCTGAGAGCTCACTTGTTTCCAGCCGCTTGTCCAAGGAAGGGGGGAAATCCCCCTCCCCTCCAGCCGCGCCTCTCCAAATCAAGCCAAAAGTTCAAGTTTGCACAGCTGACAGATTTTAAAGTTGGTAATAGGAATGAAGGGAGTCTACACTTCACCGCTCCGCCGCCGCATCCTTCAGCTTTCTTTTTTCACTCCGAACAGCCTGTCAGCGAAGAAGCGCCCACGCGCCCTCCGATCTGCTCCCCGGTGCCTTGAGCGCGCAGGGGACCTCCTGCCGGCCGCCGCCGATGCAGGGATCCCCCGTGATGCTGCCCCTCCGGCAGGACGCCTCTACGGGGCGTCCTGTGCCCCCCAAGAAGTGGGGAAGCCCACTGGGGAGCCGGAGCGAGCAACGGGTTGCCCGTCGCCGTCAGCCGCTGGAACCGGAAGTCAACTGATGCTGTTGTTTTAAAAGGATGGATTAATCAAGGACATACTTGCTGCAAATAGAGGATGGATGACACATTCCAGTTCAATACAATACAATATAATAGTAGAGTTGGAAGGGACCTTGGAGGTCTTCTAGTCCAACCCCCTGCCTAGGCAGGAAACCCTATACCGTTTCAGACAAATGGCTATCCAACATCTTCATAAAGATTTCCAGTGTTGGGGCATTCACAACTTCTGGAGGCAAGCTGTTCCACTGATTAATTGTTCTAACTGTCAGGAAATTTCTCCTCAGTTCTAAGTTGCTTCTCTCCTTGATTAGTTTCCACCTATTGCTTCTTGTTCTACCCTCAGGTACCTTGGAAAATAGTTTGACTCCCTCTTTTAGTGGCAACCCCTGAGATATTGGAACACTGCTATCATGTCTCCCCTAGTCCTTCTTTCTCTTAAGCTAAACATACCCAGTTCCTGCAACCGTTCTTCATATGTTTTAGTCTTTAGTCCCCTAATCATCTTTGTTGCTCTTCTCTGCACTCTTTCTAGAGTCTCCACATCTTTTTTTACATCGTGGTGACCAAATAATATAAAAGATAACAAAACCAGCAAAATACAATTGGGTTTGTTTGGACTGGTTTAACATAGATAAATGGGAAATAAGCATGTCAAAAATAGAAGGAATGAGATGAGCAACATGATAGTAAATGATCTGAAGTGCATTAGAAAATAAGGAGTGAGCTATGCTTAAGGGCACTATAAAGGCCCCATAGAATGTGTAAAGGACAATGTTTCACTGGATAACTTTTCATATCAAGCAGCAAAATGTTATGTTACTTCATTTTTCATTTATTTCCATTTATATGCAAATGCCAGTGCAATAACATTAAGGTATTTAGGCCAAAGCATCAGAGGAGAAGAAAGCCATGTTCAAGAAAGTTTAATAAAAAGGTTATTTAAATCAAGAGCACAGAAACCTGAAAGTGTGTATGAAAAAATGGAACATTTCTATAAACAAGTTCTCTCTTGTTCATATTGTCAGTATGTTCTTTTGCAGCTTCTCTGTATTTGCAAGATCTGATATGATGAGAGAAGGAACATTTTATGCATTAACTAAAAATGACACTAAATATTGCTGTTTGCAAAGTTAATTGATTAGGTAATAGGATGATAATGATAGCACTAGCATTTAGACTTATAATAGCACTGTACAGTGTTTTACAGCACACTCTAAGCAGTTTACAGAGTCAACATATTGTTCCCAACAATCTGGATTCTCATTTTACCAATGTTGAAAGGATGGAAGGCTAAATCAACCTTGAGCCAGTCAGGCTCGAAAGACTCAAACATCTGGCAATGTGAGCAGAGTTAGCCTGCAATATTGCACTGTAACCGCCACACTGCCATGATAATGAAGAGGAGGAGGAGGAGGAAGAGGAGGAGGAGGAAGAGGAGGAGGAGGAGGAGGAGGAGGAGGAGGAGGAGGAGGAGGAGGAGGAGGAGGAGGAGGAGGAGGAAATGACTCCTACCATTTAATAGTTAATTTGATACATATGGAATGAGCAACAGTAGAATGCAGTATGCCATTGCTTTATCAGCTAGTGTGGGAGCTAAATTCCTTGAATTTTGTCTTTTCAACAAGTACCATTTGGATTCATCTCCATTTATAACCAATACATACCTTAATATTAGCCAACCACTCTATTTCAGAGAAGCACACGTTAACAGTAGAGATATGAGCATAGAAAGGCAATTGTTTCATTGAGAATTACTGGAGAAAGAGAATCAGACTCTTACTATGGTGCAGATGAGACAAGGGAATGGACATTTGTCAACAGGCATTCTTAAGTGGCATCTTTTGTCATCTCTAAGCATTAATCCCTAAGCATTAATTCCTAAAGAGAATAGGACATTAAACAGACTCCATGAATAAATGAGTAGAAAGTTTTTGAAATTAGCTATGATGGTACTTTTTTTCCTCCCATGCTCCATCAATATTAATTTTCAAGGTGAGATTCCAATATTCAGTATGCTTTTCACTGTATTATTCAGTTATTTGGCAGTCTTGTTGATTTTGGGGTGAACTGAAAGTTGTGCTAAGTTAGTGAGCTCTACAGGAGTAGAACAGTAAGGGCAAAACAATTATTTAACCAATCTCCTTGTCCTAAAGGAAAATATTCTGTTCATGATAGGATCATCAAATCTAAAACTAAATGACTGATTAAAAATCTTCCCAGCCAAGCTTTAAGTCTGACTACTGAATGAGAAAAACAAATAATTTTAGAGGCTGATCCTTGATTTGAGTCAGAGGACTTATCTGTCTATGGTGTGCATTGAGAGCTGTGATAGGAGTGATTTCTCACTGTATGTGACAGAACCCATTATTATATTGAGGCTGCAATTATGTTATAATATCATACTTTGTGCCATTTAAGCAATGTATGGATAGCATACATTTGTAAATCAAAATGGATAAAATCTGGCATCATAGTTGTAAATATGACCTAATTATTCAGCCATCTAGAGTTACTTGTCAGTGGATATATGATTTTTAAAAAGTATGGCTTTGACTGCCAAGAGTGGCTTGCATCTTTTAAGAAACAAGTTAATAATTTTATAGGATCAGTTGTCATCCTGAACAAATGCAGGAAGTCCTTGTTTAACAACTATCCAGTGACCACTCAAAGTTACAACAGAGCTGAAAAAGTAACTTTACAACCAGTCCTCACACTTGAGATTATTGTCACATCTTGATGGTCAGATGATGGAGATTTGGGCACTTTGCAACTGACTGGAATTTTCTGTGTTTTGGTATCATGACAAGTATAGATCTCCTTTTCTGTACTTCACAACCAGTTTTTGACAAGAGGAATCAATGGGAAAGCTTTCAGGAGGTCACAAATCAGGGTCATGTGGTTATTCTGGGACTGAGAAGGTGGAACAGATTTAGAGATGACATAAATGTGGAATCAGTAGACCTGGCTCCATCCTTGTTCATAATGTATTTCTGATACATTCTAGTAACTACATTGATTGAGGAAATCCCAAATCACATTTCTTTGTATATTCAGCTTTAATATTTAATTCTGGAATAACTTTTATTGCAGAATTTATTTGAAACTTAATAGCAGGAGTCTGCATGAAATAATTTGATTTAAAACATGTAGTTCATAGAACCTTTTATTTGTTCTGCAACTGTTTTGAATATGTCTTATTTACTAAGAGCTAAAAATAACTTCAGTGTCAAAACTAATGTTATGAATCAATGTCATGAATAAAATTTGTGCCAAATGAGTACTTTAGACTAATTTCACGCAGACAGAAATGCTAAAGTCTTGGGAAAGTTATCAAGAAATAGATGTGTAACATATTTCAAGTGGATGGATTTAGTTATCTTGGTCACCTTAACTTTAATTCAACTCTTTGGTTCCAAGATTGGCTAACAGAACAGGAATATCCTGTGCAAACAATGTATTACTGTAGTACACATGGCAATCACAAAATGATCTAAATATTTTCATGAGAGCAATCAATTTTTGAGATAGGGATACAGTAAGTCTTATATTTACTATTTGCTTTTGGTTTATTAATATTTTTGAGCAGGTACATTAGAAATGCCTCAGAAGAACACCTTTAGTTATGATAGTATCATAATAAAGCAACCTGGGTATAAAAATAACACAGCATTATTTCAGGGTCATTATATCTCTATATGGCTGACATAAGAAGTGGCAGGAAGACTTTTTCAAAACAAACAAGTATTTGCATTTGTCTGTAACTCTAATCCAGTTGTAAATTATTTAAATTTCATCTGTTCCCTGAAAATGTCCAAATGCGGAAGAGAACAGGTTGTGCAGATAAGAGTTGGGGTATATAGTTATTCAGCCCACTTCTAAATAATACAAACCATTAAATATTCATTTGGGGGGTTCATCAGCTCTGGTTATTAAACTCTCTGATTTTTCTCTGAATTTTTCTTTGAACATCAGAAGTTATCAAAACATACAGAAGATATATGACATCAGGTCTTCAGAAAAAAACGAGGCCAAATGCAAATACTTTCTATCCATTGAAAAGAGAAACCAAATGAAGGCAACCCTGTACTTTACAGTAAAGGTAGATTTACAAATCCTTCATTTTAATTCTAAAATAATTGGGATAAACTACACATCATTATGGAGTATATCTAGTGGTGGGATCCTCCTGGTTTAACAACTGGTTATGTGGTTGATGTGCATGTGTGCACAGTTTGAAGAAATCTTCACTTCAGAGTTTTTTTGGAGGAGTAACATAGCCGATTCGCGCGTAATCTTCTCACCTGCATGAATCAGCTGAGATAAAGGTAGGAAAATAGTGCAGGCGGGTGGGCGAGTGCGACCCTCTGATCATCAGGGTGAACCGGTTCACTCTCAGCTTATTGTTGGAGTTATCGGTTTGCCCAAACCGGTCCAAACCGATAGAATCCCACCCCTGGTATATCTCTTTTGAATAAGAGAAAGAATTGGTAAGAAAAGAAGAATCTGAGTTCCCTAATCTTAGCATCGCTAATCCTGAAAAAAATATTCCTCAAATGGTTCCTATTTTATTCATCATGTTAATGAAGTTTTTGAAGTCCAGGTTTGATGCGCAAAGTATCAAGCAACACTTTTTCAAAGTGGATAAGGGGATTAATTACCACATTCTTTTTTTCTGGACATTTGAGTTACATTTTGGGCATTCTTTTTGAATATAATGTTGTTTTTCCTGTACAGTGCTTTGTATCCAAGTTGCAGGCTTAGCAGAGCTGCAATGATCTTCAGTTGTCCACAGATATTCCATTTATATATATATATTTATATTTTATATTTATATCTTTTCTAAAAGTAGTTTCATGTTCGCAAACAACTCTTTCATATTAGAAGCATAGACTAATAATACAGATGTCAATTTATTTCCATTATGAGAGACAGCTTTCAAGCCAACTAATTTACATTGTATTCATGGCCAAGAGCTTTTTTAACTGAACAAATATCTTACAAAGCACTGGCCCCTTTTTTTGAGAGAAGAATTCATTAAATTCATCATCATTACATTTGTTTGGCAGAAATATCAAAAGCAATCTGATGAATCGTCTTTTGACTCCCTCCAAACTATGGGAATGTCAAAAGATATATGGTGTGAATTCTTTAACCATCCCATTAGAAATCTAACACATGTCACACAGCAAATGTGAGCTGTACAATTCTTATCCTGTCAAACACTTTATGAGCAAAATAAAGGTCATGGCATTTTTGACAAACTGAGTGAAATGTTATCTCTAAGATTTAAATGATAGCAGAAAGTATCAGGATGATTTACATGGTTTCATGGCATGATAACAGTGTATAGATGAACACAGCACTATTAAAATCAATCCAATATTTAAAATGAATAGAAAGAATATATATTTAAACTGTTTACATTGTGAACTCTGGCACCAAACTGAGAAGGAATGGTGCTCTAGTCAGTGACAGGAATCTTACCTAAACATGTCATAAGACATGTCAAATTTTTCAACTTTCAATTTCCAAACATTAAGAGGGTTCAAAAATTGTGGCATGCCTTGGCGATTGTAAAGATGTTTTGATTACTTTAATATAATTTAGATGTGATCAGTAACTACATAAATACCATAAGCTTTTAAACATTTTGTTTGTCTAATGTACTGCTCTGTGTCATGTATTATACACTCTAACTTAATTTTATGCTGGTGATCAAAATACTATATTTTGGTCAATTATTTTTCCAAATATGGTATGTTAATAAAGTAAAAATGAAGTACTATATTCTCATTATTTTAGCTTAATAATAAAGTTGTGTCACATGAAAACAAAACGTGGTAGGAAAAATGACATCATTTTTGAATTTGGCATGAAAAAGTCAACTAGAATATAACAGCAACTGAGAATTGCACTGGACCCAAGCATTATTCAGATAAAAATCACTCACTTTCTTTGGATAAGCCTAGCCAGATCAATTGTTGACCTTATTAGTACTAGTAGTCAATAGTTTTATTCCTGATATCCACAGTTTGGGGAGAGAGGTAACGCTTCTTTGTCCATTGGATGTAGATTTCAATATGTTCAACATAATAGAGCAAACCCCTTTTTTGTTTAACACAAAAGGTGCAGGAGTTTCAACAGATATATAAATCACAGCAAAGTGGGATCAATCTAGTCTCTCAATCATATGGTGTTAATCATATAAGGGAATGACATGCAAATATAGTTATCAGATTAATATCAATATAATTAATCTGGTTTTGAAAGTTATGTCTTGTTGATCTGAAAGCTCAATGTTTTTTTTTTCTGACTGAAAAAAAAGTACTTTAAAAACTGTACACTTCTTAATACCTCCTATTTTAATATAACACACCATAGCTTAACATAGCTGTGATGGGATATACACCAAGCATATTATCACCCAGCAGTCCCACCTTTGCATATTCAATTTCTTTCTGTACCAGTAGAAAACCAATTACAACAGTTGCATTTGGAATTCAGGAAGTTTTGTTTTGTTTCTATTAAATTTGACTTTCTAATAGTTCTTTCATTAAAAAAAATGTTTCCATTCTCAAAGCTATCACATAACTCCAAGCTAATCTGCCTCATTTACAATGAATATTAACTTCACGGAGAATGGTACTAATTAATCCTGCATAAAAGTAATTTGCTTGCAGGGTAGCATAGCAGCATGACAATTATCATGGCAATAGGATGTTATGCCATCAGCTGCAATTTCCAGTTTAGGCATATTATATTATGTAAGATGGACACAGCTCACAATTTATTTAATTAGTTTTCCCCTTTTTCCTAAACTACAAAATCGCCCTTTCATCTTGTGAATATGTGCATGTGTTTGGTTTGTCTGAAGAATGTAGTTCTTCTATACATCTGCTTTCCCATTGTATTTGGCTTGCAAATCACACCATTTGAGTCCTAATAATCACTAACAGATAATACTTAATGACCTTGCTTTGTAAGGTTGTAAGGTTACTGCATGTCAAGATAATACTGAAAGCTACTGTCATTCTATAATTACTGGTAATACATATCCGAGCTGTTATCCAAATAAGAATATACCTTAAAACACTAATTAAACAATCCAGTTGATTAACATAACTTCAAAAGTAGTTTATTTCACCATCCAATTTTATTATTAGTCAGTGACCTGAGAGGGCAACATTTTTTAAGGTAGCAAAAGTTTTAGATAAATTAAATTATGCAATTTGGAACCATAAAAATAAAGAGGAAAAAAAAGATTGTATTCTAGGGCAGGAATCCCCAACCCCTGGATTACTAACAGGCAGTGGTCCATGGTCCAACAGGAACTGGCAGAGTGAAGTGAGTGAAGCCCCATCCATTCACAAAAGTGAGTGAAGCCCCATCCATTCACACTTGGATCCAGGCAGTGTGCAAAACCACACCTCCTATTTGGCGGAAAAAATGCTCTCCTCAAAACCGATCCTTGTGCCCAAAATGTTGGGGTTCATTGCTCTAGGGCAAAGTGATTTTCCATGCATGATATTGTGGACAAGACAAATGATCATGGCTCTGTTGAAACATTCAATTGATCTTAATTAATTTAAAACGTTTATATTATGGTCGTCTAAATATAGATTTGCAATTCAGAGGGAAGATTCACATTTTCTTCCTGGCCATTGCCATAATGGGATGGTCACTACTTTCGAAGTACAGGGATGGTTAATGCCTTCCTCCCATTCTCAGCCCATTGTAAATATCCTTTGATTTAAATGTTTTATTTTCTAGTCACTAAGGCTTAATTTCCTTGTATGGATAGTAAGGGAATGAAAAAGAGGAATAATCATATTTATAGTCTGGATAGTCACATTGGGAATCTGGATAGTCTGGATAGTCACATCGGGAATCTACGTAATCCAGACTGAAATTGGATTAAGAATAAGAAGCAGCAGTTCAGATTGCAATATAGAATATCCAGTCACTACATTTTAAATCCAGTTGAAATATCCTATAAAATCAAATTGAAAAACTAAATTTGAATCATCAAATCAATTGCTTCTGAATACATATAATGACTTGGAATCAATTTAGAAAAAAAGAATCGATCCAGTTTAATGCTTCAGATCAAATCAATGTTCCAAATCAAATGAAGAGAAAGATGGATAAAAATGCCAAACCCAGTCTAAATATTTGACTGACTGTACAACAAAGCAAAATAATATAAATAGATCACAGAAGAGAAGAGAAAGAATTGTGATGAACTTTAAGGCCTATCCTTTCATGAATTGAGTGCTGATGTGTGTGTGTGTGTGTGTGTGTGTGTGTGTGTGTGTGTGTGTGTGAGTGAGTGAGTGATAAGAAAGTATTGTTCTTGGGATATAGATGAATTTTGACTGAATTCTTGTTGCTTATATCAATTCTTTTTCCCCAAATGGCAATACTGAAGGGTTCTATTGCCTAGATTTTTGTTGTAAACAAAAGCAAATATGGCAAAAGCTAGAAGAGCTGACAACTTTTCATTGTCTTAGCTAATAAATTTACCCCTAACAAAATGTGATAAATCCTTGTATGATGTTGGAGATTGACCATAAAAGGCCAGGGATGTTCTTGACTAATACAGTTGTAACTGGCACATTACATCAGTTAAACTAATTCCACAAAAGTACTCCTGTAATTATTCAATACAATGTCTTGTATACATATATATTTTAGTTTAAAAGAGCATTCTGTAAAATATAGGCTTATTTTCATTGTGGTCTGTGATTTTTATGGCACTATTAACCAGACAGTATAAGATTTTTCTGCAGTATTCTTAAATAAGTGGTTTACTTTTTATCAAAGTATATTTATTTTATCTTTCTATTTGAAGTTTTCCCATTTGGACTACTGCAAAATGCTGAACATGGAACTACTTTTGAAAAGTATCCAGAAGTTTCAATAGGTGCAAAGTAAGCCTGGGACATATAATACCTCTGCTCCACAAACTACATTGGGTGCCAGTTTCCTTCAATTTAAAGCCTTTGTTTATGATTTGCAAAGCCCTACATATCATGGGGACATGTTACCTACAGTGTTGACTTCATCCCATTGCATTGGCTTGTCCCATTTGATCAGACAGGGAAGGTATGTTGGAAAGATCATCAGTTAAAGTACTCTGACAGGTGGGGTCTAGGAAGAGATATTTCTTTGTTGTAGCTCCCACCCTATTGAATGTTCTTTTATATTGGAGGTGAGACAAGCCCCCTTTCTCCTGGCCTTCCAAAAGGGATAAAAACATGGCTCAGTTGCCTTGCATGTGGAATCTAAATGTGTATGTTGAGTCACCATCATCATCATTGAGCCACATAGTTGTAAATCCAAATCTAAGGCTTAATCAAATAAGAAATTGCCCAAAAAGATAGTGATTATGTGACTGTAGGACACTGAAACCCATCATAAATGTGAGTCTGTTGCCAATTGTAATTATGTGACCTCAGAGATTGGGCAATGGTTGTAAATTCATATTTAGACAATAACTATTTCTAATAGCACTGATAATTCAAATGTTAAATGTCATTGAACAAATGGTCATAAGTCAAGGACTAGCTGTGATTTTTAATACTAAGATCTCCACTGTATTGATCCAAACATTTCTCACTTACCAATGTATTCCATACCATCTTTGGAGAAAATTAACTCATACATTAAATAAATTTTCATGTAAATAATGAAAAGAAAAGGAAATATTAAAGGAAATATTAAAGGCAGACTTTTTGAGAGAAATGCCAATAAAAATACTACTATAGTAAATACAGCCACATTTTCATCCTAGATTCATAATTACAAAAAAAAACATAGAAGTTACTCACAATATCTGATTAATATTATAAGTATTCCATTTAAAAACACTGGGTCACCTCTTCCTTTGTAGACCAGGCCTTCAGCATGTCTTGATGGGAGATTTTTGTAAGGGTCATGAAACAGTAAAGGATATTGTCTTCTTATTAACATCGAAATGATTGTTTTTAGGTGAATTCAGGGACTTGAATTTCAAACATTTGAGTCATTTCACAGAAATTTTAGTGGTCGGTTGCCACTTTTGCTCTGTCATTTTACTCTTACACATTTTCAAGTTCTTAACCATAAACCCGGATTTCTTGTTTTGGTCTCTTTGTATATAACCCTATTTTTATTACCCTATTTTATTGTTATTTTGTATTTTGGGCTATGTTTCAGTGTGACGATCTAGGGGCTATGATGACATATGAACAACTATTTTTACTACCTTCTTTAATATTAAAATGTGCATTAAGATTTCAAACCCCATTACAAAGTCTATTTTTCTATTTCACTTCCTTTTAAGTCCTCTCATACAATTTTTGCACTAGTCCGATATGCCTTATTTTTGAGTCATTATAATCTTTCAGATGCCATTTCATAAATTCTTCTTGTTGAATTCCTCAGTAGCATCTATTTTTTGCTACCTACAATAATTCTGACTTTTCAAGTTTTCAAAATATGCAATAATTATATATAAAACTGTCTTATAATACATATTGACTCAAGATGACTCCTCTCTAACAACATAAGAAATGTATAACCGAGCAGAGACCCAGAAATCTTCAGATGGAATTCAAACCATAGAGAAGACTGTATTGAATATAGTCCTCATTTAGAATTATTTCAATATTTTTACGACACTAAAGATTACTTAAAATGTTAATGAAAAGGGAGTTCTTCCCATTTCATCAGTCATACATGAAAATGTTCAGTTTCCTCAGATCCATTATTTACATCAAAGATCTGAAGTGCTAAGAAAGGTACAACATTGTTGCTGCATTTGATCTGCAGCTCTACTAGAACTGTAATGTCTTGCAGAAGGTATCAGAAATAATTAGACCCAGGAAGGAGAATTCATTTATGAAACTTTGCAGCAGTTTTAATTGGCTTTGACAAGAATGGATTAGAATATGAGTCCACTGTATTTATCTGGAAATGGCTCAGTGACAGAGCATATGCTCTGCATACAAATAATCGCAGGTTCTTGGTGTTGACAAGATTTAAAACATCTGAAACTCTGGAGGGACACTTCCAAACATTATGATCAATACTGAGGGAGATAAACTACTTATTCCAAGTAATTTATGACATGTCCCTATAGTTTTAATTTGTTTAAATTGCTATTGACTTCTTTATTCCTCAAATGTTTGTTTTACAAAATGCCACTTCTTTTCTTTTGTAACAATACAGATTATACTGAAGATGATCATAAAGGTATGAACACATGTAGCTAATGACAGGGAAAAAAATGTGCTACTGTGTTTCCCACTATGGATTTAATATCTTTCCCACCTGTCAGCTAAGAAAAACCTTGAAGGTAACTTATCACATTTTATCTGTCCCTGTGTCTGGAGGCCGTACGGGTCTGGATGGATGGCAACCGACTAAAACTCAACCCTTCCAAGACGGAGTGGCTGTGGCTTCCGGCCTCCCGGTTCAACCAGGTGCTTCCATCTCTGGCCATCGGGGGCGTCCAACTAGCCCCCATGGAACAGGTGCGCAATTTGGGCGTCCTCCTGGATGCCCGGCTGTCCATGGACAACCATGTAACAGCCGTGGCAAGGGGGGCGTTCCATCAGGTCCGCCTGATGCGCCAATTGCGCCCCTTATTGGACCGGGATGCCCTACGCACAGTCACCCATGCGCTAGTGACGTCTCGCCTGGATTACTGCAATGCTCTCTACATGGGGCTTCCCTTGAGATGCACTCGGAGACTACAGTTGGTCCAGAACGCGGCCGAGCGGGTGATTATGGGGAGGACTAGATACTCCCCTGTAACACCTCTCCTGCGCGAGCTGCACTGGCTGCCTGTGGTCTACCGAGTGCGTTTCAAGGTTTTGATTATGATCTTTAAAGCGCTCCATGGCACAGGGCCTAGTTATATGCAGGATCGCATCCTGCCCCACACATCCCTACGACCAATTCGCGCACACAGAGAGGGACTTCTCCGGGTGCCGTCCGCCAAACAGTGTCGGGGGGCGACACCCAGGAGCAGAGCCTTCTCTGTGATGGGCCCAGCCCTGTGGAATGACCTCCCCCGCGACATCAGGATTACTTCCGATCTCCGCTCCTTCCGTGTACAGCTGAAGACCCACCTCTTTCAATTATCCGGCCTGGCTCAATCGCAATCGTAATTTTCCCATTCCTCCAAACTGTTTTTTAAATTGTCCTTAAATATTAATTTTTTGGGTTTTTACAATTGGGGTATTTTAAAGCTGATTTTTAACTGTCTATTGATGTAATTTGTTTCCTCCTCCGTGTATGTATGTGTGTTGTGTATGTATGTACGTTTGGTGTTGTTATATATTTTTTATGTTTTATGCTCCATTGTACGCCGCCCCGAGTCCTACTTGGAAAGGGAGCGGCTAATAAATCCAAATTTATTATTATTATTATTATTATCTTTCATATATTCTGATAAGTGTCAGGGTGAAGGAGGCTTTCCTAGGTTATAGCAAGACACTATCATTATCAGTATCATTAATATACAAAGCTGAGAGGTGAGCATGTTGAATTGCAGGGTTGAGTTAATTTGTGTCAAAATTTATCACGGCAGCAGGGTCAATTATCCTAGCTTCCAGACCAAGAAACACAAGGCAAAAAATATTGCATCTGAGAGCTTCCATCTGAGCATGACCTGAAAGTCTAATCAACCCATGCTATATTAAATATCTTGGAAATTCTGCTAGTAAGCTTATCATTAAGAGGCCAGGATATGTGCTGAAGGCAAAGCATATCTCCTGAAAAATCATGAACTCCGCAGGTTGAATTTGTTCGCTGATATCAGTTCTCAAAGATAGCATGGATATATTCTCACAGTTTCAAGTTTCATATTTTTCCCCCAAAATGAATAAGTTCTGGGCACTTTAAAATAGTATAAAGCTCAAAAATCCCTGTACTGATTTCTATGAAATTTGAAATGCTTCTCCTGTTTATATTTTTTCCCAAATTTTCAATAGATTTCATCCACTAATAAAAACAATCAAAATGTTATCTCCATGTTTGCCATGAAAGAATGAGTGTACAGTTCCCAAACAGGGCTGTAAAATTTAGTGTGAACTATAAGCACCCTGCCTTACAGCACTGTTCAATTAAATTGATTAATTTGTGAAGCAATGTAAGTGACAGGTAGGCTAAGCAGATAAAATGAAGATTTTGAGCCACATTTGTAAAACACCAGAGGTGGTATTCAGTCAGTTCTCTCTGGTTTGGGTGAACCAGTAGTAGTGGCTGTGGAAGGCTCTGCCTATCCACCCTGATGTAATGCACGAGCACTGTGCGTGCACAGAAGACAGTACACATGCGAGTGAAGCAAGTGTGCACAGAATCACATTTGCAAACCAGTAGGGAAGGTGCGTGAATCCCACCGCTGCAATGCACCTCTGGCTCTAAGTGGACAGACTCTCCTGGTTTTATTTTACACCTAGAGAATTTCTAGTTCTGCAAAGTGCAACTGAGAATAGATAATTGTTTTACAGATGAAAAGCATATGGCTGCTTCCCCCAATCAATAAAGCTTTGTAGTTGACTTCATTTTCTTCTGGTTCAGTGTTCCTCAATACCTAAACCTATCATCATCCTATGAGGTCAATCTGCTGTCACAGAAAAAGACCTTATAATGACAAAAAATGATAACCATTTGATTCTTATAACATTTTTAATGATCATTTAAATCAAGATCATTCTGCTTCAGCTACTTTGGTATCTCTTCACAAAGAAGTTCCATTAGCAAGACAGTGAAAAGAATTCTACAATATCTAGGTCTAAAATCAATTATCTTAAGAAGATAATTCTTCTTTTTTTATGGACATTAACAAAATATGAAGCTGGAAAAAAACAGCTGAATGAAAATGACACAAAAAACAAAGCTATTCATATCTGTACCCTAATAAGGACGGCATATCTATCTTGCATTAATAAATGTTAAAGTATGTACAACACTGAATGTTGATGTTTCTTTCTTTCTCCTTCTGTCCTGGCCACTTTTTACATAGACACGATTGAGAGCATTTTAACAAAATGCATCATTGTTTGGTTTGGTGGCAGCAGTGCTTCAGAGACAAAGTCCCCACAGAGAGTGGTAAGGACAGCTGAGAAGGTTATAGGAAGCTCACTTCCTGTTATTCAGGATACTGCTTATAAGTGCTATGTGGTTAAAGCTCAAAGCATTATTAGAGACCCCACACACCCACTTTATGGTCTGTACACCGCCCCGAGTCCCTTCTGGGAGAGGGCGCGGTTTATAAATTAAATAAAAGTTAAATAAAAGTTAAAAAGTGTTTCTATTGCTCCCCCTCTGGGAGGAGGTTTCAAAGTATTGCTAGCAGGACTACTCGATTCTGTAACAGCTTTGTTCCCTATGCCATCTGTCTGGTAAATTTGCAAGAATTGTTTTTCTCGCCTTATACATATATACATCCGAATTAGACTGTGTTATTTCTCTGTGTCATATGTGGGTATATGCATATTTATTTATTTACTCATGTTTATGTAGTGTATTGGGACATAGTGGCTAAGTGGCTATGAACTGACCTTGTCAATCAGAAAGGTTGGCAGTTTGGTGATTCGAATCCCAGTGCCGCATAACGGAGTGAGTTCCTGTTACTTGTCCCAGCTTCTGCCAACCTAGCAGTTCGAAAGGATGTAAAAATGCAAGTAGAAAAATAGGGACCCCTTTGGTGGGAAGGTAACAGTGTTCTGTGAACCTTCAACCTTTAGTTATGCCAGCCACATGACCAAGGAGACGTCTTCGGACAGCGCTGACTCTTTGGCTTTGAAAGGGAGATGAGCACTGCCCCCTAGAGACAGGAATGACTAGCACATATGTGCAAGGGGAACCTTTACCTTTATGTAGTGTTATTGGAGGTGGTGACCCTTTGAAAGCTGTATGCAACCAAATTTCAGAATACAGAATAACAGAATTGGAAATGACCTTGAAGGTCTTCTAGTCCAACCTCCTGCTTAGACAGGAAACCCTACACTACTTCAGACAAATGGTTATCCAAAATCTTGTTAAAACTTCCAGTCTTGGAGCATTCACTACTTCTGGAGGCAAGTTGTTCCACTGATTAATTGTTCTAGCTGTCAGGAAATTTGTCCTTAGTTCTAGGTTGCTTCTGTCCTTGATTAGTTTCCACCCATTGCTTCTTGTCCTGTTCTCGGGTGCTTTGGGGAATAGCTTGACTCCCCCTTCTTTGTGGCAGCCCCTGAAATATTGCCACACTGCTCACATGTCGCTCCTG
Organism: Natrix helvetica; assembly: GCF_964273705.1. Lineage (NCBI taxonomy): Eukaryota > Metazoa > Chordata > Lepidosauria > Squamata > Natricidae > Natrix > Natrix helvetica. The sequence continues at coordinate 54,677,195 of NC_138551.1, read as the reverse complement.
GTCCTTCTTTTCATTAAACCAAGGTTCCTGTAACCTTTCTTCATATGTTTTAGCCTCTAGTCCCCTAATATCATCTTTGTTGCTCTTGTCTGCACTCTTTCTAGAATCTCACATCTTTTTTAACATCAAAACTGGATGCAGTGTTTTATTTTAATGTATGCTGATTAGTATACATTCAAAGTGACAACAGTGTTGTTCTAAGTTCTAAGTTAAAGGTGACTTCCATTTTGCTATAATGCACTTTTATTTTCCAAAGAAATTTGTTTTGATTCTCAGTTTTGTCATACAGTTATCAGTAGTGGGTTTGTACCGGTTTTACTACCGGTTCACTTGTGCGCCCACGATGCCTCTGCGCATGCACAGAAGTGTTCAGGCAGGTGGGCGGAGCCTCCTGCCGCCGCCACTCTGATTTGGCCTAACTGGGAGAAATCCACCTCTCATAGTTATTGATATTTATGGTTTCAATTTATATCAGGATTGGCAGACCAATATGGAAATATTGAACCTTCTGTTGGAAAGATTACAAATTTATATCATTTGTATTTGAGATCTTAGAAGAGCTTGTGCAAAAAGTCAAAAACACTTATGCTGGAAATAAATTGAGAATCTCATGAGAATTCAGTTTTAAAATCATAAATAAAAATAATAGAATTCTGTAGATATTATCTACAGAATTTTTGTTCCATGGTAATCCATTTTCCAATCCTTGCCAGATTTTCAGGAAACACCTGTAAGATCCAATGCAGGTTTAGAATTAATCTAAGAGGAATAAGGAAACATGGGAGGCCAAGAACCAATTGTGAGACAAGAAGAAAAGGTAGAAAGGACTAGTGTTAGGGTTCTAAATACCATGCAGAAATAAATCATTGTCCAAGGCAAAACATCCTTAAAGGTGCAATTTATTCCGCAGGCATGTTAGCACGGCTATGGAAAATTCCAACTCTGGAAGTACATCCTCTGGGTCACCCAGTTGAAAGTTCATGATTTATCCCCACACCCACAAATCCATCACATGTTCCAATCATATTCTTCCACGCTGGCATGTACACCCATCTTCTTCCGGCCAGGTGTCGAGATGCGGAGACAAAAGATGACCTTGGCTTCTATAAAAGAATGTCAACATACATTCCACAATCCTACTCCTTTCTATTCCCCCCTCCCAACTACTACACTAATGAAACAGCATAGAAAATTATAAGAAAGTGTGGCAGGCCAAAGATCCTAAAAAGAATATAACTACAGGCCTGACAACTAGATCTCATTTGATATTAATAAAATTTGTTTGCCAAAATTTGAAAACTTCTTGGAAAAAATTCAAGTGACACAAGAAGCTTCTTGCACACGTGTAGAGCAAACCAGAAGTAAAATAAATTGAAGCCCACCACTGGTTTATAGAAGAAAACTGGATACTCAGGGCAGCTTTTAAGCATCATGCTCCACTTCAAATTTGGCAACTGCTGAAGATGTGGTGCCTCTAATGCAAAGGGAGGACAGGTTCTCATTTCAGCAACAAAGTTTTGCTGATTTGGAAGTAGACATTCAGGGCTCCATTTATCAAATTAAGGAAAAAGATGTGAAAAAAAGATTGTGAAGTGGGATTCTTGTGATCATTTAAAGAGGCAACCCAATAATATTGTTAAATTCAGAGTCCAAAATTACCATGCTGCAGCTCTGAATTTGAGAAAGACATTTCCTGACAGCTGCCTATGTAGATTGTAATTGAGAAAGTGAAAAGGTAGAGAGGAATAGTAACAGAACTGATTGGAATCTAAGTCTCAGCTGTCCCAAGGAAACATGTCTTTTGATGCCATCTCTCTCATCTGTTTAAACCTCAAAAGATATTTTATGCACATGTCTGGTTCAATTTGTCATATTTTTTTGGTGTCGGTTATGTACAAGCATGCCCACTTGTCTAGTAGCAACAGCTATCTTATTGCAGTTAGACAAAGTTGTATGTGTTCCAAATTATACAGTGCCTATATAAATATCAGGATCAATTCTCACTGCAAATTTCATTCCATTTTTTAAAAAATGTGATGCTCCTTCTTTCAGCCTTAAAAAATAATAAAATTGGATTATATTATGCTTGAACAGGGACTTTTTCTATGTCTTAAAAATGGCAATTTGAGAATAAATAGATGTTTTATAGAAGTGTTACTAGTATTACAAAAACCTTTATGGTTTACTTGTCTCTCTAAGAATTAATTCTACTAAGACAGCTGCTATTTATATTAGAGATGAAAACGTACTTTGAAAATCCAAATGATGAAAATTGGAAAACACTGGGAATATGATAGACTATGGTGCAGTGACATGCGGTGAGGTTTATAGCTGGTGAGGCTGGTGACGTCATCAGGAAGGCGGGGAATGGGACCACGTGTGCTGGAGGCTCAGGCTGCCTCAGCCTCCAGCACACGTGATCCCATTCCCCGCCTTCCTGAGCGTGCTCCGCCGGCTCGCGCTCCGCAGTCCTTGAAAGCGACTGGGGAACGACGAGAACCTTCTTGCCTCTGCTGGACTTTGCGCAGAATCCAGCAGAGGCAGGAAGGTTCTCATCGTTCCCCAGTCGCTTTCGTGCCTTCGTCATCCGGGAGCGCCGACAACATTTCTGCCTCCACAGCTCCCGGGCGCGGCCGGACGGATGTATGCGGATGTATATAATATTTTATATATATATATATATATATATATATATATATATATATATATATATATATATATATATATATATATATATATATTATATAATATTATATACTATTATTTCATGAAGAGAGGTGAGGCTCTGCCTCCCCTGCTTCCCCTGACCGCACGTCCCTGCTATGGTGACAGTGTCACTGAAAAATCGGCAAAAAGAAAGTAAGTTTTCAATATCTTGCCTGTTCTCAGTAAAGTCACCAAATGAAACAGCATCTTGCCTTCTATTCATCAGAGTATATCAATCATATTACTTCACATTTGCTTCACTCAGTAATGGAGTCTTCTATTACCCAATTTGTTGCTTATTAGGAAATCAACATGGTTATGGTGGTTTTTATTATAAATGTATTAGGTAGATAATTGATAGCATAAGTATGGTCATTTTAGATGTAATCTGATTCAACTAGATATAACATTATATGTGTTTCAGCAAAGCTGCTAATCAAAGCATCGAGAATTTAATAATTGTCTGCCTTTGAATACTTCTGTTAACTAAAAGAAAGTTGCATTTTATTGACATTCCTGTTGGTCTAGCAGCCATGGTATTTCATTACCCCTTTTCTCTGTAACATTTATATAACAAGTAAAGGGTTTACTCATGTTTATATTCTATTACTATTAGTTTTAATTATAAGATCACAATTATCTATCAGCAAAGAATGCTTTTATAAATATCAAAAGGAAAAGATGCTTCAATAAATTTTTAAAGGGTATGCACACTTATGCAATCATGACATTGTACATTTTTTGTATTGTCCCACTAAAAGATTTGTTTATTTTTCAATTGAATTGTACAGCTCATATATTATATTAAAGGTGAAAATATTTTTGAAGTGATTTAGCTTGCTCCGGCTACAGGGGCCTGTAGACTTTTTATTTTCACCCTCCCTCATTAATAAATAATTTATAATATAATATATATAAAATATTATAACTTGATATATAATAAGTTGAATTTGTACTGATAATTAACAAAGAATAAATTGTTAAATTATTATGGTAACAATCACTTTATCATTTTCGTAAATTATGCATGGTTTGAGTATGGTTTGAAAGATTGATACATAACAAAACTGAGTAACTATCTGTAACTTAATTTTCTTTTAAACAATATTATCAACTGATTTCCCTTCAAGATAACACACACACACACACACACACACACACACACATATATTAAGCATATAGTAAAAAAAAATCCCTCTACAAATCATATGTGTATTTGAAACATTGGGTGGGTACCAAAAAGTTATACATTCTTTTATGTTATTTTTTAAGCAAGTAATTGTAATGATTTGGGAAGGGTAAATTTTATTTTAGCAATCTCATATTGTCCAGCTAGATATATTACTGATTGACTAATGGATACCAGTTCAAGGTGATCAAATAGTTGGTTTCAAAATGATTTGGAAAGGATTGACAGTAAAACCAAAGTTGAATGAAGGTAGGTTCTTTCAGAATTTGTGAATCTTATCAGTAGTGCAAGATAGAGGACAAATGATCTAGAACATGATCATCCATTATTAGATATCAATTGTATCTATTTTGTCTTTCCTTTGAAACCCAAATCATTCTCCCTTTTCTATAATTTCACTGTTTCTTTATGGTGGTATGTAGATTACAAAGTCCAGGAAGTTATAAAGTCAAGTCATGCTGGCTCAAAACCCCACATCCAGCATCTATTTCTTCCCTGTAAAAATGTTTGCTATTTAATTTTGATGGTAGTGAGAGAGTTAAGTCTTACCAAAGAGAGAGAGAAAAATAATAATTAACCATTGTTCCTCCTTCCATTGTTTTCTTAGCAGCTATTGAAACAGAGACTACACACTGCAGGTGAAACCAAATTCTCCATATGTAAACCTGCCTGTGATAGAACCGCTAAATTTCTTTCTCAAAAACCAAACTGGCAAGCCTTATACCGTTTGCTTCTCTCTAATCTGATAAAACCAAATCTTTCATAATATCTACATCTTGTTTGTTTGTTTGTTTTGTTTTATTGGATTTATATGCCGCCCTTCTCCCGAAGGACTCTGGATGGCGTACAACATTAAAAAGCACATATCATGAAAGTTAAAAAGAAATTAGATACATATCCAAAAAACAAATCCAATTAATAGGACAATAACATTTAAAAAATGAGATAAAATTAACAGGCCAGGCCGGCTTGCTGGAAAAGCCAACTTTTTAGGGCGCGTTGGAAGGACTGGAGGTCAGGGATTATGCGAAGCTCTGGGGGCAGCTCATTCCAGAGGGAAGGAGCTCCCACAGAGAAGGCTCTCCCCCTGGAGGTCACCAGCCGACACTGTCTGGCCGATGGCACCCTGAGGAGACCAACTCTGTGGGATCGTACTGGACGGTGGGAGGCTACTGGTGGCAGTAAGTGGTCTCGCAGGTACCCTGGCCTAAGGCATGGAGCGCTTTAAAGGTTATAATTAATACCTTGAATCGCACCCGGAAACAACCAGCAACCAGTGCAGGCCGCCTAAAAGGGGTGTAACATGGGAGTACCTAAGTACCCCCATGATAACCCGCGCAGCTGCATTCTGGACCAGCTGAAGCCTCCAGCTGCTCTTCAAGGGCAGCCCTATGTAGAGAGTGTTGCAGTAGTCCAGGTGAGAAAGGACGAGGGCATGAGTGACTGTGCACAGAGCATCCCGATCCAGGAAGGGGCGCAACTGATGTACCAGGCGAACCTGGTAAAAGGCCCCCCTGGTCACGGCCATCAGGTGTTCTTCTAAACTAAGCTGCATATCCAGGAGGACTCCCAGATTGCGGGCCTTCTCTGAGGGGGCTAAAATTTCTCCCCCTATCATCAAAGATGGAATAAGATGCACAAATCTGGATGACAGAAACCACAGCAACTCAGTCTTGGAGGGATTGACCTTGAGCCTGTTCCTCCCCATCCAGTTCTGCAGAGCCTCCAGGCACCGGGACACAACATTGAGGGCATCGTTTGGGTGGTTTGGGGTAGAGATGAAAAGTTGGGTATCATCAGCATATTGATGATACCGTACCCCAAAACCACGGATGATCTTGCCCAGCGGTTTCATATATATGTTGAACAGGAGGGGTGAGAGAACCAACCCCTGGGGCACCCCACAAGTGACGCACCTGTGGTCGATCCCTGCCCTCCAGTCAACATGAACTGCGACCGATCCGACAGGTAGGAGGAGAACCACCGTAAAACGGTGCCCCCCACTCCCAACCCCCCGAGTCGTCGCAGTAGGATACTATGGTCGATGGTATTGAAAGCCACCGAGGGTCTAATAGGACCAGGACAGAGGAGCAGCCCCTGTCCTGGGCCCGCCAGATATCATCGACCAACGTGACCAATGCCGTCTCCGTGGTGTACCCGGGCCTGAAACCCGACTGAAATGGATCCAGGTAGACAGCTTCATCCAGGTACTGGGGAAGCTGACGTGCTACCACACTCTCGACAAATTTTGCTACAAAGCGAAGGTTGGAGACCTGACGATAGTTGGCTAAAGAAGCTGGGTCCAGGGAAGGCTTCTTAAGGAGGGGCCTCACCAGATAGAAAGCAATTGCCATAAATAAGTTTCTTTGTGTATAATATCAGTCTGACCTTGAAGAAGCATTTCAATTTCTGGGAATGCTGATCAACCTGAACAAAGTTATCTTCCTTCTAGCATTAAATATGCTAAAGACATTTACTCTGTATAATAGACAAAAGAACAAATCTACCTAGATGGGATAGTAAACATTTCCCATGTAATTGGCAGCTACTAATTCACAATAGGGAAGATTTGCTTTTCTCCCTTACAGGCTAAACACTTTTGATCTTTTTCTCCCTCCCCTGAACTAACGGGGTCCTATCACTTAAATGATACCTTGACTTACTGACTTAATTTTAACCCTCTAGACTTCAGCTGAAGAATTGTGGTATTTTGTGCTTTAATGTGGCATGAACTAAACATCAACATTCTTTTAAGCTTTGAACTTGAGCAACAAAAAAATATTCACTTTTTTCTTAGTAACCTTTTGCTACATAAAGTGATAAATGCAGTGGACAGTCCAAGGGTCTTGCATTTCTAGCCATCCAATTGTTTTGAAAATAGAACAGCAAAGCTGTATGGCAGTTTTTTTTTTTACACTATCAAGTTTCCATTCTGAAGACAATAGAAGGCAACAGTTATATTTTAAATTTTAATTATATATTAAACATACTATTTTCTTTTTGAAGAGAAGATATTGATTTTTATTTTTAGAACTAAGTGATATCCATATCCATATCATAAAAAGACAAAAGTGTAACAAGTATGCTTCTGGAAGCTAAATTCGCTTGAAAGTGTTGGATGTAAAAATATGCTTCCTAGGGTTTACAAAAATAAAAATAGGAATATTGGCAAATGTTTGGACAAGACTCTTACATGAAGTAGAAGGACTAAGTTAAATACCAGCTCTCATGTATTCTTTAGAATTATTTTTATTTTTTCATGCTGCTATTGTCTAAGAATAAGAACAAGCCTTATATATACAAGGAAGATTACAATAATGATAAAAAATTATTGATGTTTTAAGTTTGAATAGATTACATCTTGAAGATGTTATGGTCTAAATGACCTAATCTCCTCAGCAAGAGCTCTCCTCATCTCCACTGGGGAATTTTCCATCATATTTTCCATTGCTATCATTGATTGTATGGTCAACCATATGTTTAGCCTGGATTTGACATTTTTGACCATCATCAAGCCTATCCCAAGAACCTTGGACAGGGAGATGTTGTTGCTTAATAATATTGAAGATAGTGTTGCGGGATGTAAGGAAAGCTGCCTTTTGCAATTAACCTATCTAATTTTGTCATTGCCAATGATGTTCAAATAATGGATGTGTCAGTTCCTGGAGGCAGCAGAATATAAGAGAAAGAACTAAAGAAGATACAAAATACAAAGACTAGCAAATAGAAATAGAATGACTCTGGCAAAAGAAATTGAAGATATAACCAATAATAATAGTTGCCTTGGGTGCAATTTCAAAAAAATGAATTATTATTATTATTATTGCCAAATTTTGAAAGTGTAACATTATGCATGTATAGCATATGTTCTGTTACTCAGTTATGATCCTTCTTTGTAGACTTGCACACTTCTATAATAGTGATAAAACACTGAATTCTCTACCATCTGTTTGTATAAATGAACAATGTTGGAAATCTGTGTGTTCTGAATATATTACCAACCAATCAAAAACAAAAGGACATTTTCTTAACGTAAGAAAATAAAGTTTCTGACTTCCAGTTCCGGCTCCCGAGAGCGACGGGCGTGTTTTGCTCGCCCTGTGCGCTCTTGGTGGGCTCCCTCCTAATCGGGGGGGGGCACTGGGTGCCTTGAAGGGGCCTCCAGCCAAGGGGGTGGCTAGCTGGGGGTCCCCTATGTCAGCGGCGGCTGCGGGGGGGCTCCTGGCATTGCCCTAGGTGCCAGGAGGCGAAAGGGGGTGCGCGGGAACTCCATGCCTCCGTGCGCTTTCGCGAGGCTGCCGGACAAACTAAGCAACTTGAAGGCTGCAGCTGCGATGTGGTGAGATGGAAACCCGCCCTGACTCCTTTCTTTTTGACTGTTTGGTGAAGGATTGACAGCTTTTTAAAGACTCTCAATCGGTTTCTGGGAAGTGTGATTGGAGGGAGGGGGATTCCCCCCCTGGATGGGAGGCTTTGGATTGCTCTCTGCCCCTGGAGGAGAGGGGGGAGAGCTTTGAAATGAAATCACACTCTTAGCAAGCAAGCAGGTGAATACCCTGCTGCAATTGTGAAAGAGAAGTGATGATCTGTTTCTTTTGAAAACTTTTGAAAACTTTTAGTTTGCTGCCTTTTGATCCCGTGCTGGCAAGGCAAGATGGCACACTTCCGTTGTCTTTGTGCACTGTGAAATTTGACTCCACCCATAGAAATTGCCGGCATGTTGTCTTTGTCTCCGTGACACCCAGAAATATCTCTTGAAATACTGCACCTTGGACTTGGACTGATGGACTTTATTGTTTGGATTTGAACTATAGAAAAGGTCTCTATTATTGTCTGGACTGCCTGCCTCATGATCTCTCTCGGCTATCCCCTGTTCACGTTGCCACCCCATCTTATGGACACAGACACCTCTGAGTTTCTCTTTACTAAGATGGCACCGAAAAGACCCCCACCTGGGAAACCAGGCTTTGCTAGCTCTGCTCCAACATCTTCAACGTCTAGCCCCAGTGGACAACAGACATTAACATTTCTACTACAAAAACCCCCTGAGGAGGACCTAACCCAGCAGTTGCTTCAAAAGAAAAGAAGTTTCCTGACAGTTAGAACAATTAATCAGTGGAACAGCTTGCCTCCAGAAGTTGTGAATGCCCCAACACTGGAAGTCTTTAAGAAGATGTTGGATAGCCATCTGTCTGAAATGGTATAGGGTTTCCTGCCTAGGCAGGGGGTTGGACTAGAAGGCCTCCAAGGTCCCTTCCAACTCTACTAAAAAAAAAGATCTTAAAGGGGCAGGAGGAATTGAAAAATCAACTGAAAGAAATGAATGAGCAACTCAGAGAGAACCAAAACCGAACGGCTCAAAATTCACAGAGACTGGAACTTTTGGAGGAGGGGATGGCTGAGATGAGGAGGGAGGTGAGGGGGGTCCAGAGAGGAAACCAAGAACTTGAGAACTATCAGATAAAAATGGAGTTTGAAAGGGTGTCTTTTTTTCTTAGATTTCAAAATGTAATTGAGGCTGATGATGAAGATCTGAGGGAAATTATGACAAAGCTATTGGCTGAATATATTAAAAAAGACAGACAACAGATGGGATGGGATATTGACCTGGCCTATAGAGTCAACTCTGCCTACGCTAGAACACACAATGTTCCAAGGGAGGTTCACATTAAATTTCTTAGAAAGACTACAAGAGATGAGATTCTGAGTGCACAAAGGGGGCAAGTGTTAAAATACAAAGATAGAGAGATAGTTATCCTGAAACAAATCCCAAAGAAAGCTAGAGATAAAAGAAAAAGATTTTTCGCTTTTAGCGAAGAAATTATACCAGAAAGGGATTTGGTTTAGATGGCTTCTCCCAGAAGGTATGCTGATATTTTGGGAGGACACTAGAGTTAGAATTAATACAATTATGGAGGCTGAGGCCTTCATGGAAAAAAACAAAGTGTTCCTAGATAAAACTGATGACATCACACGGGATATACAAGACATGGGAGGTGCCGGAGCTTTGCTGGGGGGGGGGGGGGGGAAGAGGCAGCATCGAGAAAACTTAGATCACAAAAGTGACTTAGAAAAACACTGCAATTGCTGATACAGGGAATTCTTTTTTCTGTTGGATATAAAATAGATTGAAAATATTGGAAGATATAAGGTAAATATGCTGTCAAAAATTGTTAAGTAGTATTTTATTTAATGTATTAACAAGTGAGGATTATGAGAGTCGGGGGGAGTGCCATTTCTTGCACAATGTAGCTGCCATAATTTGTACCCTTTTCCACCACCCTTTTTCCTAAAAAAATTGTAAAACCAATAAAATTTTTGTTCAAAAAAAGAAAATAAAGTTTCTGTATATTAAAAATGTTGTTTGGTTCCTTCCATCTGTTTTGCTGACATGCATTTTGTTGAATTTTCCATGGTACATAGAATTTAAATATTATTTAAAACTGCAATGTGAAGTGGTTTATTGTTAGATGAATCTTAATAATGGATTAGATAGTAACCTTGAGTTAAAGATATATCACATTTTGTTAAAAAAAATCACACTTCATATCCAGAGCATCCAACTGAATTCTTTAAAATGGAAAATAAAAAATATGTATTTCTATATGCTAAATGATAAATACCGTACATGTCATTTTAAAATAATAAACAATTGTCTGAAAATGAACTTTACCAATTTTCAAAGCACTATCAAGAAAAGAATTTTCCTGAGGAAAAGTAATGGGGAGGGGAACTGGGGACTTTTACATTTTCCAGCCTATCAACTTATGGTTTTGCTTCCAATACCCATAAGAAACATTTGTTGAGCAACTTTTTTGGGAGAGGGTGAGGTAGTCATCCATTCTTTGGAATTCTTCAAGAGGACATACCAATAGGCAGATCTGGTCAATAGGTTCATAATATTTGTTCAAGGTCTCATTTTTTCTCTTGCATAACACACACATCCTCAGACACACAATGACTGTCCCTTCCACACCTTCTTACTAGGGAAGAAGAACAACTTTAGACTGTAAGGATGAAACATTGTGAGCTGAACAAAAAAGCAGAGATTTTTAATCTTTAACTCTGAATGGGAGTGCATTTTCTCAATAAGAGCTGAGGAGCAGTTTGGGGTTTCCTGGACTCACAACTCCTACTTGAAATGCAGTTAGCAGCTGTGGCTAGGAGGACTTTTGCACAGGTTTGTCTTGTGTATCAACTGTACCAACTGCACTGCTCCTGGACTGGGAAGCCTTGCTCGTGATGCCTTAATCATCTACTGGTAGGATTATTGTAATGTGAACTATGGCTACCATCAAAGAATATTTGGAAGCTACAGATGGTTCAAAATGATACGGGCAGTTTTTCTGCTTCTCACTATACCATACAACACTGCTCTTAAAGCTGCACCAGCTTCCAGTGGGTTTCTAAGTACAATTCTATATGCAGGTTATCAGCTATAAAGCCCTACATGACATAAACAATTTGTTGGACTGCCTGTCTCACGTTGATTCTGCTTGTTCCACCACATTTAGAAGGAGCAATTTGGTATGATATTGGGAACATAATTCTTTGTTAGGAAAGAATTATTCTTTACTCCAGCCTTCTCAATAGAACAACTGTTGAGAGGGAGTAAATCTGGAATAGTTATTGTAGAGATATGGAAGTCCAGGTTCCATAAAGAACCACAAACAAGACTATTGGGGACTATATCTGCACCTATACCCAGTTGAAGGATATATTGTTTGTTCTATTTATGAGGTCTGAAGCCAACAAGATCAAAAATTGACTCAAAACCAGACAAGGCAGTTATCAATATAGTTCTTGCTAGGCTGGATTGGTACATAACCCTAAGAATGTAGGTAAGTAAGTAAATAAACAAATAAAGCATTATCCAAGTGTCTTCAAAATCCAAGGCTGAAACATCGACAACAAAGTCTGTAAGTAGATAAAAATTATATAAGGATTCTGCAGTAGCTGATCTTGGCTGTTGTAAGAATGCATTTCACACCTGCAATTAAAACAATATCTATCTGATCTTTCTAGGTCTCTGCCCAGCCCTGAATGTACCTATTCTTGTTTCTAGATAAAGATTTATCACCATTTATTCACCAGGGTGAAACTAATACTAACTTGTGGCTCTGGAAGACAAGCACATCTGCCATCACTAAGTTCTCCTCTAAAGAGAGGAGAGAATCTGGGTCAGAACTTACAACAGGATGGGAAAAATGGCATAGATGAGTGGAACAGTAGAGGGATGGAGGGAAAAAAATCTAAATGAAGGGTCTTATTTCTAGTAACACATCATCTGAATGAAAAAGAGATTGAAAAGTACAATAAAAAATAGTTCATTTCATGTTTCAGTTATGTTTCTGAGATTAACATTTAGTTAAAAATAGATTTCAGTCTGTTTCCTAGGAACTGACAGTGAAAGATTCACTGTAAGACCTTCAAATCTTATTTTTTTAAAAATACAATTTAAAAGAATTAATGGAACTTCTGACCATGGCCATCTTCCAGCTGATATTCCAACCATTCATCCTCTTTTCAAAAGAAATCCTTCTTGGCATCACCATCATCACCGCCAAATATAATTGTTCAATAGTAGTTTAACAGGCTATCATTCCTATTTTCATGGTTGGGAAATACAACTTTATTTTAAAAGTTGTTTGTGTTGCTATAGGTTAGCAAAAACAAAGGTAACAATTACAGAAGAGAAACAAAATACATATAATACATCTGTTTTAAACAGAGCCTTATAATCTGACCACATCATAGAATAATATTGATAAGTCTTTTCATTAAAGAGTGAAGGAGAAAATTAACCAAAGAAATAACACAGTCAAACAAAATGGCTTCTGATCTGTTTTAATGCTTGTGAAAATGCCTAAACATAAAAGATACAAATAGCTTACTAAAGATCTGAAATTGCAGGAGATGGTTACTGGAAAAGAGAAAATCAGTCCTTGATAGTTTCTTAAAGCTTACTGACAAAACAAAGCAAAGGATAAAAATACCAGGTTACAATAAGTATGAATTAGGATGGGTTCTGTTGCCAAGACGTACGTCTGTCTTTTTCATGTAAATAAGGGTTCTTTCTTTCTGAGTTCAGAGAGAGCATAACACTGAAATAGCACTGGTTGCACTTGTCAATAACCTTTGAAGAGCTTGGGATGCAGGTGGTGCAACTATTCTGGCCTATCCGGCAGCTTTTGATACCATCAAAAGCTTACTTGGGAAGTTGGGAATGGAAGGCACTGTGTTATGATGGGTCTCCGTCCTCTCTTCTCTGCAACTGGTTCTAGTCAGTGTTGGTAAAGGGGAGAGGTCAAACCCTAGGCCCCCGCAATGTGGGATGCCTCAGACCTCGAGCCTTTTGCCTCTTCTTTTTAACATGAAACTGGTGGAGGAAATCATCTGTCGGTATGGACCACTATGGTGATGATACCCAATTATATATTGCTATGCCTAACTGGTCAATGATGCTGTGGCAAATAGTCCACAATGTGGTGGTATCATGGGTGCCTCTAGGTTTACTCATATATTACCTTTGTTGCATGAGCTGCACTGGCTCCAATTTTCTTTCCAGGGTCATTTAACGGAGCTCCTTATTATTAAAGCTCTTTATGGCACAAGGGCAAAGTTATCTGTAGGGCCACCTTTCTCTAAGAACATCTACCTATCATACCAGATTAGATAGGGTAGGAAGAGGTCCCTAACTGTTTATTTTTAATTTGATCCCAGAGTTTGGTATGAGGTGAGTGACAATATAAATGTACTCAATAAATAAAGTCACTACATAGGTTTTTGCCCTATTCCTGCTCAGTGAGCCAGAATCTTCTACAGGTGAGACCATAAGTGTGGGGAATTCCACAACCAATTCTGAGATGGCTGCCAGGAGATCAGGAAGAGAGGTTGCTATGCCGCAGAGAGACTGGTACAATAGCCTTTCTGACTTTCACTCATGTAAAATATGCCTACGGTATGCCTTCAGAGATCCCATATAATTCATACATTCGCTCCCCACATTCTCTATCATCCACTCTCCAGCATACCCCTACCCTTGACTCTTACTGTAGGGAGAGAAGGGCTACCCTTACCACACTGGTGATTTGCCATGTTGACTCTATGTTCATGTGGAGTCCTTGCATGCCAAAGTGTTCATTTCATATCATCTATACATAGTAAGAATCATACTTGCACCTGATTGGAAAAGAGTTGCCACAATGAAGCTTTATTGGTGTTTCACTGATCTAACAAGGACCCAATGACCTTCTTGTTGTTCAAGATCTATTCTCACTCAAAAGAAAAAACACATTTTTGTTTTATCTATTTCCTCAAACTTCTAATTATTAGTTGAAAGATATCCCAAAGCAGTAATTTAAAGAAACAACAAACAGCAGACGGTTTTGTTTTGTTTTTGCTTTCAATTAAGTAATAAAACAGATATAAGACAGAATCTGTAATTCAACTCATTATCATACCACCAGAAGTAGCAATCTTTTTATTACTGATTCATGTGATAAAATAAATGATCAGATTTCCCTGGCTGAGGTAATTTTTATTACCTGAAGTAACTGTCAGTCTGAGTTCACTATTCTTTCATTTATCATTTTTCTTTGATGTCTCCAAAGTAGGCATCAATAAAACATTGCTGGAAACTGAAATCACCTACTAATTCTGTGGAAGCACCTGAAGACAAGACAAGAAGCAATGGATGGAAACTAATCAAGGAGAGAAACCACCTAGAACTAAGGAGAAATTTCCTGACAATTAGAACTATTAGTCATTATTGGTACTCTGATTTTAGAATATTGCTTTTAAAACACATAGAAAGAATGAAGCTATATGATCAGTATGAAAATCGTCAACTTTTTTAAAGCTTGTGGTCCCTTTACATCAATACCACATATATTGCCTTGGTGAGTCTCCAAGTTTTCTCCGGTACTTCCTGAAGATGTAATGGTTTAGACATGGGTCCCTTATGAGAAATATTACTAAAGAGACTTTAAAAAGATAAGATAAAATGAATTAATGTTTAGATTTTAGAGGGGAAAAAAAATCTTAGAAAAAGCAAGCACCCTAGCTGGTCATAAAGGGAATAGATCTAGTAGGAAATAGGGGAATTTTTTTTTAATGTACTGGAGAGACCAAACTGGCCTACATTAAAAAAAATAGCAAGCAAAACTGAAAACAACAAGACCTGGCGATGGCTAAGGGAAGCAAACCTGAAGACAGAGACAAAGGAGCTAATTCTGGGAGCACAAGATCAAGTCTTAAGAACAAATGCATACAAAACCAGAAAGTAGAAGACAGCAAGGAAAGCAAATACTGCCTTTGCAAAAAAAAAAAAAAAGCTGAAGAAACAGTCATCTAACTAACAGAAGCCTAGCTAGCTGTGCCAAGATGATCACACAGGCTGATTATAAACAAAGAAATGACAAAACAGTAATGATAGTACATTAGAATACCTGCAAATATCACTGGCCTGCACACCATCAGCACTGAACAAAATCTTATCAGTCAATTGGAAAAGGCAACTTTTCTTAGAACAACTTACATGCTGTGATGATAATAACACTATCGAATAATGACTATCCCAGTTACTTGGGAAGAAGTCAATAAGTGGATAAAATGTCAAATACACATCTGACTTACTGCCCAACTTACCATAATAAAAGGCATAATAATAATAAAACCTTTATTAGGAACAGCTTACCTTCTAAAACAATAACTTGTTGTTATTTTTCAACAATTTGAAAAAATTGTTAACTTATTCAACAATACATACATGCCTTTTCCAGATCCTTGGGAAACACCCAATAAGTGGGAAACAATGCCAAATCAAATCTAAACATCTAGCTAACTGTGCTACCACTAAAATAATTTCAATGTTTTAAAAGAGAACCATTTAAAAGTAGAGGAGAATGAAGGCACAATGCACAATCTGTTTTGGATCAAGGACAATATTTGTGGTAGGTCTTGTTGAACCTCCATATAGAAAAAACAACCTCTTGGATATGTCTAGTTTAATGAAAAGAAGGACTAGGGGAGACATGATAGCAGTGTTCCAATATCTCAGGGGCTGCCACAAAGAAAAGGAGTCAAGCTATTCTCTAAAGCACTTTAGGGTAGAACAAGAAGCAATGATGGAAATTAATCAAGGAGAGAAGCAGCCTAGAACTAAGGATAAATTTTATGATAGCTTAAACAATTAATCAGTGGAACAACTTGCCTCCAGAAGTTGTAAATGCTCCAAAACTGGAAGTTTTAAAGAAGATATTGAATGTATTTTGTATAAACTGAATCTATTCATATGAGCTAACTGCCAGGTATTGCTGTTATTTTATATATTTCTGTACCAAAGTCTGCAAACACCAAAGTATTTCATGTGAAGTGAATTCCACAATGTTTGAATAAGCCTTTGCTGTCATGAAAAGGAAGATATAATCAAGGACAATATTCTACTCAATATGGCTATTGACAAAAACAGCTTAATACTATTGATAACACAATTTTAAACAAGGAGTACCAGAAAGGCTTTTCAATATGCACAAATCAATAATTTAATGTCTTTACATTTTTGGGAATCAGAAAACTTCGATAAAACAGTGTACTAAAATACCCCAGAATTATTCAGTGAGGCTTACATAATTTAGTGCTTTACTTTGTTAAATCATTGCAATGATGCACCTGAAGTAAACTGGAACAAAATGGATATTTCAAGACTCACTGGACTTTGGGGCTGATATTTGATTATATTTAGGGGAAATACTTGTTCTCCAATGACTTCCAGATGAATTGATGGCATTGATCCTAGGGTAATTGAACCCAACACTGGTCATTGTGTTGTACAGCCATGCAAGATTATCAACATACATATTCAACTGCTCATTTTCTTCTTTAACTTTTATTGCTCATAAAGAGGCTGCAACCAGCATTATCTATGACAATATGTAATTGTAAAGTAATGCACTGAATTCATAGTGTGGACTACACAGCACCCAAATCATTTAAAGAAACAGCAGAGAAAGGGTTAGTGATGTCAACATGGTACCTTCAAGCCTCAAGAATTGAGAACTTTGTCTGAGACTGATGATGAGAAAAGATGCATCATGTTAGACCTAATTCTGCTTAGACGTCTGGCAGAATGTGATAATGTTTTTCTAAGGACCACACTAGTAAGGTGGATATCAAGAAGAGGTTTCCATCACATTACCAGATAATACAAGCCAAATGTAGCCAACCTTTCCAGAATTTCCAGAGTAGGAATGACTCAAACACTTTCTGCTTACACTCACAAGGATGGTAAGTGAAGTTTTGCCAAAGCCAATTATAGATCTGTCAGTTTATATCTAGATAATAGATACTATATGGTTGTCTCACTGGATTAAGAACTTCTGACCTGTGCAGGGGCAATATTGATTTCATTGGTATGATCAAGTGACTGCATGATTAGCTTTGACTTTCAGACTCTCATTTACCCACCCATCAAGAAGAAGATTTTACTTACAGTTACTCACTATGAACAAATGCAGAACTGCAATCCTAAAAATGACTGCTGTGAAACAAAAATAAATCAGGAGAAACTTTTAATTTCCTCCAAATTTCCTTCATAAATTATATATAGAATTAAGAGAATGCTTGAACGGAGAAGAAATGTATACACTAAAATCATCTTAGAATTAAAATATATATTTTGTCAAAAACCTGTTCCTTTCCTTCAGTTCCCTGATGTGCCTCTTATATAAAATGCAGATGAAGCTGAAATTTTTATCAGGCACACTAAGGCCTTCTGGCCTTTCCTGTTCTGTCACAGAAAGAGTGACTGTGAATGTGATAGAACATATTACACAGAGCAAGCTGTATTAATTCTGATGAGGTAATTAAATGCACCAAGGTGTGCTAATGAGATCTACTCAACAAGAACAGAAAAGAGAAAATATACTGCTGAAAAGTATCACTCTCTCCTGCAGTAGCATCTCTCACAATCTATTT
Source organism: Natrix helvetica (assembly GCF_964273705.1). Taxonomy (NCBI): domain Eukaryota; kingdom Metazoa; phylum Chordata; class Lepidosauria; order Squamata; family Natricidae; genus Natrix; species Natrix helvetica. The sequence continues at coordinate 54,659,323 of NC_138551.1, read as the reverse complement.
AATAGCTTTCTATAGGTGGTTAATTATACTCCAATTTCAATGTTCATTTCAACATATTCAGTACCACAGAAAAAAATTCTTCATCTTTGTTTTCCTCAGTTTATAGCTTCAACAGTTACTGCTGAATTTAGATTACTTTAGAAGCCCATGGGTTTTTGCTTGTGAACTTCTAAAGTTGCTTCATTTGTTAAAAAAAATTCTCGGGTAAGTTTTCAGTATTTTGGATTTCTGCAGGCAATTCTGTTTACAGGGCCATTGACTTCAGTAGACAAGAAAATGCAGTAGGAAGAAAGGCAGGGTTCCCAAATAAGCACAATGATCCTGAGCCTATGGAACTATTTAGAAAGTTCTAACAGCAAGTCAATACTAATTATTTGTAAAAGTGGAAAGTGGTTGAAAGTGGAACCTACTGTTTGATGCTCATGCACAAGAACATGGAATGAGGTTTGTGTTTATGGAGATTCTCAGTCATTCAGGTTGTGGTTGTCCCATATAGGAAAAGCTCAGGAGGATCTTCAGCCAATATAAAATACGTGCACACTTCAAACCCAAGAATACACTAAGGCAAAAGCTTGTCCACCCCAAAGATAAAACACATGGGCAAAAATGTAGCAACGTGGCATATGCAGTGCAATGCAGAAAGCCTTATGAAGATCTGTACATTGGGGAAACAACGTATGGCACAACATAGGAGAACGAACGTATCAGGACTAAATTCAGCACTCCATCTGCCAAATCCTGAAGCCTGGGGTTTGCCATACCAGGATAGGATGGAGCACTAGTGATGGATGTAGGAGTGTAGGGTGGGTATAGGAGAGACTGTAGCGGCAACATGCCAATAACCACCAGGTACCAGCTGGTTGATGGAGGGTGAACTGGAAATCAGCTATGCAGCGGGGAGGCATGGTGATGTGAGGCAAGCAGTCTGCCAGGATTCAGAGCTCCAGGTGATGACCAGCTGTTTTATCTTGACAATGAGCTGTTCTTGGTCAAGAAACAACTGGGAGGCATCCCACTGGGCAGGCCAACATATAGCTGACAACAGAGTGAGGCCAGTGCCAATGGTAGGGCATGGCTCGCTTAAATAAAACACACTGGGAGGTGGAAGCTCCCAGCACTGACTTTGCATCTTTGCATTTTGCTGTTTTGCTGCTTCTAGAACTCATTGTGTGCCAGAGTCCAGCTAAATAAAGCCAGTTAGCCTTCAAGTGAGTGGCATCTTAACACTAGTTTAGATCCGGAGCTCAGACCGTTGAGACCATCTGCATTTAAAAGGCACAGGTCACTTGTTTAAAGACAGCAAAGTCCACATTTTGGTCAGAAAAGACCACTGGTTTGAAAAAAAGAGGTCAAAGAGGCTATCAATGTCAAAATTGAACAGTCCTCTCTCAACAGAGGAAGAGGCATATGACATCAAGAGCAGTGGTAGATTAGAGTGCAGCACTGCAAGCTACTTCTGCTGCCTGCTGGCTGCCTGCAATTTGGCAGTTCAAATCTCAGCAGGTTCAAGGTTGGCTCATCCTTCCATCCTTCTGAGGTTGGTAAAATGAGGAACCAAATTGTTGGGGGCAATATGCTGACTCTGTAAACTGCTTAGAGAAGGCTGTAAAGCACTGTAAAGTGGTATATCAGTCTAAATGCTAAGTGCTATTGCTATCATCTATCTCCAATGTGCAACACAGTCATTTCAACATTTCCAAGAAGGCTCCACAATAATCTGCAACACTCAGGTGACCCTGATGACACAGATATATCTCCAGGTGATCTTAATGACTCACTAAAAGAATGCAAATGTCCAGCCCTCTGCAAGGAGTATAAATCCTGCCATTCCCCACCATACAGTCAGAGCTAAAAAAATGTCTTGGATGAGAAGTGAAATGTCTTCAAAGAAAAACCAGAAAGTCCAGTTGCCTCTTGAAAACGTCCCTTTGGGATATGGAATGAGGTGCTAACAGTACAGTAAATTCTGTTACTGATTATTCTAGACAACAACTTGCCTGCCTGCCCAGTTCTCTTCTCTACTCTGGAATATTTCTCAATTATTTCCTGCTTTCCTGGAGCAATTTGATATTGAAGTGACATTGGCTTGGAGTTTGGTTCTTGGGAGAAAGCTGCAGTAGAGAGCTAAATTGATCTCCTAATATTCAGAACTTTTTAAAAAATGAACCAGCAGTTCTTTCTTCTAGGCAGTATCCCTTCAATTTCACATTATATTGCCAAAGAAGCTCTAGCCAAATTGTAGACAAGTAAGAGGCAGATATCTTTCTACCCAACCTTTATTTAATTCTCATCAATCACCTAAACGCTTCTTTTTAAACCTTTTTTAAATGGATGGATTGATATATGCATGAATGCATAAGAAATATCTTTGCTTATTGTGATTATAGCCAAACCCAGAGTTGTCAACTAGAATAAGTGAGGGTATAAATCCATTGAATTTTCTGGATGCATTTCAAGTCAGCCACACATAAAGTGCAATGCAGTACACAAATAAAATCTAACCCAGACATAAATAACTGTTACTAAGTCTGATTAATTCAGGAAGGGTCACAGCTGGGGCATTGCCCATAGCTGTGTAAATGAACTCTTCATCACAGCCATCAACTGCAAATCCAGAAGCAGTTACACACCACACACATGCTTTCTGTGTAAGTACATTCCTTTTTGCACAAAAGGATTTACTTCAGTTCTTGCCAGCTTTCTCTCTGCCAACACTATCTTAATTTCAGTGTCTTCTCTCTCATGCAGCTTATTAAATATTTTGCATTAGTACACCTGGCAAAAGACAATGGAATTATATTAACTTCTTATACTGTATAAGACATATAGTTTAAGAAGCATCCACAAACTAGGAATAGAAAGATTGAATAATTGGACATTGCCACTAAATATGTTAATATGCACCAATCTGTTTACGATTGCACCAACAATACTGTGTGACTTCTATATTGTGGCTGAAATATATTTAAAAGGAATTATATGCCACAGAAAGTTGCAGTAATGTAAGTTGCAATTCCATATCTACCTCCCCAAATATTTTTTTCAACTTTCCAGATAATTTGTAATGTTCCATATAGAAAATTTTCATAATAGCAGCAAAAAAGTTATATTCTTTGCCAATTGGAAATTAATCATTTTGAAAAATTTTAAACCAGGACTTTATGATTTTAAAAAATCCAGTATAGCCTATCTTCATAATATCAGACAAAGCAAATATTGTACTAATATTGTCTGGAGTTGTAGCTCCAAAGGAATTTAGCTGATTTTAGATTATTCTGGGAATTGAGGTTGATGCAGAAAAAAGAATTGCAGAGAGCTGGCAAGTTTGTTGGGATAAAATCTGGTCTGGTTTGAACCTTGATTCAATGAAGTGCTGTGGCCTCAGAGAGACTGGCAGTGGGCACATCGGAATAGTGATCAAAAGTCTGTGAACCAACTGGGTTGGGCATACCAGGGGTTGTGACACAATATATACATACATACACACACATACCAAATGAATATATTTATCATTTAGACATTTACTCTTAAAATACTTGCATTATCATTAATAGCAATTCACAGTATATGCAATTTAATTAGAATTCTGATATTAACAGACTAAAATACTATCTACTTTGCAGTGGACTCATTGTTTACAGCCATTATTTCTGGTAGTGGATTATTTTCACTAGCAACTGAAAGCAGGAGAAAACAATTGGCCACTGAGAAAGGAGAGTACTGGAAATAAAGAAATGATGAATAATATCAACAGTACTGGAAATAAAGAAATGATGAATAATATCAAGAAGTGGTTGTTCCGTTCCTGGGAAGTGTGACTGGAGGGAGGGGGATTTCCCCCCCCCTTGGATAAGCGGCTTTAAACTGCTCTCTGCCCCCAGAGGAGGAGGAGGGGGGGAGCTCTGGAATGAAGTCATGCTCATAGCAAACAGCAGATTTATTTTATTGCAATTGTGAAAATGAGGTGATGATCTGTTTCTCTTTGAAAACTTTGAAAACTTTTGGTTTGTTGCCTTCTGATCCCGGAGCTGGCAAGGCAAGATGGCACACTTCCGTTGTCTTCATGTACTTTGAAATTTGACTCCACCCACAGAAACTGCTGGCATTTTGTCTTTGTCTCCGTGACACTCAGAGATATCTCTTGTTATACTTTATCCTGGACTTGGAACAATGGACTTTATTGCCTGGACTTAGAATTGAGAAAAGGTCTCTATTTGTGTGGACTCCCTGCCTGGTGATCTCTCTCGGCTATCCATCTTTACAACTGTTTCTTCTCTGTACTGACACAGTCACTTCTGAGCTCTTCTTACTATAATGTCACCCAAAAGACCACCACCGGGGAAACTGGGTTTTGCTGGCTCTGCCCCAGCATCTTCAACGTCCAGCTCCAGTGGACAACAGACACTAACATCTTTGTTCCAGGGGCAGGAGGACTTGAAAAACCAATTGAAAGAAATGAACGAACAGCTCAGAGAGAACCAAAACCGAACAATTCAAAATTCACAGAGACTGGAACTTTTGGAGGAGGGGATGGCTGAGATGAGGGGGGAGGTGAAGGGGGTCCAGAGATGAAACCAAGAACTTGAGAACCATCAGATAAAAATGGAATTTGAAAGGATGTCTTTTTTCCTTAGATTTCAAAATGTAATTGAGGCTGATGATGAAGACCTGAGGGATATTATGACAAATTTACTGGCTGAATATATCAAAAAAGACAGACAACAGTTGGGGTGGGATATTGAACTCAGCATATGCCAGAACACATAACGTTCCAAGGGAGGTCCACATTAAATTTCTCAGAAAGACTACAAGAGATGAGATTCTGAGTGCACAAAGGGGGCATGCATTAAAATACAAGGATAGAGAAATAGCCATTCTGAAACAAATCCCAAAGAAAGTTAGAGATAAAAGAAAAAATTATTCGCTTCTAGCGAAGAAATTATATCAGGTGTGGTTCAGATGGCTTATGCCAGAAGGTATGCTAATATTCTGAGAGGACACGAGAGTTAGAATCAACACAACTATGGAGGCTGAGGTCTTCATGGAAAAAACAAAGTCCTCCTAGATAAATCTGATGATACTACATGGGACATACAGGACACGGGAGGTGCCGGAGCCCTGCTGAGTGGGGAGAAGAGGCAACATCGAGAAAACTCAGATCACAAAAATGAACTAGAAAATCTGTTTGATATAAAATGATTGAAATTATTTGAAGATAAAAGGTTATATGCTGACAAAATACTATTAAGTAGCAACAATTTAATGTATTAATAAATGAAAGTTATGAGAATGGGGGGAGGGCCATTTCCTGCATAATGTAACTGTCAAAATTTGTAACTTTACCCACCATCCCTTTTCCTGATTATTTTTCTTAAAACCAATAAAAATTTTGTTTAAAAAGAAAGAAGAAGTGGTTTTTTCTATTTCTTTTGACTATGACTCAGCCACTGAAAGATTTATTTAGCTGTTTGCTAAGTGTTTTGTAAGTTTTAACAGCAGGATGTTTCTTTGTGTTGAAAATAAGCCAAATCCCAGGTCTTCAGATAAGTATGACAAACATCAGTGTATTCAAGTTATCTCAAATAATTAACTGAAATCTTGAATACATAGTACAAGTGTTGATTGTTAGTTGTTTACATAAATGTGTGTACTATTTATTAAGACCAAATATCTCTTTAAGGACCATTACTAGAAAACAAACTAGAAAACATTAATGATAATGAGGCATTCAGTGCTACATATTGAATATTGATGTTAAATATTATACACCGAGTCTTCAATAGATTTTCTACCAATTTACAGAATCTATATTAATTGTTAAATTTTTAGAATTATTTGGCTTATTTGGGCATTGCTGTATGAAAGCTGGATTGCTCAGCACATTATTAAGCCTTGCTATCAGTATATTTCACATTTTCTAAAGTAGCAGCTAGATTGAACAGTAGGTTTTCATGGAAAACAGGTGCACCTCTGTGCAGCTCTCTGATAAGAAAGGTGTGAGACATAGCATACTGATTTAGTCATGAAACCTAGTAGCACTCATGCTTAGATAACAACCAAAGCAGAAGCCACTGGAGTGTGTAGACTTACTTGGATAGTCTAGCTAGGAGCCCAGATAACTCTTTGCATAAAAAAACCACTTTGAAGTTGTCTCCCTGACTAATCTCTGCTTGATGATCTTGCAGGGAATTAATTTAGAATGTAAGGCTTAGAATTTATTAATTGGTATGAGGTATCATGGCTTGCTACTAGCTATACTATGCATTATTTCTTCACTGTAGTTGTTTTGGAGTGCTTGTTATTCTCATGTCAAGTTTTCATTTATTAAGAAGTAAAAACTATTTCTGTGGTCTCATTCCTTATGCAGATGATAGCTAATCCATATATTTAAGAAATAAATAGAGCCAAAAGTGAACCTCACATAAAAAGCTTCTGTACTTGTCAGCTAATAATTACTCCACAAGATGGATATTAACAAAATATATTGTTCAATCAATCAATCCTTTCTAACTTGAAACTGCTCTAATTAGTGTTGTTTGCATGATGGCTTCAGATGAACTAGTTACTTGTGTTGGCTTCTATATCGGATGTGTTTTCTCCTGAAATTTTTTTAGTCAATAGACAGATGTCATTGCAGTGACAGTCACAACTAGAATACTCATGTGTTGAGCATTTCAGTTTCCATCATGCCTAAATGAAGCTTTTTCCTACAATGTCCAAGAGCTGACTCGTACCATATAGGAATAAATGAATTTAGCCTTTGAGTTAAGCGTCTACCTAAAAAGTCAGATATACAGCGGGAAATGTGATTTCCTTATTTCTTTATTTTTCATATTAAATCATAGGAACATATGTTTCCTAGAAAATAAATTAATTAGGCTTTTCTCTAAATTAGTAATCATTGCAGTCTTGCAAATTAATAAATAGTGTGGCCCTAATTGTATTGTCTTCTGTTGGCATTGACAATTATAGTAAAACTTCTTTTGTTTTTGCTAAAAGGAATCAACATTTTTCTACTTTAACCCTCACCTCTGCTTGATGTTTACTTTAATATTGTCCTGAATTTTTTCTACCAACAGTTATGCAATATTCACTTCTTCAATTCTAAGTATGCATTTAGAATAGCCTAAATAAGCTGTTACAATACAATACAATAGCAGAGTTGGAAGGTCGTGGAAGAGAAGACCGTGGAGGTCTTCTAGTCCAACCCCCTACCTAGGCAGGAAAGCCTATACCATTTCAGATAAATATCTATCCAACATTTTCTTAAAGACTTCCAGTGTTGGGGCATTCACAACTTCTGGAGGCGAGCTGTTCCACTGATTAATTGTTCTAACTTTCAGGAAATTTCTCCTCAATTCTAAGTTGCTTCTCTCCTTGATTAGGTTCCCCCATTGCTTCTTGTTCTGCCCTCAGGTGCTTTGGAGAATAGTTTGACTTCCTCTTCTTTGTGGCAACCCCTGAGATATTGGAACGCTGCTATCATGTCTCCCCTAGTCCTTCTTTTCATTAAACTAGACATACCCAGTTCCTGCAACTGTTCCTCATATGAGACATGGATAGACTAAAAAAATAGTTAAATAAATAAATAAATAAACAAATAAATATATTTGTATCAGAAATGTAAATCTACATTCTATGCTAAGTTGCATATTATTATATGGTAAAATGTCTAGCATGATAAAGGGTGGGAGTGGAAGCACTGTTTCTAGAGAAAAGTTTCCTGATTGACTTAGTAGGCCTCTGAGCCCACTCATATGGCATTTATTGATTCATTTATTTATACCCAATGGACTGGGGGAAGAGCACAAAACTAGGAAAAGGAACATAAATTCTGATTATAGGTTAGCACCTTAATAGATGAGTTATTTTGAGAGCCAACATTGAAATCTGAAATAACACATTAATTAATTACACACTGGTGTTTTTAGAATCCAAAGTGTTTAAAGGGCTTGAAGACAATAGCATTTCCTCTAAATTCATAATTATAAAGATACCTGGAAAAGAAAGACTATACACTGAATATATTTTAATAGGAAGGGGCAATGTGTATCTTATTGCTAGCCTTTCTGATACAGACAGGCTCTACCTCCTCATATCAAATTGGCAACAGGGCTTCTGGGCATATTCAAGAACCACCATTCACAAAGCAGAACTATTTCACTTGACTGATCACTCATCCAATCATCGTGCTTTGTATATATTAATATGGAAAACTCCACTACTGAAGATCTGTCAATCTGAAATAATTATAGTAGGACTATATTATATTTGAGATTAGATGTGGGGATGAACAAACACACATATTTGTTTTACTTCACCAGGTATGACTCTGCACATATTTGAAAGAAAACTCATATTTATTAAAAATTAAGAATAGAATTTTTATTTACATAGAAGACAACCTATTCCCTGTTGGGTAATCATTTCAGAAATATTTCCTTACCAGGTTCCGTAATGCTTCCAACAATAACAGAATTAATGTTCAGCCTTCACAGGAAAAGCTGGGTTACTTTCAGAGATATATCTGCCTTGAAAATAGCCCATGCTGAACTGCTAGCACACTCATACATCAGCACAGGAAATGTTTTATGACATTTTGTATTATGTCATAAACTGTTTAACCCATGTTGAACTGTACAGCGCTGTCAAATATCAGAGCGAGAAATGTTTTATGACATTTGGTATTATATACTAAACGGATTCATGTTAACGTTTATATCATAAAATATTTTATATAATTTGCCAAATTTCAGCTCCATGGAAGTTGTGAGTCCAGATTTAGTATGTGTTCTGTAAATTAACCCATTTGCGATACCTTGGCTCAAAATGTTTTTTCCTCACGGTGCAGTTTCACCCAGTTAAAAATTACAAGAATCAGAGTTTTAGTAGGATATAGTAGACATCCACACCTACATATTTATTTGTTTGTTGTTTGTTTATATTTCATACTTCTTAACCACCCATCTTCCTCAAATAGGGCCTACAGCTACAACTATATACAAGTGCACACACATTTTAAATATTAATATTAATCAAGAACATTTTAAAAAACTTTAGTGTGTACAAAAACTTTAAATTGCTATATATTAACACTATATCTAAAGAGGAAGATGCAGCAATAATAGATTTTATAATGAATGGCACAAAAAGAATAGTCGGTGAAGAATGTATTTAGCAGTATTGTTGACACCTAGTAAGTAAGAGAGGTAAGCCGGCACATAATAAATGATTTAAAATGCTGCCTATAGCCTTCTGAAAAATTTGATTACAGCTCTGATGATTGATGCACAGGGAAAATAAATAAATAATGTACAGGAACTGTGCTGAGTAAATCAAGACAGGCTTTCCCACTTGATGCTGAACATTTCAACATGGTTCAGATAGTGCTATGACCAGGATTTGGTTTTTTTAAAAATATGTTTTTTTTCTCCAAAATATGAAGTCATCAGTTTAATGGTATCTTTTTGCACTACGTCACTAAAAAAATCCCCAAACATGAGCAATCCCTGCCTTCTCATACTTCTCTGAAATGCTACTGAATGTCTTTTTTCCCCAGATTGATTCTAAAGTTATACAGTGAAATTGTGTGATTTAAAAGGAGACATTATGCACAGTGACCATAATGATTTCCAAAGACTTTTTTTGTGCTACTGGAAGAAACATTCAATAAGTTTTTGGTGGTGCATATCCTAAAAGGGCTTGCCAGCTGTTCACAACTGCAGTTTCTAGTTCCCTTGACTGGCTATCATAGTGCTGTCTTTGACAGTCTTTGTAGAGCTTGGGTATTTATCTTGAGATCTCTTATCATACTCCGGGACACCACAGAGCATCTGGTGAGGTATATGGTGTTCATAATTCTGATGACATGTTCCACCCATCTCATCTGGACTCTGATAATGAGGGACTCAATGTACATGATCCAAGATCTCCAGGTTGAAGACAAATGACAAGAATGGAGCAGAGAGGGTATATGTGCATTTTTGCAATCGTTTGGTACAGAGTCTAGGATACTCATTCATATAGAAGGGAAGGAATAATCACAGTTCGGTAGACACATTCACATTTGCACACACTCACATTTACGAACCGGTAGGGAAGGTAAGTGAATACCACCCCTGGATTGACTCTCCTCTTTTTTGTGGCAACCCCTTAGATATTGGAACTAGACTCCATTGAAAGTCTAAACATAAGCTTAAATTAATCTGATTATCATAATGTTTGAAGACCACAGTGTGTTAGCGATTTTTCCACAAGAATTATCTTAAAATATTCCTGCCCCCCCCAACAATAAGAAATATCTAGGATGTGTGGATAGTCTAATGACTGAAGACATGATAGTCACAAAAGTGTGCAGATAAAAAGCCTTTTGTTATCATTAAAGTCCTGCTTCTGTTGAGTGTTTAGCATAGATAGAGGGATAGGCCAATAGATCTACACATATTCATATTATGCTTTATAGAACCTGGTGATGAAACATTTCCATGTCAATCAATACAATACAATAGCAGAGTTGGAAGGGACCTTGGAGTCTTCTAGTCCAGCCCCCTGCCTAGGCAGGAAACTCTATACTGTTTCAGACAAATGGCTATCCAATATCTTCATAAAGATTTCCAGTGTTGGGGCATTCACAACTTCTGGAGGCAAGCTGTTCCACTGATTAATTGTTCTAACTGTCAGGAAATTTCTCCTCAGTTCAAAGTTGCTTCTCTCCTTGATTAGTTTCCACCCATTGCTTCTTGTTCTGCCCTCAGGTGCTTTGCCTCTTCTTTGTGGCAACCCCTGAGATATTGGAATGCTGCTATCATGTCTCCCCTAGTCCTTCTTTTCATTAGACATACCCAGTTCCTGCAATGGTTCTTCATATGTTTTAGTCTCCAGTCCCCTAATCATCCTTGGCTGCTATTCTCTGCACTCTTTCTAGAGTCTCCACATCTTTTCTACAACGTGGCGACCAAAACTGAATGCAGTATTCCAAGTGTGGCCATACCAAGGCATTATAAAGTGGTATTAACACTTCACGTGATCTTGATTCTATCCCTCTGTTTAGGCAGCCTAGAACTGTGTTAGCTTTTTTGGCAACTGCTGCACACTGTTGGCTCATATTTAAGTGGTTGTCCACTAGGACTCCAAGATCCCTCTCACAGTTACTACTATTGAGCAAGGCACAACCTATGCTGTACCTTTGCATTTTGTTTTTCTTCCCTAAATGTAGAACCTTATTCTTTTCACCATTGAATTTCATTTTATTAGATAGTGCCCAGTGTTCAAGTTTGTCAAGATCCTTCTGTTTTTTAATCTTCTGGAGTGTTGGCTATTTAGGCCAGCTTGGTGTCATCTGCAAATTTGAGTCCCCATTTATTCCTCATCCAAATCATTGATGAAGATGTTGAAGAATACTGGGCATAAAACAGAGCCTTGGGGTACTCCACGGCATACTTCCCTCCATGTAGATGCAGTTCCATTGAGGACTACACGTTGAGTGCGGTTGGTCAGCCAGTTACGAATCCATCTGGTGGTGATGCTGTCTAACCCACATTCTTCTACTTTATCTAGTAGTAGGCTATGGTCTACCTTATCAAAAGCTTTACTGAAGTCCAAATAAACTATATCAATGGCATTCCTCTGGTCCACTAATTTTGTCACATTATCAAAGAATGCAATAAGATTAGTCTGGCATGATCTGTTTTTGACAAATCCATGTTGGCTTTTGGCTATTACTTTGTTTGCTTCTAGGTGTTCGCAAATTCGTTGCTTGATTATTTTTTCCAGAATCTTTCCTGGTATTGAGGTCAGGCTGATAGGTCTGTAGTTTCCTGGATCTATTTTTTCCCCTTTTTTGAAGATGGGAACCACATCAGCTCTTTTCCAGTCCTCTGGTAGTTCCCCGGTGTTCCAGGATCTCTGAAAGATATAATTCAGTGGTTCTGAGATCTCGTCTGCTAGTTCCTTCAGAACCCTGGGGTGTAATCCATCCGGTCCTGGTGATTTGAACTCATCTAGGGTAGACAGGTGTTCACTTACCATTTTCTTCCCTATTTCAATTTGTGTTCCTAATCTGATTTAAGTCTTTACTAGGCTGCCTCTTCTAATTTTTTTTTAAACTGCCATAAAATTTGTCATGATATATATTAACAGCATCAGTGGACTTGATAGATCTTGGAAAGTGTTAAGTGGCATACCTGATACTTAGCAGATAGTACATTTCATAACCTACTTTGTTTCAGTTCCTTACAATATGGAATCATCAGCTATTGTGACTTTTCTCTTGTGTCTTCTTCTCTGGCCTTTATGGAAAAATCTCTACTTATCACTTCCCAGGAATGTCTAGAGATTGCTTCATTTCCAAGAGTGAATATATTATTAAAATGTTATTTTAAGTTTTCTCAGGAACATTAAATGCTAAGAAGGAACAATACACAGGATGAACTTTAATTTTGTCACGTTGTCAAAGAATGCAATAAGATTAGTCTGGCATGATCTGTTTTTGACAAACCCATGTTGGCTTTTGGCTATTACTTTGTTTACTTCTAGGTGTTTGCAAATTCGTTACTTGATTATCTTTTCCAGAATCTCTCCTGGTATTGAGGTCAGGCTGATAGGTCTGTAATCTTGATTGAATATGTTGCAAAGTGTCTTAGCGCAGACAAGCATTTCTTAAACTGGCTTAGAATCAAACTGACATGAACATAAGAATAACAGCAGCTTAAACAGAAGTAAAGAAATTTCCTAGATATAATAGAAGTGGCTAGCAAAGGAACTCTGCAATTTTACCTTATTTTGTTTGTATAGGAACACTCAGTTTCATGATTCTGACTAGTATGGCTCACATTGGTGCCAGGCTAGTGGTGTTGATATTTTTAGGGCTGTCACCACTTCCAATTCTTGCTTCTCCTTCACCTGAATCTTCCTCTCTCAAATAATGGAGGTTGCACCATGCTAAAATAGAAGTAGATTTTGTAACAAAAGTAACTTTGATACTTTCATGCCTCAGCCTTCAGAGTTCTTCCTGAAAATGTAATTTTTATACCATTTTTATTTCTATCTATCTGCACTGGCAGAATCAATTTGCCATTAACATATACCAGGGGTGGGTTTCAGCCACTATGCACTGGTACGTGCGTACCCAATTGTGAAATTTAGCATGCCTTCCCGTACCTGAGCTTCCGGAGGCTCCGTACCAGAACACTCCCACTCCTGGCCTGCTGTCACCCCCCCCCAAACACACCGCACATGTGTAAGGGGGACTGGATCAGCTGGGAGGCTGGCAAAGAAGCCTCTGTTTCTCTGCTGTCGTGGCTTGCAGAGGAAGGAGGCATGGATGATGGCCGGTGCTCGCCCTCTCGCCACTTTCCTGGCCAGCCACCCAGCCAAGCAGGACAGGCAGGGCTGCAACCAGCGGGCTGCAGGGACAGCAGTGGTAAGCAGTAAGTGAGGAGAGTGCCGGCCAGTATCCCTGCCTCCTTCATCAGCGAGTGCGGCCAGGGAGAAATCAGGGGGAGAGAGGGAGGAGAAGGCCATCGCTAGCAGAAGCTCAGCTAGACTAACAGGATAACAGGACAACTAACCATATTCGATTAACCCCCAAAGCAGTAAGAGGCTGATCATAGGATTTATTAAGCACTGGCTTTAGTTCATAGAATATATCTATGAATATAATTGGAAGGGATACGTTTGTGAGAGAGACAGGGAGAGGAGAGAAAGAAAGAAAGAAAGAAAGAAAGAAAGAAAGAAAGAAAGAAAGAAAGAAAGAAAGAAAGAAAGAAAGAGAGAGAGGGAGGGAGGGAGGGAGGGAGAGAGATAAAAGAGAGAGAGACAAAGATGGAAAGAGAAAGAGAGAGAAAGAAAGAGAAAGAATGAAAGAGAAAGAAAGGAAGAAAGGAAGGAAGAAAAAAGAAAGAAAAAAGAAAGAAAAAGTGGGAGAGAGATGAAAGAAAGAAAGAAAGAAAGAAAAAGAGAGAGAGAAAAAAAGAAAGATAACTTATGACCACAATTGAGCCCAAAATTTTGGTTGCTAAGCAAGAGCGTTGTTAAGTGAGTTTCACCACATTTTCCAAGTTGGCCACGCCCACCCGGTCTCAAGACCACCAAGCCACTCCCACCCAGTCACATGACTGCTGAGCCACTCCCACAAAACAGGCCACACCTACAGAATAGGTTCTAAAAAAATTTGAAACCCACCACTGCATATACCGTACTACAAATGCTGAAGTTAATTTCAGTCACTTCCATCCATGTACTCTTTGATTCCTTATGGGTCCTATGTTACATCACTTCCAAAAGAAAACCCATTTAGATTCACAGAATAATTACATATGCTACCCGGAACTTAGTATCTGCCTAAAACCAAAAGTAATTATTTTCAATGCATGATTGTCAGATAGTTCCTTTATCATAGTTATTGAAAAGAAAAGGATACTGTTACAAGAATTCTGGCAGCAAATGTTTTTCCATCTAAAGCCAATCTATCTCCAAGTACATTATAGTGAAGCATGTTCTTTCTATGAAGTAATGAAGACTGTTTGTTTTGATCTGCTTAATTGACATCAAAGAAGTTTGCAGGATTTGGTTTACATAATCATCCTCGGTATCTTTATGAGCTTGGAATTACACTGTCAACTCATAAAAATGATTAGGTATCTCGATCACTAAACTTGATTATCAAACTATGATTAACTTGCTGCTTTAGGTGCTTGTCTCTGTGTATGTCCCAAGAATATTACAAATTGGATTTTTAAATATAGATAGAAATAGTTCATCTCAATGGGGAATGAGAATATCATTCTAGAAAAGTTTATTTTTTAATCTTGCGATTAACTCCCACTTCTCCTTTTCAACTATACTGAAAACACAATAGGTAAATAATACTCTGGGGAATTTATGATCCTGAACTAATTACAATGCTGCATCAGATACAGTCTAAGAGCAAGATATAACCATTTATCTGCCGTTTAGTTATGCAAATAGCTTTCTCTTTCTCTTATGAAGCTATTTTCTAGAAAGCTAGCTTGGCACTGTGTATTGCATAATTATTACTTCATATTTTTACCTTGTATCCAATATCATTGAAAGAGAAGAGTCGTATTTATGAAACAAGTTGGATCAGAGCAGCCACACATAGTTTTATATGAAAAAGATTTAATTTCTTAAAGATTCAGCAAAACTTTTAGATAAGAATAAATCATTTGCTTGTTCATGGGATTTTCTCAAATTTCCCAGTAGGAAAAAAAAGTATAATGTTCTCTTAAAGTCACATTTATTAACTGCCATATACTGAACATGATGGCATATTTGAAAACAGAATTAGCTACAAAGCCTGTGATTTTCATTCTTTCCAGGATGTTGACTCTCTCTCTCTCTCTCTCTCTCTCTCTCTCTCTCTCTCTCTCTCTCTCTCTCTCTCTCTCTCTCTCTCTCTCTCTCTCTCTCTCTCTTTCTCCGCCCTCCCTCCCTCTCTCTTTTAAATAGCACCTAGTATAATATACTCAGATAGAGTCTTATTGCCAGCACTACATTCTACTTTGTCAACATCTAAATTGGATGTTTCCCACTTGCTTTTATCACCCCTACAAAAAAATTACAAATTAGCAAAGGTAAGATTCCAATTTCATTTCCATTATATATTCCTCCAATATTCAGTAAGCAGGCTATCACTGGCTAGAGAATCAACCTACAATGCATGGAAAATAAGGTAAGTTATATTTTGCCAATAATTTTGTTTTCTTGATATAAACACCGCCCAGAGTCCCTCCTTGAAGCACAAAACAT
Organism: Natrix helvetica; assembly: GCF_964273705.1. Taxonomy (NCBI): domain Eukaryota; kingdom Metazoa; phylum Chordata; class Lepidosauria; order Squamata; family Natricidae; genus Natrix; species Natrix helvetica. The sequence continues at coordinate 54,643,555 of NC_138551.1, read as the reverse complement.
AACTAAAAAAACTAAAATAGTAATAATAAAGTTATTTAAATTTCTTATAGCTCATAAATATGCATTTACTTTGGGGAATAAAATGTATCTGTTCTTTAAGAACTTGTCAGTGTTGGTGGCAACATTTTAGTTTTGCATCAGCTTGATCTGTTTTGTTGGTTTGTTGCCATCATCAGCAGCAGCAGTCGACTTCAAGCTTTATCCCTCCTGGATCTGGCATCACAACACGTGAAAAAGAGGTGCAAGCTCTGTCTCATGAAGTTATTTATAAAATACAAAATACAGAATAATAGAGTTGGAAGGACCTTGGAGGTCTTCAAATCCAACCGTTTGCCCAGGTAGGAAACCCTATAGCATTTCAGACAAGTCTAGCCTCTTTTTAATAGCCTCCAGTGATGGAGTGTGTACAGTTTCTGAAGGCAACCCTTTCCACTGATTAATTGTTCTCACTGTTGGAAATATTGCATCACTCTCATCCCTGCTGCCCTCCCTCACAGGCTCTACTGTTTTGGGATATAATTTCCAATGTTGCCATGACTTCATGTGAGAAAATTCCTTGAATAAAACTGCCCTTTCACTTTCTTCACCTGGCATTGCCAAACTGGGAAAAGGTTCTTTACATAATGTAATGATTTCTTTCGGGGTTTTCTTAATGAAATTTCAGTGTTATCATTGGCCAACATGTATCTTCTATTAAAATACCTTTCACGTACAAATATGAACCTGGAGTGTCTCAAGTCTTAAGTGTCTCAAAACTAGCTTTGTGTTTACTTTTTTTTGGTATCAGGCTTATTGTTTATATAAAATTACCCAGCAACAGATGTATAAGAAACAGCAGGGGTTTAGAAATGATGCTTCTCCCATATCAGTGGGCATACTTCATCTCTGTGCATTTCTTGCAGTACAGGAGATTTTACCATTTCCAATCTATCTCCTAATCATATCACAATCTACCCAAAGCAATTTCTGAAGATTGTGGTTTGAAATTGTAGAAAATTACATAGAATGAAGAAGAAGAAAAAAACCACTTTGCAGGGCAGTAGGTAAAAGTGCTAAGAATTGACCAAAAAACCCCCTCATTTCAAAAGGGCTGTTGAGATGTTATATCAATGCCCCTAGAAAATACGCCGGTATTGCAAAGCATTGAATAATTTGCAAAATACTTTCTGAGTCCCCTTTGGTCAATCACTTTGATAACTCTTCATCTATGAGATAGATAATTGGTGCATAGATTGCTTGTAGGCTGTAGATAATTATGTGCCTAGGTTTTTACGTATTGTTTCTGGATATTTGTTAGCCACATGGAGTCTATAGAATTAGGTTATCCATACATTTATGTAATAAGTCATGCCTGCCATCTTGGTTTTTTCACACAGGGCCTCCTGCAGACACTTTGAGTAGGTCTTACATTTACATCTTATAATGTTCAGCAACAAAAACATGCTATCATTATAAAATTCTCAAGGATAAATAGTTTCATAAAACTAGAGGTTTGAATAGTATCCATGTATGAGAGGGAGGGTAGAATTACTTCTATTTTTTATTATTTTCATAATCACCTAGTCTGTCTACATTTTTAAAATTGGACTTAAAATGTGATTGGAGCTGCTGTCTTTCGGTAAATCTTGGTGGGGTGTGTTTGTGTGTGTGTGTGGAGTGCTGGCTTTGTTTCAGTAAGTGGAATGATTGGTTGTGTGATTGTATCATGATTGGTAAATTGGTGCTGATTGGTGCTTGCTGTGTGTCTATTGTTGTTTTGTGTTGTAGCGGCCTGGGTGGTGGGTGGGGCTCATTTGTTGACTAGGGCTGGTTTCCAGATGTCTGGTAGGCGGGAGGTATCATCACATTTATTCATGTTGTAGGGGTGTTTCTCTATTTCGATAGCTTCCATAATTATTCTCTTGTTGCAGTGTTCTGTTTTAGACATTAACCTGGTTCCTTCAAAATTAATCTCATGTCCTGTAGCTTTAAGGTGCTGGAAAAGGGAGGAAGTTTTTTCTTTTTTTCTTACTGCATTCTTGTGTTCTGCGATGCGTGCATTTATTCTCCTGTTCGTTCGTCCTATGTATGTTGCAGGGCAGATTTTGCATGATATTTCGTAGACTCCTTGGCTTTCTAGCTGGATTTTGTCTTTAGGGTTTCTTAAGATGTTGGCTATGTTTTGGTCAGTGTTGAAGACTGTCTTGATATTGTGTTTGTGGAGAATTTTGCTGATTTTATCTGTGGTGCCTTTGATGTAAGGGAGGTGGGCGATGCCATTGTCCTCTTTCCGTGTCTTGATTTTTGGGGGGAGTCTCCCTTTGGATTAGGTTGGTAATTGTTTTTCTTTGGAATCCGTTGGAGATTAATACATTTGTGTGAGTTTGTAATTCAGTTTTCAGGTGGTCTTTGTCGGCTAGGTGTTTGGTTCTGGAGATGAGGGTCTTGGCTACAGAGTTGATCTGCGCAGGGTGTTGATGGGATTGTGCGTTTAAGTAGCAGTTGGTGTGTGTTTATTTTCTGGTAGATGGTGTGTCCTAGGGAGCCATTGGGTTTTTTGTAGATTAGGACGTCCAGAAAGGGAAGTTGGTTGTTTGCTTCTATTTCCATGGTGAATTGTATTTTGGGGTGTAGGCTGTTGAGATTGTGAGGAAGTTGTCCAGTTTTTATTTCCCGTGTGGCCAAATCACGAAAGTGTAATCAACATATCCAGAGTAGCCAGAGTTTGTGTTCAGATTTATCTAAGGCGTTAGTTTCAAAATGTTCCATGTATAAATTTGCGATGACGAGTGAGAGGGGTGATCCCATGGGTGTTCCATCTATCTGTTTGTATCTTTGTCCATTGTGGATGAAGTATGTGTTGGTAAGGCAGTGGTTGGTCAGGTCAAGGATGTGTTTAGGGGGGGGTTGTGTTTGTTCTAGATAGCTGTCAAGGCTTCTTTTATAGGCACTTGGGTGAAGAGGGATATGGCATCAAAACTCAAGAGTAGGTCACTGGATTGTAGGTTTTGTTTCTTTATTGTTTCTATGAAGTGGAGTGAGTTTTGTACTTGTGAGGTGATGGATTCTGCGTAGGGTTGGAGTTGTTTGGCGAGGAATTTGGCAACATTCTGTAGAGGTGAGCCTATGGAGCTGACTATGGGTCTGAGTGGTATCCCTTCTTTGTGTATTTTGGGGAGGCCATAGAATTTGGGGCATCTGGAAGATTTCTCTCTGGGGATGATTCTTTGCTGGATCTCTTCACTGATGGGAAAGGGTTTTATTTTGGATTTGGTGGTTTTTTCCAGATTGGTGGTGGGGTCTGTGTTTAGAGGTTTTTAAGTGGTGTCTTGGAGTAGGTTGGATAGTTTGGCTTGGTAGTCAGACATGTTCATCACCACTGGGGCATTACCTTTGTCTGCTGGGAGAATGATTATGTTGTTGTCTTTCCTCAGGTTGGTGAGTGCTTTTTCTTCTTGTTGCTGTAAGTTGCTTATGGGTGGATTACTGGAGCAAAGGACATTGCTGACTGCAAGTCTGATTTTATTGGCTTCATCTGGGTTGATTTTGGTGAGTGTAGCTTCAACTCCGCATATGACGTCTTCAGTGAGGATGTGTATAGGGGCAACTGCAAAGTTGAATCCTCTGGAATGGACATTGGTTTCAGCTGTGGTGAGAGTTCTGTCTGATATGTTGTGTACTGTTTGTTTCATGAGTTGCTGTGGAAGGGGGTGGGACTTCTGTTGTTTTTCTAGTCTGTGGAGTTTGTTGGTGTGTTTGTCTGTCTTGTAGGAGGTTTCTGTTTCGGCTCTCCAGAGGGCAAGTTGTTTGGATTTGTCCCAGAGTGCTGGATGGATTTTGTTGCTGAGTTTGAGGTGAAGAGTAGGTCTCGGTTGGTTTGGTCTAGTAGGAATCTTTTCCTGTGGAGTTCGTTTCTGATTAGGGCTAATTTAGTTCTTTTCAGGATCCTTTCGGTGGCTGAGGTTTTAGAATGGAATTTTAGTTGGAAGCATGTGGGGATCAGGCTTTTGTCTTGACAGTTGCGTAGGAATTTGAGGTCACATAAGATGGTGGCTCTTTGGACTTCAAGTTTCTCATAGGATCTGGTGAGCAGGAAGGTTTCCTCCCAGTACAGGTAAGATAATTGTTTTCGTAGATTTTCACAGGTGTAGGTATGCTGGTCTTGTTGTATTCGGGTCTTTTCCCATGTAAGATTGACATTGTCTTGGCAACGTTTATATATATATAGCCATGCTCATTTCCCTGCTAGTTTCATAATGTCTGGATTTTCAATGACAGTGAAGCTTTAATACAAATCCAAACAAAAACAAAACCTTATCTGAGGCACTTATTATTAGAAGGAAATTCTGTGGCACCTTTAGAAAATAAACGAAAGAAAATAAACGAAAGAAAATAAACGAAAGAACGGAAGCTGTAAAAAGTCTAGAAGTTATTTCAGATAATACTGTAAACATTTACTTGCTGTTTTCTCTCAATTTCTGATGACCAAGAGATAACTGCTGCCCTGAGACCTCCTAGTCTATGTATTTTTTATTTTTATATCCAAGAGAAGATGAGTTGAATATTTTCAATCTAAGCTATGAAAGATAAGAAGAGAAATATGGGAAAATGATTTTATAGTCTGTGAAAATTCTGCTTTGATTTTTTGTTGTTAAGAAAGAGACTAGGAAAAAAAGAAACTAGTTAAAGATCTATCTGAAACAGATTGCTGCAATCCAATCAGTTATTCTGCACTGTCTTTGCTGCAAAGAGCAAGTCAACAAAATGAGTTCCATGTGAAGAATTTTAAAAAGCAAATGAAATATAGCCAGTGGGTTTTGCAACTCAGCACAATTCAGTTATTCTCAAGGACCAAACGTTGACTGCAATTTTTTTTTATTATCTATGTTGACTGTCTTCTGTCCCCTCCTCTTCTAACTCCACCTCTCCTTCCTGTTCCACCTTCCTGTACTCTAGTTTCTCCTCTCACTATATAGTTTCACTATCAACTCAGTTAAATCATGTTTTGTCCCATCTCAATATTTTTGATTTATTTATTTTTATTACTACAATGAGAATTAAATCATGAAGCATACAATTTTGACTTAACCAAGAAATACTATTGTTACATATAACACACAGTCATACATTCTTGTGAATTACCGTATTTTTTGGAGTGTAAGACACTCTGAAGTATAAGACGCACCTAGATTTTGGGGAGGAAAACAAGGGGAAAAAATCTACCTCTGCCTCCCAGCAATTTGCCTCCTTGGAACAAACAGCAAACAGCACAGACAATATACACTGCTTGTGGTGTATTTCTGTTCATGTGTGCCTCACCCATAGAAATAGTAAATAATTGAAGAAATGTACATTATGGCAGTATATTAATGCCAGAAAGTTTTGTTAAATGTAGTCACACTAACTCCTCCCAATTATTTAAATAGATCTACTCCAAACTTGACTGTCAGGGTCTAATTAGACAATAGGACACTGTTACATTTCGGACTATACTTGTACAGAAGCTGTTAAAATTGATGTGGCTTTCTGGGAGTATACTATTCTCTGCTATTTAAAAGAAGATACAATAGTACTGGGCCTCTTCAGATCAAGCATTTATTTTAAAAAGCTTTTTCATTTTGTTAAGTTGTCTAGAACAATAATAAAGCAGTCTTTAAAAAATAAGTCTAATAATTTGAACATTCTATAGGCATTTATAGTTATTGATTTACTTCCTTGCAGCAAACAGCCTAATTAGCATAAGAAAAAAAAACCTGCCTCTCTGTCCCAGCAATTTGGCTCATGCAGTCAACAGAAAGTTTCACTTTCAATTTCAGCATTGGTCTCCCGATAATGAGCTGTTTCAGGCTGCAGGGATTGCCATAGCCTGTTGCCCACAAGCCCCATTTTCCCTGTTTGCTGCCAGGAGTTAAATTGCTGGGAGGCAGAGGCCAAAGGGTGGGGACCAGCAGGTGGGTGGGTCTACATTCAGTGTATAAAACACAACCCAATTTTTCACCCACTTTTAGGGAGGAAAAAGGTGTGTCTTATACTCAGAAAAATACTGTACTTCTATTTTATACAACTATATGAACAGCTTAATGAATCAGGTTTTTGATCTCTCATCTCTCATCTATCTATCTATCTATCTATCTATCTATCTATCTATCTATCTATCTATCTATCTATCATCTCTATTTACGTTACTTCTATGTGTAAGTGATTATTTTACTAGGAACCTAGATTAATGTTCAAGTTTAAGTAAAGGCGCTTATAGATTTTTGATATTAATGAAACTTAATAATATTTATATATTTAAGACATTTGATAAATATAGACCTTTATAAGAAGTTTAGGATTATGGAATCTACATGCAATTCCATGGAGATTTATTCAGAATAAATCTCTGGATAAAATGAGGTTTCATCTCCAATAGGTTTATATAAAATGGAAGCTGAAGTGTAAACAAATCTGAATCTTTATGGCCTAAAAATGTGCATATATATTCATATTTAATTACCATTGAATTTAGTACACTCATTCCCAATTAGGTATGAATTGCAGCCTTAATTAATAGAGAAAATCTAATATCAGAATATATTGAAGTAAATTAGCTGCACTGATTCATCTTGTATAGATTTCTGCAGAATGAATGTTGGACAGCAAATTGAATAACTCAATGTGAAGCTCAGAAGCCTGTTCTTCATTGAACAGCTCCATAAGTACCAGGAATGATTCTGTTGTAATTTCTGATTTTATTTTATTCCAATATTTTGACAAAAATATTTATTTATTTTGTTCTGGTATATTCAAATTTTCAAAGAGTTGCCTGTATCTTCTGCTGATTGCTCGTTCCTTTGTATAATGGGATTTTCCACTAATGTCATAATTTCTCTGCAACTTTTCTATGGTAGGTCTTCCAGGAAAAAGTAGCATGATGACACAATTTTGGGGAACAAATTTTAGACTCAGTATTCCTAACAAGATTCTCTATTGGATCAAAGGACCCTTCATCTCTATTGCAATTGCAAATTCCCAAAATGGAGCATCTAAGCTTAATATTGGGTTACAAGTTGGTGCCCATTTTTCTTAACACTTTTTATAAAAGAAATTTTAACAAAATAAAAACAATACAAAAATTTAGTGAAATTGTGAATAGATAAGAAAAAGAATAAAGAAAAAAGGAAAAAAGGGAAAAAGAGGAAGAAAAAAATACAAGTCAATATCCTTCATAGTTGGAGTAGATCAGATACCCAGCCCTTGGTTATCAATGGAGACCAAGTGGAGTAAGTGGGCAGTTTTAGGTTTTTGGGTGTTATCATAAAAGAGGACCTGACCTGGGGCACTCACATTGCAGTACTGGTAAAAAAGGGCTCAGCAGAAATTAGACTACCCGAGACTTCTCAAGAAAGAACAACTGAATGAAAAATTGCTGGTAACCTTCTACCATAGAGCGTATTTTAACTTACTGCACCTGTGTATGGTTTGCTAATTGCACAGTGGCAGATAGGACAGCGCTCCAGAAGGTTAACATCATTGGCCAGAGGATCAATGGTTGCCTTCTCCCCTCTTTTGAAGAGCTTTATAGCTCCCGCTGCCTTAAGAAAGTTCAAACCATTCTTAAAGATTCATCTCATCCTGGGCAGCCTTTTTTTGAACTATTACCATATGGCAGACAGTACAGGACAATAAAAACAATGACAAATAGGTTGAAAAACAGCTTCTATCCCAGAGCAGCAACTATATTAAGGTGACCAACCGTCCTCCTTTAGGGAGGACAGTCCTTCTTTTGTAAGTTCTGTCCTCCCTCGAAAAGTGTCCTCCTACATGTCCTCCTTTTCGATATTTGAAGACTAATCTGTTGCGCGTTATGTGACGTATTTGTATTTGACATGACAATTCGTCAAGACTCGGTATAGTGCGGTATAAGACGCAATTATGAGACGCATGCGCTCCGCACGGGAGACCTTGAGAGAGAGCGCCGCATGCAAGTGGCTTTGTTTACTTCTTACCAAAACACAACACGGCACATACGCATGCAGTAGACTCACAGCACGTCGGCAATTGAATGACTCACGGTAATTATTTCTTTCTCAGTGAATATTCAATTATACAGAGGTAAGTACAATTCACGTTTTATTAAACAGTTTTTAATGGTGTTTTTTTTTACTTCATCGCAAGTATATTGAACAGATATTGAATCTTGTGTTGAATTTTTATCTAAAGAAATGCTAGACATTAAAATAGACGACAATTGTCTCTTTGAAGAAATTAGAAGACTGAATGTATATTTAAATTCTGAAAAATTAATACAATGGGAAAATCAACATGTTGAAATTGATAAAAGATGGGTGGATATTTTCAGCCATTTCAAAAATGAACATATTCCATGTGAACATTTATTTATACTTGTTCAATTTACGTTGTGCTGCCCTGGAACTAATGCAGCAGTTGAAAGAGTTTTTTTCAATTGCCAATGATTTTTTGACAAGTGAGAAATCGAGATTGAATGTTGATCCTCTAGCTCCAGCACTTGCCGTAAAATTCAATATGAAGGATATTTCTTGGTCAGATATTTCCAATATATTGTTAGAAGATGATACATTGACAAAACATATTAATTCAATGGAAAAGTACTCATTTAAATAATAATTAACAGGCATGTAAGCATAATTACAATATAAAATGTTGCAAATGTTTTTATTATGCATATATCATATTTTAGTGTATTATTGTTGCAATGAATAAAATATTTCTTTTATTTACGATATATTTTTTCCAATTTATTTGTCCTCCTTTTCATTGTAAAAAAGTTGGTCACCTTAGCATTTTGGACAATAGAACGTGTTTTGTCCTCCTTTTCATTGTTAAAAAGTTGGTCACCTTAACTATATTGAATGCTACTAGTGTAATATTAGTGTAATATTAATACAGGGATTTCAATTCTATAGAATGTGAAGGATGTGTCTTTTTGTTTTAATTTTTTAATAGTTTCTTATGTATGATGTACATGGAAGATGGATTTAATTTTGCTGTACGATGTGCAATGACAATAAAGTAAACTAAACTAAATAGGATTTGTTGTCACTAATGCAAACAGTGGTTTTCAGCCTAGTTCACCAATATTTTAAGTTATTTTCTAACTTCAATTTTTCAATTTTTCCAAATCAATTTTCCCCAAATACTGAAAAGTTATAAAACTATTCAGATATTCCTAAAATGCAGAATGTTGGCTTTTCAAATATTTCTCAAAGGAAAAACAAAATAATCTATTGTTTGTTGCTCTGTCAGCATGCATTATTGTGTGAATTCGTTGCAACAAATAGGCTTCTCCAAAAAGCCTGACAACCCCCTCCCCCTTTTATTTATAAAAGCATAAGGGCACTAACAGGCCATATTATCTAAATTAGACTTCAGTTCCAACAGTGGCTGCCCAGAAACAAGTAATGAGCTAAATAGTAACTTCTCGTTCAACGTTGGGCAATTTTCTTTCAGGTGGGACTCATGCTGTTATTTATTAGTTTGCTTTTTATTCAGAAGAAAAATAGTAGCTGAAGAAAAATAGTAATAATAGTAATGATCCATAAAAAAGTGGCAGCCAAGATTCCAACTTCTTTTCTCTCTTTTATTGATTTATTTTTCTGGGGAAGGGGGCAGTTGCTTAAAACAGGTTTTAAGCAACCAATTTAGCTAAAAGTTAAGCTAATTCAGCAGTAGATCTATTCCGCTGCTATTGATCCTGCAATTTTCTGCTTTCATAGATGAGCAGTTGTTCCCTAGGATTTCATGATATAGAGAGGGAAGGGGATACTCATTGTTCATTGTAGTTACTCACACTTATATTGAAGATTTAGCCTTTAATAGTATCCCAAATGTGTCTAAATATCTATTATACCCCTCTACGTCTCTAATACTAATTACTCACACAATTATTTTCTTTTTTTAAAATCTCTTATTCTTCTATAAGACTAAAAGCAAAGGTCTTCAACCACTCCTCAATAGTCTTCTGAGGATAGAATTTTATTGTAAAAGAGAGTTCAAATACAAATGAGAATTTTATATAGATGATTTCAACAATTTTATAAGATATTGTCCAAAATATACATCAGATATTTATTAATGCTTTTTCTGAATGTAGTTGGTCATCCTTTGGGGCCTGAATACTTTTTATTACCAAATGTCTCCCAGTATTTTATAATAAAGTATCAATTAAAATCCATCAAAATAGCTAACAAAATAGTTAAGAGCTTCAGATTGGAGCTCATTGATGAACTGCACTCCTGTTTTTCACTGACATAAATTTCACACCTTTTTGTGAATATTAAATATTAATTTAAAATATTTCTTACCAACTATCAACCATTTGCATATAAATGGCAAAAGTATACTATAAGTAAGAACAATACAGGAAGATATTGATATTAGAAGACAGTTCTCATATGGGACAGAAGTGAGCACCAATTTGCTTTCTGCACATAAAGTCCATTGTAACAGGATATTAGGACTCTTCTTACCCTCTTAAAAGAATTCATTCGGAATTGCAGCCTGAGAGAACCACTTTTCTCTTCAAGGAAACCACTTAAGTCCGAAAAGTGCTGCATGACACAATTGTTGCATTGACATGAAAAGTAAAGATTGCATGTATTGCATTGCATTTTTGCACTAGATACAGTTGCTTTTCCTGCCCAAAGAACTTTCCACAGAAAAATGATTCAAACATGTATCTTCTAAAATACAACAGAGAAAAAGAAATCCTCTACTTTTCTTTTCTCAAGTGATCAGAGTAATAAATCCCGCTGTTTGACATAAGAAAAACAAGACCATAAGATATGCCCTAGTAAGACATTTCTGAAAAACATCTAGCTAATACACTGCAATATGTTTAGATGCCAATTTTTTTGTAGTTGCGTGGAGGAAAAAAATCAATTATGCCTTGTGCAATAGCCTCTATCAAGTGATGGAAATCACCAGCAAAGACTATAAGCCTGAATAATTCACAATAGCACCAAAAGCAAACACAACCTTTTTTATGATTGAAAAATAAGGGGGAAGAGGGGAAGCAGTAGACAGAATTGAGTAGACATATTTTAAATCAAGTTGTTCTTATTTCTTTTTTGATAAACATTTAATTGAATGAACATAAACATATATTTAAAAGATAAAAAGATGAGAAATAGACCTCTGCCTTACTGCTAAAATTTTGTTATCTTATGTTTCAGCTTCAGAAAACAAGATTTGGGCTCTGGGGCAGCCAGTATAGATTCCACTTGCACCCCATAGCATTCTGCTTTTTAAACTCTGCTCATTTGAACAATTAATGTTTAATAAATAATAATAAATAAATAGAACATTTTATGTGATCTGGTATCATGTTCCCTATCAACTGTATGATATAATATTTTTTACCCAAATATACCCACACAAAAAAAATCCACTTTTAGCTTCAACATCACTGCATACAGGCAAGTACAGTAGAACTGGTGGGGACAGGAATTAAGAATGTGATAAGAAAATGGTCTTTTGTTTGTGACAAGTATTTTAAATGCACCAAGAATTCATTTTTAGTCAAAATTAGATTGTTGTTGCTGAGATTGTTGAATCATATATATAAGAAAGAGGGTAAGATAAAGTATGTTTTCTTCTTATTTTAAAGCTGGTCTTATTCTGTGTTGTACATGTTTCATGATAGTTTTCTAATGTTTTACTTGCCTCCTGCATTATTTTGATGGAAAAAAAGGATATAAATGTTTTGATAAATATTCCTCTTTCTTCATTATCTACTAGCTGTGTGCATAATAGCTTTTGTTTCTCTACAGTGGTTAAATACACCATTGGTTTTCTCTACTGTAGTATAATAAATGGAAGCATACGAGGCTGATTCCCAAACATAATAGGATTATCTTCTTGGATGCTGAAAATGTACAGAGATTTTTAGATTAATTTAGGTTAATTCAATTTATTCTGTGAGCAGATGAGATAAGTGGTAGTAAAAGTTACGCTTTTCCATTATTAGAGACCTTCCTCTTGAGCTTTTGATTATATAAATGGTAAAGAATGTGTTGATAATTTAGGAAGTTATCTCGCTGCCAATATTGATAAGTGGTGACAGGAAAATTCTAAAAACTATGTTTTCCCAACTACTGATCCACTGTCTGTGGAGAAAGTATCTGTGAATCCATATTTGCCCAGAGAAGATGCTGATAATTTCATTAGAATATAGGCATAAATTAGAGCTTTTGAAACTCCATAATTCAAATATTGAATCATTTATTATGTTTCATGATCAGCATTAATAATGAGATAATTATACAATAACACAATTTTAGAACAACTATTACATTGCATTAAAATGCATGGTTAGCAATTATAACTGGGCATATTTCCTCTATAATTAAATATGCAAATTTAGCCATATATCCCTAACATTTCAATCAACAGCTCAAAGATTTTCAATGTTGAGTATGATACTAATATTAGAGCTCCCAATCTGACCTCTAGTCATTAACAAGCATAGAACAAAAAAAAAAATAACAAGTAAAACATTCTGAAAGGGGTAATTATAAAATTTGGTCTGTTTTACTATTGGCGTTTATTAAATTAGAAACAATGAAATGAATGAAATAAGCTTCCATAAGAAGCTTAAAACCCACCAGTTCAATTTAGCCGGCCTGGCCTAATCCCAGCTCTCCCACCTCAGTCTGTATTTTTAAATTTTACGGGTTGGTTTTAGGCCGAGTTTTAATTTTTATAAATTTGTACAGGGGTTAAGGTTTAATTTGATTTTAATGGTATTTATTCTTATGTGTATGGTTTTTTAATTTGGTGCCTGAAACCGCCCCGAGTCCCTTTGGGGAGAGGGGGCGGTCTAGAAATCAAATAAATTGAAATTGAAATTGACCACAAATAACACTATTAAATATGTAGGCAGTAACTTTGTGTATCTGCAATTTCTATTTTCAAAGGTGTTTAGTATATGATTCTTATGCAAAATTATTGTCTGCTACAATAAAAGAGAAAGTGTGAAAATAGGCCAGAATAAGGCTACACTGTTAGGCTAGAGAGTTTCTGTAGGAGGACAAACTTTTTTTTTTCTGCTAGCAATAAAAACAAAGGTTTAAAGGCTCTTCATTATGTTTATTTCTGTAAAAAACAGAATCACTATGTTTTCCATGTAAATAAATAAATTATGGAACCAGAGATGTTCCATCCTCATCCAACCTAAAATATGTCAATAGCCCAACGCAAAAGGTACAAATTATAGTTACTTTTCTCTATGATTATGTATTGCAAAAATCAAATGCTGACTTATACCACATTTTGAAGCAAAGATAAATTAGAGGCTGGCGTGAAATGCTAGAATACATGTCTGAATTAGTCCAGATTCAATTTAAATTTGTGATTTAATCATTTGTTTCAATTTAAATTTGCAAGAATTGATTCAATTCAAGTTAATGATTCAAATAATAAAAACAATCTGGTTGAAGATTCAATTTAGTGAAAATATGTGTAGCATATGTGCACAGGTTAATTGAATCCAATTGATTTGAACATACCAAATGCAATTAGTTGGATAAGTTGATTCAACTGTATGGTTTAGAGATTAATTTAAAAGGGAGGATTCAACTGAATCATCATCAGAACAATTACATTGATAGACTCTTTTTCCCTTTGCTGATCCAATATATCGTAAAAATCTGCTCTGAAAGTTGAAAGACTCTTTATATAGGTTTTTCAAAGGCATGGTAGGCTTCAGGTCAGGAGACAAAAGAAGAGAATAAGATAATGTAAACAAATATCAATTTAAACATCCATAATCTTCAAAGAGATAACAGAGCACTCAAAAAAAATCTGTATGTGGTGGTGCAGCGGTTAGAATATTAATAATATAATATTATAAAGTATTTCAGGCTGGCTCTGCCCACTGCCAATAGTTTGATCCTGACTGGGTCAAAGTTGACTCAGCCTTCTATCCTTCCGAGTTTGACAAAATGAGGAACCATATTGTTGGGGGCAATATGCTGATCTGTCAAGCACTGTGAAGCAGTATATAAATCTAAATGCTATTGCTATTGCCATGTTACCCCAAATATCATATGAACTACCTGTCATGAACCTTGCAATGTGTTTCCCTGCCTGTCTATCTGTATGCATGTATGTGTTTGTGCATGTTTATTCATTCCTGCCACTTAATCTGCATTTTGAATGGTGGCTGGAATTACCTTTTGCAGTTTTGCTTCAAACTACAAATGTTTAGGGTCACCCCTGAGTTTACAGTGTTATACTAACCACATGATTGTTGAACAGCTTGGATTTTAAGCATAGAACTAAAAAAAGAAGTGATGATTCTCTGAATTATCCTAGCCCTTAATACCTAATGAAAAAAATATTTTAAGATGCTTGTTTCAGCAAGTAATGGCTAATTAGAAGCATTTTGACAAGTGTGTAAACTGAATCAGTTATTCTCAATACTAAACTAATTTCATAGTTTGTGAAAGTGATTGTGAAAATGCTCATTCACCTACAGAGCAAAAATTGATCTGCACTAAGAAATCTCTCCAACTGCAATGACTTGGGCTAACCTACTTATCAGTAATCATTCAAATGAAAACCCACAAAGATGGTAGAAAACTGCTAAAATAAAAAAAAATGAGGGTGGGGAAAATATTTTTGCTTGATATTAGAAGTTTATAAAAAGTAGAGATGCAGCAGCCCCAGCTGAATGTAGTTATGGAAACACATACAGTTTAGAAACATCATAGAAATTAAAAAGCCCTTGGAGGGATGCCCATAGCTTCTTGTGAGTATGAACAGCAATATGTTTACCAAAATGGTAATGCCATAATTTGGAATTCAAAAGATTAGTGCCCTGGACTTCCGGTTCCGGCGGCTACGGCAACGGGCAAGGACTTTGCCCGCTCCCGCTCTTCGGTGGGCTTCCCCCATCTTCGGGGGGGGGCACAGGACGCCCCGAAGAGGCGCCCTGCCGAAGGAGCGGCTCGCGGAAGGCTCTGGCACCGGCGGCGGCTGGTGGGGGCTTTTCCGCTTTGCTCCAGGCACCGGGGAGCAGTTTTGGAGGACGCGCCTGCGTCTCGCCCCATGCCGATCGGAGAATGCAAAACTGAAGGAAGCAGCGGCGGTGCGGTGAGATGCTCCCTCTCTTCATCCCCTTACTTTTGAATTGAAAGGCTTTTCAGTACTTTTAAAAGTTAACCTTTCGGAGTTACTCTTTGAGGAGCGGCTAGAGGGGAGGGGGATTCCCCCCCCTTGGACAAGCGGCTTGTTAAAATTCTGCTCTCGACCCCTGGGGAAGGAGGAGGGGGGAGAGCCAACTAACAATGCTTCACCCCAGTAAAAGTGCGTTTCATGGGACTTAGATCCAGAACTTATTGATGACCTGAGAACTTTTTGAACTTTTAAAATTTTCTATGCCTCTGAGCCCAAAGCTGGCAGGGCAAGATGGCACACTTCCGTTGTCTTTATGAACTGTGAAACCTGACTCCACCTTTAAAATTCAGGCTTCCGGTCTTTGTCTCTGAGTCACCCAGAGGAATCTCTTGTGGATTGTTATTTTCTGAACTCTTTGGAGAAAAAACTTTCATCTATTGCTAGAGTGATTAAAGAAACTCCCACCTGTTTGGATCCTCTGCCTTCTGGACTCGCCTGCCTGCTCTACTTCTCCAGCTGCCCAGTTCCTACACTGACTGATCTCTTTGTTTTATAAACCATGTCTCCAAAAAGACCACCTCCTGGAAAACCTGGCTTTGCCACTTCTGCTCCAACATCTGCAACATCCAGCCCAGCCACACAGTCAAAGATAACAGAACTGATGCAACCTAAGACTACAGAGATAGACCTTCAACAAATGCTTCAACAAATTTTACAAGGCCAGGAGGAAATTAAGAAACAGCTAAGGGAAATGAAAAATGAAATTAAAGAGAATCAAGTTCAAATTTATAAGAACTCACAGAGACTGGACCTTGTGGAGGGTGGGGTGGCGGAGGCGAAAGGGGGGGTAGAGGCTTTACAGAAGGGGAACAAAGAACTTGATATCCAACAAATGAAAACAGAGTTTGAGAGAATGTCCTTTTATCTTAGATTTCAAAATGTAATAGAAGCAGATGGGGAAAACATAAGGGACATTATGACTAATATTCTAGCTGAACACATACACAAAGATAAACAGCAGATGGAATGGGAAATAGATCTGGTCTATAGAGTGAATTCAGCATATGCCAGAACACACAATGTACCCAGGGAGGTTCATATTAAATTCCTTAGGAAAACCACAAGAGATGAAATTCTGGGTGTACAAAGGGGGCAAACACTGACATACCACAACAGGGAGATAACCATTCTGAAGCAGATTCCCAAAAAAATTAGGGAAAAAAGGAAAAGCTATTCGCAATTGGCGAATAAACTATACCAGAAGGGGGTGTGGTTTAGATGGTTGATGCCTGAAGGTATGCTGATATTCTGGGAGGAGACAAGAATCAGAATCAACACACCCATAGAGGCACAGGCCTTTATGGAAAAAAATAAAGCGAACCTAGAAAAAACAGAAGATACCACAACGGTCACACATGACACGGGAGGGGCCGGAGCTCTGCCAGCGGGGGGTGAAGGGGAAACACTAAGAAAGCTCAGATCACAAAAATGAATAAGAAAACCACAATGTTATAAACAGACCGAAAGTAATAATGAAATTATATCTAGACTATATATCATAACTATATAAATTGATTGAAAATTATTTTTTCTAGAATTAATATGCTGATTTTTTATCATTATGTATTAATGTTTGATATTTAGATGTAACCTATGAGTTTGGAGGGAGGAGGCATCTGCCACACTTGCAACTGCCAAAATTTGTAACCATTCCACTTACCCTTTTCCTCATAAATGTTTTAAAAAACCAATAAAACTTTTTTTTTAAAAAAACAAAGATTAGTGCCCTAATAATCAAGATACCTTTGTTTATATGCCATCAGTAGTAAATGTAAATGTACATACATTGATTGATTTGATTTATTCGCATTTCTAGACCGCCCCCTCTCCCAAAAAAGGACTGGGGGCGGTGTACAGTCCACACAACAAATAACAAGTATGAGTACAAATATAAATAGAGATATAAATATACATAAGGAGGAGGTTAAAAATTTAAAAAAACTCTACAATAGATATGGTTCTAAAAACCCTAAAATCAATCAGATTTAAAACCATGCCCTTAAAATAACCAGGTAAAAATATGTTTCCAGGAGGTGACAGTTGTAACAATTATAATTATGCCAGGCCAGCTAATCGAAACAGGTGAGTCTTTAATTTTTGTCGGAAGGAGCGGAAGTCTGTGGTGGTTCTGATATCGGGGGGGAGGTCATTCCAGAGGGTTGGGCCCATCACAGAGAAGGCCCTACTACTTGGCGCCGCCCGCTGGCATTGCCTAGTGGACGGCACCTGGAGAAGCCCCTCCCTGTGAGAGCAGATTGGCCGCAGGGATGTATGTGGGAGGATGCGATCCCGCAAGTAACTAGGTCCTGTGCCATGGAGCGCTTTAAAGATGGTAATCAGGACCTTGAAACGCACTCGAAAAACCACAGGTAGCCAGTGCAGCTCGCGCAGGAGTGGTGTTACATGGGAGTATCTAGAGCTCCCCATGACAACCCGCGCGGCCGCGTTCTGGACTAGCTGCAGTCTCCGGGCGCATCCCAAGGGAAGCCCCATGTAGAGAGCGTTACAGTAGTCTAGGCGAGACGTCACCAGCGCATGAGTGACTGTGCGTAGGGCATCCCGATCCAGAAGGGGGCGCAATTGGCGCACCAGGCGAACCTGGTGGAACGCCCCCCTTGCCACGGCTGCCACATGGTCATCCATTGACAGCCGGGCATCTAGGAGGACGCCCAAATTGCGCGCCCGTTCCACAGGGGGCAATTGCTCGCCCCCTATGGCCAGCGATGGGATCAGCTGGCTGAACCGAGGCGCCGGTAGCCACAGCCACTCAGTCTTGGAGGGGTTGAGTTTGAGTCTGTTGTCCCCCATCCAGACCCCGACGGCTTCCAAACACCGAGACATCACTTCAACAGCCTCGTTGGAGTGGCTTGGGGTTGAAATGTACAGCTGAGTATCGTCAGCGTACAGATGGTATTCAACCCCAAAACCACGGATGATCTCGCCCAGCGGCTTCACATATGCATTGAACAGAAGGGGCGAGAGGACCGACCCCTGCGGCATTCCACAAGAGAGACATACATACATACATACATACAAATATCAAAAATGTCTTATATTGATGGAAGAACTGTATAGAAAAGATTTATAAGATCAAAGAAAGGAAGAAGGAAGCAGAAAAAGAAGGGGAGGAGGCAGGGATCTGCTACATTCTGGAGTCCATAGAGATTCCAGTGGCATTGCTTACTTGACTTTCATTTAAAAGAGAAACTGGGTTAGTGACAATTGTGGAATATTTTATTTATTTATAAATAAATGTACAAATAAAACAAGGTAGAAGGGGAAAATAACAGTTACCAAAACTACAGATTCACACTGAACTCCATTCCACCTTCTCATATATCATCCTGAAAAGAGATGCGAACCCTACTTTGTGTTTTCCACTGTTCTTTCTCTTTTGTCCTATGGCTGTCTGTGTCACTCACAGTTTTCCTATCTCTTTGGTGGAGTGAGAGTAGAGGTGAGGAGTAAATAAACAATTGAAAGCTACAAGTGAGGGAAAATGACATAATTTATTATTAATTACATGATTATTAAGGAACTGAAATGTTGTTGTTGAACATGAAATTCCACCATCTCTGCTCTTCCAGCCTATTACAGGAATAGAGGAAATTATTATTTAAATGCATTAAAACAATTAATCAGTGGAATGCCTTGCCTCCAGAAGTTGTCCAGTGCTGGAGGTTTTGAAGAAGAGATTGGACAACCATTTGTCTGAAATTATATAACTTCCTGCTTGAACAGGGGATTGAACTAGAAGACCTCCAAGGTCCTTTCCAATTCTGTTATTCCATTATTCTGTTATTTTTTTCACCCCGATATTGTTTAAATATCCACAAACCTGCAAACATTTCAAGTTTACTTTAATGCTGAAGGTTACGCATTGGCAACATTGCAGTAGATCCAGATTCTGTCTATTTTTAGGCTGGGACAATATATTGTAGTTGGATGAAAATGCTTCATTGGTTTTAGAAACTGTAAAGATAGATGAGAAGATGTTCAATTGAATCTGAAATTTGTTCTATCATTGTTAACACATCTGGATATTTTAAAGTGTTTTGTTGGTCTTAATAAGAAAGAAGGTTTTGCCAGGCATTCTTTTCCAATGATGGTGTATGAATGCCTTTTAAAAAAAACCCAGTAACA
Source organism: Natrix helvetica (assembly GCF_964273705.1). NCBI lineage: Eukaryota > Metazoa > Chordata > Lepidosauria > Squamata > Natricidae > Natrix > Natrix helvetica. The sequence goes on along the minus strand of NC_138551.1, from coordinate 54,624,229 downwards.
ATTCTTTGATCTTCAGAAAATCATGAAAATAAGCTTAGAATTTAAATTATTTCATGATCATGGTTTCCTTAAAAAAATGAAGAGCAAAGGCAGGGATAAGAAATGGGTTTTAACCAGATACTTTATATATTCAGCTAATTATGTGAAAGGCTAATATAATTTGGATATTTATGCTGTTTATACAGGAAAGCAATTGGGAGATCATTTAAGCATTACATTTAATTTGAGTTGCTGTTTCAAATTGTGTTAGCTGCTTCAGCTCCTAAAGAGATTAATTTTTTTTGTATCTTTCAAGGTTTATTTCACTAGGTTGCTTTGAAGATAAACAGTTTGACTGTCATTTTAGCAGAGTTAAAAGTAATTTTGAATCCAAAGGTAAATCATAACAACAAAATCAGACATCTGGTACAACATAATAAGGCAGTAATACAACTGGTTTCCTACAGCCACTAATCAGATGAGTACCAGAGTTAAGCATTTGTAAATTGGGAATTAACACAATTACAAATGGAATTAATAGGTAAATAAAAGTAATTCGTCCATTTAGAACAAATTCATCCATGTAGAACTTATAAAATGCTCATAAAGAATAGCAAAGGGTTCATTTTTCTTTTTTTGTGATATTTTTTATTTTTGAATAAACACAAACAGACAAAACACAACAAACACTACAAAAATATCTTCCATTACAAATTGTAAAGAGTGTGTCAATTGGTTACAAAGAGCTTTCGTGCATCCCTTCCACAGTCATCACCTACAATTCATATCAAGTTATATGTTTTAAATCAAATATAGAGACAGGAGCTGACATCGCAATGGTACGATATGTGATCTCGGAGCTCTGAGATCGCAGTCGATACTTTTGCCACTGGATGGTCCTTTTGGACCTAAACCATCCTGAAGAGACCGTGACATGGAAGAGTACATCTTGCTGATCTCAGGGATAACGCAAAGTTCCTGATTGATCCAAGAGAATCTCTTCTTGCCAGCGACAGAAGTGCAGCCAAAAGCTGCTGAAATTGGGACAGCTCCACAATGGGAGGAAAGCGGAAAGAGAAGTGTGCCCATCTGGTGAGGAAATTTTATTGTTATAAAAGAGACTGCCCCCCCCCCCAAAAAAAATCAAAGCTAAATTAAACTTGCAAAGTATTGGACAGTGTGTTATCCTTTTTTTATATATAGACGGAAGTTTTACAAATATTTCCTACTTTTTAAAGTGAAAGTATTGGTTTTTATTCTTCTTTTTCTTTTTTTAATTATGGATTAAATCTTTTTCTTTATTTTTATAATATTTGTTTGGAGGGATTTTTTCTCTTCATTTTGTTCCATTTAAGAATTTTGTTTCTTTTAAGCCTGGAATATAAAGAAGATATAAAAGGAATATAAAGAGGGTAGTAACATCAGAGAGAAAAGAAGTTACACTGCTACTTGGAGGTTGGAAGTTGAGTCCTGGAAATATTGCTTTCTCTTTTTTCTCTTTGATCATTTTGACTTTGCACTTCAAAGGCTTCAGCTTGTTTACAGAAGAGATAAGGAGAAGAGCATGGGTTGTTTACACAGGTGCTCTTTGGATTGGATGCTTCTTTGACAGCTGGAGAGAAGTGAAAACAAAACCTTATTTTGAAACTAGAGTGGCAGTGTTTACTAGTTGGAAGCATGGCACCCCAAAAAGAAACCATAACATTACAACAGATTATGTTTGAAATTCAAAAATTATTAGAATCAACAGAGAGAATTGAGAAGAGATTGGAAAATATAGATTGTAATGCAGTAAAATTCAATGGAAAAATTGAAGATATCCAGCAAATGGAAAAAGTGAAGTTTAGAGTCCTAAAAACCCAAGGGAAAAATGAGCAAAGAAGCAAGATAATTGTGGATACTGACAGTGAACTGAGTGTGGTTGGAGATGGAAAGAGTGGAACATGGAAAGGGAAGATAAATGGAAAGGAGCTCTACCCCAGATTTGAAGGTTTAGAAGAAGAAAAAAGAGAAGAATTGATGGATTCAAGGAGAGAAACTTTGACAAAAGCACTACTGATAACCAAAGATAAGACCCACCTGTTCCAGTTAGCTGGCTTAACCGATTCATAGTCCCATTTAACCTCCTGGCAAACATCTTATTGGGCAGTTTTTAAGGGTATTTTAATGTTTATTTGTATTTTATTTTACATATTGTACAGTCTACATCCTACCTCCTCCGCGTACCTATTTGTATATTTGTATATTGAATGTATATCTATATTTTGTATTATACTGTTTTAATATGACTGTACACCGCCCCGAGTCCTGTTTAGGAAAGGGCGCGGTTTAAAAATTAATTAATTAAATAAATAAATAAATAAGCTGATTAAAGAAGCTGACAGAGAGTTTTGAGATTTTACAAGTTATGTAAAAAGCAACAAGTTGCGAAGAGAAATCCACACAAATTTGATTCAGGAAATAACCAGAAGACTAATTCCACAAATGGCAAAAGACATAAGACTGCACTATTACAGGAAAGACACAGATTGAGGTACGAAAACTAATAACAAAATATTAGTCAAATTTTGTTAAAATTAGAGCATTATGTTAAAAATGAAGTGACCGCTTTCCAGTTGCGAGTCTACCTCCATCTTCTGTAAGAACTTCAGGAGGTCATATGATATTATCCAGTAATCAACTGTGGATTTTCTTCCTGCTCCCTGATAAGTATATTCTGATGGATAGTCACCCCATGGGGACCCATTAAGGATACAAAGATCCAAACATACAGTTTTGTCTTACACACAAACCTGCCCAATTAGCTTTAGGGTCTTTAAATTGTCTGGAATGCAAGGATTCTCCTGTTACATTTTCATCATAGTGGATCTTAAATTGATTAAATAATTCTTGATCATTTGGTCCCATTCTAGTGTTTAAGTCCCCCCTATAATTGCAGCTTTGGGGTATTTGTCAAAACAGCCAAGAATAAAATCTTCTATGCTGTCCCAAATCTTGTTAATCACATTATTCTTATTAAGTGGAGGACTATAGATATTAAACAGCAAAATTTCCACCTGTTTAAATAAGAGTAATGTAGTTACAACCCTTGTCTAGAAAGGTGGCAGTGGTACACATTTAAACTGCAAGGATGTATTAACTAATGTCACAATACCCCCTTAAGCTCTCCCCCCACCTTGCTTGGGGCAGCCGGGATTGAGTTAACCCAATAACATCTAACTGAATCTCTGTGGAGGCCCAGGTTTCCTGTAAGAAGAGGCTGTCAAATTGTGATATATAGTCAAAAAAGAGTTGGTCTTTTGATGGAACAGACCAAGGTTATAAGGGAAAGTGGGTCATCTTTTGCAGCTCATCAGGAAACTTGATTTATACAAGGGAAGTTGTTTGGTTGTTGCCATGGATTGAGATGCACACAGAATTGGCCTTCTTTAAAAGTAGGGAGGTCCCATCTAAGTCCTGTATAGACTGTTGAAGAACTAGTTCAGGGTAAGAGGTTTTAGCACCAGCTAACAGAGCTTGCCATTCTGATGCCTCTTCTCTGGTTGTAGGACCAGGCGTTATTAGGTCATATTTCATTCTTTGAGATGGTGGCTCTGACGTGGGTTGACTCTCAGTTTCTTGGTTTGGTGCTGAAGGTGTCATGGGATATTCACACAGGGATGAAAGCATCTCCATCTCTACTGGGACCTCTAATACCCCCTTTGGGTCTTGGCTTCTATTTTCCATGATCTTGTATTCTTGCAATCCCTTGTCCTCTGGGGGAGAAGTGAGAAGCTCAATTATTAGGGAAACCAGATCTATAAACGGCTCTGCTGTGTCCATTGTGACCAATAAGGATTTCTTTAAATTTTCTAATGTATAATATATTGTCTTGTTCTTTTCTTGGGAGAGCGCCAAAAGCATTACTGAGACCAGCTTCTGTGCTGTTAAGTATCTCTTCACCGGACAAGACTGGTTGACTCCCACTGGCTTTCTTTCCCTTTCCCAAGGTTAAAAATGAAGAGGAGGCAGCCACTTGGGAGCTTGCTTGTTAGCAATTAACCCTTTCCTCACCAAAGACTCTGATGGGAAAGATTTGAAAGGAGGCTAAATGTGCCTTCATCTTGAATAGCATCTGTGATATGGTGGGCTGTTTGAAAGACAGGAGAATCTGCTTCCAATTTGGGGCCTCAGGTAACCACTCCACAGCACAGAGATCAATCAGACCCTGGCTTAGGGAATTTAGTATTGCGCTTCTGGAATTCCAACGTCCATAATTAAGTCTGTTCATATGGATTCTAAAAGCAATCCATTGGGTTTGTAGTGAGTGGTGTGATTGTTGTGATTGGGGGAGATATGTTTTCCTGACTTCTTCTTTATTAATACCTTTCCCTCTCATTGCCTTGTCTGGGCAGGGACTGTTTTTCTGAGAGGACTGCCACCTTTTATCTGACTCTTTAACTGTTTCTTTGGCTCTTTGCTCTTTTTCCTCTTCCTTATCCTGCATATGGGAGTTAACCAAGTCTTCTGCAAGAACTTTAGTGGGGGTACCTGGGACCCGATATTGTACTTGAAGAAACACAGCTAAGTCTTTTTTCAATGTGTCTACATCATGTTGGATGGCAATTAATTGTTCGAATATTGAAACCACCATTGGTGCTGTGAGAAGGCATTACTTTGCCATAAACTCAGTTGAATTTTCCCAAGGTAAACTCTCTGTACTCTGAATTATCTGGTTGTTGGTCACCTTTTTAGCCTTTATCTCAGACTCCGTATAGGAAGTTATTGGGCTAGATGTTTGTGAGAAGTGCTGGCTTTCAGTTTGTTCCCACCACCACCACCAGATTGGGAAAGTCTAGTAAATGCTTCTTTGCCACATCTTTTTGCAGGTCTCATTCTAATCTCTCCAGATTGTTGGGAATGGGGGGGGGGGAAGGTTAGTTTTACTTACAGATCTCTAGCCAACAAAGAGCTCCTCAATTCTTGGCTGTTTTGCTGTTTTCACTGGATGGAGAGATCCCGGGCTGGTGCCATGGTGTTTCTTTCTTTTTCCCATGCTTTTTAAATTCTCGGCAGCAACAAAAGTTTGTATTATGCTCTACGCTGTTATCTCCATCAAAAAATGTTAATTAAATAAAAAAGAATCCAATGGGAGTACTAAAAATTGATAAAATAAAATAAAACCGCGAGGCACTACTGCAAACACGCTCCGGCTTCACCTGCTCAGATGATTTTGCTTAATTGGTCAAAGACGCTAAAGAATGAATGGGTGGATATAGGTTTTGCAGTTAAACACACGCTTTACTTATCTCCTAAAGTTGGACAAAAGATGAGAATTTTATGGAAGTTACATTGTGAAATTGATTACTTAAAAATTGATATAGGGGCTATATCAAGAACTCGAATTACTTTTTTTTCTTGCTGGAAGCTTATCTTTCACAATGAATTCAATAGGATTTAATTGGATCTAACTCTGAATATATCTTGCTTACTTATTTAACTGGGGGTCCCAAAACAACTCTTCCTGAAACATGGGCTGTTATGAGAAAATTAAATTAACATCCACCAATGAAAATATCCATCCCTGCATAAGTGGACAATAAAGTTGACATACAGTGAGCCAACGTGAAACAAATCAGCTGCTATCAATTTTTCCTCAGGAGACGGTTTATTGCAATCATATTGTCAAATATTGATTCAGTGGACATCAGTTAATACTAACCTTCCAGTTTTCGTTAAACTGTGGATTTACTGGGACTGAAACTCAAACTGCTAGAACCAAAGCATTAATTTAGCCACCACACCACCTTTTTTTCGTAGTCAATGTGAGAAATGAAAAATGTATTGTTTAGACCAGGGGTGTCCAAACTTGGGAACTTTAAGACTTGTGGATTTCAATTCTCAGAATTCCTCAGCCAGCATGGCTGGCTGGGGAATTCTGGGAGTTGAAGTCCACAAGTCTTAAAGTTCCCAAGTTTGGACACCCCTGGTTTAGACAGTAGTACACCAGAAAATAACTTTTAGAGTTTTAAAATAGTGTAGCATAAAATAAATAATATTAGAGTAGTTTTCATTAAAAATATGCACTGACATTATATCTACATGCATGTATATAGATATACACACTGTGCAATATCTTCTCAGTTTGCTGTATATTTACATATAATTCAAATTCTGATGTTTTTAAGTATCATTCCTATTCATTTAATTTTCTGTGTACTTAGACTGTTCCTTAAACTTTTCATAAACTTCAGTTTTGTTTTGCCAAGTATTATATTGGCCAGTAATGGGAAGAGATGTACATGCCTTGAATTTTGTATTTAAATTTCTGTGAATGTTTGTATTGGAGAAGTCATTTTACACAGAGGACACAATCATAAAGTACATTAAAAGACAGTTGATTAAACAAATGGTCCAATACATGTTACATAAGGTAAGATCAAACTTCTGTTAAGTTGGAGATATTTCAAGAAATGTATTGTAAAGTATATTTTGCATAAGGAGACAGAGCTTTCCATCAATCTTGTATACCACATATCCATCATAAGTTTGATATTTTAACAAAATCTTTTAAAAATGAGAAAAATGTGGTCTGTCTTGTTTGAAAGGAATGACCAATGCTACATGGATTTGCAGCTTGGAGCATCTCTAGTGTTAGCAGTAGCTACAGATGTGTAGATAGTTGCTTATTCCTCAACTGTTTGTGAACTGGAGTGCATTTTCTATGTTTTCTCTTTCCTGTACTAAACTATTTTCTGTTAATTTTACTACCTTGTATATAACCTAAAGTTGCTTGGATATCCAAGATGGTTTATAAACTGAACAAACAAACAAAAATACAGCCTCCTTATAATGGGAAGGTAATAAGAGTAAATCTTAGTCACTCTAATTAGTATAAATCACACTCTATTTACACTATTATGAAAATGATAATATGATTTCATAACGGGCATTTTGTGATAATAAAATAAAATAAGCAATTACATTGCAACTTTGAATTTAAAAAATGTTGAAATGTATCTTGATGTTTCCGGTAGTTACACAATGACTCTAATGGGCTTAAAGTTAGTCCAATGAAGTGTCAGTGCATGTGTATGAGTGCATTTGTACAATTATTTACTAGTAGCTTTACTTAATACTTATTTAATACTGTATGCATGTGTCCTGTGTATGACTGCATGTCTGTAGTTTTGAGGGGTCCCCCTCCCTTTCCCTCTTTGTAGACTTTCCCCTCTTACAAAGGGGAGATGTTGCTTAACAAGCAATCTCTTCCTAAACTGCTTTTTTCCCAACTCATTACTTCCCTAAAAGGTGCTAATTGTAAGTTAACAAGTTCAGTTCTGGGCCATAATTACTTAATTAGCACCATAGGCAGGCTTGTGCTGCTATCTGAAATTGGCAAAAGCCAAATCAGTTTCACCTTAAAGCTTTCTTTTGCCTCCTAAACTGCTGGAAGCATGCTAAGTAAACAGCCAGATATAAGATATTCCTTTCAATGTGTATTCCTGATTGGGTGCTTGATTCTTCTCTTGTAATTTTTTTGTCTCCAACGAGTAGAAATACAAGCATTAATTTCCAAATGCTTGTTGTCCTAACAGAGCTACATTTGGAAATTAATGTTTGTATTTATACTCATTAATTTCAAAATGGCCAAGGGCAGGAAGTGGGGGAAAAGGGCTATATGACTTACTCCTTTTTCCTAGCTTTCTCATGAGTCATATTCTGGGAACTTTCCTTGCTATTTGGATTCATCAAGACGTTTGGAGTCCTATCCTTCTGATGCTGTATGTTCAGAGATGATTTCTTAATAAACATTTTTTCAATATGTAGGAAGTTATCACCCAGCCCTCTCCCAGAAAAATAAAATATCCTAGGAAATATTGATAAGGCAGAATATTATATTTTCCTGGATGTGAAAAAGGGAGAAACACATTTTAAACACTAAATTCCTGCAGCTTCCTGCCCATCCCCACTTTGTCAATGGGCCATTAAGAAGGCCAAGCTAGTCCACTTTACATAATAAAGAGTTCAGCTCCAGGGGGATGTGTGTAGAGTTCAGTGTAAGAGACAATGAAGGCATGATAATAAGCCTTTACTCAACTGACCACATGGCATCTGAACTCAATCAAACCTGGATTCAAAACAGCCTAGAGGGTTGCCCTTGCAAGGGCCCATGGGAGTCTGGCAACCAATCAGAATACATTTCTTACACAGGAACAGGAAACAGATAGGTGGGGCAGAACAGATTATAAAAATCCCTGCAAGCCCTTCTTCAGCCCTTCTCTTCCCTTCTCTTCTCTTCTCCACCAACATTGAACCATGTGATCACCTTTGCTGTTCAGGACTCAAGCCATGCGGTCCTGTCCACCATTAAAACCATCTTTCCAAGCAGCCTCCATGTCTCCAGTGTCTTTTTCCCCACTTGGAGCCGAACCCAGAAGGACATTTCTTCCAACAAATATTAACTACCGCTTCTCGGGTCACCATTAGCGCTCCTGTTGTTTAGTATCCATCCTTCAAAATTATGGAACACCACACAGGTTAATGGCAATAGGGAGATAATTGTTTGCTAATGATGAAATAATAACATATTTAGATTAGAAATTAGTCTATGGAGCTTCAGTTGAATAACTACTATTTTCTGTTCTTAAAAGCAGAACAATATTCCATCTTTGAATGAGATGGATGGTTAAGAAATAGGAAATATAAATAAATAAAATCACAGATAAAAAATTACCAAAAACTAAGATGGGGGGGGAGGCAAAACAATAAGGATGCTTTAGTTTCAATAGTGACCTATTGTTCATTTAAAATGTTATATTAGAGTATCTGTTTCCCTTTTCCAAAATTAGTAAGTAACTAAGTAAATAAGTAAGTAAATAAGTAGGTAAATGCCTCTTGATTTATTTTACAGAATCATGGCAATCATGGCAAAAATATTGTACATAAAACTCTTCAAAGGCCCTGTGGACAATGACTGCAAAAATGTCCTCATGAAACGGTATAGGGTTTCCTGCCTAGGCAGGGGGTTGGACTCCAAGACCTCCAAGGTCCCTTCCAACTCTACTATTGTATTGTATGAAGTTGTACTGCCAGGAAGCCAGCTACATATGATCACAACTAAGGAGAAATGGGATAAAATAATATGGAAAAACGAACTTGGAAGACTCAGTGGATCAACACACCATCTTTCTTGTACTTTGATAAATGGCATGAAACAAATTTATTGTAGATTAATGGATTAATCATTAGACAAAATATGTATGTTCTTAGGGCACCAAGAGAAGGGGAACACTAGAGTTTTCTCTCTTAGCTGATATACTCTTAACATGTTCATTACCACACAACTTAGGTCAACTTTTGTGATTGTCCTTATGCAATACATACATTCAACCTGAATCTGCATTTAAAAAAGAAATCTTTGGCATGGTTTCTAAAATTTAAAGATTTGATTTGAAAGGGGTCCAGGGGTACTGACACTGCTTCCATCTTAGGATAGTATGAGTTTTGCTTCCATTGAAGTGCACCATTGTTTGGTTGTGCTAAGGCCATCAATTGACCCTAATCTAGCCCTGAATGCTATATTTTCTTTCCCTTTTTAAAGCCACATAAAGCAGATGCATTTTTAATACAAAGCTTGACAGTTTATTAGCTTAATGACCAAGAAGTAACTTATGTAACTCATATTTTACAATCCATTTCAAGCTCATTACCTGAGAATACTGACGAAAAAGATCCTTTAACTTTCTCTGCATTAATAGACTGAGAAAATCTTCTGATTATTTCCAAAGGATGCTCCAGAACATGATAATAAATCAAAGAGTCAGTGAATTATTAATTCATTTTTGTTAATAAAAACATAATACTGAGTTATAAATATATCAGATGAAATAGGATAGAATGTATACTAAGTTTACCATAAGTCCTTTTGAAGCTGCGTTGAAGAAAAAAGCTACACTATAAAAGAAATATTCCTTATAAATCTTATACACACATGCATTCCCACACACAAATGTTGAAGATTTTGAAGATGGAGACTATTGTTCTATTGATCCTTGATGAAAGGCTCGTAATTCATGCCATTCTGATGTTCAGAAATGCGGGAATTATTTATAGCTTTTCAGTCCAAGAGGTTCTGCTAAAATGAAATGTAAGTTCAAGACTGATTTGCAATGCATCAATATCACCTGTTTTCAAGGACTGAACAGAGATAGTTACAGCACCATTCCCTCAAGCAGATAGAGAGAATGACACAAGCTGCTGCAAAAGAAGGAAATAGCATTGTGCATCAATGGGTCTAATCACGAGGCAAGCAGAATCACCAAGTTGGAACAAATTAGGTGGCTTTTAAAGCATTTTGCAGTATTTTCTTTATTGCTATCACAAGTGAGAGTACATGGAAGTATAGATGTTATAATTCCCTGACTGCATAAAGCCGTGTATTGGGGAGTGGGGGTGAGGTAGGGAGACTAACAAGGACACAATCAAGAAACAAATTGACCAGGCTGAAGGAATAAGGTCTCCATGCACAGACACAAAGAAGCCAGAAGGTTAAACCTCCTTTCCTTGACAATTGGTCTTAGAAAATTAAACCAAAAAGCTTGAATGATTAGGGCATTTTAAAACTCTCAGATGCCCAAAAGTGCAATATTCATTTTAGCTTTTACCCCACACTGAGCTTTTCTTCCTGTTTGTTCCTACAACAATGTAGTTTTCTCTCCATTCTTTTTCCTGTATTGACATTTTTAGTGCAAGAAAGTAAATGTTGGAAATAAAGTTTAACTTATCAATCGTAAAAGTTAACAATGAATGGCCAGGATAGACCTGTTTATATTTTGGGAGCCTGAAATAATTGTTTCCTTTGCCTACCCCAAAGGCCCCGTGGACAATGCCTGCAAAAATGTCCTCATTTATAAAGTTGTACTGCCAGGGAGCCAGCTGCATATGATCACAACTGAGGAGAAATGGGATAAAATAATATGGAAGAACGAACCTGGAACCCACCATCTTTCTTGTACTTTGATAAATGGCATGAAACAAATGTATTGTAGACAGAACTCAAATGCAAATTTTTGTCCATATAATTATAGATTTCTTACCAACATTTTAACAGTTTAGAGCAGATTATAGCTCTCTGCCTTGTCCACTATTTTGAATGTATCAGTTTTGATAGTGAAATAAGACTTTTTAAGCCTTCTTTCTGGATACCATTGCACCCTGAAGGAATATTTCCACAGCTAAAGCAGTAATAATTTGCTCTTGTATCCTTATAAATATTCTTTCACTTTTGCTCATTTACTTTCCTGACACAGATTTCGCTGCACAGATATATCTTTTACACAGCATCTTATTAGTAATCAGATTCTATTCTTTCGATCTCTCTTCCCTTTCATCACTGATTAAGTGACTCCCCCCTTTTGTTCCTATTCATGACTAATCCCCCCCACTTTTTGTCTAGGTCTTTCTTAGCAGTTTACTTTTCAAAATATTGACTGCCAACTAAACATGAAATTCTTCTTTTTTTGCATAAGGATGCCTTTTGTTCAACAATGCAAAAAGACAAGAGCAAAATTTCTTTAGAGAAAGAAGTGGAAAGATACCTATATTCGGGGGAGGTGGGGAGGAAACCTGGTCCATGTGGAAAAATTCCTAATTATTAAATTTAGGTTTTCCTGGTTTTCATAGAATCTAGTTGATGCCAGATTATGAAACTATATGTGATAAAACTTGTTTAAATATTTGCATTTCACTGCCATTTCTAAAGTTATATCAAAATAAAATGGGCCATTGTCCCCATTGAGTCTTGTTGATGTCTTAGTAATAAATTGCCTCAAGCAATTATTGCATAAATGGAAATCAAATGAAATTCATAGTGAATCTTTTTTTCCTCACAACAAAGTTACAGATCTGGAGAGAACCAATTAATCAAGGTTATATTTCTGCCTAATTGAAAACTAGGCAATGGCAATCTTTGAGAACTCTTCCTACTTAATGCTAACATTATTCTACTATCCCACGAGGTGGAAAACTTGAAAGAATGATTTTTGATACAGAAAAAGAGGGAGAATTAAAAGGAATGGAACAGTTTTGTTTTTTAAAAAATAATGAATCAGTAAGTGCCATCTCTGGTAGTTCTTATATTTTTTTCTTTTTTTTAATTACTAAGTTAAATAATGAATTCATCCTGTTCAGAATATCAGTTCAGTTCTGTTGTCTTTAACAAATAAGATTATGCGATGCAGGTTAAATTGATTGCACATTATTCCTTGATCATAAATCCATAAACGCTACTTTCTTTGCTATATTTTAAATCTAAAGCATATGAAGTCTACCATGTTCAGCTTAATAAGTTAAATAAGTTCTAATATAACTTAAATACATTTTAATTTTAATCAGCACCTTCTTTCTATACAAATATATGAAAATATAACTTTAATAATGAATCTTCGAGAACCCTCTTGGGCAGACAATTTACAAAATCTTCACCTTTTAAAAAAACAATAATGAGTTTATTCATTCAATTTAAATTTATAAACTAGTATAAACAAGTTATGAAAACCTGAGCTTGGGATCTGCCTTCATATCCAAAAACCTTTCTATATGTATAACTCACTCCATTTTCTTTAACATTGTAAGAAGAAAATATCCTTGGAAAGGGGTCATATAAGGTGAAAAGATTTCCGTTTTAATGCGCAGCTTTTGTACTGCACCTTGAGGAAAATTCAAATGTCGCTTTCTGTTTTCCTATAAAAACACAATTAAACTACATTATTTTTGTAATTTTTTAACTATTAAAAATTATGTGCTGAAAGTGAGTGTTATTGAAAAGGTAATGTGCTTCTTTATTATTTTTATGACTATAATATAGTTGATCTTATAATTGCTCCTGATTCTAATATGCCAAGTTAGCTAATTAGAAAGAAGCAGTGCCAGAATGACTTCTATTTAACATGCATATTACTGTAGATGTCACATAAAACAGCAGCAAAATCAGAAAGTTGGCAGCATATTGTTATCAAAAATATAGCTAGTATTTATTTACAGAAGTAAAATGTGAACCAAACGGATTCAAGAATTATTTCAGTTTTTGCTACCTATAATTACTTATAAAATTTCATGGCCTTTAATGGCTTTCTAGTTTTATAGTCTAATAGTCTAGGTGAGCGATCTACAACATTTGTCATTGATATCTAAAATGTTAAGAAAGCAATTCTGCTTTGGGATAATTCAAGCAATAGTCACTTACATAGGATTACAGAACATTTTCTAAAATATGAAAAATATGGTAAATGTCATAGAGCATTTGTAATGATGTTGAATCCTGACAGATTTTGGCTTGTGAAACACAAAAAGACAATGTTAAAAAGGGGTTGGCCAAAGTAATACATGATCCAGATTTTTTCATTGTATGTATCAGTGGGTTGATTGTTGCACAATTAGGAAAGAACCAAAAGAAGAGTGGCATAAATAACTTCAACAATAACATAATAATGTATTACAGAGAAATTTCTCCAGTTCTCAATTTTACTATATTATTTTTTAAAATAATAATTAATATAGTTTTATTACAAACATGAACATCAGGAGGCCATAGACTATTGTGAAATTTCATTAATTTTGCTCAGTTTAGGTTATACACATTCATTATTATAGACCATGATAACAGAACTTCCAAAAAGGACCTGATTCCCATAATTAAAGGCAATGATCCAAAGTTTTTTCAAATAAAAAAAACATGTTTTAAAAAACAAAAAACAAATATGAACTCACTTCAAAATTGTCATTGGGCAAAAACAATAAATGAAAATAGAATTCTAGGATTCTCAGAAGTGTCTGTGTGGACTCTTCAAATATTTTTGTTCATTTTGTTCATATTTTTGGAAATTCTTCAAAGCTAACATTGAAGTAGGTAGGCAGGCAGGCAGGCAGGCAGGCAGGCAAGCAGGCGGGTGGATGGGTGGGCGGATGGGCGGATGGACAGACAGATAGGTAGACTGACAGACAGACAGATAGATAGATAAATGGGGATGGGAGGGAATGGGGATAGGGATAGGAATAGGGGAACCCTAAGGGATCAAAAAGATGGGGACAACAAATATGAAAATTATAATTGTTGCATGGCTCTAAGCTATTCTGGTTTGGCTAGGCAGATGCTATGGTAGAGGAACTGTTAGCTAAAGGTGGATACATTTTTAAAGAGACTAATATTATATGTCAGGAATACTAATAATCTGAGAAAAGTATAGCATTTTAAAATATTAGCTTTCTTGTATAAAGTGTAAAAACATGTCATTTTTCACAAGTTCGCAGAGGTTTGAATTCTAATTCACAAAAACAGTCTTAAGTAATGTAAAGCTTTTGTTGGAATACATATTGCCAGATGTTTGAAGCAAAAGAAAATGTTTATATTCAGTCCCTTCAAGGAAAGAAAAAATTGGCAGTGTTGCTAAGCACAGCTGTTGAAAAGAAGGCTATACAGATCAATCAGATCTTTGAATTCCTTAAAAAGATCCCTTACTGCGCAACAGCCTTTCATCTCCTTTAAATGACAGATCTGTATCAGAAATAACTGTTTTACACCCATGGGCTACTCCTCTCTCGCTTATACCTGCTGGCTTTTGGTGTAAATCTACAAACATCAAAAGGATTTACTCTTGATTGGTATCAGGCACAATCAGGCTCTTTGTACATTGTAAGGTAACTTCTAGATCTTTTTATCTTCAAATTATCCAAAAATTACATTCTCTTTGCTTGCCTTTTGCAAAAGAGAGTTCATTGTTTTCCCCCTACTCATTGGTCCATCCTTCAGAAAGAATCCTTGATGTTAGTGTGTGCTTTCCTGCTGCTATTCGATTTCCACAAATAAATGTTGGACAAATTCTGAGATGGCACAGACTCACTTTTACTATGGGAACATCTGGTATATATTAGTGCTATGTAGCCTTGATTCAATTTTGTCATTTCTTCCATAATCAGTGTGTGGAATATTGAAACCATGCAATACTTGTACTAAGCATTGATATTTTGGTTGTCACGGAGGAAAATGGAGTGAACTGGGTCACTTCAACACAGGGGAGCATATGTCTTCAACTGTATTAAAAAATCACAAAAGAAATGGAATACCCATCAACAGAAGTTCTAACATCACTGCTTGAATATCTCTCACAAAATGACTAGATAATCTCAATTAGATTTGAAGGTATTCCTTTCAGTGTTTCAAAGATGCAAGTTTATGCCCCAACCTTAGTTGTAGAGGAAATTGAAATTGAACAAATCTATGTTAACTGGCTGTAACCCATTACTATTGTTATGTATCATAAGTTTTCCCTCTGGTCCGTTTTGCTAGGGGGCGCTGTGCTCGATGCTGATTGGCTGACTGACAGCCGGCATATATAAAGGGCTGTCAAGCAGGGCTCAGCTGTTGCCTGTTAGCTGAGACGCGCGAAATGTGAAGCAACCTGTTAGCAATAAACTGTTAGCATTTGTTAAGTCCTGGCTTGCCTCCATTTGTCAACCCAAGTTCTCCCACTTAGAACAACTATATCACTAAAAACATGTCATACTTATCATAGTATGACATACATCACATTTTTACTACATATATTGCAAGCAAAGATAAAACAACTTTGTTTGGTCCACAAAAACAAATACTTATGTGGCTGAGATACTGATTTTTTTTTTGCACAACAATAAAGGATGATAATGATGAAGGAGAAGATCCAATAAGATACAATCTGAGTAATATTACACTTGGGTATATGATGGAAGACAAAACATGCCCAAATGAAAATTTACAATATCATTAAATATATAGATTAAATAATATAGATTATTAATTGTATAAAGGAAAGGCAGGAGGAATAACTGTCTTTTGATACACTGACAATTGTTAAAAGTGGTTAAAAGCGAAAGACAACTTTGAGAGAGGATAACTTATTCAATTAAATATTGAATTTTGAAGAAACGCAAGAAGAGTCAACAAGATGTATCTCAATAAGAAATAGAAAGAAATTGAACCAAAAATAAAATGAAAAAAAAAACATGTTTTTTTTTAAAAAAATACAAAAATCAAATATTTACACAAAGATAAACATAATTAAAGATGTAGATCTAACTGAATAAGAATGTACAAAGAAGGGATGCACATAAATTTAAAAAGTTTATCAAAGGTTTCAAAGTTATTAATACTAAAAATAGTTTGCTATGCCTTTGATTGCTTTCCAGAAAAACCAGCGTGAATTCAATCGCCTCTAAAGTACACTTTAAAGTTTGGAGGTTCCCACCTTTTTTAATAATCTTGCAACTCCTACAAATATGTCAAAATGTTTTTCTGAATATGTTCAACGCAGCAATTAATGTGCATTCTGAATTCTAAAGTTTACAGGGATCATTAACCAATTTGCTATCTTCTTGTTAAACTGCATTCTCATCTTCACTCCAAATTATCTCAAATAATTTCCAGTTTCAGTGTTCTGGCCAAGAAATGAGGTCAAACTTCCGGGAAGCAGGATGAATGGCAGGAAGTCTGGGTTGCTTGAAAAGAGGTCATAGCTAAGCAGAGACTCATGGTGTCTTCAGAGTCCATCCATAAAATAATATAATATTATGGTAGCCCAATGTGACCCAGATGACTTTCCCAGGTAACTACAAACAGCAACAATAGAATACAGAAGTTGGTAGTTCCTAAATAAAACAATGAAAGATCAGGAATGGATCTAGGCAGGAATGTCTTCAAGCCATCAAATATTCTTGGCCAAAGTCATTTTAAGATGGAGATAATCCATAAGGCTACCAATAACCTGGCAACCAAAGGATTCTTCTTCTGAGTCACCTTTGATATTTTTGTATGAACTATGATGGCTTGACATTTTCCTTGCTTTCCTAGTACAAGTGAAAGCTGTGTCTTGCACACACATTCACATATTCATTTTCAAGTCTTTTCCCTAATATTTCAATACAGTGTCCCTTTCCAAATATCCCCTTTTCCTTTTCACTTGGTATTTTCTATGGTCTTGGATTACTCCATACAACACAAAGGCAGGGCAGCGCAATGCTGCTGGGAAAGGTGAGTGTGTTCTCCCAGTTTTTCCCAGTAACCACAAGTAATTTTCCTTTCTAACAAGTAAGCAACTTCTGTTTATTCTCTGTTCCTATTTGAAGTTGTGCCTTCCTGGGTATGTTTTTAACAAATTACATTGATTGGATATTAAATATAGTTTTATCTTTGGACTTTCAAAATGCATGACTTTTTCTTTCAGAATTTCCAGCTTTAGTATTTTATTTGAAATCAAGTTCCTTGTGATAAAATTGTGAAATTTTAGGCAGTCCAGCTGTCCAGCTTTGACATGTATGTATGAATAAAATTGTGTATATTACTGATTTATTTATTCTATAGAAAGAGAGCCATTTCTATCAGCTCAGTAATTTCAGTGATAAATGCTTTCCTTCTCACAGTTTTCATTTTTCATAAGATCACCTTGTTCAGTGAGGTCTAAGGATCCAACTAGTCACAAATATTAGAGAAATTGATGGAGAGAGAGAGAGAGATTACAAAGAGAAAAGGGCAACAGTTATAGTTTCAATAAATTTTAAAAGTTTTAAACTCTAATCTTACTTCCTATTCATCATCTGTTTTGTGCTTTTATTCTCTGAAACCAAGTAAACATTTTTCCAAATGCCAGCCTGGCATAGTTTGCAGTATTTATTAGCAAATACTGTTGCATGCTTTCTCATCATAGTGAGCCTGATCAGAAGTAGGGAACCATGGACTTCGTCTTAAATCAGTGAACTGGTAAACTTTTCTCTAGCCTAATTGAACACATTCTGTTAGTTCTATATTGGATCTGTAGTTAAAATATAATTATATAGATTACACCAAGGGTCAGAATATTTATTTACTGTTAATATTTTAACATTATGAAAAGATAATGGGAAGTGGCTTAGGTTTGGATAAAAATTCTGACTTCATGGCTCTGAATCATGTTCAACTCATTGAGGCTGCTACTTCTGTTGTTGAAAGACAGCTATCAGTTTCATTGGTATCAAATTTAAATGAAGAAGTTACATTGCTTTGGCCTCTCTCTTTCCTGAATATGCAGGGCAGTTTTATCTTGTGGAAGCTGAATTAACAATAAATGAACTAATTAAGGATGTCAACCATCAAAACTATCTCAAAATGCTAGACAGGCGCAAACCACCTGCTATAAGGTCCTTTTACAAGGTAACATTTATTATTTGCAAATCTGAGAGCCATACAAATACATTTGATGTACATTGTTTAACTCTTCTGTTGCAAATACCTTTCCTGAGCTATATAATCAAATATCTGATTATCTATCTAGGTAGCTATATAGTCACTAGAAGTTGAAAAGTTGATGGCAAATAATCAATCAATCCGGTTTAGATGTGATATTGTATTTTTATATGATAATTCCTTTAGTAAATGGATTTCCAAAGCTATTTATTTTTCTATTTTTAATGCTAATCAAAGAATATATAAAGGATATTATTAGGTTGAATATAATGGGAAATACCTAAAAATGTACATCTATTGCAATTTTAAATGTTTAGCCAGTCTCCCCCCCCCCCCGACTTAATTTAATATTTTTTCATCATTATGAATAAGAAATTAGTGAGTCTGCTATAGTATTTTGTGCTTGCCTGAAGTTAACTTTTCCTTCCAGCAAAGTTCACATGAGCCCTTCCCTAGTCAGGGAAGCTTAGCAACAGAGTCAGTATGAAATCAATTATATTTCATAGAAATTGTCCAGCAGGGACTGATATGCAAGTCATATCTTTTTAACTAAATCATATTTTAAAACTCCATAACCTAGAATACTCTAGGGAAAGGTGTAAGGTTGAGGAATGAAAGCATGTCAATCAAAAATGGCACTGAAAGTAAAAATAGCAGTCCCTGGGGAAACAGCATTCATTGAGAAAATAGCCTTCATAATAATAAATTGAATTGAAGGAATAGCAACAAAACATGAACATCCACAAAGCCAGGGAAGCAACAGTCCATAAAAATGAAAACAAAGAGGAAAGTAGCAATTATTTGAGAGACAGTGTTCAAGTAATACTGAGGGACCAGACATGAACAATCTCTAAGGAATAGCAATGAGAGAGCATATGTGCTGCAGTTTTTAGGAAAGACAGCAAAAGTGAGTTAGCTTTGTGAATCAGGTGTACAGTGGAAGGATCAGGCAGAAGGAAAAGATTAGAGAGGCTGGAATATGTGTAACAGATAAGATGGAGAGAAAGGTCTCTCAAAATCTAGCCTCTATTTAAAGTCAGATAACAAAATGCAAAAAGGTGGAGCAGAAGGAGAACCAGTGGCTGATTAGTTTGTATTTCAGTTACATTTCTGTTGTCTTTAGAATTGGTGGAGCAAATCTCTAAAAGCATGTGGGAAGAGGAGGAGGAAAACAGAGGGTAGCTATCAATAATTCTCAATAATGCTTTTGGCTGGGTCAACTTGGCACATTTCTCAGCTTCCCAATCACATAATATTTTTGAAGCCGGCTGGTAATTGACAAATTGAGACTTCCTGTATCTGATTTGGACCCAGCAGATCAAATAGAGCTTGTGGCTTTTCTAGATTGTTAAACTTAGCTCTGCAGAGATTGTCACGAGGGCCCAAGAGGGTCTGCTTCTGAAAAGCGGAATTTAGCGCTTCATACTGGAAGCGCTAAATTACATTCCTGGAAGGTTCAATTCCAACTCACTGAAGAACCACAGTTTGCTTCTCTCTTAAGGATTAGGCTAAGGATGCTCGAGTCCAGACTGGAGAGTGGAGAAGAGGCCTCTAGATTCAGATGATTCAAAGAGATTCTTTCTAGGATAAGCAAAAACCTGGCAATGATGAGGAAAGCTCCTGGCTGGCCACACTGTACTTCAGTTCTGCTTGAGAATTTCAACTCTGAATGGAAAGTATTGAATTAAATTCATCTTGATATTTTCTCTCTTTAGCTAATGAAAATATAGTCTAACCATGGTCAATATAGGCTAACTCACAAGATTCCCTTGCCTATGGCCAAGATTGCAAAAAAAAAGAAAGATCTGAGTTCTCATTGTCTTAAAACATTTGAATTTTTAAAAATATTTTTTAAAAAAGATAATTTTACTTTAAGATTTAAGTGAATCAACACTGATAAGATTTTTCATGCAACTTTTCAAGAGACTGTCAATATGCTCACTCTATTTTTCTACTCAAATGAATCTTTATGGGCAAAATATCAGTTTTCTAAGAAGAAACATATAATAAGGAATAGGGAAGAATTTCTAATAAATTTTGTATCCATACTTGCCATATTATGAAGGCTTTTACTTCTTTATAAATCTAAAATGGTACAATATCAAAATTTTATGCATGAGCTTTGCTTAGAAGAAGCTGAAAGAAAGGAGGGCTTCCAATCAAATTGGAGATCTCATTAGAACTACATGGTACTTCGACCAAGTGCCCCTCCACCCCTGCCTTGCATTCCCAACAAGACCAAACTTTGAATCCTTCTTTAATCCTGGTGATCCAGGGGCCAGATTTGTGAAGGCTGGAGCAGAATATGCCACAGGATACTCAGCTTTCTTCTGTTGCTTTCTAGCATCTTCTACCAGAGGTGACAGGTTCAGTCTTTTCAATGACAGACTACTCTGTCATTGAATGGAATGGAATGGAATGACTACTCAATCCATTACAATGTAATTTTCTTTCCTTAGTCCTTAGATATGAGACTCCACATGCTAACCGAAGGGTAAAAAAAAGTCAAGAAATGAGCTACACATTATCTGTGAAAGTCATTAGCTAGAATTTTCATACATGTCTATAGATAACTTGGCTTTATGCCATATTTCTGCATCTCAAGGGTTCCTCAAGTGGCGTTTCATGGTGTAATATTTTTGGAAGTATTCTCTAATTTGAACAATAATAGTCTATACTTTCTTATACTTTCTATAATGCAAAGTTATCTACCTGGGCTTTTAAAAGGTAGAGAATGAAAGAGAGAGAGAAATTAACTGGAGTAGAAAGACAACATATGGAGCTTTCTAGTCTTCACAGAAGTTCTGATGCCATTATCAAATGTAAATTATGCTTCAATCAAATCGATTCCAGAAAATATTAGTAACATTCCAGGGATTATGCTTTGTGAGCCTTTTTGGAGATGTGGGAGAATACATATTATCACTAATGCAAACTTTCCATATTTAGTGAATTTAGAGGTAACCAGGCTTTGATAACTGCTGAAGACCAAAGAGACAGGGATGATGGTATTTGAATTAAAGTCCAAATAACTTTATTTTTAAAGACTTTTTTAAATTTAAATTTCTTCAATTCTTAACCGTATATTTTCCTAATGCTAAAGTTGACAAAGCAAACAATATTTGACAAGGAAATTCTTCAGTTTAGATTCTGAATAGGAAAACTTCTTTTGTAAAAAAAAAATTTGTGAATTCTAAATGAACAGTTAGGCTTCTTTTGAAGGATTCCTTCATGGCTTGGATTAATTTAAATTCCATCAATGAATTATACTGTTTCTATTACTATAACACATCTCCTAAATCTTTAGTTTTCTATTACAAATCAGTTTAGATTTTTGAAAACTGAAGAGGTCCACGTTTTAAAATGAAGTAATAATAATGTTAATAACAACAATACTACACCAATATTATACATTGGAAAGAATCATTTAAATCTCTAAGCTGTCATCTGGGTAGAAATCCAAGTGAAGACATTATGTCACAGGGATGCACCAAAGATAGTTCCAAAGATAGTAAGAAGCAGTTCTTCAAATTTCCTTTTCCATGTGGGATTTCCTGTATATTTCAAAATCCACATATAATGTTAAATGCCTGTTGCAAACTTTGTTCAACCAAAATAGGAAATAAATTATCTGTCAAAACAATTCTAATTCCAGTGACAAGTAGCATTGCAAGGTATCTAAATTAGGGTAGCAAATTGCTTTCTAAAATTACAAATGATAAGGATTTGATTTTATGTTTGGCTTTTTAAATGTTTAGTTTTGCTTTCTTCTCTGCTTAATATAATTAATTAGTCTTGTGCCAGTTTTGAAAGGGAAACTGTGAGTTACACATCGATGCTCCTTTGCAGAAAAATGTGGCACACCTCTTCTATGAGCAGATTAGCTGCACTGCTTCCCTACACCTGCCTTAGACATGATTTGCATTGCACAAAGCAGTACATATTTGTATAAAATAATCATATTTTATTATTCCACAATCTAAGGCACCAATCAGAAGGCATGCTCTTTTTACAGAAGAAATTAAATTTTCCTGCTTGACATAAGTATTTATGCAATATGAATTCATATTTCTATTTATCACAAAATTTTTCATAGCTCAGAATAAATCTGAAATTTTATCATCCTTGAAGATGATCAATATATCCTGCTTTTATGTCTAAAACTTACCCTTTAAATAGAAATATAGCATTTGGAAGGATTCCCTGAAATTTGCCTTGGTCTTGTTATTTAGTTTTGTAGCCAGGCTTAATGCAAAGGTAACTGAATAAAGCATAATAGAATATGCCTTCTTTCTTCCATGCGAAGTTCATATGATCTGAAAATTAAAACTTCCATGCTCATGTATCGGCTCTCTTCTATTTTGCACAAACATAGGTGTTATTGATGGGATGTGATCTGCACAACTGCAGTTGAAAATGTATTCATACTAATGTTCGAAAAAGAACATTTGATTGGGGAGGGAGACACAATAGGAAGGGCAAAATAATGCAAGTGGAATTCTGTCCACATCTATTTTGTGTATTGGTATATAAAAGATATCTTAGAGATTAGGTGTCTCATATATGACCTTAATGTAGATCATGCTATTCCTTTTGAAACACTAATATTAAAAGTACTGAATATAAAACTAGGATATGAAGATGTTGACACAGAGGTTGCAATTTCAGTTACATAGTAGCATTATCACTTGTTTGAAGGTATTTGAAAGTGAGTCAGGATAGGAGATGATACACATACACAGAAAGAAACAGAGACAGAGAGACATAGAGAGGGGGGGAGGGAGAGAGCGAGCTAGGGCTAAAACAAATGAGCAGTGTTATTCTGAGTTACTTATGTTGATAAAATAGTGTAATCTATAGTCATATTTCCCTTTACAAAAGAAAATATTTTATCAAGCCAGCATTATAAGAAAATATAAGATATATCATATCAAAAATAAAAAAGTAACTACTTAAACCTACTTATTTTCCTTCCCTCTCAAGTATCTTTCCCTCATGTTCATCTTTTGTGTTGTTACAGCTTTTTCTTCCCCTTCTCACCTCAATTACTGATATGGGAATGTCTGCGAACTGTCAAACAAAGCCTTTAACTCACAATATTCCATTGTCTGGCATATGAATCTTCTTACACAACACAATTCATTCTTTTCATGTTCTCAAAAGCCTCTTTAGGACTTTCTTTCCAGTCTTTCATCTTGTTCCATGGCCAGAATTTCTGGAGTTTTTCTGGCCATGCTCCACCTAAGCATCTCTAAAATCCTGATCCCCCCCCCCCTGTGACATACAATTCTTACTTTGCCTAAAAAGTGAACTCTACTCACACAGAGGAAGCCTAAAAGGTCATTAACTTGGTTTAAACAAGGTTCAAATTGACCCCATTAAAAACCAAATTGCCCCCATTAAAAATCAAATTGCCCATTAAAAATCAAATTGCCCCCCTGTGGGGCATAGGCCTACATTGGGAACCACTGATCTACTCCATTCTATCAGATGATATGGTCTTCAGAGCATTTCCTGCAGAATCTGATGTTATCGAATGTTTCCTTTACATGCCATTGTCCAGATGCCCTCTAGCATGTTCCCTTTTCTGCCTATGTGTTCATGGCCTTATAATAACTTACTTGCCTTACCCTAATCTACCCCAATCCTTGCCTTAAAAAATCTATAACCTTCTGCACAGACATAACCATTCTTCTTCAACATATTTTTTGATGATTAATTTCTTTCTTTTCTTTCAAATTTTCGTGAGTGTTATCAAGAATTTTCTACAACATCATTAAATTGGACATTGATATGTTGAAGGATTATATTTAGGTCTCTGGTTTGATGTCCATATACAAGAATCTGAAGAACCTGTTTTAATACCACAGACATACAGACAGACAGTACTGGACCTAAAAAAATACCTTGAATATTATAAATTATAGTCTATAATTCTAGGGCTACAGTTATCTGCAGCATGATCAAGATTCTACTCATATATAAATTATTTCCTTCCTTTTAATTAAACTGAAGATATTCAAAATTCTTTCCCAAAAATATAGTGTATTTTTTGTTTCTCTATAAACAATTATATATATATATATTTATTTCTTTGAAAAAGTTTGCTGAATCTTCTGCCTCTAATTTTTTTCTCATCATTTAGCTCATTGGGAGAGGACAAAACCCTCATAGGTTCTCATTACAAACTCTGGATTCATGTAAAAATTTAAAAGCAAGGGAATTAATAGTGACAAGGGCCAATTATGACACTTGAACTTACAATCTTTAATTGAAATAAATCAATGGAAGAGAGGAAGCTAGAAAGAGATGACTGATTGAAGAGGTTCCAAATGGAAAATAACAGACTTGAATTGCACTTTGAAATATTACAAATAAAAAAAATTATCATGAGGAAAAACTACCATGCCAATCAACTTTGCTTTTTCTCATTTTATCAAATACTCTGTATACTACATGGAGACTGCAAAACTCAGTTCTATATACACATTTTTTGTTTAATATTTTTACACAGTATTACATGTCTTAGTCATATTGCCATAGTTATTAACAAATGCACATCCAAATAAAAATATTAGCATGTTCTTAATATAAAACAATAGACATAACACTTAGAATTCCTTTTATTTTGAATTTATTTACTATTGTATAAACTGCATTATACAATTATGTCATCGGGGCACTTGGTACCATGTCCAACAATTTTATAAAACACATCAAGAAATTGTAGCTTCCTGCAATAACGTCAGCAAAAAAACTGTGCTACTTGGAACATCATGCATCTTAAGAAGGTACATTAGCAAACTGAGTACAAAGTAGACATGACTGAGCTGCTAAAGTAATCCATTGGACATTATGTAAAAAATATGATTTACCTGTATCCAAAACGTCATGGGAGCACAAAGTCAAAAAAGTTACCGAAAATGAGAAGGTGAAGATCTTGTGGGACTTTCGAATACAGATGGATCGTCATTTGTAACACAACATGCAAGATATCACAGTTGTAGAGGGCTGAAGCATACAGTTTATTGATATCGCTGTACCAGGAGATGCCAGAGTTGAAGAAAAGGAACTGGAAAAAGCACACAAAAATCAACGCAAAAGGAATACATCAGGATGGTCTGCAAACTATTAAAATCAAAGCTGAATGCTGGAAACATAATTAAAGCCATTAATAAATTGGCAGTTCCAGTGATATGCTACTCACCTGGAATCATCAACTAGACTTTGGCTGAACTGGAAAACTTGGACCAGAAAACACACAAAAGTTTGAATATGTATCATGCTTTACATCCACAAAGTGACATCGACAGATTGTACCTGCCACAAAAAATAGGTGGCAGTGGGCTATTGAAAATTAATCAAATTGTAGAAGAAGAAAACAAAGTTTGAATGATTATGTGAACTAAAGTACAGAAAAAATTGCTACAGGCTGTGAAAACAGAAAACAGTATAAAAACAACAGAAACAAAGACACAATATAAGGAAAAACAGCTGGATGACAGATTAAATAGATGGAAAACCAAAGCTTTGCATGGACAGCACTTGAAAAACATTGAAGGAAAAGGTGATGACACCTTGACATGGACATGGGTTAATTTGGGAACAATCAAGAAAGAAACCAATGCCATGAAAGGGAAGATACAAAAATCCACTGACAATCCAAACTGCCAACTTTGCAACAATAAAGTTGAAACTGTTTCACATTTAATATATGAATAAATGGGACAAATTGATTACAAAGCTAGACATGGCTGAGTTGCTAAATTAATTCACTGGTCATTATGTAAAAAATACAACTTACCTGTATCCAAAAAATCATGGGAGCACAAAGTGGAAAAAGTTACAGAAAATGAGAAGATGAAGATCTTGTGGGACTTTCAAATACAATTGGATCGTCATTTGGAACACAACACACCAGATATCATGGTTGTAGAGGGCCAAAACATACAATTTATTGACATTGCAGTACCAGAAGATGCCAGAGTCGAAGAAAAGAACTGGAAAAAATCATGAAATACCGCAGCCTGGTCATCAAAACTACCCAACTATGGTTGAAACATGTAACAGTAATACCCATTGTCATCGGGGCACTTGATACCATGTCCAAGAATTTTATAAGATACATCAACAAATTGCAGCTTCCTGCAATAACACCAGAGGAACTGCAAAAACTGTGCTAATCGGAACATTGTATATTTTAAGAAGGTATGTGATTGATACCTAGGATGCTGGCAGAAACCCGTATCAACAATTAACACCAGTCAATGGTATTTGTGATACATTTTGGAATGTTCAGTTGACTGAGTTTCATGATTAATGAATAAAGAATAACAACAGCAACAACAACAAAAGCAGCAGCAACCCTACTTGGAACAGCTTATATCCTCCGATGTTACCTTAACAGTTCCTAGGTCCTTGGTTAGGACTCGAACTGTTGAACTACCAACCAGCCGCAAAGGCTGTGAATCTCACCAAAGATCATCATCATCATCATCATCATCATCATCATCATCATCATCATGGTGCAAAGGCAGTCAAGAAAAATGAAGAATTGGAGTGCACCTGGACCAGTTGCGCTACATGGCTAAAGGCACTCACAAGTGTGCACGAAAGATTGGCAGCCCAAATGAATTAGATATTTAAAACACTTGGAAAGGATGAATGGATGACAACTAGAAGGACATTTTTGATCCAAAAAGACAAAGAAAGAGGAAAGGACCCTGAAAAATATAGGCCAACAACATATAAACTCCTTACTGGCATCATTGCAAATAAAATTTACAGATACTTGGAAAGAAATGACTTGCTTCCTGCAGAACAGAAAGGATGCTGCAAAAATTCAAGAGAAACAAAGGACCAATTGCTGATTGACAAGCTAATTCTAAAGAATTCAAAGAAAAGACAAACCAACCTGTTCATGGCTTAGATAGACTATAAGAAAGCATTTGATTCAGTTCCCCACATCTGGATCAAGAAATGCCTGAAAATATTTGGTATCAGCAGCAAAATACAAAAATTCATGGAAACTTCAATGAACCTCTGGAAAACGAAGCTTATGGCTAATGGAGAAGAACTGAGTGAAGTTGAAATTAAACAAGGCATTTTCCAGGGTGATTCCCTTTCACCCCTACTTTTTACATTGTCAATGCTACCACTGACAACCATTTTGAAGAAGGTAAAACCGTGGATACGAACTTGCAAAGAAAGGACTGAAAATTTCGCACTTGGTATACATGGATGAAGCTGTTAGGTAAAACAAAAGCTGAACTGAATGTATTAATTGAAAGCATAAAAGAATTTAGTTAAGACCTTGGCATGAAGTTTGGAATTGACAAATGTGCAACAATGGCAATCAAAGCAGGCAAGGTCATAGAAGGTGATGGAATAGAACTTGAGAATGGAGAAATTATAAAGGCAGTAAAACTAGAAGAAGGTTACAAGTACTTGGGGATTTTAGAGGTCTCTGACTTAATGCATAATAAAGTCAAGGAATCAACTTCAGCCAAGTACATTCAATGAATTCGCAAAATATTAAAGTCCAAATTGAGGGGAGGAAGCATCATAAAAGCAATAAATACCTGGGCTATACCTACATCTAGAAAAGTGAAGCACCAATGATTAAGGTAGTAAATAAAGGAGGCCTTCTGAAGACAACTAAGTCGAAAGCTGAATACAAGAAAGAAGTAATTGAGAAGCGAGCTGAAAATTGGAAAAGCAAAACTATGCATGGCCAATACTTGAAAAATATTGAAGGCAAAGCTGCCCAAAAGCTAACTTAGAACTAGTTAAGATCAGGAGTACTGAAAAAAAACCAGAAGGCTTTATTTTGGCAGCTCAAGAACAAGCCTTAGCCACAAATTACATGAAGGTAAAAATTCAGCATGTTACCACCAATAGCAAATGTCACCTCTTTTATGAGAAAGATTAGAGAGTCAACCACTTGATCAGTGGGTGCAGCAAAATTTCACAAACTGACTACCTACAACGCTATGACCAAGTTGCTAAGATCATTCACTGGAAATTGTGCCAGATGTTTGGAAGGTTCTAGAGAATGAAAAAGTCAAGATCTTGTGGGATTTCAGAATTCAGACTGACAGGCACTTGGCCTACAACACACCTGACATAACAATAGTTGAAAAGAAAACAGTTTGTTTCATTGACATTGCAATACCTGGTGATGCGCGAATTGAAGATAAGTAGCAAGAAAAAATCAGAAAGTACCGGGACTTGCAAATTGAAGTTGAGCAACTATGGAAAAAGAAATCAAGCATTGCCCCGATTGTAATTGGAGCCCTTGGAGCAATACCTAAAGGGCTGCCTCACTATTTAAAAATTCTAAATTTATCTGACTTGAACATTCTGACTGTACAAAAAAACCACCCTACTTGGAACAACATTACCTTAACAGTTCCTAGGTCCTTGGTTAGGACTTGAGCTGTTGACCTACCAACCAGCTCCAAAGGCTGTGAATCTCACCAAATAACAACAACAACAACAACAACAACAACAATAATAATAACAACAACAATAAAACTTGTTGCCGGTCCCAAGCCCGGATGAGAAAGGAGGAGGGTTGGGGTCAGATTGGCAACCTGGCCCGATAAAAAACTCACCAACCCATAAAAGGACCATGGTGGATGTTGAGGTCCCTGGGCATCCATCGACAAGTGGGCTACAAGTGGACCAGCCAACAAAACGACAAAAATATAATGCAGATGAAAATTGTGCCATAATGGCCTGTTATTACAACTCAGAGCCAAAAAAAAGCGGCTACTTAAAGCGAATGTATGATTTATGGAAACAACAATATCCAGATTTAAATGTTAGTGAACAACGACTAGCAGATCAAAGGCAATTTATTATACGGAATAAAGTGTTTAGCAAAGTTGAACTTGAGGAAATTCAGGAAAAAAAAAACAAAAAAAACATCAGAAGAGGAATTAACTGATCCTCAAGACACAACTAAAGAAATTGTAGAACTCCCAGAGGAAGCTGTCGGAGAGGAATTAATTGATCCTCAAGACACAACTAAACAAATTGTAATAGAACTCCCAGAGGAAGCTGTCAGAGAGGAAATAACAACATTACCACCAGAACCAGTTATCATTGAACCAACTGATGAACCAACTCAAAAACAAAAAGAACTGAAGTACAAGATCATGGAGCATTTTCTGGCTAGTGAGGAAAGGCAACGTCTACCATCATTAAAACTGTCCCTAAGAAAAATTTGGGTCCTATCATGAAAATGGTTAATGCAGTGCTTTCAACAATTGAATCGGGATCCATCTCGGAAATGAATCAGTTAATGTACAGTGCAGCTGTAATAGTCACTAATGAACTAGGCATTAAAATCAAAGCACCTAAGCGCAAAATGGAAAAAGCATCAAAGCCAAAGTGGAAAATCTGATTAGAACAAAAAGTCAAAAAATTAAGGGCAGATGCTAGCAACTTAAAAAATACGCATGACCAACGGCTTAAAAACAGCAAAATCATAGATCAGCTAATCAGAAGATATAGATTGGATAAAAGAAACATCAAAGAAGCTGTAGAGATTGCAAAACAGCAGGTAACAGTAACAGCAAGAAAAAATGAGAGATATGAAGCACGAATCATCCAATACAAACAAAATCAACAATTTCGATCAGACCAATGGCGTTTTTATCAAAGTCTTAATGTGAATGGGGACACCAAAAGTGAAAAACGAGAAAAGCAGGCCACAGCTGAATTCTGGAAAGAATTGTGGGAAAATTCAAAGGACTATAATAAGGAAGCATAGTGGATAGAGGACTTTGAGAAAAGCATTGGTAACAAACAAATGCAAGTATTAGAAATAACAACTGAGATGGTCAAAAATCGAGTAAAAAAAGTAAAGAATTGGACATCACCTGGAAATGACCAATTACATGGTTTCATGGCTCAAATACCTGACCAGTTTACATGCAATATTGGCCAGGCAACTGAATGAAATTTTACAAAATGGTTAAATTGATGAATGGTTGACAACTGGAAAAACATACTTGATTCAGAAAGATGCAACTAAAGGAACAATACCTGAAAACTACAGACCAATAACATGCTTGCCAACAACCTTCAAATTACTCACAGGCATTATTGCAGATAACATTATGGATTATTTGGAAACAAACAACATCTTGCCAGTAGAGCAAAAAGGCAATAAAAGAAGGAGCAGGGGCACAAAAGATCAGCTACTGATTGATAAAATGATATTAGAAAATTGTAAGAAAAGAAAAACGAACTTGAATATCGTCTGGATTGATTATAAAAAGGCATTCAACTCATTGCCACATAGTTGGATCATAAAATGCTTAGAAACAATTTGCATTAGCAAAAATATTACATCCTTTACTGAAAAGGCGATGAAACAATTGAGAACCGAGTTGGCAGTAGGGAATGAGAACTATGGAATGGTTAATATCAAGCGAGGAATTTTCCAGGGTGATTCACTTTCACCTCTTCTCTTCATCATCGCGATGATCCCACTATCAGTAATCTTTAAAAAAAATGAAATTACGCTACCAAACAGCCAAAGAAGGTGAAAAAATTTCGCATTTATTATATATGGATGATTTGAAACTCTATGGAATTACATTTAAAACAGTTAAAACTTGACAAAATCACCATCAGTCAAATGCAAAAAGCTGCACTGCTTGGATCTGCACGTATATTACGAAAATACGTTATGACGTCTTAGGCCCCTGGGTGGGGCCCGACTAGTAATCAATGCCAAATCCGGCGAATCAACTGGCCGCTGTGATACAATCGTATAATCATCATCATCATCATCATCATCATCATCATCATCATCATCATCATCTTTCATTTTATCAGTTTGCTTTTGTGGGAAAAGAGCAAACTTCAATGCTACGAAAGTATATTGTTCAAAAGCCCTTTTCCAAATGTAATAGTGCATTTGAATGCCCACAGGTCAACTTTCAAATAAGTTATTTTAGACTTTCATTTTGTTTTGATTAATATCCCTTGTCTAATTTCCCAAGAAGTTGAACTGCTAAGTTCTTCAGAAATGAAGACAAAGCTCACTTATTTAGGTCTTATTAGTGGAGCTGATCTGCATATAATTAACTGTACGTATTCATTTGGGTGTAGAGTATGGAATATTTTACCCTTTCTGCATGTTTTTGTCAACTTTATGATGACTTAAGAAAGCATTAAATTGATTTCAAATCATAGAGTTTCAGATAGGATAAATAGGTAATGTTGGATAACAGATAAGTTACAATACAATAGCAGAGTTGGAAGGGACCTTGGAGGTCTTCTAGTCCAACCCCCAGCTTAGGCAGGAAACCCTATACTGTTTCAAACAAATAGCTATCCAACATTTTCTTAAAGACTTCCAGTGTTGGGGCATTCACAACTTCTGGAGGCAAGCTGTTCCATTGATTAATTGTTCTAACTGTCAGGAAGTTTCTCCTCAGTTCTAAGTTGCTTCTCTCCTTGATTAGTTTCCACCCATTGCTTCTTGTTCTGCCCTCAGGTGCCTTGGAGAATAGTTTGACTCCCTCTTCTTTGTGGCAACCCCCGAGATATTGGAACACTGCTATCATGTCTCCCCAAAGTTCCAAAGGATCTTTACAGAAGTAAGTTGCCTCTGTAGCTTAATTTTATTTATTTCCTGCTTATTTGTTACTCTAGGATATATTCCCTAAAAATCGAATCAGATTATATGCAAAGCCATTTTAAACAAATGAAATGTAGGGTTATTGCAATAAGTCTGGAAATTATTTCAGATGACCTACTTATTGAAAAATTAATTCCATTTCTGCATTGCTATTGTCTTGCTTGGTAACTTGATTTATCACAAATTGAAGCATTTGATATTAAAGCTGCTAGAGGATAGTGAATATACTGTATTAATGTATTATTTTTTTCAAAAAAATCATTTTTAAATGGCAAAATCTGACACTTTTTTGACATTAAAGGAATTATAGTGGATTTCACTGTCACTAGTACTTGATACAGCTATTAAAATATCAGATAAATATCACATTGCAATAACCAAAAGATGCATTCAAAGGAAGGAAAAATGACTAGAAGTTTCCTAGAAAGTGACAGCATTTTGAGAAAGTGGCTTGGGAGCATAAAAACAGGAGGCAACAAAAGTTGATGAAGAGTATCTAAATTCCACTTTTATTAGCAATTTCCATTTCTTCCCTCTACATGCATGGACCTATTTAATTAAGAAGAGAAAGTTATTTGTTAGAACAATGATACCTAGTGAGTAGTGAGGATATCAGGAACAATTAAGACGATGGTTTATTAAGAAATAGTTCTTAAATTTAGAAGAGAAAAAGGAAGGATGCAGAATTAGTTTGGGTAGAGAATAGTCAACAAATAGCAAAAGGCACTAAAAAGTATAATACAAAAGCTTGCAGTGCAATTGTACCTAGTACTATTGTTTCACAGTACAACATTATGAACATCGGATTCCACTTCCGGTTTCTGTGGATGACGGACATGTTGTCTGCCGTTCGCCGTCCTGGTGACCTCCCCCGACTCATGGGGGGGGCACAGGGTGCCTTGTAGGGGTGTCCTGCCGAGGGGGCGGCTTGCTGGAGCCCCCTGGAGCGGCGGCGGCTGCAGGGGGGCTGCCAGCTTTGCCCTAGGCACCAGGAGGCTTTTGGGGGGTGCGCTTGCCATGCGCGCCTTCGTCCTGAGGAGATCGGAAGAAAACACTCCATGTGAAGGCAACAGCAGAAATGCGGTGAGGGGGGAATTCCTCCGGGGTCTTTTTCTTACTTCTTTGAACAACTAAGTAAAGAAGGATTAGCAGCTTTCTGAAGACTCTTTGATCTCGGCAAAGTGTTAAGATTGGAAAGGGGGGTCTTTCTTCTCCCCCTCTTGGAAAAGCAACTTTAAACGATCTCTCTCTCAGAGGAGAGAGAGAGAATTGGGAAAAAACTCTTTGATATTCACTTCTTTCAAGCAATGGGGTAATGACTCTCTTGAACAATTGTGAAAGAAAGAAAGTGAACTGACCTAATAAGCTATGAATGGAAACTTTTTGAATGATTGTTCTCCGATCCCCTGAGAGGGCTGAGCCAAAATGGCACTTCTTCCCCCATTTTTGCTGCCGTTACAAATGAACTGTTGTCTTTGAAAAATCTTCTGGGTTGGAACTATAAAACCCTGGTGAACCCTAGAGGAATCTCTCTATACAATCTTCTTTGGATTGGGGAAACTTGACTGCAACTAGAGGGGAGCTGTATTGAAGACTGATATCTCACACTGGACCTTGACTGCCTGCAGACCTCGCCTGACAATGCATTCCTATAGACGCCATCTTTTCTGTCTAGACTTATAAACTTTCTCTGAACTTCACAATGCCTGCGAAAAAGGCTCCCATTCCTAAACCAGCCTCGGCTCCATCTTCTTTTGTTTCAAGTCCTGTTCCACAACAAACACAACTATCTTCCTTTTTAATAATAATAAATAATAATAATAACTTTTATTTCTAGACTGCACCCTTTCCTAAGCAGGACTCGGGGCGGTGTACAGTCATGTTAAAACCATATACAAATACATAGACATGAACATAGACATAGACATAGACGTGGACGTAGACAGAGGAGGTGAAAAATATACTGTACAATTCTTAGTTAAAATACAAATATTAAAATTCCCTTAAAAATTCCCCAATAAAATGTTTGCCAGGAGGTGGAAGATGGAACTGTCAATCAGCTAAGCCAGCTAGTCGGAACAGGTGAGTCTTGAGCTTCTGTCGGAAGGAGCGGAGGTCATTGGTAATTCTAATATCGGGAGGGATGTCATTCCAGAGGGTTGGGCGCATCACAGAGAAGGCTCTACTCCTAGGCGTCACCTGCTGGCACTGCTTGGCGGATGGCACCTGGAGGAGTCCCTCCCTGTGAGAGTGGATAGGTCGTAGGGATGTATGAGGTAAGATGCGGTCCCGCAGGTAACTAGGTCCCATGCCATGGAGCGCTTTGAAGATAATAACCAACACCTTGAAACGCACCCGAAAAACCATAGGCAGCCAGTGCAGCTCGCGCAGGAATGGTGTTATGTGGGAGTATCTTGATCCTCCCATGATAACCCGCGCGGCCGCATTCTGAACTAGCTGCAGTCTTTGGGCGCATCTCAAGGGGAGCCCCATGTAGAGAGCATTGCAGTAGTCCAGGCGAGACGTCACCAGCGCATGAGTGACTGTGCGTAGGGCGTCCCGATCCAATAGGGGGTGCAATTGACGCACCAGGCGAACCTGATGGAACGCCCCCTCGCCACGGCTGTCAGATGGTCATCCATCGACAGCCGGGCATCAAGGAGGACGCCCAGATTGCGCGCCCGTTCCACGGGGGGCAATAATTTGCCCCCTATGGCCAGTGATGGCGTCAACTGGTTAAATCGGGGCACCGGTAGCCACAGCCACTCAGTCTTGGAAGGGTTGAGTTTAAGTCTGTTGTCCCCCATCCAGACCCGCACGGCTTCCAAACACCGGGACAACATTTCGACAGCCTCGTTGGGTGGTTTGGGGTGGAAATGTACAGCTGTGTTTTTGGTTTTTACAACCAAAAGCCTCCGAGGGGCAACAGCAGTCTCAAGAAATGTTTCAACAAATGTTCCAGACACTCTTAAAGGGTCAGGACGAAATAAAAAAAAGTTGGCGGACTTAACGGAAGAACTCAGAGAGAATAAACAACAGACTTTACAAAATAGCCAGAAAATAGATGCTCTGGAGGAGGGTGCTGTGGGGGTGGGAGAAGAGATGAAGGCTTTCCAATATATATATATATATATATATATATATATATATATATATATATATATATATATATATATATATATATATATATATATATATATATATATATATATATATATATATATATATATATATATATATATATATATATATATATATTTGTTTTCTGAGGTTTTCGCGGGTGTTTGTATGTATGTCTTTGGTTGTTCGGGTTTTCTCCCGCGTAGAATTGGAAGTATCTTCACGACGTTTCGATGAAGTCTCATTCATCATCTTCAGGCTGCTGCTTCCGGCTTGGTGCTTCTGGCTTGGTGCTTCCAGGAGGCACCAAGCTGGAAGCACCAAGCCGGAAGCAGCAGCCTGAAGATGATGAATGAGACTTCATCGAAACGTCGTGAAGATACTTCCAATTCTACGCGGGAGAAAACCCGAACAACCAAAGACATACATATCTATCTATCTATCTATCTATCTATCTATCTATCTATCTATCTATCTATCTATCTCTCTCTCTCTCTATCTCTATCTCTATCTCTATCTCTATCTCTATCTCTATCTCTATCTCTATCTCTATCTCTATCTATCTATCTATCTATATATATATATATATATATATATATGCTGGGATTGAGAATTATATGGAAAAAATGGAATTTGAAAGGATGTCTCTTTTTCTTAGATTTCAAAACATACCTGAAATGGAGGGTGAAGACTTAAGGGAGATTATGATAACAATGCTAGCAGTTTATATTAAAAGAGATAAACAACAGCTTGGGTGGGATATGGATTTGATATATAGAATTAACTCAGCATATGCTAGAACACACAATGTTCCAAGGGAAGTTCATGTTAAATTTTTTAGAAAGACTGCAAGAGATGAGATTCTAGGAGTTCAAAGGGGGAAACCTTTAAGGACAAAGAAATAACCATTCTGAAACAGATACCAAAAAGAATAAGAGATAAGAGGAAGAAATTCTTCTTTCTAACTAAAAAATTATATGAAAAAAATATCTGGTTCAGGTGGTTAATTCCAGAAGGCTTGTTGATTTTCTGGGAGGGGGGTAGAATGAGAATTAATACAGTAGTGGAGGCAGAAACCTTCATGGAAAAACACAAGAACCTCCTAGCCGAAACAAGAGACACTGCACAAGACATGAAGGG
The DNA here is from genome assembly GCF_964273705.1 of Natrix helvetica. NCBI lineage: Eukaryota > Metazoa > Chordata > Lepidosauria > Squamata > Natricidae > Natrix > Natrix helvetica. Next base: position 54,588,098 of record NC_138551.1, on the reverse strand, counting down.
GGGAGGAGCCATGGCTCAGCCAACAGACAGGGGAGAAGAGACAGCAATGAGACTTAGGTCACAGAAATGATTTAAAAACACATTGCAATTGTTAATACAATGAAATGGTTAGAAGTGATATAAAGTATGGTTGAAGATGTTAAAGAATTTGAAGTAAACCTAAACTGTTAATATGTATGTAATAATGATATTTTGATATATATAAAATAAGAGAGAGATGTAAGACCCCGGGGAAGTACCACCTTCCGTATGATGTAGCTGTCAAAAATTTTCTCCACATTTATGTACCCTTTTCCCCAAAATACTTGAAAAAACCAATAAAACTTTTTTTTAAAAAAACATTATGAACATCATTTCCCCTCAAATTATTCTTTCTCTTGGAACACACACACACACACACACACACTTACTTCATTCATATATAGAATACATGCATAAAGCACACTGATGAAAATATAGGACAGGGTCATTAGCTATTATAGGGTAGATCATCTAAGAACTTGATTGGCTGATGCCATTTAAGTTCCAAACATTTATGTATCATAAGATTGCTAGGGAGAGTACCTTTCAAGTCCCTTCCTGATTGAATGTTATCATCACAGACCATGGGATGTGCCTCTTCCATTACTACCTGTCCTTTGGAATAGTGCTCCACCTGAGATTAGATCAGCATTAACACTGTTGACATTTAGAAATGCTGCACAGCCCTAGTTACTTTGCAAAGACTTCAGGAATTGCTAGGATAGTGAGTTCCTGCCCTTCAGTATGTGATTGTTAGTGAGAAGGCTATTCCTTGGTGTGACAAATGATTATTTCTTGTAAATTTGTTTATTAGATTTTATTGTTTTAATCTTTCTTGTTTACCATATTGGAGTATATATTGCTTAGAGTAACTTAAAATTGAAATACCCAGTAAGCTTAAATAAGTAAGTAAGCAAATAAATGGTAAATATTTCTAGTTGAAGCTATACCAGAAGATTTTAAAGGTCCAAGGAATTGCAAAGGTTCTGCGCTAGCCCAAAGATAGATGAAGGTAGGTTATTTTTTTTAAATACTCTTTTTCTAAGAAGCTCAGGTGGTTTGCTGTATGTATGTATGTCTGTATGTATTTCTGTCTAAAATGTTTTTGTTCTACTAAAATGGTACTAAGGAAAGAGGCTCATATGGACTAGAAGAAATCTGATGCTTAAATGCACACCTTTATGATAATCAAACTTATAATACCTATGCTCTGCACTTAAATTAACCTTCCTGCTGATAGGCAAACAATAAAATGTTAATTAAATACTATAATGACTTCTATATCACCAGAGTGCATTCTAATAACCCAAAATTGGGCTCCCACCTTTCTAACTTTCCAGAAGGCCTTACAAAACTGGCTTTTCCCACTTGTATTGGGATAAAATGAGACTTCAGATCAATGTTGTAGGGATGTTTATGTGTTGATGCGTGTTGGTTTAGGATTCCAGAGCATTTTGGTTGTTGTTTGCTTGCTCCAGATATTTGTTATTTTGCTGTGAGCAGTTATAGTTCATAAGATTGGTAGCTACAAAGATCTGATGAATAAATAAACAAATTTCACAACATGGTCTCATATATGATCTTTTGCCTCCTCGACTTAAGGCTAGGTTAAAATATTACCTGGCCACACATTTCTTTTCAAAAACATATTTGCATATATGATACTAACTGAATAAGAAACAAGAAACCAAGAAAATCTTCTAATCATTTCTCAGAAAAAGACCTGGAACTATTTGCTTTGTTCCATTTAATGTGGCCAAATTAATGTTATATTGTAGAGTATCATATCCATGAGATAAAGCATTGCTCTGAGGTTGGTATTTGGCCTTTTGCCTTAATTTTTTTTATTTATTTAAAGGTCATCCTAGCCTATTTAGTCAAGTAAGGTGCAAAAGACACATAGTATGGAAAAGGAATTCTCTGGCTATGGAATCTTCTAGCTCTTCTTTGGATAATCCTACAATAAACAAAATAAATTGTGCAGATAAGATGTGGTTTTTTAAAAGTACTATCACTGTACTAGATAGTACTAAAAGTACCATCACTGTATCACTATAATGAACTCTGTTTGGATGTATAATTTGGTCGTGCATAAATAATAGGTATTTCACATATCCTGGTTTTGTGAAAAAAAATGTTTTCATGAATAAAAGCAGATTTAATTTCTTATTAAGTAAATAATTAAGATATTTAAATTACGTTTTGAATTGTGCCTAAATTTAAGAGCAGAGAAGTTGGGTGGAAGTTCTTTTTTTAATTTCACTATTGTAAAGAGACATCCTCCAACAATTTTTCAAGGGCAGATTTCCTCCCCAATAATGACATGAGCAAAAAGGCCAATGGAAAGACTTTTTTAAGTAGAATAAACCCACATCCTAAGTATCCTAAATAAAATAAAGCCATCATATACATGGTGGGTTAATTCTCCTTGGAGTATCTAGGAATCAAATCATAAATTAAGTTTCTTTGGATTTTTCCTTTGGATGTTAATTGAAGCTTTGGATTTGAAGTCAGGGAGAATGTAAGACTACTAGAAAATGTTGTACAATGAAATGCAGGTTATTCACTTCCATCATTTGCCACCTATGACAAAATCATACTTATGTCAGTTTCTTCTACAAAATGTGATAAATTCAGTCCCTATTAAAAATGCCAAAAGCCTCTTCTTTGGAACTGATCATATCATTCTTTGCGCCTTGACACATATAGGTGGTCACAATTAGATTTTTTTTCAGTCTTTGGACAATTGCTGATGGTGGATGATATTAACAAAAGCACTTTGTCCTGGACTAATAATTTCCATCTCCACTGACGTTCCTGATGTTGGCACCCATTAGTGCTTCATAAGTTGTGGCATTAGAAATTGAAGCTCAGAAATGTACACATTGAGTAGACTAGGAGAAAGATAACCACTGCCTGTTAGTGTTTTTGACGTCAACCTTATTTTCAAAGCAGTCTAATACACACATGCACATAACCCAACATCTGAACTTTCCATTCCAACTGGACTTCATTCTTCAGTAGAAGTAAATGAGAAGTTTCCAGTATTTGGTGACATCTGTTGACATTTGGAGAACATTATAGCTGTCATGAGGAGTTTGGTCAGTTACAAATTACCCATGTATGAGAAAGAAAACAAAGGTATGAAGGAGAAATCTGTGTGGGTCTAGAAACATCCCCTCCCCAAATAAAACTTAAAGCTACATCTTTGTAGCCATAGGTATGTTTATTTTTACTGAACTGAATTTTGTTCATTTTTTAAAAACAACAACGAAAGTGGTGGTGGTGATGATAATGATGATGATGGTTTGGGGAATGGAATTCGGCAGATATTTAGGAATATGTTAGTGGAGAACACACTGAGGTCTTGAAAACAAATTTGGGAAATAAAGGAAGATTTGGATTCTCTGGATTAGGCCCTTTAGTTCGTAGGATGTCTCTATGCATTCAATTCTGAAACTTACTTAATCTTTATCCTATACAATTTAACCATTTTAGAAATAACATTTATTCTAAACAAGTACAAGCAACAATTAGCTTCTGTATATAGGAAAAGGATTCACTGTTACAATGAGAGGCACTTAAAATGTAAGTGTATTGTCCCTTATTTATGTGTTCATTTACATTTGAAATGTGATTTAAATAAAATATATTTAGGGAACAGTGAAATCTATCCAAATTATAAAATGCATATATCCAATTCTAAATTTCAGTACTCAAGTTTATCTCTGTCCCATCATTTCTATGGAAGTGCTAAGAGATGTCTAAAGTTAAACTAAAGTTAGCAATGATGATTAATAGAATAGCAACCACTGGAAATATTATCATGTATATGAAATTGACATTCCATTCTGCTCATAATAGTAACCAGAATGAGCCTCAACTTGACTAATCTTAGTAAATAAGCAGTCCTGGTCAGAATTCACTATTCTAATATATAAATGACATTGAAAAAGACAGACAAATAGTAGTCTATTCTTTAACTATAATGTTTGTAACTTCTTTCTTTATATAAGAGTATTTTCAGAAACGTATTAGCAGGTATGTGCTGATCTCTAACTTAAACTACTAAAGTTTTAATTAAAAACCAGAATACTTCAGTACTGCGTGCTATAAACTTTACTATCTGTTTCCCGTCAAAGGTGGAAAGAAAATTACAACTACTTCTTCATTTTATTTTAATTAAAAGTAGTTAGATGGCCATGATCGCCTTTCTTCCACTTTTGTTATTTAATGGCCATTAAAGTAACAGAATTGAAGGGCTATTTAGCATTCTGTGAAATCACTGATGGTTAAATACAGCAATGGGAGCTTGGCTTCCGGGGATAGATCTGATTAATTAATTTAATGTGTAAAGGAAATTGCCCTCTGTCCAGGCTAAAAGCATACTGCCAGAGGAATGGTATGCAGGGGAGTTCTTTCTATGGACATATCCAATTTTCTAATTTCATTTATCCCTGGTCTAAAAGAAAGTGGACTCAAATGCAATTAATGAATGTTTTGTTGTATTTTCTGCCCTGTATAGTAGTCTTGTTTTTTTCTTTTAGGAGCCATGTTATCACAGTGAAGTTTTCTATGCTCCAGCTGATCTTCTTGGCTTATCGTAAGAAGCACCTTTGAACACATACTATCTAAGCTTAACTATAGAGAGAGTTAATATACAGCCTGTTCACAGGGGTCAAGAACAACAATCTTCGCAACTAACAATTCCAATATGAAATATGGGACTCAGAGACACCCAACCTGAAGTTCCAAGATCAAAGGCAACCCCCCCCCCCAAGTCTTGAGTGTGACTGCTCATAGATTTTCCAAAAGTAGTTCTGTAATGTAATAGACAAAGACAATTATTAAATTAATAAGATGGTATAATCTTATTATCTAAATTCTACGAGTTTAGAATTATTATTAATAATGAATATGAAAGCCATTAACTATAAGAATTACTACTACCATCACAAATAATAAATGTGGAAAAAAAATAAACTAAACTTCAATTTTGTCCTACCTCTATCCTATGCTCTACCACTCACAAGCTGTTAGCCTCATGGGGCAAACCAGAACCAGATTAGCTACTTATACTTATTATAAATATACACTGGCAAAATCTTGCAAGTCTGAAAGTACAATTCAGATTGAAAACATTATATTGTTAAAAAATATCACGTGTTGCTCCAAGGACAGTGACAAGGACACTTCATATTTGGTGAACAATTAACCTACATTCATGCATACATTATTTTTCCTCCAAACACCCAGTGGACATATCTGCCATTACACACATGTCTGTGTTCTACTGCAATCCCCATTTGTTTTCATCCTGAAGGACACTGAGGTTCTGGCATTGGTTAATACTTGTAAATTTAATTTAACTTTATTTAAAAGAAATGACCTCTGAGGATCATATATGTGTGTGGGGGGGTCTTGCACACATGTGCAGGTTGGGGGGATGATTGCATTGCGGGTGTGGGGCATGCAGGCGCATGCTATCATGCGCACATGGACAATTTTGGCATGCATTTATAAAAAGGTTTGCCATCACTGATATATATTGTGGCTTTTGAACAATGAGTTTTTGAACAAATCTTCTATTCAAACCAATGTGGGTGAACCAGTTGCCAAGCTTTTCAATTTTGATCATGTGATCATGGGAATGCTGTAATGGTCACAAGTGTGAAAAAAATGGTCATAAGTCACTTTTTCAGTGCCATAATAACTTTGAATGGTCACTAAATGAACTCTTGTAAGTCAAGGACTATCTGTAATATCTTAAACCTTTTAGGGCAATTATGTCTCTAATACCTTTGGAAAAACTTTCCAGTCTTAATCCTGGCTAATTTCAGGTCATTGGGAAAATGATCCAAACAGTTGCTTTGTAAGACAGCTACAGGTATGGGATCAAATTCTAATTTTTCAGTTTCTATTTTTGCAAGTAGGAATTGTTAATACCATTTTTATATATGATTATAAAAAAAGTAAAACTTGAAAAAAAATATTGTATACGATTATTGTCCGCTGGGCTTATTTTAAACCCGACGTTGTAGGCTGTAAGAATGAAGGGTGACATTTTCTATAGTTCATCAAAGTAATACTATCCACTATCCATTACCTGCAAGTATAGAAACTTGGCCAGGGTAAAAGAATTCCAACCATACATATTTCTAACCAGTTTACATAAAAGGCTATAAAGTTGACACATGTCAACTTTACTATTTTGCCTCAGTAGCATTCACATAAAACTAGACTTTGAGTTCCAGGATAAGTAGTGAGCAAGGACAGCTGGTAGCAGCTACAGTAATATCCATAACCACAATGATACAGGGAGAAAATAGAATACAAGTAGCTTGAATGGTGGACCACCATCAATAATTAAAGAAGTCAGTATGAGGTGAGTCTACTGATCAATCTGAGAGGTTACTTTGATTTTCAGAAAAGGAAATATCTTCTGAGAGATCAATAATCCTATGACGAAACAGAGTAGATACAACTTCCTATAAATTAATAACCTTATGTTCAAAACAACCAAAAATACATATCCAGCAGATAGATCATTTTTGGTATAAATTCTGCATGGTTTTTCTTGAGGCTCTAGTTAAATAGGCATAGAAAGCAGTGCTTGATGCCAACTAATAGGGAGTTCCCACAGTTCAGCTTTAAATACTCCATTGTATATATCCCAGCTTTAAATACTCCATTGTATATATCATTAAAAAGGAATTGTAAATTGTCTTTTACAATAAAACTTGTGCCGGGAGAGAAGAAAAATATCACTTCTGCAGTGGAAGAACAAGATGCCTTGAGCCTGCAAGGGATGAGACAGAAGTGGCATCATGGTGACATGTCCCTTAAAAGTTATTATTAAGATATCTTTGCATTGCAGAAAGTAGGGCATGAAAATGGGATATTCTTTGAAAGCTCAAAAATTAAATTTCCTTCTTTCTGGCTGATTATTACCAGGCTTAATGGGCTTCCTAAGTTGTATAATTAAATGCTAGCTCTACAATTCATGCCTATAAAAAATTAAGTGTGGTATGGGCATCTTTAAACAGGACCTATTTCACATTTGTTCTTCTATAGATCAGAATAAACTATTCCACAGAGCCAAAGATATGATCTTTGGCTGACTTTTCTTTGCCATTCACTCTATTAACTCTGAAGAGTTTTATTTTAATTCTGTTAAAATTTGTTCAGTGGATTAATTGAAGAGGAAAAGAGCATATTTTAGAAATCCTCTGTTAGATACTAGCTTCAGGTATAATGGTTTCCACCAAGGTCCTCTGTTACGGCGGGAACAGAAGTTTAATCTCATTGGTCAAAGGGTCTGACAGCTCCCTATAAAAGGGCTGCTGTCAGACTCGACCTTCTCTGGATTGTTCATACTTGTTCTGTTACAATAAAGAGCTGTTGTTACCATTAGTCTGTGTGTGCCTTTCCATTATCCAATCTAACACTGGCGACGAGGATGGGATTGGAAGGCAACTAGGCGAACCAAAAAGAGCATAGTAATCCAGCAAGTAAATCCAGCCCAACATTACATTCATTGACTTAAGCTTTATAAACCTATGCAGAAGAAATTTATATCTGGGTAGGAAGAGGGCCTTGTTTCATTATAAAACTACTTGTCATTCCCCTGTCGGAGCCTGAATCTGCAGGGGAAGATGAAGTGGAACTTGAGCTGAAAGAGATTGAGGGGGTAGCTTCGTTGGTGTCAGAGGAACATGGGGAAGGCCAGGGCCTTTCAGTATTAGAACAACTTGTAGACAGGGAGTAACAGGGACAGGATGAATATGAGAGACAGAGCTCAGGCAAGGAGCAAGGAACACCCTATCCTGATCCGAGAGTACGGAGACTAGAGAGCAGTCAAGAACAGCACAGACTCAGCAGGCTACTTGGGAGAAGAGTGCTCCACCCATTTTCACAAAGCACACCTGGGAAATGAGACTTAAGGAGACGCTGTGGGGAGGGGCATTTGTCAGGAACCAATGCTGTGTTCCTGAAACATTAATGCCAGCGTTTGAACTTTCCAAGAGTCCTTGCATTCTTTTTGGCTTTCTAGACTAATTAACTGGATCCTTTGCTTCCTGAACTCCTTGATTTGCCCTGCTGGATGTATTGCTGTGCAGCCTTGGTGTAGACAGTGCCGTGCTAGGCTATTTGCAGCCAGTGGCTGCTTGAGGTAAGCGTGGGCGTTTGTCATCACTTTGCTCTGATACTTGCCAGAAATGTGGGAGCGTTTGAGGAAATTTGGAGCAATAAAGGGGTGGTTTGAACTGCCAGCTGCCTGTGTGATCTCTGTGCCGTGCTCTGGGTCATCACACTATTGCACTGATGATATTACTTAGCTTGGTAATGAAACGTTTGCAAGAAAACAGCCAAGCTGAGGGACTACCAAAGACCACACTTTTTAAGGGCAGAAACCACCCAAAAATATTTTGCAGTCAGATAGTCTTCTAAATCTAATAAAATATGTAAATATGTAAATTATGTTTAATTTTATTTTTCCCATTATAAATGTCTTTAATTTTACCACTCTGTATGGAAATAGGACAGCAATTATATCCATTTTTTTACTTGGAATTCATTCCTATTAAATACATCCGATCAGGTCTCTAAGCATGCATATAATGTCACTGTCAGTGTGAGTAACCCTCAAGGCTCATATTGCCATTATGTAAGAATCTGAATAGAACTGCCAAACAATACATGGAACTCAAAATGTAGGTCATGTGAACACCATATGTATATCCTTACTTAATGATATGTCCAAAATTAATTGTGTAATTAGTAGTATTAGTAGATGCCATCCAGTTTTCTCTTTCTCCTAGGTGAGCCTGTTGACCTGTCTTCTATCAGATCCCTTCCAAAGTCTACTTTATAGGTAAAATAAATTGCTTTTCTTTATATAAAAATACAGTGAATAAAAGAACATGTGAAACTACAGGTACAAACAGGTGTGGGCTGCTACAGGTTTGCCCGGGTTTGGGTGATCCTCTAGCGAAGATTCTGCGTGGTTTGGTGAATCCCAAATCCCACTCCTGGCTGTCCCCGCCCACCCTTCCCCTCCCCTCCCAGGGGCCTCCACGTGGCCTGTTTTGGATGCTAGGTAAGTGCAGGGCCCATGTGGATGTTTGGGGAGGGTGAAAAATGGGTCTCCTGGAGGCTCTGGAAGGCTATAAACGGGCCTATTTCTGGTTTCTGGAGGGCTTCCGGAGTCTAGGGGAGGCCATTTTTGTCCTCCTTGAGGTTCTAGGAAAGCCTCCAGTGCCCTTGGAAGGCAAAAACACCTCCCCTGCCATGGTGCTGATTAGGCACACCCACCATGGCCACACCCACCCAGCAACTGGCAGAAAACCCCTTTGCTAAAATTTTTGAAACCCACCCCTAAGTACAAACAATTGGACCATACCAGTTAGAATCATCAAGTTCAGTGCATCAGTGAAAAAGGAACACAGACATTGCAGTCTAAACTTTACATTCCAAATGCCATTACCCAACTAAACACTAGAAAACCCTGGTTTTCTCACTAACAGATTCTTTTTGCACATCAGTGGACACTTTTGCCATTTTGAGAATATAAGCATTCTCCCAAATGCTGCCTTGGAGGGGATTAGCTTATTCACAAAGTTGTCCTGGTAGTAGTCATGAGCATAACTGCTCATGACTACTACCAGGACAACTTTGTGAATACACTACACTACACTACTATCATATAGAAAAGCAAATCTGCTCTAGCCTATGGCTACTGGACCTGGATTGCTAAATTCCAGATGATTGGTAAATGGCAGCAGGTGTTAGAGTTTTGTAGTCTTGTTGCCATCTAGTGGTCTTCTGGGATTTAGTAGCCCTGTCTAGTCCTGCTTCCCACATACACCCATCTCGACCTCTATATTTTCTCTGCTGCTCCACTTTGCCTTTGTCACTTGTGATAAAAAAAGCTGGTCTCACTTCTAAGTAACATTAGAGCCTCATTATTTTAATCTTCTGTGACAGCATGCAAGGCACCCCAAGGAGCTGTAAATAAGTACAATCCCAAAACAAACTTTTGTTTTGCATCATGCCACCCTTCCATTTAATTCTTTTTTAATTATAAAAGTGCAGTTCTTTTATTTTTTTCCATAGAAAAAGCAACCTTTTATTTTTAAATGAAGAGGAAATTATAAGAGTGCATTTAAGGACGTCACTGAAATGATTGTTGAACTGCTCTCTACTTCTGGAACTCTCAGCTATTAAAGATCAAACCTGCTCCCATCAGCACCATAGAGAAGAAAGAATGACCAGCAGTGATTTTGAAGTAGTGAAGTAAAGTGTTTCTCTGATATAGCCTCTCTCTCTCTTTTTAGACTGTACTTCTCTAACTAGCCATTAAAAATATTACCTTCCTTCCACCTGCATAACCTCTCTTAGATTCTATTTCTGGACACATTTGTGTGTGAGAGAATTTGAGGAGGTTGGATTATTGTACAGAAATAGATATAGAAATAGAGTTCAGAAGGGTTCTTCACCATGTGTTTTGCATTTATAGGATAACCCCTGCATATTAAACCTATTTATCTGGTAATGCAAATTGCACAGCACATGCTATGTTAATGAGAGGAAAAAATAGGATGCCTCTTTGTACATTTTTTTCAAGAAAGGTTAAAAAGCTTGAATTATTAGGAAAACATTCCTGCTCCCCTTTTTGGCAAATGCTCCTGACTTTACATAGGCTATCAGTAGTGTTTAAGCACCTGGTGAACTTCACAAGCAATCACCTGTGCTTTTAATAGAGGAGTCATGTGAGAAACCCAGCACTTTGCTATCAGACTTCACTAACAAAGACTTACAAATAAGGATCAGAGAGCCATCGGCAAATATGGTAAATAATTCAACTTTCCATCATTCTGACTAACAATCAGAGGAAAGCACTTCCATCCTTCCACTAGCTAGCCTGATAAGGGAGGTGGAATCTGTCAGAAATGATTAAAGCTGGTCCTTTATAACAAGCTTTCCTTGTGTTAGGGCTGGTAACCATGAATCTGTACTTGCTTAGCAACATATATTGTTTCCATTTTCCTGTCGATTTGTTCTGTGAGCTGTTGTTACACATTTTGGGGCTAGTAAAAAGCATTGAGCAAGCATGAAAAATCAACCTGAAGAAGGCCATCATCTCAGTGATGCCTAAGAAAATAGTCCTTAATTTAAATCTCCATCTCTCTCTCTCTCTCTCTCTCTTTCTCTCTCCTCCCTCTCTCCCTCCCTCTTTCTTATCTATTTATCTAAAAATGTGACACAGAAATGTGACATATCAGGAAGAAAAAAGCACACAGATTTTAAGTATGAATCAACCAGTGGACATGCATAATTAAACAGCATTCAGTATAAAAGGCAATACAATAAATGAAAGTTAATAAAACACATACTGTACAGCATGTGAAATACCAGTCATGCATGCTTAATTCATATTGTTCTTGTCTTTTGGAGTAAGAAATAATAGAGGGTAGAAAACGAATAAGAAATAATATGCAAAAGTAAAATACAAGACATAATACCGTGAATGGCAAACCTATGGCAACCTGTGCCACTGGTGGCACAGAGAGACCTCTCTGCGGACATGCCAGCTGTCACCCCAGGCCATCTCCACCATGCATGCACATGCATCTCCTGACAGCCAGCTAGTCTTCGAGTCTCTGTTGTGCATGTGTGGGGGTGGGGCACATGTGGGGGACATACATGTGCATGCACGAGGGGGCTTGCATTGCATTTTGGGGCCTCATGCAGTGCTCCCGTACCCCATTTTGGCTTCCAGGTTGGTGCAGGAAGATTTCCAAGTCCAAAACAAACCCATTGCATCTTTCTATCATGTCCATATGCAGCTTCATTCATTTTTTTTAACTTCTGACCTATTTTTCAGGACCTTGTTAATTCTTATTATTACTCTTCTCGTCCCTCTTGTTTCATTTCTTCTCCTTTCATTTTGACCATAATTCATCCTCTCTGCATAACCAAACAACTTCTTTTAAACTATCCACTCACTTTTACATTCAGCCTCTACTTATTTAGCACTCTGATCCTTTTTTTTTTAATCAAACACATATTTGGAGTACCTATTTTGCACTGTATCCAAGTTACGTTTAGATTTTTTTTCCTGATATGCTCAACTTTCACTTTCATACTAAGTAGGCACAAAAAGTTCTGTTGTGGGTACTGTTATGTATTATAGTTTTCTCTCTGGTCTGTTCCACCAGAGGGCGCTGTGCTCATTGCTGATTGGTTCCTGTTTTGACAGCCGGCATATATAAAGGCTGTCAAAGCAGGGCTCAGATGTTGCCTGTTAGCTGAAATGCGCGAAGTGTGAATTGCCGCGTTTGGCAACCTGTTACCATTAAAGCTGTTAGCTGCTTGAAGTCCTGGCTCGCCTCCTATCTGTCCACCCGAGTTCTCCCTAGCTAGAACATGTACAGCCTTTTTTTTTAACCACAGACCATATTCTATTTACTACCTTTTAGTCACCAATTGTACATCATACACTTTTCTCTGTGATATTCTTATCTTTTTAGTAAGTGTTCTACCTACTTGGTCTATTTTGCCACTATATATTCTTGTATACTATTTATGTTGTAAAATACAATTACCTTGGTCTCTGATAGTATATGAATTTATATATTGTTTTCCTCATAGTTAGCCATTAGCTTTTAAACTTATTTCACAAAATATTCCATAATTCCAGCCAATTCATTTTAACATACATTTTCTCTCAGCAACAAATGTATAACAGACTTCGCTTTTCAAATACACAGACTTGATAAAAAGGAAAAGATGGTGACACAGACTTCATAAAGTCTTGACACAGACTTGATAAAAAGCAAAAGATGGTCTGACCACTCCCTCTCTGGTATAAAGTCACAAGGCACTCCCCTATTTTTCCATCACCTCTTCTACTTTTTAAATCCTGCCAGACACTTTTTCTGAAGCAGTTTTGAGCAACTGACCACCCCACAGATTTTGCATTCAGTCTATAAATAAAGATGCAGTAACAACATCAGACACAATTGGGTTTATGGTGCATTAAGTAAACAGAGAGAGAGAGAGAGAGAGAGAGAGAGAGGGAGGGAGGGAGGGAGGGAGGGAGGGAGGGAGGGAGGGAGGGAGAGAGAGAGAGAGAGAGAACCATATCTTCCATTTTCTAATTACATTATCTCCACCTGGAAATTTACCATTTATCAACATTCTCATCACAGATATGCCTTCTTTTCATTTTTTTTCTTGGAGACTAATATTTATAGTTGTTGTTTCCACCCTTTGGCATATAAACTGTTATTTTCTTAGACATAACTAAAATGCTTCTTGAAGAATTCCCTCACTCCACTTTCATCCCCTATCATTTTATTCTTAATTTCATTCGCACAGCTGAAAGCTCTTATGTCTGGTCCTCTTTATCCACTTTCAACAAGTTTTTATTTCCAGCAACATCACTCTGTAATTTCCTTGCCTCTTTTAATCTTAACCATATCTTGTTCTCTTTGACTACAATCTTTGTAATTTACCCTTTTCTGTATGTATATATTATACAATGTCTTCCTTTTATTCTTGCTTTCTGAATTTTTTTCTCTTCCACAGCTTTTTCATCTCATAATTCCACCATATATTCAGTTTCATACTTCCCATTAGCATGACTCCACTAACCACAGGGGCACTCTGCAATATAATCCTTTTCACCTTATATCAAGCATTGTGTACATACTCGCTTTCATATCCATTTCCTCTCCTTTCTGCCTGTATGTGGGTGAATTGGGAGTTGACCTATCTTCTAAGATTGTTTCATATTTTCTATTCTTGGTAAATTTGATTCTGACCATTCAGCATGAACAGCCAGATGGGATCTGTGGAGAATGCAGGAAAGGTGAACTAGATGTCAGCCCTTCTCAATAATAACACCACTGTTTGGAAAAACTTTGCCCTAGAGGTGTATCTGGTACCAATACTTCTCTCTTTTTTTAAAAAAAATGATTGTATTTCAATGGCCAATTTCAATTGGCCAGTGGTAAGATTGTGAACAGCCCCTGAGTTATTTGGTTGGGATTTTCTATATTTTATGATGTTTCTAAGACTTGAGTGATAATACTTTAATTCTCCTTTCTTTTATTCCTTTCCTTTTCTTTCATACCTGTTTTATTTACCTTTTTGCTGATAACTATTCTTAATAATACCCAAAAATTGCTGTACCCTCGTTTAGAACGTGCACCCAGGCTTCCTCCTCCATTCCTGCTTCCCCAATCTGAGTCGTTTCTCCCCAGCACGCCCAGGCTTTCTCTTCCATTCCTTCCTCCCCGATCTGAGCCATTTCTCCCCAGTGCACCCGGCTTTCTCCTCTATTCCTGCATCCCATGCCCTCCCTGATCTGCAGAGATTAGTGAAGGCCCCATGCATGCCTGGCAGAGACCCGAATACTAGCTGGCCGGCAGAGGTGCACGCATGTGTGCGGTGGAGCTGGGCTGGGTGATGGCTGGCGTGCCTCCATAGTTTCACTATCACAACACTATTTAACTAATTAAAAATGACCCTATAGATTTGTATTTCTATATTCATCCATAAAAACCCAGGTGACATCGATTTCTGACAACCATTTAGCTCTTTCTTCATAATTAAATTTATACCTTTTTTTCATCACATAATCTCCTCCCCATAAACTCAAATTGCGTTCATTTAGTTACATCCTAATTCTTTCTTTTAGTGTTTAGGGTGATTCCTAATTTCCGACACATCACACTACTTTTAGAATAGAGTTAATTCCAACAACTGCTATAAGCACAAACCCCTTTGTCTCAGGATACCAAATACCTGACAGTGATTGGCAGTACTAATTAAGTAAAGGTACAACTGAAATATTTTACAGACTTTGTTAGAATAGCAATGCTGAGGCTTTTTTAAATTAATGTCACTTGGGAAACTGTTTTTATTTTTTACTTTAGTTCATGTTGAAATTTTGAAAACAAGTTGTAAATGTTCTGGCTCTCACATGACCATAGTATAGTGTTTGTGTGTGTCAGTGTGTATATGAGAACCCATGTTTTACCCATGTATAAACAAATTAGTTAGTATCAAATATAGAACATGAGCCAAAATTTAATTTTCAAAGATAATTGTTCCATATTCATCTACTTAATTAATTAATCACTCTCATTTACATCACATGTTGGGTAGCTAAGTCATAATGGGAATGAGACAAGACAGGGAAAAATGTGTTTATGAATGAGCTATCTTACATTTTCAGATGGAACACTGTTCTCTCTCAGATTGGTTAATTCTGAAATAAGGAACTTCCCAGCTATTTCTCTTTTTCCTCCAGCCTATATTGAAAAAAGTAATAGACAGACAGACAGACAGACAGACAGACAGACAGACAGACAGACAGACAGACAGACAGATGATATAAAATCTTTCCAGTTTATTAAGAAGGTTTCTTGGTCAAAGTCTTCAAGAGCTGATCTGCATATTTTCTGACCCACTCTTAGCATAACTTTGATTACTTTATAGATTCAACTTCTTTGTTATTTTTGAGTGCTATTCAACTTTCAGGTTAATTTCACATACTTAAAAAGGGCAGTTTGTTCCTTCATACCAATACTAGGATAGGTATCGCTTATATTTCATTTCCATAGTTAGCTGTAAAGCCTAAGCTACCAAAAATGACCATTATTCTCAAGGGCTCCATGTTTTAACAGATTGATAAATATATTTTAAAATGTTTTCTTTCATTTATTTACAAGGAATTTTATACTGCCATTTCTAAAGACTGTGAATTTTATAGACTTTTTGATATTATTTTAATATGACAGTAAGTTGATGAACAAGTGTAAATTATCCTTAATAAGGCTTCAGGACCAGGTTGAAAATCTTTTGAATACCTCATGTTGTTGTTCAGTGTATTTATTATTTTTCCCTCCAAGTGATTCCTAACCTTTCCAGGATTCTTTGAGGTATAGTGGCCCTTTTAACCTCTTGAAAATCATGCAAGGGCCATAAGAAAGGTGATTTGGCATGAATAATATACAAATGTGAGAAAGCAGAATTTATTGTTACATAATTGAATTCACATAAAGATAATAACTTCCAATACTTAGAAAGACTGTTAAGATGTATTTTGTCCTATTAAAAGCTAAAGTTAATTTCTTTTAAAGATTAACCAAATAAATTAAAGGTGCAAATTAATTAATTAGATTTTATATGTGAGTTAAACTATAACTATTAAGATGTCTTAGAATGTTTCAGAAATTTATCTGAGATATGCATGCAGAGTCAGCATTATTTATTTTAATCAAAGAGCCTTGATTTCCTACAGAATTACCTAGGTTGCAAAATAAAATATTCTGATACGTATCTATCTGTTTTGGTGATCATGCACAGAACCCTAACCAGGTTGACGGATTCAAATAATTTAACAACTGGTTCTCTACCCTAATGACCAGCTGGGTAGGCGTGGCTTGGTGGTCATGTGACTGGGTGGGCATGGCCAACTCAATGTCACTTACATCGATGGGTGCTTCGCCTTAGCTGTTACAATGTAATAAGGGTTAACCAGAGAGGCCGTTTCTGTAAGCAGGGCAATAAAGATTAGGCTAGAAACAACATCAGAATGTTTCCTTTCTGCCTTCCTTACAGGATTAGCCCTGTAAAGTGGAAAAACAAAACAAAATGAGATTTCCTCCAACAACTGGTTCTCCCAACTGCTTAGAAAGTTAACAACTGGTTCTCCCGAATACGTGCGCACTGGCTAAATCCCACCACTGCCTAACCCGCACAGACAATTAATCTTTGCTTTTGCATTTTTCATTTAATCTCATAAATATTTAGACACTAGGATAGAGTTTATACAGAAGAGGAAAGGTTAATATTTTGGATAAGGTCAACGGGAGACTATGTGAATGACCAAGGTCAACGGGAGGCTATGTGAATGACCAACACTTAAAAGAAGTTGCTGTGGTATTTTATCAGTATACTGTATTCGGATTACTCAGCTCTACCATGTATCTCTTTTTAATGCCGTTCACTTTGTTATGTAGTGAGAACAGCATGGATATTATTAGTTTAAATTAGATTAGATTACAATTGCCAGGTATCCTAACTGTCCAATTAGACATTTTTCCACTTTCATTTTTTGTTACATTGTACTGAGTACCTGGGAAAGCAATCAGCAGCCAGATTAGGTTTCCATCAATGTTTGAGCAGCTAAGGAAATTAGTGATATCGCTATCAGTGAGTAATCAGAGGTGCTTTCAAAGTGAAAGGGAAATTTTCAAATCTATCATTTATTTATTTATAGTTATTATTTTTGAAACTGCACATTTACTTCACAGAGGAACTCTGGGTGGTATAAAAATGAAATATTAAACTGTAAAAATAGTATATAATTTTTAAAAGAGGCAAGGATTATTAAAATTGAATGCTAAAATTTAAATAATATACATATTTGGAAAATGAACCTAGAGAGTAGTAAACTTTGTTTAATAATAAAATAATGTGAATAATCTTTTTTATTTTCTTTTTTCTTCTTTTCTCATCATTTTTTACTAGTTCGTATTAATTTTATTGCACTTTTAAATTTTAATAAAACTATTAAAATAGAAACAATAATATAAACACACACTTCCATTTTTTTGACTGTGTCATTATTACTTTAATTAACATGAATACTCATTCTTTCAAAATTGTATATTATTACTACACATTAAGATTATTTCATTTTCTTTATAGCTTTGTCCTTACAGAGACAAGTGAATTAGTAAAAAGGATGATAAATTATCACAGTGGTTGATAATGTTAAATCAAATTGAAAGTGAAAACTACTTTACTTGCAATAAGGTACAATTTTCTTATGTTTCATATCAGTCATATTATTACATTATTATAATGTGGATACTGACCTAAAGAGGCAAGAATTAAAAGTCAGTCAGGATAACAATATCTTTAAAAAAATCAAACTATAATATTCTTTGAAGTGTCACAATTATGTATAGATGTTTTTGTCAGGGGAAAAAACACCCTGGAGAAAATATGAGATCAATGGACCGGGCTGATTCCCTTCAGCATATCTTTTGAGATATTAAGAAAATAAAATAAAAGTCTTTGAGAAGTATTCTAATTAATAAACAAACTTTAATACGAAAATAATAAAAGTAAATAAAACAGAAAGTTAACTAAATTGTTACATTTTGATAATGAAAGCTCCGGTTGCCAGCTCCCTGGCAATCGGACAAAAAACAAAGGAATGAGTTCTGGAATGTGTGAAGCATGCACAATAAATCACTTTCAGATAACATTTTGTTTTATGACCTGCGCAATAAAGCTTTCTTAGTTTAACTCTTGAATGTCAGTTTAGTCAGTTCAGGCCTAGCAAACTTTTTAACATCGTGACAGTTTTTACTTTTTTTCAATAATTTTCTAATCAATTTATTGAAGAGTTTCAAGAAGTAAGCCATTTTGGGGCTCTAAAAATGAAATAATGTTGCTACATGTATGCAAGTCCTTTGAATTCAATAGGACTTAGTTCTTGGTAGAGTATCTACACAGTATCAGGTTATATGTGACCCAACCAATTTCATATTCGAAAAGTCTTTTTAAAGTTTAATATATTATGCATATTAGCACATTACATTTGTGCTATGTTAGAAATAAAATATTAGCATGTCAGACCCACAATGAATTCATTGTCGGTTTTAGGTTACAAGATAATTAAAGACTGATAATCTGACATGTGATCTTACAGACAGTAAGATGTTCCTGGAGATGATAAATTTAGGCCTAAGAAATAATGGTATGAAATGGATAACTTTATATACTGTATAAAGCTTCTCACAAACAGAAAGACACGAAGTTAAAACAAGAAGAGAGAATTAGAGTTGGAAAAAGATGGCTAATGAACCAAAATGGATTTAGAGAGCTTTGACTGTTGAAGACATCTTGTTCCAGGGTGCATTAGTGAGGAGTTAAAGAATGAAGAAGAAAATCATGAAAGAATGAAGAAAGACAAACTTTGATTGAATGTATCTAATCTAGGAGGATGGTCAGAAGGACAAGTGGACCAGAAGAAACATCAGTATGAAGCTAATCATGAAAGATTGGCAGTTGAGTGTACTTAATATCCTCAATTAACTCTTTCATGGGAGGATTTAGGGTAACAATAGTTATGATTTCATCTGTTAGATATTGCCTTGTTAGAACCTTATATGGCAGGCAGAAAAATAGCTAAGCTGGAAATATGAAAGGAAGCAATAAATCAATGTATTGTTTTACCAAATTCATTATAGCTAAAGTTAAAACTGTCTGAGTAAACTGGAAGAGGACAGAGCTGTTTTATATGTTGGCTGAGCTAAACTGCTAATTACATGACTGAAAAGTATCCCAGATTTTTCCATATGTGTAAAACAAGTTTTATATGCTGAAGCTTGTTTGGTTATCCCGAGAATCCTTTAAGCCATCTGATACAGAGGCTGTAAAAGTTCTCCACTCTACTTAGATATTAGCTGAGGCTTCAATAGAAGTATACAAATTAATTTGTAGTACTACCACCACTACCTCTGCTGTCTGACATTCAATCAATAGGTCAAGTGATCTGAACTTACTGCGGTTACGCTTTGCGCGGATTCACACATGACAGCAAATACATTGTTCTTTCACTTGCTGGTAAAGGTTCACGGCAGGATGGTAGAGCCTGCAGAGGTGTGAACAAATTCCCAAGTTCTTTCAACATAACTGTGGGAAAATTCAGTTAGGTACCTGCAACCTTTCTTTAAATGATTTTTAAGGTAAGCTTATATGATTAAAAATACCACAAGCTTGATTATTTTTTCATTTGCAGTGAAATGCAATCTGCACTGGCCTCTGAGTTCATCCCATATGCCACAAAACTGTTTTAAAATTCTGAGGGATACTGAATAGTCTCACCCTGCTCCATGTTTCCAAAGGCCAGCAGTCCTATAAAAGCATGATGTTTAAGTTTTAAATCATTTATACTTTTGATTAGATTTAAAACATTTTATCATGCTCCTGGCATATGACACAATTCTGCCAAAATTCTCTCTTTAAAGAATCAAAATTATTTGATGTTATTAATTATTATTAGAAGCATCTGATTATAGAAAAATTAAATACCCCAGTACATAACCTCATTCTATTGCAGAAAAAGATGTACAATACATAAAATAACACAGTTATGTGAGGACAATAGCTGCTAGTAAAATTTAAATGCTGATAAAAATAACGCACATGTAGAATTTAGCAAAATAGATATATATGAGGCAAATGACCTTGTAAATTAAAAAGAGAATTAATATATTGATATACTATATCAGGGATGTCAAACTGGCAGCCCATTGGCCAGATGTGTTATGTACAGGCCACGCTCTGTGAAGAGAAATTTTTTTGCAATATATCACATGATGGCAATGTGACAGGGCGGGTTTGACACCAGTGCACTATACCAATTAAATATTTTTTGTTTTCAATGTTAATTGAAAACAACAAAATTGTTCAATTTTGTTAAATGTAACATGAAACAATGAAGTGTTTGTTTTAACTAAACCAAAGTGTGAAGAGATTCTTCACCACTATGATAAATAATCACAATATTTATTAATTTTTTATTTATTTGTAAATTTATATTGGTGTGTATTTCAGTAAGATTTAGTTTGCATACAATTGCTCATAAATATTTTTATCTTCTTTCTTTTAATGTCATTTTAGCAGAAGCATGTAAGTATAATTTTATTTATATATAATCTCCAACTAGGAAGAAGTATTTCCATGAGGATATTATATTTATATGGAATATATATGGAATGCTTTTATATATGGAATATATATATGGAATATATATGGAATATATATGGAATGCTTTTAATTTGAAACAAAAATGGATGTCAACTATTTTTATTTATTTTTTTGGTACAGAAATATATTCTCGATGCTATTCTGGATGCTATTCCTCATATCTTGCATTGGATTCTTGTTTCAAATAGAAGTTGATATTTACTTATTATATAGTTATATGGCCTGCCTTCCCCTACTTGCGACTCTCAGAAACTAACATAGTATTCTTTTTAAAAACCCACAGTAAACAGTTTTTACAAGATTCAGATTTTAATCTAAATAAAATGAATCCACTGTTCTTCTCCAACTTTCAGGTTTGCTTCCAGGGTTTCTGTAGGAAGTCTCCACCTTCCCAATCTTGATCCATTTATAACTGTTCTCTTGGAATTCCTCTTTTCCTTAAGAAAGCAGAAAAAGTTAAATTGAGTAGAGGAGTTTGAAGTTTAGTTAAGAGATCCGCAATGCTTTCTGGCCTATGTTGTAAAATAATGTTTTTTAGTTTTAGGTTTTTAGCATTGTCCAGGTATTTATTTAGAGTGGGAAAATGTCCAGACGAAACGTGATTTCTCATGTTGTATTTTCCCCTTTACCAGAGGGAGCCCCCTTGTGGAGTACAGAGAAGCTGTTACCATGGCAACTGCATTGCACTGTACAGTAGAAACCATTTTATGACAGTACAGTAGAAGCCATTTGAAGGCACAGGCTGTATCATAACAGAACCCTCCCTCCACTCAAGGGGCGTTACAGGTGTCTTGCCCCCACAGTATTTGTTTCCAGAGGGTAAGTCATCTGTGTATCAAGTTTGATTGAAATTGCTCGAGGCGTTCCAGAGTTATGCTGGAACACACACACACACACACACACACACACACACACACACACAAACACACAGACACTAATATATGTATTTGAATACTTCTTTAGAAGACTAGTCTTCTCCAAGCTGATTATAACAAGTCATTGAACTGTACTCTATAGAGTGGCTTAGTGATGAAGATCTTACCCCCCCCCCCCAATTTGGAAAGCTGAGAGTGTTCAATCCTAGGTAGCAGCAGATGTTTCTTTCCTAGAGCGCAAGGGAAAAATATCTGCTACAAACCCCATGTGGCTTCAGGAAGGGCATTTGTCCAGTAAACACTCAGCTCCATCCAATCAGGCTGACTCTACTCCAAATTAAGAGATGCAAAATTAAGGATTGTAAAAAGGAAGATTATTTTAAACTGTACTTTAGCCATATATATATTTAGAGAAGTTCCCTATGGACAATAATAAAGGATTAAAAAATTCCTTTGATGCCTTAATTATCTCATTATATTTTTCCACTATTTTTAGGGCATTATTTACCTAATAAATTTTCAGGTACTAAAGTACAAATAAAAGAATCAGAAGCACCACAGGGATGAAAATCTACTTGTGGACTTCACAATTTTCTCGGTTGCTCAGTCACCTGCAAAATATTGGATCCAAAGCAAAAGATATGCTCAAAGTAATTGACATGTCGTTTATATGGACCTTTAGTCAGCCACAGCAATAATTAGGCTTTGGCCAATCATGTCAAAGCATATTATATATTCACAGCTATTTCATACTTATTATAGTACAATTAAAGTCCTTTTGAGGCTGTGGCCTATAATATATGATGTCAACCAGCAATCATCTTTACTGCTTGACAGGAGAACTGAAGTCAATTATTCAAATCAATTCCCTATTATTAGTTGTCCTTATACATAGCCAGATGCCGTTAGTTACACATAAAATATGAATTACAGTACAAGTTCAATATGTAGGTGCAATAATTTTCCTTCAATAAAACCTAAATTCAGATTCTTTCCCACCTTGCATTTCCACAAATGTTGCCTTCCCCCATATTTATTTATTCAACTCCGCATCTTTTATTCTAAATACCTCTTTCTGCTCCTGGTATCTGTCTTTGCTTTCAAGTAATATTAATGGAATATGAAATACAGTTGAAGATCATCAGAAGAGATAGTTTCATTCTATATTCTAGAACAGTGATGGCGAACATTTTTGTCCTTGCGGGCCGAAATTATGTGCATGCGCGATAGTGTGCATGTGCGTTCCCCACACCCAAAATGCAATGCATCTGTGAATGCGTGCACGATCAACCCCCCTCACGCATGTGCACGTGAACCCCCCTGTGGGGGGGAGATGTTTGTCCTCCCCAGGCTCTGAGGCTTTTCTTGAGTCTCTGGGAGGGCAAAAACAGCCTCTCACAGGCTCCGGAGACCCTCCCTGAAGCCTCCTGGTGCCAAAAACGGAGCTTGTTTCCAGCCTTCTTAGGGCCTCTGGAGGGCGAAAAATGAGACTTCCGGAAGTTCTGTAAGTTCTGAAATGAACTTCCAAAAGTCTATTTTCCCCCGTCCTCAGGCTCCAGAGGTTTTCTCGAGCCTCTGGGAGTGTGAAAATGGCCTTTCCTTGGCTCCAGATGCTCTCTCTGAAGATTCTTAGTGCCCAAAAAAGAGCATGGGGGGCATGCTGCCACTATACTCCCCCCCACATTTGCGCATGCCTCTCGTGTGCATGAATGGTGAAGCTCCGCTGGGCGACGGCTTGTGTGCCCACACAGAGGGCTCTATATGCCACCTGTGCCACGGTGCCATAGGTTTACCATCACAGTTCTAGAACTTCAACATAAGATGATCTGAGATTTCTAAAATTGAAAAGGCTGTAGGGAATTGGGATCTTAAGAGCCCAAACACAACTGGAACAAAGAAAACCTATAATGCAGAGGGGAGTGACAGATCACTATCTCTTCTCGAGTTCTTTCTTTCTTTCTTAGACTGGGTCCTAAGAATAGGAAAACAAATCCATTTTACCAGTGGGTTTGTTTGTTTGCTTAAGGCAGGGGTCGCCAACCTTAAACACTCAAAGTGCCATTTGCACCCGTTTCCCACAGAAAAGAAAACTCCGGGAGCCACAAAATCCTTCTGGTGCCTGACTATTTCCTGAGTGGCCACAAAACTAGCATATGTAGTTGAATCAAATATTCTGTTTTGTTCTGAAACTTTTCTTGAATTTATCCACGGTTGGCCTACCAGGGCTCAAAAGGCTCAATCGATCGCATGTCAGCAGGTGCCGTACAATGGCAGTTGTGATGCATATTTTGAGTGACAAGGAACTGCAGGAAAGGGATGAAAGAGCCACATGTGGCTCCAGAGCCGCAGATTGCCGACCCCTGGCTTAAGGAACAAAGAAAACTTTATTGGGTTTCCAAAAGAAGTAAAATATTTATTCCAAATAAAAATAACAATATGATTAGGGGCCATGATGTAATGAAGACATCCTGAATCCAAAGTGTTCGAGGCTAGCTATTACCTACCTCTGGAAATTAAGATTTTAGGAGGCAGTTTTTAAAGAATGTTCTGTATCCCTATGTTTATTTATCCCATACTCAATCCCTTTTACCAAAGGAAAGCAAGGAATTGCAATTTTGAGGATGAGTATATGATAGTAGAAATGGAAATCTGATTCAATTGTACCTTTCATGCATGCTGTCTATTGATTTTACTGTTGATTACATTGATCAATGTAAAGTATTCATTCTAGTACCTGGATTATATATAAAGAGTATTACTACCCATTTTAAAAACATTTTAAAATACGTTAGCCAAGGATAAACTATGTTAGAATTTAGGATGTAAAAGAGCAGTTTGAAAATTCAAGTTCCAAGCATCTGAGACAAGGAAAAATGCTCAACAATTCCAGCAATGGATTGTAATTAATAGAAATAAAACTGATAAAGAAGATGGACAATTTATATGTTCTGTTGAATTTCTCCTTCATCCCTCTGAAAAAAGATAAGCGATTGACTAAGTTAATTTACTAGAAGCTAGGGAAACACAATAATATGTATTAATGGCAAAATCATAATCAATATTTTATTACAGCTGTTCATAAAATATTTACCTCTCACAGTGGAATAATTAAGAGGATATAACCTCAGGTTTATGAGGGAAGTCAGATGAAATAAAATGGTCCATTAAAAGCAACAGTAGTCTGAGCATGTAGTGCATTTAGAACTTTTTAAATAGTTTTTTTTTTTAAAAAATAAGTCTGTCATGTGTACAAATTGTAGTAATACAACCTGGAGAAGACTAAGGCACGAATGACTGTAAATGAGACTTACAGATTCAGATTTGGGTACAAATGGCAATATAAGATGGACCCTCCTAGCCATTATTGCCATTTGCTCATTGAGCAGGAGTAGTGAATCTAAGAAGACTCCCAGATGGTATTGCAGTGCCATCCAGCACCAAAGCTGGCACAGGCCTAGAAACAGTGCCCCAACCCCAACAAACCAAAGCCACCCACTCTACGCCGAGGGGTAGGGCCTTCTCTGTGATGGGCCCAGCCCTCTGGAATGACCTCCCCCCCGACATTAGGACAACTACCGATCTCTGCTCCTTCCGCACGAAACTCAAGACCCACCTATTCCAACTAGCCGGCCTGGCTTGAATTATAGCTACATTTTCTAATCCCCCTGGACAATTTTTTAAATTTTAAATTAAGTCTGACTTTTTGGGTATTTTAATTGTTTTAATCTTACTATGTTGTTTTTAACTTATGATTATTTATTTATGTATTGTACAATGTTTTTGTATATACCTCCTCCTTGTCATTTGTTGTATATTGAATTGTACGCTGCCCCGAGTCCCTTGGTGGAGAGGGAGCGGCCTATAAATTGAATAAATAAATAAATAAATAATAAATAAATAATAATTTTCAGGATTCATATAAAGCCTATTATTCCTCATGCACCTTCACACTTTCCAGACATTAGAATAAGGCATTCATGGCATTGCTTAATTTTTCAGGGTTATAGGGTTCATCCATAATTAAATCACAGATGGGGGGGGGGAGCCTTATTACAAACGAAACTGGCATTCAGTAGCAGCCATTAGGAATCCAGGCCACTGATAGGCCACCAGGGCTGGGATCAAGGAGCCAGTATGAAGAACCATCACAAAACAATGATTGCACAGTCCCTAAGTGCACCCTACCTCTTTTCCCACTATATCTGCCCATGCCTGTCATCTCCATGATGCTTTGGCCCATCTTAATCTCCTGAATAGCAACCCCATCCCCATAACCCAGCCCAATTCCCAAACTCAGAAGCTATTTACTGTCCTCACCAAATATCCTTGGGAGGGGTAGCTGAGAACTCTGAGACACTATAGTTTGTTTAGCTGCAAATCTTCATAGTTGCTTTTTTGTATGTGTGTTAAAAATGATTTTTAACATGCATTTTAATTCCTCTGGAAACATTTATTTAGTTAACCCCAAACCTGGAAAATAATCAGCCTCAAGTATGGATGCTTGAACCTTTAAAATGTCTTTGGAAATTTATATATTTACTACGGCAACTTATCTGGAATGCAAAACTACTGGATGTCAGTTTAAGGACTTTTGTCATTTTTCTGCTATAACCTACACTCAAAGGTGGCATTCAGCCAGTTTTCTCCAGTTCGGGCAAAGTGGTAACGGCAGCTGAGGGATGCTCCGCCCACCCACCCTGACTTAATGCATGAGTACTGCATACAGTGACGTGCGGTGAGGTTTATGGCTGGTGAGGCTGGTGACGTCATCAGGAAGGCGGAGAATGGGACGTGTGCAGGAGGCTGAGGCAACCTCAGCCTCCTGCACACGTGGTT
This sequence comes from Natrix helvetica, assembly GCF_964273705.1. Classification (NCBI taxonomy): domain Eukaryota; kingdom Metazoa; phylum Chordata; class Lepidosauria; order Squamata; family Natricidae; genus Natrix; species Natrix helvetica. The sequence goes on along the minus strand of NC_138551.1, from coordinate 54,561,564 downwards.
CCATTCCCCACCTTCCTGAGTCAACATGAAGGGGACTGAGGAGCGCAAGCCGCGGGATTGCAGAGTGCGAGCCACGGTCCCCTTCATGTTGACTCAGGAAGGCGGGGAATGGGACCACGTGTGCCTTTTCCATTTTCCATTTTTTTTCTTTTCATGATGAGAGCGGTGAGGCTCTGCCTCCCCTGCCTCCCCTGACCGCACGTCCCTGACTGTGTAGATGCGCCGTGTATGCTCACATTTGTAAACTGGTAGGGAAGGTAAGTGAATCCCACCTCTGCCTACTCTCTCCCCCTCTGTGTGTGTATAAAGGACATAAAGCTCTTAAAAGAAACTGTCCCGTTTGTAAGATAAGAGAGAGAGAAAGAGAACTGTTTTCAACTTTTTATGTCCATTCCTGTCCATTTTTCTTCATTATGGAAATAAAGCAGAAGTTTTAGACACAGTTATTTATTTAGTTCTAATATTTTCATATATGATGTTTCCTTTAAACCATAATTGTATGTATTCTTTCAGAACCTATGTTTTTGTTTCTATTTAGCAGATTTTTTTAAAAAAAAAATGCAAAAATGTGATCACATCAGAGGATAAATAATTTTTATGTGATATGTCACTATATTTTACCCATTCCAGTCAGGAAAAAAAACCTCATGTTTAAAACAAAATCAATTATACCAGGGCAGAGATTTTTCTACATGGATCTTATATTAATGCCCTTAATCTGAATGATTTGTCTGACTGACAATTGTTTTGTCTGGCTAATACTGTTGCTGTTGTCATCTTTTTGTTTAGTTTAAAATTTCTACAGACATGCACAATAATTAATTTAAAAAGTTACTGATGTGATCCAATATTTGACAGTATCAGCAGTATCTATGAACATTGAAATCAACAAGTAAAATTGCCATTTTGTATTACAGAAGTAACTAAAACTTCCTGAATCTAATTTTTAAAACTACTGATGGACCCAAAGAGATAAATTGCCTTATCTTTGTTCTGTTGTCAATATGGGAGGATAAAGGACATGCAGTTCTCAGTTACTTGATTAAATATTTCATGTGAAAGATAAACCTTTGCTATTATACTTTTAAAAAATGAAATAAATGTATTGTCCTTTCCAGAGAATTGTGTTCTATTTCAAATTAATGTTACTGTTTCCCACTAGGTGGCACTCCATTAATGCTTCTAAATTCGGTGCTTCTGTATTCTTTCATTTTAGCTTAGCACAAACCTCTCTCTAGTTTATAGCTTTCTAGAAAGCCAACTGAATTAGACAGAGCAGTTTGGAAAATTAGCATTGTTAAACATGTCACATATATCATTAATAAAGTTTCATTATTTACATTGCCAAACACACAACCACTTATTTCCCAATCAATCAGTTCACAACTAAATAAATAGACATATAATATGAAGTGATGGGGAAGGAAGGAAAGAAGGAAGGAAGGTGGGAGGCAGGCCAGCAAACAGACAGGCAGGCAGGCAAGCAGGAAGGTATCTCACCAAAATGTCTATGCCTTCCACCTATGGAACTGCTTCTGGACTCAAGGCGGTGGGAGCGATATTCTCTCATGTGTTTCAATTATCAACCACCACTGAACCAATGGATTGTGAACTGAATTTGCCCTGCGTAGCCTGATCATATAGTTTTGTCACGAAGCATGAGTATCCAGCTAGTGCATGCGTTTCTTTCAAAGGGGATTAACTTATTTTATAACCATAAAAATGATTGGGCTGAGCATCTTTAAGCTATCCATGCATTTCAAATAAAATTATGGACAAAGGTTTCTAATTTAATACCAATATATATTTTCTTGTGAAGTGCATATTAAGGGGAATACTTATGTACTTCAAAGCTGCTTTTTGCTCCTTTTACTTTAAAGACAATAATAGAAAGAACAAAGGCAAATAAGTAAAAGCAAAATTATATTCACTGTTACCAATTGACATGATCTACTACCACAACTGCAAAATAGGATAGAAACAACTAAGTAATATAGAATATCACAGAATATCAGAAATGCAGTAGAAAATAGTCTAATCATAGTAGACATTGAAGTACTGGCTGTGATTATAATTATCATTATAATTTCAATTACATTGAAATTATTTTGTACTTTTAGACAAAATTATACAAACTATATCCAGTAATTTAAAAAATATATTCGATGTCAATTGACAACAAACACAGGGAAGACTTCAGAGTTTTATTTTTATTGTGTGGGATGATCCATATAGTCTAATCATGAACTGACAGAAGTAATGTGTGCTTTTTAAAGCTTACAGATTTATTATGACATAAATTTTCATGAGTTATATTTCTCAGAAGCATGTTGACCTGCATATATATAATCCGCTTCATTCCCTCAATGCCATTGTTAATGTGAGCAATTTATGTATATTCATGCTAAAGGTGGCATTATATGATTTGATGTGTGAATGGAAGCTCAAATCTTTGAAATAGCTGAAGCAAGGCTAAGAAAAAGCAGATAAAATTACAAGAAGCATATAAGACAACAGAGCACGATTGAGATCACAGAAATAATCAGGTAAGTGCCAAGGCTGGGAAAGAGATGTCAACATAATGGAGACAACAGTACAGTTTTGCCTCACAGTTGTATGAGAAACTGACAAAACATGAACAGCCACAGGATATTTTTTCAAGAAAAAAAGTTGGTTGATGCAGCAATGGCCCATTAAATCAGTGGTCTATCTTCAAGCTTAGGAACTAATGTCCATTCAACTCCATACATTTTATACATTATTCCATACAATTTGAATTGGACATGGAAGCCTATTGGTCTGAAACATGGAATTACAGTGTTAAAAATGTAAAAGACAATAAGGACTATGTTCTACCCAGTGACTACATGGATCTAAATTTAAAAAAACTCAATAACTCTGCATGTTCTATTTGAAGTCCTGTGAAAGGAAATACTACTACCTTGCTTGATAATTGTCTTAACACTGGAATCTTTCATTAAGGTATATAGGGAATTGGCTTTGCTTAAGATTAAATCTGTTATTTAAAATAATATTGTCTGGAAAAATATAGAAACAGACATCTTATGTGCTTGGGGAGAATTATCGTATCTCTCTTCAGTCATCTACTCCCAGGACTAAATTTACCAATTTCTGCAATCTATCATCAAAGATAAATTATCTTTATTTCACATTTTCCAGGGTTTTTTTGACTCCATCTTAGAGTATAGTGCCCACAGATTAATTTAGTGCTTAGATTATTTACTATTGTTTGAAAAATATATTTCTATTCATGCAATATAAACTTTCATATTCTTTTTTTTTTGCAGTTACATCAAAAATGCTGACTTCTATTCAGATTGTGATTAGCTTTAATTCTAAAATCATTTTCAGCAATAGTATTATTAAGGCAAATGAGAGATTCAAGGAAGACTCCTGAGAATAGTAGAGATGGCTAACAAAACAAACAAACAAACTAATGGATCAACAAACCAAGCAAATATTTAAAGCAAAAATGACCATGTTCAAATTTTCATAGTTTGGGTCTATCTGAAGTAGATGTAGTCCAGTGGTGAGATTCAGCCAGTTCGCACCTATACGGGAGAACTGTTTGTTAACTTTCTAAGCAGTTTGAAGAACCGGTTGTTGGAGGAAATATTTTTCTTTTTCTTCTGCTTTATTGTAAGGAAGGCAGGAAGGAAACATTCTGGTGCTGTTTCTAGCCTCATCTTTATTGCCCTGCTTACAGAAACTGCCTCTCTGGTTAACCCTCATTACATTGTCACAGCTAAGGCAAAGCGCCCATCGACCTGAGTAATGTTGAGTTGGCCACACCCACTTAGTCACATGACCACCGAGCCATGTCTACCCAACTGGTCATTAGGGCAGAGAACGGTTGTTCAATTATTCGAATCCCACCACTGATGTAGTCCTTCAGAAGTCTATGACTATGTAGGCTCCCTTGGCTGAGAATTGGAGATGAGCACCGCCCTCTTCAGGCAGTCACGACTGGACAGGAGAAACCTTTACACCTTTTTTATCAGAATAAAAAAAGGGGGGAAAGTGAAAGAAAACAAATAAGGATGATAACCAGATGGATTCAATTATATTTGCAATGGAAACAGTGCTGGAATACTTAAAGGTCTATATTGGTTATTTTCTCCAGATTGTCTTGAAGAAAATCCATCACTAATCTATTCACTAAGAACTGACACTGATTTGATGGCACACAAAATCATAATCCCACTCTATATCAGTGCCCCATACCTTAAAATCTTAAAGCAATAAATGAATCAAGTAATAAATTTTATATCTTGTGATGTTATTCCTGTTGGGAATAACAGTGGCTAAGATGCTGAGATGCTGACCTTGTCAATCAGAAAGGTCAGCAGTTCAGTGGTTCGAATCCCTAGCTCCATGTAATGGAGTGAGCTCCCATTATATGTCCTAGCTTCTGCCAACCTACCGTGTTTTCCTGTAAATAAGTCAGAGTCTTATTTTCTTTTGATTCCCAAAATAAGTGCTTGGCCTTATTTTCAGGGAGGTCTTATTATTTTTGAGGTGCAGGAGGCAGCAAGCGTGGTCACCTCATGGCTGCTGCTGTGTTGCAATATTTTCAGGGGAGGGATTATTTTAGTGCATGCACTTAAAAGCCCGATTGGGCTTATTATCCAGGGAGATCTTATTTTTGGAGAAACAGGGTGGCAGTTCAAAAACATGTAAAAATGCAAGTAGAAAAATATGGGCCACTTTGGTGGGAAGGTAACAGTGTTCCATGCGCCTTCAGTGTTTAGTCATACTGGCCACATGACCACGGAAACATCTTTGGATGGTGCTGGCTCTTCGGCTTTGAAATGGAGATGAGCACCGCCCCCTAGAGTTGGGAACGACTAGCACATATGTGCTAGGGGAACCATTACCTTTTTAATGTTATTCCTAGTTCACAAACTATTACTTTGTGACAGACTCGTCACGGCTATAGAAAGCCATTAGTTGCATAAAGCAGGGAAGGAGAGTTTGTGTAGGATGGAGTCTTCTTTTCTTCATCTCTTATACAGTCTCACAATTCTAAGGAATAACATTAGCCATTGTGTATTTCAAATACAGAACTAAATAAATATTCTATGAACCTAGACCCATATGGATGACATAGAACATAATATAAAACGTGCTGGCAAGCAAAACAGCCATTACAGCAAATAAATGAATTTACCAGGAGTAAGAACGTAAGACTGCTGATAAACAGGAAAAAAATATACTCAACAAAAACCAATTTGAGCTCAAGTCCTAATATTTTATACACACTAATATTGAATTTAAGAAAAGACTTATATATTCATTTGGCTTTTTAACTTTCTAGTGTGTTTTTTTATTGACTGATGGAAGGAGCTAATATTACTATCACTATAACAATATATTTTCTTGATTAACTTCCCTAAGCATAACTCATCATAGGAAGTTATTTAATTTTAATTTGTTTTCCAACTGCATACAGATTTCCTTTTTCTTTTAAAGAGGGTAAAGTTGTATTGATTTTTAACTAGGATAATAAGGATTAAAGAAGTATATAATTAAACTGAAAGAATGGAAAAATATGTGGAACTATGGGGGGGACGACTGGTAATCTTTCCTTGTCCAGACAGTCTTTCCTTGTGAGTTTTTACAAAACAGCTTCAGCAGTTCTCATACTCTGACCAAAATCATGACAGACCAACATATCTAACATGATTTCCATCTTCTTTATCTGAGCATGGAAAGATCACAAGAATTTACATGAATGCATAGAAATCTTGAAAAATCTCACATAGGAATGCCAATAGCTTATGAAGTAAGATTCTATTACTTATCATTATTGTCTTTGGTGGGATGGGAAGCATACATTTGATAAATAATGATTTCAACATTTTTTTGAATTAATTTTAAATTATTTAAACTCTTTAATTTAACATACCAATGAACGAGCTGGTATTTGCAATCACATTGTGGAGAGCCTTTGATTGAGGGGACTGTCAACTCTCTGTGTTGACATTCCATGCAGAGCGGCAGAGGAGCTGGATCTCAGATTACAGTAGCTGATTTGAAATGAATGAAGCTATTGGATAACATGATTTATGACAGGCTGAAGGGAGGACAGAAACACGGGGAAAGTTCAAAAGCAGATAAAGAAAGCAAAAAAGATGGCTGCGAATTAGAAATGCCTAATGAAAAATGCCTAATGAAGCTGTTAATAAACCACTGCTTTTTGTATTACAAAAAAAGCACTAGCTAAAGCAGCACAAACGTTTAAGAAACAGGCAGATAAACACCGAGCTCCACAATGACCATTCCTGGTAGGAGAGAAGATTTACCTCTCTACAAAATATTTGAGGTTAAGACTCCCTAGCAAGAAACTGGGACCAAAGTTTGTGGAACCATTCCCCATAGTAAAGCTCATCAACCCAGTCTCAGTGCAACTGAAACTGCCCCGACTGCTAGGGAAGGTACACACAGTATTCCATAGTAGCCTCTTAAAACCCGTGGTTGGATCCAACCTGTGGGGGCCAAACCCTTTATGAGGTGCAACACATCCTTGATTCGAGGCGGCACGGGAGGCAACTCCAGTGCTTAATTAAGTGGAAGAGCTATCCCTTCTCAGAGGCATCTTGGGTAAAGAGTAGAAATATCCAGGCTGATCGCCTTATAGAGAGATTCCATGAAAAAAATCCAACAAGCCTGGGGGGAAGACGCAGCCTTGAATCCCATACTGGTATTCAAATTGTTTTTGTTTGCACAGATTGCCTTTGAAAAGTGAGGGGAGCCATATGTCAACTCTCTGTGTTGACATTCCATGCAGAGCGGCAGCGGAGCCGGATCTCAATAGTTGGATTGAAATGAATGAAGTTATTGGATAACATGATTTATGACAGGCTGAAGGGAAGACAGAAACATGGGCAAAGTTCAAAAGCAGATAAAGAAAGCAAAAAAGATGGCTGCGAATAAGAAATGCCTAATGAAGAATGGCTAATGAAGCTGTTAATAAATCACTGCTTTTTGTATCACAATATTGGGTCACTTATTATGAAGCAGGCATCGTTAGGGTACTTTACAGAGAGGTTGCTATGAAGGACATTATTGAGAAGTTGGTACATCTGATATAATTATGATCAAAAGTTATTTTGGATAATGTTTTACACATAGCAATACTATTTATCATATTTCTGGTTGTAATTCTTATTAGGAAGCTCCCACAAGATGCTGATATACATAAGAAGCAAGAACCATAGCTTTCAAAAAACACTCTTTAAAAACATACTGTGTTTCCCTGAAAATACGACCTGTCCTGAAACGAAAGCCTTGCTACATTTTTCGCGTGGGCAAAAATATAAGCCCACCCCTGAAAATAAGCCCCCTGGACAAACCCCCCCTCTGGCCAGGCAGAGCACCGCTTGCCAACCTAGCGGTATCCTGAAGGCACCAAGCCGCAGGAATGAGGTGGGGGCAAAGGCGCGTGTTGCTTGGTGCTTTCTGGGTACCGCTAGGTCGGTCAGCGGTGCTGTGCCCAGCTGAAGAGAGGGGGTTGCCAGGCAACTGCTCTCTTGCGAGTGGGCTCCGAAGTTGCGGGCACAGCCTCAGGGTCAAATGGCTGTGTTGCACTGTTGCAGCAGCAACACAGCAGCCATGAGGTGACCAAACTCTCAAGCAGCCACCCAGCAATCCCCCTTTCCAGCCGGGCACAGCACCACTGACCAATCTAGCGGTACCCGGAAGGCACCAAGCATTCCGAAGGCGCCGAGTCACAGGAGGCGGAAGGAGGCAAACAGGCACCAAGCAATGTGAGCGCCTGTTTGCCGCCTTCCGCCTCCTGTGACTCGGCGCCTTCGGAATGCCCCTAGATGAGTGAACGGGGCTCTGCATGGCTGGAGAGGGGGGGTTGCATGAGCAGCTTTTCCGCTCACTGCTTGCGCGCCTCGCAGGCTCACGATGCCCTTGGCTAACTCTACAGTACCTGCAGAGCCAGGGCATCTCTGCTGCTGTAAGTTCACCAGGGAGACTTTTAGTAAATCAATTAAGGCAAAGTCTGTTTAAAAGTGTTTCCATGGCTTCTACCATTGGGCTGTGCTGCCTCTTCCAAGTATCCCCTGATCTTGTTGTCTTCCATTTCCTCTCTTGCTGGTTACTTAGTGGGCAGGCCTGAAGTCATGAACTTTTAAAAGCAAAGTATGTATTCTGAACGATATTTTTGCATCAACACAACTGTAAATGTATATAAAACAACCACATTGAAAAATATTATAGAGGTTAAAAAAAACATTCCTTTTGATTTTCACCTGATTCCCCATTTTCCAAAGTGTAAGGTTTTTTTTTCCAACCTATTTCCACAACAATTTGTTAATTTCACAAAATGAAAATGCATATGCCTATTTCTGGACATTTTGTCCTGTTTTATATAAGCACACTTTTATTTTCCACTATATACAGTACAATTGCACATTTCATTTCCTACTTTATGTGATTACAGATTTTAGAAACATTTGAGCATAACACATTTTTGTATCTATATACCGTTTTTTATAAACTGCTGTGCAGTTTTCTCAATATAAACATAAATATGTTTGTTCATTGAGTTGTGGATGACATTGCAAAAGTTTAAATGCCTATATACAAGTCAATTCCTTTTGACATATAATTTGGAAGGTGAAAATTGGGCAGTAATATAAAAACATTGCATTCATTACATTTCCTTTTACGCTCGTGAATATTGTTTAGAACAGCAGATACCTTATGCAGCCCTTTAGCTGAACAAAAACTTTGCTTCTTATCAATTCTTGATGTTCCACTGATCCATTAGTTTTATTGATCTTTTTCCTATTTTTTTATTAATAATTTTATTAAGCATATTATATTCACCTTAAGAATCTTCTGCATTGAAATATCAATCCCCAGTATTATTATTATTTTTTCTTTATCACAAGTCCACCAAAAATGGTAAAAAGGTCCTTCTTTATATTTACATTTCCAACGTACATTTGAAATACCTTTAAATATCTTTGGCAATGTATTGGGTTTTAAATGCCAATGGTATATAGTTTTATTTTAAAAATCTTTTAAATTATAATTTAATGTACATTTTAAATGTTGTGTGGTTTCACTCAATTTTTGTCAGCATTGGGCATGTAGGTAATGAACAGAAAAGTTGGAATCTTTGTGCATTCATGTGTTTTATTATTACTTCATTGAACATTTCAGAAATAAAGAATAATATTATGGAACTGCCTAAAGAGGACTCCTACTCAATTGACTCCTAATGTCTGAAGAAAAAGTCAGGTCTTAAGAACTTTCTTAAAAGTTAAAAGAGTTGGTGACTGTCTTATGTCAGTGGTGGTTGGGAAATCATTCCAGGCACCAGACAAAATCCCCCCAAAAGGTATTAATGGGTAGCTTGCACTGCCAATTTTGGTGGGCCTGTGGTTTCTTCCCTGGTGGTTTCTTGATTGGATAATTGATTTCTGCCTGGTTGTTTGTCTGGTGTTAATCCCTGCTTATCTATGAACTGCCTGCTGAAGAGCATGCATTCTAGTCTTTTTGGAGGGTTTTTCCACAGTTTTTTTTTTTAATTGACTCTTTTGAATGGTAATGCAATGCATCTATCTTTTTTATTTGTTAAAAAAAACAAACAAACAACCATAAACAAACATAAAACATAAAAAACATCCTCCAATTACATACAGTATGTCGATTGGTTACAAAACTTTTATGCTTCCTCACCACAGTCTTCATTTGCAATTTAAATAGAATCTCATTATCAATCTAATATATATGTATACAATTATTATCATTATTAAACATTCATTTGACTATAACTATTATTACATCCTTTTATGTGAGATATTCTAAATTTAAAATAAATTTATATTATGGTATTTCATTACATCATCCTAAAGCCATCCAGTAATATTACATCTTTATACTGTATTCTATATGAAATTGTTTATCTTTGGTTACAAAACTTTTGTGCATCCTCTTCATAAACCTCATTTACAATTTATATAAAATTTCATATCATCAATCTAGTATGTATGAATGTATGTATGTATGTATGTATATACATAATATATATACATCATTTTATGCATAATAGTCTAAGTTTAAATTTAAATTAGTTTTTATTGTAGCATTTCATTATATCATCCTGTATCCTTCCAATAGTAGTGCAATCTTATATCTCTTGCCATTTGTAGTTTTTGTGTTCTAATTGCTTTCTTAGTAGATCTTATATGGACCTCTCTTGGCAACTTGTTTTTCATTGTATATCTTGTGAAAACTCAAAACCCGTCATCTGTTCCTTCCATCAACTTCCCTTTGGTTATCACCAATGCTTCTGCCAAAATTTCTATCATTACTTCTGCCAAGTTTTCTCCCTTTTCTTCTTCTATCTTCTGGAGTCTGAGGTAAAATTCTAATCTGTTGATCTCCCATTCCAATATTCCACTCTTGTCTTTTCCAACCACGCTCAATCTGTTATCAATATTACCAATTTTCTTATCTCTTTGTTCATCTTTTTCTTGAACTCTGTCTTTGTATTTCATCATCATTTGGTAAAAATTCTCAACTTTTTCATCTATTTGTTCTGTTCTTTGTTCAATATTCTCCATTCTCTTTTCAATGCTCTCTGTTCTTACTTGTATTTTTTGAATTTCTTGCATAATCATCTGAAATGTCACTTCCTTTTCTTTTTTGTGCTGTGCCATTCCACCAGATAGTAAATAACTGCCACTATATAGAATCCAAGGATTTTTTTTATTTAATTCCAAACAAATTAACTGCAATCTTCTCTTTTTCAAGTCAAGACTTTCTTTCCAATCCAGCCAACTACTGATAGTACCCCAGAGGAGCACCTGTATAAACAATCCATACTCATCCCGTTATCATTTTCACTGAACTCAGTAGAAGCAGCTGGTCAAGGGATCTGAGATCTGGAAATATTGTTTTTCTTTCATCAGCCCAATCTTCTACCATGTGAGAAATAGAATGGTCTCTAACCCTTACAGAAATATCTTAAAATAGAGGGTTTTTGTGTGGCAGGCATTTGGGGCTGATAACAGATGCCTTTGTAATTAGGTTTGTCTATTCTGAATGTTTGTTTTGTTTTTTTAACATTTTGTTCTTCTTTTATATGTTGAGCTGCTGAGAATTTGTGTATGATTACAGTGGGATATATATGTAATAATTTTACAAATCCTTCAATTTATTCACAGTATTATCTTGTTGTTTCACATGGCTTTCCTGGTATAAAAGCTTTATTAGATTCCCATATCATAAAGAAATAACAGGAATTGATTAGGAAAAAAGCTGTTTAATTCATATCATTTCAATTCAAAACCTCCTTGCAGAAGAAAAATCAGAATTTTATTTGCATTTTCTAAGGATTATTAAAGTTGTTCACTATATACATAATGAATTTCTAAATGATAAATGTTCACGTCATTTAATTTGGGGAAATATTTCTGTTTCAATTAAACACTATTTAAATTATTATTTGAAATTCAAAACGAGCAAGCATACCAGCAGCAAACCTAACAATTACTTGAACTGAAGACCAAACAGCATACTTTTCCTGTGAATAAAAATTAAAACAAGACAAAACAAAATTGTGGCTATGTTTTCCAAAGAACATTCTGACATCAAATATAAGTGGCCCTGACTATTATTTGTGTTCATCTGCTTGTCCTAATTTGTTTATGTTATCTTCCTACGTTAATGTCCTACAGATATGCCTGGCATGGTTATACAATACTGCCTAGGAATAATAATAATAACGGAAACCTAGGAGAAGAAAAGAATACCAGTTTGAGGAAGAAAAGATCATCATGCTGAATTCTCTGTTGATCACTAAAGTTCACATGCAGCTTCCTTTTAATCAGTTTTTTTCCCATAGTTTGCCCTTTGGATTTTGATTTACACACTGATCAAGTGGTTTATGCCACTTCTTTTCATCTTGACCAAAAAGTCTCTTCTTAAATTTAAGGAGGGAAAAGAAGGATTATAATAATTACTGGAATAAGAATAGCCACAAAAGTGTTATCTCAACACCTTTGGAGCAAAATTGTATTTTTTTTATCATTCATCTGTTCAGTTCCTGGCAAATAACAGACAGATGGTATAAAGCATAAAATGGGACTTCTAATTTCTGTACAATGAATACAATTTGCTATCCCAACAACTAAGTCACATTAATTCCTTCAATTAAGCAGATCCATACATTTCTAATTTAGGCATTATAAACAAAACATTAGGCAAAAAAAGAATCATTCATTAGTGTTATCTATTAGACTTAAAATGCACATAAAAGTGTGATTTCCTTAGACAAATGTAGTATTTTACACACACACACACACACACACACTAATACATATATGTGTGTGTGTGTACACATATATATACACACACAGACACACAGAGACAGACACACACACAAAGACACACACACACACACACACACATGTGTGTGTGTGTGTGTGTGTGTGTGTGTGTTTTCGTAGATTTTCACGGGTGTAGGTATGCTGGTTTTGTTGTATTCGGGTCTTTTCCCGTGTAAGATTGAGATTGTCTTTGCAACGTTTTGGCAGGATCTCACCTGCCATCTTCAAGCTTGGGCTCAAAATGGGAACGGAGCTGCCGTCTTTCTGTAAATCTTGGTGGGAGGGGATGGGGCTCCTTCAAAGTTGATTTCATGTCCTGTAGCTTTAAGGTGCTGAAATGCACGCATCACAGAACACAAGAACGCAGTAAGAAAAAAAGAAAAAACTTCCTCCCTTTTCCAGCACCTTACAGCTACAGGACATGAAATCAACTTTGAAGGTTAATCTCCAAAACAGAACACCTCAACAAGAGAATAATTATGGAAGCCATCGAAATAGAGAAACACCCCCACAATATGAATAAATGTGATGATACCTCCCGCCTACCAAACATCTGGAAACCAGCCCTAGCCAACAAATGAACACCACCCACCACCCAAGCCGTTACAATACAAAACAACAATGTACATACAGCTAGCACCAATCAGCACCAATCTACCAATCATGATACAACCACACAACCAATCACTCCACTTACTGAAACAAAGTCAGCACCCCATCCCCTCCCACCAAGATTTACAGAAAGACGGCAGCTCCGTTCCCATTTTGAGCTCAAGCTTGAAGATGGCAGGTGAGATCTTCCCAAAATGTTGCAAAGACAATCTCAATCTTACACGTGTGTGTGTGTGTGTATATACACACACACACACGCACACATACATACAGTATGTATAATGTGTGTGTGTGAGGGAGAGACATACTACATTTATCTAAGGAAATAACAATTTCTGTCCATTTTAAGTCATCTATATCTATATATATATATATCCTTTCCCCCCAAAGCTACAGAGATTTAACCTGTCTTTACTTTAGTTATTCTTATCTTTTATTAGAATTTTAGAATCTTCTGTAATTATTGCAGTTCATTCCTTTGGGGTGGTCTTCTTCGGGGCTGGTGATCAGAGATGAGAAGTGTTCTGAATATTTCTCATTCAGAAATAAACAGCATGTCTGCCAACAAGCATTTTAAAAATGATTCAAAATAAAATTAGATTAATCCTTAGTATGTTGTACACTGATAAGTGTGTGAACAATGGTGACAGGAGCAGGAAGCAATAGAAATACATAGTGCTAACAAAATAGAACAACCATGAACTGAATTAAATACTGCTTTATGTTTATCAAAGATTAAATTCTCTCCTTTCCTTCTGTTTGAAGCTGAACCTTTCTGTAACACTTTGATAAAAGCAGCTTTTCTTGTAACTAGCTAAACAGCAGATGACTGAACCACAGCAGCTCATGTTTTATGGTGTGATAAGAAGATAAGTATCTATGAATTGCATTAATATTTGTATCTACATTGTTGGTTATAGTGTCTGTCTATCTGTCTGTCTGTCTGTCTGTCTGTCTGTCTGTCTTTCTCTGTATACGGTATATACGCCATGATCAGCAAATGTAAAAATGAATATTTGCAACATAAGCTATATCAGTAGATGTCATGTATGACCAAGAAGCTTAAATATGGATGAATGAAAATTTCATGTGTGTTAGATTTTTTTTTAAATCCTGTTTTTACCCACCCACCTGTTTACTCTCCTAGATAAATTTACAAAACAATCCGAAACTACTGTATTTATTCTTAAAGTCTGAGTTTTTCTCTGTACTGTATTCTCCTCTATCATTTAGACTGCTGATCTGAAGAAGTGATAGTGTACTTTTTTTAAAAGAAAAATATTCAGAAAATAGATGGACTACAATTACAGTGAGCCATAGATGGAACATATTATCTGGTTACTTTTTTAATATAAGTATTCAAGATTAGGTGTAGGGTGCAACCATAATAGTTAGGTCTTGTTTCCAATCATTGGAACAGATCAGGATAGAGGGAGTATGACTGCCTAAATGGTGTTGGGTTCTCAGGAGCCTTCAGTACTGTTAATAATAATAATTAATAATAATTAATTAAATTTCTAGACCGCCCCCTCTCCCCGGGGGCACTCGGGGCGGTGTACAGGAATAAATTTAAAAACATACAAGCAATCATATACATAGCTAAAAGTCAAATTAAACAACCCTATACGAATTTATAAAAATTAAAAACATTAAAAACAGACCCTAAAAAATTTAGAAATAAAACTGAGGTGGGAAGATGGAATTAGGCCAAGCCGGCTAGCTGGAATAGGTGGGTTTTAAGTTTCTGACGGAAGGAGCGGAGATCCGTAGTCATTCTAATGTCCGGGGGAAGGTCATTCCAGAGGGTCGGGCCCATCACAGAGAAGGCCCTTCCCCTAGGCGCCGCCCGCTGGCACAGCCTAGTGGACGGCACCCGGAGGAGTCCCTCTCTGTGTGAGCGAATCGGCCGAAGGGATGTATGAGGCAGGATACGATCCTGCAAATAACTAGGTCCTGTGCCATGGAGCGCCTTAAAAATGATGGTCAACACCTGTTGACCACTAAATCCCCTGAACTGGTTGTGGGAATGAGAATTGAGGAACTATCCTATTGTGATTCTTCTAGTTCCGATATCTATTGATATCTGTGAATAAGAATTGCTCAAGCTCTTAACCATTATCTTATTGATTGGCTTGCTCATTTTAAAAATCTATATAAAGCCACTGAAAGATGTAACCTGCTACCAGGTATGGACTGGTATGGGCGCACTGGTTGGTGAAATTTAGTGTGCCTTTCCGTACCCATTCTTCCCAGTACCAGAATCCTTGCCTCCTGTTCCTTCTTCGGCTGTTGGACAAGCTCACGTGGCATGTGCTGCCCTCTTCTTTTTGATAGCAGCTTTGTTTCCAATGAAGGTGGTTGGAAATCCATGCAGAGGGAGAAAATCACATGGATTCCCCATCACCTTCATTGGAAATCAGGCGGCTGTCAGAGAAGAAAGCAGCATGCACCTGTGGGCTTGTCCAACAAATCCTCGCCTCCTGTTCCCTTTTTCAGCTGTTGGACAAGCCCACGTGGTGTGCGCTGCCCTCTTCTCTTTGATTGCCACCTAGTTTCCAATGAAGTGGTCGGTAATCCATGTAGAAGAAGGAAATCACATGGATTTCCAAATCAAAAGCCCCTCTCCCAACTGGTCCTTCCTGCCTCTGAGGGCAAGGGACCCATCTGCCCTGCTGTCTCTGGTGGACAGGGCTTTACTGTCCCACGGCAAAGATTCCATCCCTCATCCCGGAGCCTTCATAACGGTGGGAACTTGTTCTCACTCACTTGTGCAGAGGCTTCCCTCCGAGAGTCTGTGAGGGGCTGTAATTGTGAGGGGTGTGCATGCGCCTATGTTTTACATGGTGTGGGGGCACTGCCATCTTTGGGCCACTAGCAGCTACCTTTCAGGAAGTGCATAAAAAGAGGAACTGGACAGGGAGAGAGTTGGAACAAAGCCACTTGCCTGAACTGCAGAACCGGTGGCAGGGAGCTGGCTAGGCTCTGAGAGCCAGCGATGACTCTGGAGCCCATCTGTGGAGGTGGGAAGACAAGGAATGTGAGGGGGACCAGGGGGACCTCGCCCTTCTGAAGAGGACCTACTGAAGAGGGCCTGTCCCTGAAGAGGGCAGATGTGGTGGCATCGGTCTTGGGATGTTTCGTGGAGCCCCCCAGGAAAAAATGCCACTGCCAGGTACTTTTCAGCAGGGATGGCTTTTTAACCAGGTAGCACTGCCTCATTTCAATTGGGGGAATACATGCATTTTTTCTTCCTTTGCATGGATTTCCCTCCACCCTCTTCATTGGAAAAGAGGCAGCTGTCAAGCACGGTGTGTGTGTGTGTGTGTGTGTGTGTGTGCGTGCGTGCATGCCTTCCATAGCGTGCCCAACACCTTCAGACACCCACCAGGTCACCCACCGAACAGCAGAGAAATCGGGCTTCGGCAAAAGGAAAAAAAAGCCATTTGAAATTAGCCCTCTCTGCTGCTCAGCTAAAAAGATGGGAACCAAGGCCAAGAGATAACATCATGACTAACCATATTCAGTTAAGCCCCAGAGCGGTAAGAGGCTGAATTGGGAGCTCTGTGAATTGGCTTGTAGAACACAGAATGTCATGATCATAGGATTTATTGGGCACCGGTTTTAGTTCATAGAACTAAATATATGAATATAATTGGAAGGAATGTGTGTGTGAGAAAGAGGGGGACAGAGAGAAAAAGAGACAAAGGAAGAGAGAAAGGAAGGAAGGAAGGAAGGAAGGAAGGAAGGAAGGAAGGAAGGGAGAAATACACAGAAGAAAGGAAAGAAGGAAGAAAGGAAGGAAGGAATGGAGGGAGAGAAAAAATAGAGAGACAAAGATAGAAAGAGAAAGAGAGAGAAAGAAAGAGAAAGAAGGAAAGATAAAGGAAGGAAGAAAAAAAGAAAGAAAAAAGAAATAAAAAGAAAGTGGGAGAGAGAAAGAAAGAAAAAGGGAGGGAGAGGCAAAAGGAAGGAAGGAAGGAAAGAAAGAAAGAAAGAAAGAAAGAAAGAAAGAAAGAAAGAAAGAAAGAAAGAAAAAGAAAGAGAACTTATGATCGAAATTGAGCCCAAAATTATGGTTGCTAAGCAAAAGCGTTAAGTGAGTTTCACCACATTTTCCAAGTTGGCCACATCCACCCAGTCACATGACCACTGAGCCGCTCCCACAAAACAGGCCACACCTACAGAATAGATTCTAAAAATTTTTGAAACCCATCTCTGTCTGCTGGACAAGGTGAAATATAATGAATATGCTGATGATAGCCAGTTATAAAACCTGTATTTGTCTCCAGGAATTAGGAACAGGAAATTGGTATGTTTTGTTTCAATTCTTTTAGATAGTTATATGAAAAATCTTGATTATTTTCCATTTAGTGTTGCCTTCTGACTTTTATACAGGGTTTTTACAGAGTTTGTAAGCTTTCCAGAGTTATCTGAATAAGATAGGTATCCATATAAATGTGCAAAATACTCATCAATCAACCTTCCCCATCTTTGGCAGGACATGGTCTGGAGTTTCTGGCCTGGAGGCTATGAGATTATGGATGAAAGACCCAAGCTTATATCTAATGTGGATTTAAAAAGCACCTATTCCAGAGATATTATTTTTAATTACAGAGAAAGTAATTTCTCCTGATGGAGCCAGCCTGCAGTCTGGAGATCATCCTGTAAATATGACTCCTATGTGATCAGCAGGTATCACATTTAGATTTTATGTAATAGTTGTAGCCTTTTCTGAATGAGGAAAGTTACTCAGTTATTCATGTATTTTCTACATTGTAGCTGGATTGTTTTCAATGTTCTTTAAGTGAAACTAGAAAATATACAACCAATATCTCTGAGTTGAATCTGCCCAACCTCAGCAGAGACTTGCTGAGGCTCTTCCACCAAGGGATGCCATCAAGAGAAACCTCAGGATCAGGCCTCCTTATGGTGGTCCCCTCCTTTGACACTGGAATTGATTATCCTTGTGTCAGCGTTATGCAGCATTAAATCAGAGTCCAAGGCAGAGCTATCCTTAAAGTTCCAATTTAATAAGACAGACATGTTGGCACATCTGTGGATAGCTCTGCCTTGGACTCTGATTTAATTCTGCATGATATTTGGAACGCTGACATTATCCCAAATCTCCCTTTAAATTAAATCACCAGCACCCTGGAGAGTGGCTGATGAGGGGGGTGCTGATTTCCCAATGCTGACCATATCAGCGTAAAATATCAGTGAGAGGGATGGCTGGAAGGGGCTCCCAGACCAACTTCTTCAGCCAAATGTGAGTCAATCTTTTCCCCCCTTCACTAGTGAAAGCTGCAATGGACTGGAAGACTGTAGTGGAGATTTGGGCGTTCCAAATATCATGCAGAATTAAATCAGAGTCCAAGGCAGAGCTATCCTTAAAGTTCCAATTTAATAAGACAGACATGTTGACACATCTGTGGAATCCTAAATCTAAAAGCTTCCTGGGATTCCACCCAGTTGAAAGTTCATGATCTTATCCCCACACCCATAAATCTATCACATGGTCCAATCTTCTTCGGCCATGCTGGTATCTCCACCCAGCTGATTCCGGTCAGATGCAGAGGTGCAGAGACAAAAGATGACCTTGGCTTCTAGAAAGGAATGACAACAACATATTCCACAATTCTACTCCTTTCTATTCCCCCTCCCAATTACTACACTAATGAAACAGCAAAATGAAATAATAGAGAGTGTGGCAGGCCAAAGATCCTAAAAAGGAATATAACTGCAGGCCTGACACCCTGGCATCTAGACCATCCTCTTCTTACTATGTCAATAGTAGATTTCATAAGCAAGTTCTTTCCGGGACCATCAAGGTTGCCCACCAGCTCTTGGCAGCCCAGAAATCCAGTGATCAGAAACAACAATATGAAATTAATATAGATATTATATTAAATTTTAGGCCTGGATAACCATGAACTATGCCGTCTATGTTCCAACCTGAGCTTAGTGCACAAGATAATTTGCCATTACGTTTTACCTGTTAATGACTACTTTTACTTCAACTGCAATAACAGAAGGGCTTTCAATAGATACCAACTAAATGCAATCCGTTCTAATCTTGATTGCAGGAAAAACAATTTCAGCAACAGAATTGTAAATCTGTGCAACACCCTACCTGATCCTGTTATTAGTTCCTTTAACCCCCGTACCTTTTAGCTTAAACTACCTACCATGGATCTCACACATTTCTTAAGAGGTCCCTAAAGGGTCGTCCATAAGTGCACCAGCATGCTTACAGTCCCTGTCCTACTGTCTCCATTTATATGTACTCTTTTTATGTGTTTATAGCTAAGTTTTGCTTATTATATCCATTTATTTGTGCCATTTTTTTCATGTGTTTTCATACTTGTTTCCTTGTAGTTGTTGATAAATAAATAAATAAATAAACAAACAAATGTTATTGATTTGTTTATTTAATGCCAAGAGAAATTAAAGCATCACAAACAAATGGAAAAGTTAAAGAAATGCTTACTTTTGAAATAGTTTTAACATTTTGCCTGAGCTCCTCGAGCTGATCACAACGATGGCAGTTGAGACCCCCAAACTTTTGGTCATGGGGGACTTCAACTTGCCATCGGTGGGAGAAGCATCTGAGGTGGTTCAGGAGTTCATGGCTTCCATGACAGCCATGGACCTGACTCAGTTAATTCAGGGTCCCACACACAAGGGAGGTCACACGCTGGATCTTCTTTTTGTCTCTGACCAGTGGACGAGTGATCTGGGAATAGGGGACATAGCTATTACTCCCCTGTCATAGTCAGACCACTCACTTCTCCGACTTGACTTCCCTGGTGCTACCCCCCGCCACGGGGAGGCGGAACCGGAATGTCCTAGATGGTTCCGCCCCAGGTGCCTGATGGAACCGGAAAGGTTCCAGACGGAGCTTGGGCCACCTCCTGTAGACCTAACCCGCCCCCGGATAGAGGACCTAGTAGTCGCCTGGAATAATGCGGCTGCCGGGGCCTTAGACCGGGTGGCGCCTTTGCGGCCTCTCCTGCGGCAACGAACCACCCTGGCCCCTTGGTTCACCGAGGAGCTAAGGGTGATGAAACGCCACAAGAGACGCCTAGAGAGCCGATGGAGATCCTCCCGTTCCGAACTTGACCGAACACAGGTACGAACCTACTTAAGGACATACCTTGTGGCAATAAGAGCGGCCAAACGTTGACATTGTGCCGCCCTTATTGCGTCCGCAGATAACCGCCCTGCCGCCCTGTTTCGGGTGACCCGCTCTCTTCTTTCACAGAGAGGAAGCCCCTTTACAGGGCAGGGCAGAGGAATTTGGGAAATATCTGCAGGATAAAATCGCTCAAATCCGGAGGGAATGGGTCCCACTCAGTGGGCTGGGAGGGATGCCCCAGGCGAGTCGTGAGAGACCATTCTGGGAGGAGTTTGACTCGGTTGCCATCGAGGATTTGGACAGGTTACGCGGGCGACTACGAGCCACCACATGTTCATTGGACCCGTGTCCCTCCTGGCTTGTACTGGCATCCTGGGAGGTTACACGAGACTGACTCTTGGTGCTAGTGAACACTTCATTGGGCAAGGGGTTCTTACCGGCCGCCTTGAAAGAGGTGGTTGTGAGACCCTTACTCAAGAAGCCTTCCCTGGACCCAACGGAGCTAGCCAATTACCGTCCTGTCTCCAACCTTCCTTTTTTAGCGAAGGTTGTAGAGAGTGTGGTGGCCCAACAGTTCCCACGTCACCTGGAGGAGAATGATTATCTAGACCCGCGCCAGTCCGGCTTCCGACCCGGGCACAGCACAGAGACGGCCTTGGTCGCGTTGGTAGATGATCTCTGGAGGGCCAGGGATAGGGGTTGTTCCTCTATCCTGGTCCTATTAGATCTCTCAGCGGCTTTTGATACCATCGACCATGGTATCCTCCTGCACCGGCTGGAGGGGCTGGGGGTAAGGGGCACCGTTCTACGGTGGTTCTGCTCCTACCTCTCCGACCGGACGCAGCGTGTGTTGGCAGGGGAGCAGAGGTCGTCCCTGAGGCCTCTCACTTGTGGGGTGCCGCAGGGGTCGGTCCTCTCGCCTCTCCTGTTCAACACATATATGAAACCGCTGGGTGAGATCATCTGTGGTTTTGGGGTGGGATATCATCTGTACGCTAATGATACACAGCTGTACATCTCCACCCCGAACCACCCCAACGAGGCCGTTGAAATGTGTCCCGGTGTTTGGAAGCCGTACGGGTCTGGATGGGTGACAACCGACTCAAACTCAACCCCTCCAAGATGGAGTGGCTGTGGCTTCCGGCCCCCCGGTTCAACCAGCTAATTCCAACACTGGCCATTGGGGGCGAGCAACTGGCCCCCATGGAATGGGCGCGCAATTTGGGCGTCCTCCTGGATGCCCGGCTGTCCATGGATGACCATGTGGCAGCCGTGGCGAGGGGGGCGTTCCACCAGGTTCGCCTGGTGCGCCAATTGCGCCCCCTATTGGACCGGGATGCCCTTCGCACAGTCACTCATGCGCTGGTGACGTCCCGCCTAGACTACTGCAATGCTCTCTACATGGGGCTTCCCTTGAGATGCACTCGAAGACTACAGTTGGTCCAGAATGCGGCCGCACGGGTGATTATGGGGAGTACGAGATACTCCCATATAACACCTCTCCTGCGCGAGCTGCACTGGCTCCCTGTGGTCTATCGGGTGCGTTTCAAGGTATTGATTACCATCTTCAAAGCGCTCCATGTCACAGGACCTAGCTACATGCGGGATCGCATCCTGCCCCATACATCCCTACGACCAATCCGCTCTCACAGAGAGGGACTTCTCCGGGTGCTGTCCACTAAGCAGTGCCAGAGGGCGGCGCCCAGGAGTAGGGCCTTCTCTGTGATGGGCCCAGCCCTCTGGAATGACCTCCCCCCGGATATTAGGATTACCACCGACCTCCGCTCCTTCCGTTCAAAACTCAAGACCCACCTTTTTCAACTAGCAGGCCTGGCTCAACCATAGCTCCATTTTATTCCTCCTGGCAATTTTTAAACTTGTAATTTCTATTGAGGTTTTAATTTAACTTATTTTAATATTTCTATGTCATTATAATATTGTATTGTGTTTTATACCTCCTCCGTACAATGTGTAATTTTATAATATGTGTAATAAGGGACGCCCCGAGTCCCTTTGTGGAGAGGGAGCGGCTAACAAATTTAATAAAATAAAAATAAAATAAATTTTAAATATGTTGGGAATAGGATAATTTTCTGTATTGGTTTAGCACGATTCAAGATCTGAACAATTTATAGGTGGCTTTTGCTGTCTTTTCTTCATTTATGCCAACATTTCCTGTACAGAGCAGTATTTCAAAAGATTATCAGTATGACATTCTTGAATATATCTAAATGAAACCAGGCAGAGTTTATAAATTTTAAAAGTTCTATCCCCCTTGCTATCTTTCTCCCATTCTGCTAATAAATGAAGCAATTGCTGGCATTGTGATGCTTCTCCATTATAACCTATGGTCATTTTATTTTTAATTGAATCTGGAAACTGTTCAGATCAAATCAGTTTGGTCTTGAATCTTGAAATCACATTTTGAATTGAATTATGCCCTATTTGAGCCTTGCCAAATCAAATTAGTACTGATTCTACTGGTCTAATACCCAGGAAAAGACTGAAAGGCTTTTACAGGTTCTCATTTTATTTGTCAGGTAAAATGTTGCATATGTAAATTCTATATAAAGAATATGTCAAGGCCACATACAAGCCTCCTTCTTTACAAATGTAGGCATTTATGAATAGGCTGTGCAGAGTGAAACAAGGTCTACATCAGTGCCAGCTGTATTCTTACTATTCTTTTGTATTAAATTGTACCTGAGCTGTTAAAAAGAAAAAAGAAAAAACATCTACATGCACTGTTGTACATATTATTCCTTAATAGAAACAATTTCAAAGAGATCTTTTCTATAAAATGTTGTTTTGAACACAAGTATCCCAACACAAGAATTCTGGCTTTCTTTCATTTTACAGAGATTTAATTAAATATACTTTTTGTGCTACCTGTAAGCTACCACCCTGCAAAATATTCCCCAATGTTTGCATCTGTGTATGTTTCTCTGTGTGTATTCTTTTAAGCTGAGAAGGGGAATTATTAATAGTTGTTGCATATTATGGATGCCAATATGTGGTTTTCTTCTTGCTGGTTTTATCATTTTATAGTTTAAACTTAATTTGCTATTTATAATTTCATTTTGATGCACCTGAAGCCTAAATGATTTTAAATAAATTTATATCTTGACTCTAATTCAGGATTATCTGTTACTCACATTATTTGGCATTATCTCTCCAAATTATTGCAACATTAAAACCATGCTTTTGTTTGTAAGCCATAAATGGGAAAACTTAGCCTGAAGATCATAAATATGGTTCTGCTCCTCAGTTAAAGTGTCTTCCAAACAGGAAGTCCAGGGCCATATTCAGCCAGCCAAAGCATTGGATACAATTGTCAGAGACTGAAGAAGCTACTTGGATAAATAGTGAAATGTTTCAAACAAACAAATAAAAAAATCCAGTTGCCATGATTCAGCTTCCAGAAATTCTTAGATAGCCTGAAAAGTTGTTGCTGAATCGTAATTTTTCATGTGACAAAATGGGGAATTATTCATAAGGATGTGCAGTTGTCATCAAATTATTACCATACCATTGCTTTACAAGAGGAGGACAACTAGCTTCCAAACATCAGTAAATAAGCTAATAGAAAACAATTTTATGTCTGCATTTTGTACCCAGAGGTTTCTGCAAGATATTATAGCAAGCCACAATATACCAGGTGTTGTGTAATTAATAGGTAATAAGCTGTAATGCTTTCCATATTTTCATCATAGGGAAGATTACACTGCATCTCTCTTCCTTGAAAGTAATGTTGTACTCCCAAGATCCATTTTGAACACTTTATTTCTGACAAAATGTGAGACAATTATATAAAAGATGGAGGGGGGAGGGAATTCAATCACTTACCATGGTAATTGGAATAGGAAAAGCAAAAGGTGAATCAGAAATAAATTTCAGTGAAATTAGAATCATTTGCCTATACATTTGCAAAATAGTATGTCTTCTTTAACAATGGGACCTATAGACTTCTCTCTGATGTACTTTCTACTTACAGATTTTGCCTAGAATTATTTGGATAATTTAAGCAAAAGTAACTGAGTATTAAGAATCTGTAGCTTGTAAGGCAGCTTTCAATTATAAGTATGAAGCAAAAGGAATTAATTAATAATAAATACCCAGTATTTCTTACTATTTATCTTCAGAAATCCAGGTAGAAAAATAAATCAAACATTAGCAGTTTTTTTTTCTTTTTTTCTTTTTTGTCACTGGCCTTAATCACTTTATGGATGGTACAACAACAAAAATATTTATATTCCCAATTAGGAACAGTTAATTAAGGCTTAAAAACAATCATCACTGTTGTGATTGCATCCAGCATCTGTTCCAAGCATGCTTCAAGCTTATAACAAACAAGTGGGTAAGAATCCACAGCCCTTTTCTGCACAGGGCCACTTGCTTTGCGTGCACAGAAAGAATGCTTCAAGACTTCAAACAGAGCGACGTTTGCTTTTTTCTTCTGCCCATCCTCGTTCAAAGCAAAAAAATAAAAAATAAAACAAGGATAAGAACTTTTGCATAAAATTCTCAGTGATGGGATTTATGCTTCATGTACTAGGTAGTTTGCTCAAACTTATAGCATATCTGCCTACCTACACAGTCTACCTACTTACCTACCTACCATATCACTTATCTATATCACCTACCTACTTACCTATCTATATTATCTGCCTGTCCATCTACCTACCCACATTCCTATTACCTATAGAGATTTCTACCTACACTGTAAATCAAGCAATATACACATATATACTCTTTCCCTACTAACCCCCCCTCTAGAATTTTTAAAGGAATTAATGCCAGCGAGACAAACTGCAGAAAATGAAGATATAAGAAAGTATGATTATCAAGATACACTTTTAGCCTTTACACTGACAGAGACTATTAAATAGTTTTTCTTAAATGAGACGGGAGAGACTGTCCTAGCATGGAAATACACACACACACACAGAGAGAGAGAGGGGGGGGAGGGAGGGAGGGAGGGAGGGAGGGAGGGAGGGAGAGAGAGAGAGAGAGAGAGAGAGAGAATTGGTGGTACATTCCTCAATAGTAGTAACTGTGAGAGGGATCTTGGAGTCCTAGTGGACAACTATTTAAATATGAGCCAGCAGTGTGCAGCAGCTGCCAAAAAAGCCAGCACAGTTCTAGGTTGCATAAACAGAGGGATAGAATCAAGATCACGTGAAGTGTTTATACCACTTTATAATGCCTTAGTAAGGTCACACTTGGAATAGTGCATCCAGTTTTGTAAAAAAGATGTGGAGACTCTAGAAAGAGTGCAGAGAAGAGCAACAAAGATGATTAGGGGACTGGAGGCTAAAACATGAAGAACGGTTGCAGGAACAGGCTATGCCTAGTTTAATGAAAAGAAGGATTAGGGGAGACATGATAGCAGTATTCTAAAATCTCAGGGGTTGCCACAAAGAAGAGGGAGTCAAACTAGTCTCCAAAGCACCTGAGGGTAGAACAAGAAACAATGGGTGGAAACTAATCAAGGAGAGAAGCAACTTAGAACTGAGGAGAAATTTCCTGACAGTTAGAACAATTAATCAGTGGAACAACTTGCCTCCAGAAATTGTATGTATTATAACCTTATATATGTCTATATGTTATGCTAACACTTGCCTTTTTTTAAACAAGTAAATCTACAGGTAGCTTGAAATATAGCTACATATAGTAATGGAGATTTTCTTTCTCCTATTTAAATAACATTTCGGAGACAAGTAAACAGAAATGGTAATGGAGTGAAAACCCTCTAGGCATTGTGGTTTTCACATACTAAAGAGAATGTGAACTATTCAATTTAATATTTCTTTTAAAAATAGCAGAGGAATTCAGAACCTGGCATGCAGCAAAGGGAGATCTAAATGTACTAAATGATTTGTTGAGAACAACCTGCTTTCTCCTGTAGGATCCTGACCTTAAATAATAGTTTGGAGAGAATTCTGTTTGGCTGATCCAAATCTAAAATAATTCGTATCATACATACATAATATCATGCATTATTCAAGTAGGATTTGCTAGGAAAATTCAGTACATTTGAACACATTCATAAAATGAATTATTGTATTATATCTTTTTCTCGTTACAGTCTTGAATGTTTGAAGACCACAATAATATCCAAAATCAGTCAGTACCAAGTAAGCAATGGTTTCAATCAAAGCTGTATTGAAGCTATTCATTAAAAAAAAAAATGCTTGCGGGCTTAAAAGGGATGTAAGCTTGTCGAAGAATTCGGATTGTACACAAAGTATGCAATGTGTACTCAGTGATTATCTAGATATTGTTATTATGCTGATTTCATTTTCCCTTTGAATATTTCACTTTATTTCAAACGCCGAGAAAATAAATTTTACACCTTATATTTATCAATTGATATGAATTATGCCTTATGAATATGGATATTGTTCTGCTTTGAGAACTAGAAATATCATTAGACAAAAATCTAATTAGAAAAATACCTATTTAAAAGTCTACATGACAACCCTCAGATCTCCTATACACAATAAAAGGTATAGAATTTGTATTCTACTATTACAATTATTTTAGATTTGGTGAGAAGTATTTAGTTCTTGCTGCTCATCTGCAATGTATGGACTTACCTTCCTAAAAATGAAAAGACCAGAATGAAGAAATGGGTATGATCAGGACAACTTAATTTAACTTAATTTCAATTTTATTAAAATAAAATGGAAAAAAAACCTAGTATTTCATCATGTTTTTTGAGTGTCACATTAAAACTTAGTATTCAGCAGATTGTGTAAGGCTCTAAACTCCAATTATATGTAGAACTGCAGGTGAATGGAGTCTTTTGTAGTTATCTGGTGACATACGGTCTAGCACTTATTTTGTACATTTAGTGAGATATCCCTTTAAGTGCTTTACACTTGTGAATTGTCTGATGAAATTATTTACAATTAGTGTTATTAGAGGAGGAGGAGGAGGAGGAGGAGGAGGAGGAGGAGGAGGAGGAGGAGGAGGAGGAGGAGGAGGAGGAGGAGGGGAGGAGGAGGAGGAGGAGGAGGAGAATGGATTTTAAAGAAAAGTTATAATATTTCACAATTATGCCACAATCTAATATATTTTGATTGTATTTCATATATTACCTACAGATTCAATGAAGTTCATCTCCCATTGCAATCACTGAACATCACAGAATATTATTGTGATGATAAATTCTATGACCTTTTGTTAAAATATTTATGGTGTCCCGATTATTGACTAGTGTATTTCTTCAAACAGCAGAAATGAAATTCAAAAGTATTGGCTCTATTGTTCCTTGGAGATTGAAAAGTGCCACTGAGACCAGGAAAACTGTAATTGAAATCTTTAAAAAGCCAGGAAGTCTAACAAATGTTGTTGGCTTTTTAATTCTCATCCACATAATACATCTCTTAAAACAGTTATGAGCATAGAGGACAAAGAGCATGTTCACTATTTTGGGGTAGATGTCAAACTAATAATGTAATCATTAATCTTCCCTGAGATATATCTTGTGACATTTCATTTTATGACTAAACGACTTGCCTATAAAAAATCTCCACTTTTGATAAATTCACCATAAATGCTTTCCACGCATTTATGGGTTGATACAGTGATATTGTGCCTGACCAGATTACAAATAAATAAGAAATAGTCTGCTTAGAAGCAAGAAATATCAAGAATGGTTAACAGTGATCATACCTGATAAAATAATGCAGTGAGCTGAAGAGATTTTTTGTAATGTGTATGATCTTGCATTAAGTTATACTGTAATTTTAAACAGGCTAGTAAAACTTTATGTGCTTTTAAATATATTTCTATAAAGACACTTTTAAAATTCCTTTTCCAATACATTTACTGTAAAACAGCTGTTAAAGTAAAAATAAAGGTTTCCCCTGTACAGACGTGTCTGACTTTAGAGGACAGTGCTCATTTCTGTTTCCTAACTGAGGAAGCCAATGTTGTCCGAAGATGCTTCCATTGTCCATAAGAGCTGCAGCGGCGCAGTGGTTAGAGTGCTGCACTTCAGGCTACTTCTGCTGACTGCTGGCTGGCTGGCTGTAATTTAGCTGTTTGAATCTCACCCAACTCAAGGTTGTCTCGGTCTTCCATCCTTCCAAAGTTAGTAAAATGTGGGGGCAATATGCTGACTCTGTAAAACTACTTAGAGAGGCTGTAAAGCACTGTGAAGCGGTATATAAGTCTAAGTGCTATTGCTATTGCTGTATCCTGAGATGCACAGAACACTGTTATTGTTCCACCACGGTGGTACACTACATATTTATCTACTTGCATTTGCTTTTGAACTGCTAGGTGGACAGGAGCTGAGGCAAGTAATGGAAGCTCACCTCATCATGCAATACTTAGGTCTCAAACTGCCAACTTTCTGGTTGGTAAGCCCAGAGTCTTAGCCACTAGGCCACTCTGCCTCTTTTAAAATAATGATAACTGAACATATGTCAGTTTGTCATCCTGACCCCCAGTGGCTGCAGTTAACCATATATTGCACGGTTATTGCACCGCATATTGCACAGCTAAGCTTAAGAAATTTTAAACAAATAAAGTTAGAGGAGTATTGAACCTGAGCCAGTCTAAGCTCTTTTTCAAATTAATTATGCTTGCAATACTCTTCCACATATCTCAAAGGGAGATTTTGTAAATGCCTTGTCACACAACTCCTCTGTCCTTGTGGTGTTGGTCAAGCAAAGGATGTTAATCTCCACTATGTCCTTTACATGAGAGCAGAGCGAAATTATTAATGGGTGGTAAATTCAAGGACTCCGACCTTGAAAAATTGAATTATCTTCTTTCAGATATGTTCCCAACTGTCAGCAACCAAGATACTACTTTTGTTCAGATGTCATTTAAACTTAGAAAAAAATACAGGTTATATATGTTTTTGATAAAAGCCTCTTTTCAGCACTTGTTAGTGGCTCATAGAAACATTGCAAGGCTTCCATGGTTGGTTGGCTGAAGGAAGAAGAAAGCCATCCACCATTTTTAGTAATAGACAATCCATTTGTAACTATGAATTCTGATTTATATATACATTCAAGCTAAAGATAGACTTAGGAACAGAACTCATTCCTGCTTGTCCTTAAGTTCTTAGTTATAGTTTTAGCTTTATTTTGCTGTAACCATCTTATGTCTAATACTTCTATTATTTTTTATTTTATAATTTCACTCTTTCATTGTTATTTTATTGTTTTTTATGGCCATTTGATATGTTATAAGCTTGAGTTACAACGATAAACCTATCTCCTTATTTACATTCATAAATACATAGTCTCAGCATCAGAAATAATAAAATAGGAAATAATACAACTAAGCACATTTGAATTCTTAGTGATCTTGCTGTCACAAAGTGAGGCCAGCAACAATAGAATAGGCTTATTTTCACAAGGAATATTGAATTATCACAAAATAGAAGAGGAATTAATTTTCTTTTCCTTTAAATCAATCATTAAATTGTTTTCAGAAAGCTAACTTGTTTCATAAATAACACACCAGTGGTCAATAGTTAATTTTTACAATAGTATTGTTCTTCTACTTTAAATGTTTTGTTTTGGAATAAAATAGATAAGGAAAGAAAGAAAATACCATCATTATCATGTGTTACATATTATTTTACTGTTATACTATATAAGTTTATTGGTTGTTTGTTTGGTAACAGAGATATTTTATATTTCTTAAAAATTACAATCTACTACTTAGAACTGATTTATGAAAAGCCATAAAAATAAATGAGAAAACAGAAGAATGAGAATGAAAATATTGCCTAGATGCTGTGTTGTATGAAATGTATATGAAATGTTAACAAATAATGGGTAAATAGTGGCTATGAGACCATCTTATCATAATATAAAACCTGAGGAAAATTATTAAAATACAAATTAAACAATAATTATATTTTAAAAATCAAGAGCACTTAGACTTATATTCTGCTTTACAGTGTGTTACAGTCCTTTCTAAATGGTTTACAGTCAGCATGCTGCCCGCCCAAAATCTGGGTTGCCATTTTACTGATCTCGAAAGGATAGAAGGCTGAATCAACCTTGAGCCAGCGAGAATTGAACTGCTGAAATGCTGGCCATTGGCAGTCAGCAGAATTAGCCTCTGCATTCTAACCACAGCTCTTAAGGAGATTCTCATATTACGTTATCACTTAAATTAGTTGGGAAAAGTGAAAGATTCTTTTACCATTTATCTATACTCTGTAAAAAAATGTAATAGCAAAAGTAAAATAAGAATATTGAAATTAATTAATTCCATAAATGAGGAATTTTCATTTCAGTTATTACTTAGCCAGAAGAGCTTCTAAATATATTCAACAAGCAAGCCAAACAAAGACAAAGAAGATCTTGTGTAATAAATACGAATATGCCTGCAAGCCAGAGTTTCAAAATCTCCAGTCTTGTCCCAAACTTGAAGTTGGCAGATTGATTTTCTTCTTTTCCCTCTATTGGTCACTCTGTCAAGCTTTTAATTGCACAATGTGCCAAAGTTGCCTTGAAATAAAGGGGCATGATGATTCACCCTGTATCTCTGTTGGGCAATATCTGCCGTACTTGATTACATTTCTCTCCATCATTCTCCCATAAAAGGTCAGAAACACCATTTCATCCTCAACTGAGAAAAACCCAGCAAGTTAAATCACCCTCAGAGCTGTCTATTAGTTGATCACACATTTGTATAAAAATGTCATTTCCCATTATTGTCGACTAGATCAGTGCACTCATACCTCATTCACTGAGTTATTACAGAGACAAAAGATCTCCAATCTCGGTGCAGAAAAACAAAATTCTCTGTCTCCCGTCAAAATTAATGGTCACATCAGGAATCATCTGGTGGGCATGTATTCAGGGTTTTGAACTGGACTGGGGAAAAACACTGAATATAATGTTAAAATTCACGATGTTTTTAGCATCATTATAACATTTGCCTCTTTGACAAAGTATATTTTAGGGACATGAAATATAGTTTAATCCATAATGTTTCTTACATAATATGATATAGAAGATGCTGTTTGGTAATAATTTTTATACTTGCTGATAGATGCATCCGTGCTGAAAATAAATATAAAGACACCTCTCCATTGTCTTTATTTTTAACCATTTCTATGCCCCCCCCAAAAAACAACTCCCATATTAAACTTGACTTTTGAAATGCATGATAGGTAGACCCCCCACATGTTTGTGACTCAGAGACTTAAATGGGAAGATGAAGAGGATGAGGGAGAAGGAGAAGGGAAGGAAGAAGAATATTGTACAAGGTTGATCCATGGACCATGTTATGAAATCTTTATATTTGTTGCAAGAAATCTTTCTCAATATTCTAACATGTTTCTTTTTAATCATTTACGGAAGCCCATATTTGATAGCAAGGAGCTGCCACTTAGGACACAACTTTTTGCTTGGTATGTGACTTACATGGAGCTCATTCCCCAAGGAGATATGGGGACTTTCAATCACAATGACCAAAGATTGTGTTAAATAATTTAATGGTGGAATTTCTGTTTCTTTTTCATGGGCTTGGTTTTGTAATCATGACACTTATGGTGCTTAGTTTATAAATCAATTAATTACCATATTTTTGGAGTATAAGACACACCAGAGTATAAGTCTCACCAAGGTTTTGAAGAAGCAAATTTTTTAAAAAGTAGGTAAGTGTTGTGGCCCAGCAGGAGCCGTTGGAGTTGCCACCAGACTCCGACAGTGAGGTGTCCTCTGAGTCGGCTCAAGAGGAGGTGGGGGACCCTGGACACGGTTCCGACGCTGAGCAGGGCGCAGAGAGGCTGGTTGGCCACCAGGGGGCGCCTGAGGCATGGAGCAGTGGTGAAAGCCAAAGGAAGGGAGCTCCTGATGTCATGCCTTGGAGCAGTGGGGAGGAGTCACAGGACAGTGAGTCAGACATCAGCAGTGAGCTATTAGATGCTTGTTACCGACGTGCTACCCGGCGTAAGGAGCAATTGAGCAATTACAGGAGGTAATGGCTCTCAGCTGCTGATCATTAGACTCCTCTCCAGACTATAAAGGGACTGCTTGTGGACACACCCTTTGCAGGAATCAACTGATCATTGGAGTTGGAGAAGCTCAGATCTGTGTCGTACTTTGGCAGGCTGGATTGCTGCCAAAGGGTTTACCTGGATTGCTGTCAATCTGTTCCCTGGACCTTGGCAGGCAGGAGTGCTGCTAAGGTGATTATCTGGAGCTTGGTAGCTGGATTGCTGCCAAGGGGTGTCACTGTAGCTGGATTGCTGCCCAGAGTGCTATCTTGACCTTGGCAGGCTGGATTGCTGCCAAGGTGGAACCTGTATGTCAATAAACATCTTTGAAGAGACTTTGTGTCGGAGTGTCTTGGTATACAAGAGGAGGGGGTCAGAACAGGTAAGTAGCTAGAGGGATAGAGAGGGAGAGAAAGAGAGAGAACTACAGTAGGTAGGTAGGGAGAGAGAGAGAATTGGTAGGTAGGTAGGTAGATAAAGGGATATAGATAGATAGATAGATAGATAGATAGATAGATAGATAGATAGATAGATGATAGATAGATAGATAGATAGATAGATAGATAGATAGATAGATAGATAGAACTACAGTAGGTAGGTAGGTAGATAGAGGTTAGGTAGGTAGGTAGGTAGAGAAATAGAGAGAGAAATAGAGAGAGAGAAAGAAATACAGTAGATATGTGGGGGGAGAGAGTAGGTAGGTTGATAGATAGAGAGACAGAGAGAGAAATAGAGAGAGAAGAAGAGAAATACAGTAGGTAGGTAGGGAGAGAGAGAAAGAGAGAGTAGGTATGTATGTAGGTAGACAGAGGGAGAGAGAGAGAGAGAGAAAGAGAGAGAAATACAGAAGATATGTAGAGAAAGAGAGAGATAGTAGGTAAGTAGGTAGATGCTTCCAGGTGTATTTATCCATGTGCTGGAGAAGGAAATTGGTGACAATCTGCAGAACCTAAGACTTTGTTTCTGCTGGCCCAGCACTTGATCAATGTAATTCTCATTAATCAGTTAAAGAGCTTTCCTAAAGGAAAAACAAACCAGTTTTTGCACTCTGAAAACCTCCCAAAAACGGCCTGTTTTTCACAAAAACTGGCCTGTTTTTTTTTAAAAGACATGAATAGCCTTGTGGGGGCGGCTTGCACAGTGCTCCTGGGTGGATGGGGGGGGGGGGCAAAAACAAGCCAAAAACGGCCCGGTTTTTGTCAAAAATATTGCATGGATAGCCTTATGGCGGCTTATAGAGTACTGCTGGGGGCTGGGCGGGCAAACAACAGCATGTTTTTTGCTCATTTCTGCCCTCCCCAGCCCCCAGGAGCTCTCTGAAAGCCTCCATAAGGGTATGTATAGCAAGTTTAGTGAAGGGGTGGGACTTCAGGAGGCAAAAAATGCTGTGCTCGATGTATAAGACGCACCTAGATTTTCAGTCTCTTTTTTGAGGAAAAAAGGTGCATCTTATATTCCGAAAAATATGGTAAATGCTAAGGAATTTATTGGAAATAGGCAATGGAAAAAGAATCCATGGTTTCTTCAGGACTCTTCTCCAATACCAAAATTCAAAAACTACATTTCAAAAAAAATCTGCTTCTTCACGTTCCAACTTTGGTTTCATAATCACAGAGAAAATTATTGCTTGCAGAGTTTTAATCCTTGCAGATATAGACACACACAGGATACAGATACATGCATATTCCAAACCCTTTAGCTTTTGACTTCTTGACTATTAAAAAGCAAAGAGAACAGCAGTCAAGAAATATATTACAAGCACTAATAAAAACTTAATAACGTTTTGCTTCATTTTGCTTTAACATCTAATATTTCTATTATTACTTTTTAAATATAAATTTCACTTTTTTGTTGTTTTATTGTATTTTAGGGCATCTTATATGTTATGACCTTGGGTTACAACAATAAACTTATTTACTTACATTCATAATAACAATCAATAACAAATCATAACTTAATAGTCCATTCCCAAAGGCAAAATTTATTTATCACTTCAATGTCAATTTTAAGGCTCGTTGCTCTATCTATTTGTTAGTCATTTGGTCTTAATATTTCATTGTAATCTCAATGTTTTTACTGGGCACTTTGGCTTTCATTACTGGAGATAGCAGATCAATTGCATTTTTAGCTATTAGTGTCATCAGGATAGCACAGTTCATTGACATTTCTCCCTCCTGTTTTAAAATTACACACATTATCTACCTAACCTTTCTCAATATATATCCACTATATAGGCTGAATAAATATGGGCAAAGTATACAGCCTTCTCTCACTTCTTTGCCAGCCCAGAGCTATTTTGCTTTACTATATCCCATTGGGACTGTGGCTTCCTATCCTATATATAGATTCTACATGAGGATAACAAGATGTTTCCCATTATCTAAGGGCAACCTACATCTTAGTCAACATAAGCAAAGGTCTGACGAGAAAATTCCTCTGTGGGCAAAACTTGCAAACACCAGTCATTGGAAGTTTATCTCAATTCCAATATTACTAATGATAAGGCTAGACTTAAATTAGCTCTTTTGTTCTACTGAAAGTCTGGTTTGAGAAATAACATTGCACAGGCATTGCTATAAAGAAAGTATAAATCAACTATGAAACAACACATTGAGAACTGCAATTGTTCCATCTATATAGTAGTTATCAATTATTAGCATTACCTTGGCTTTCTTGCATCCAAATAATTACATGTGCCACCTAGACGAATGAATGAATGAACAAACTTAGTATCACATCTATTTTTAAACTTCAGCCTAGCCATTGGGTCAAAGACTCCAGTGAAATTACAAATATTATTACTAAGAGTTGAAAATACACTATAGTGCACCAGTTTATGTTACAACTTGTTTGCTTCACTGTAGTACTTTGTATTGGGTTGTGTACTTGTAACAGGAAACCAAATCCATGCAATGGCTATTATTATTGGCATTGGCTATTGATTATTATTATTAAATTTATAGATAGTAAATTACATAAGATAAAAAAAATCCTACAAGTCTGCAATAATAACCACTGACCTAATTCATCTTGAGACTAACTCTAGATATTCATTTTGAGACTAACTCTAAACTTCAAAAGGCACACTCACTAGTCAGTTAGTAGATTCTTTTGTTTCTTCCTACTTCCTTCTCAACCCCTGATGTAAAGTTTGGGGGAATATGAAAGTTTGTACAGATATTTGTTATATTGATTAACCTATGGTGGAATAGCCCAAATGCATGCATCTTACTCCAAAATGTGGGAATACATTTGAGAGACAATTAAAGAATAACAGTCAGATATGTGCTGGTAGGATTTTGTTCAGAAAAACAAAATTAAAATCTGGATATCAAATATTGAGTCTGTAGCACATAAGAATTCAGAAAGTAGAAAAAAGTCCTAGAAATCCACCACCACACAGACACATTTCTTCTCTAAATAACAGTAATATTAATTGTTACAGTGCCTTTAGATAAATAATTTTGGGCTTATTTCTAGTATTTAGAGCATGGCTGTCAAACTTGCAGCATCACATTGCCATCTCATGATGTATCACAACTTTCTCCCTTTTGTGGAGGTGGGGTGGGTGTGGCCTTCAAGTGACGCACCTGGCCTGTGGACCACCAGTTTGACACCCCTGATCTAGAGCGTTCTTAGTATAGATGTTATTTTTTAATGAAAGTGATTATCATTCATTCATATTTTGAGATTTGATTTTTAAAATTAGATGCCTATTTATTTATTTATTCTTTGCATTTCTAGACCGCCCCCTCTCCCAAAAAAGGACTCGTTAGAAAGGAAAAATTTCCTGCTTAAAGCAGATCCACATGTGGGCTCCAATGACTGGAAACTTGGTCCTAAAATTTGGTTAAGTTAACTGAATAAAAACAGGATCAATACACGCCAAAATGGAAAATTACTAGGGGAAGAATCTTAAAAACTATTTATAAACACATGAGAAAAAAAATCCTAGGAATGTTTTGAACATTTAAGGATGTCAGAAGCCCACATTGATCATTAGAAGTTTATTGCATATCTTGCAGCTATGGATACCCAAAAGGTATAATTAGCTACTATAGAACAACTTCAAAAGTCTGGGTAGATGAACATAATGTGCACAATATTCAGTTGTTTCAAAAATTTCAAGGCACACAAGACTATAAATCATAATAAATCATCATGAACCTACATAGAAATGACTGAGACTCATAAAGATCTCAATAACTTTAACAAGAAGAAAGAGAATTTGTGGGGTAACAAAATTGGTATCCAACTATATAACCCCAAAAGAAAACAACTCTGAATTTACACGCACCATTTGAAATCTTCAACAATTATTTTTCACTTGAAAAATAATAAACAGCAGATATTTTAAAGAAAGAGCAATAAAAAAGTAACTCCTTTGAAAGGTCTTCAACTGACCGATTATAATTTCATGTAGATGAAGAACTAATCAGAAACTGGCTTTTCAGAATTCAGTGACATGATTAGACTCCAATAAGAATTCGGTCTGATTACAAATACTGCCAAGAAATATACCATAGGCCAGACCATTTCACCTCTGAAGAAGCCAGCTACAGTTTCTGGTGAATGTCAGGGTACCAAATAATTAAAACAACCTATCAGTTCATCACTGCTGGATTGTTGTTGGCTGTGAATGCCTTCATTAATATAAAGCTCTTTATATTTGCATAAATTGTGGTTTTAGAATAAAAAAGTGTGTGAGATCTTTGAAAAGGATTCTCTATTTTGTTTTGTAATTGTCTATGGATGAAATGATCAGGGCCATGCCAGCAGAGGAAGTAACAAGTACAAATATAAATATTTCTAAATTGTAAAATTTAGGAAAACAGAGTATTTGGACTTCTTAAGGTTTTATTACCCCATGTTCTTTCTGATAATCCTTAACGGCGAAGAGATCCGAAAAAGTACTGATTTTTTTTCATTTCTCTTGGTTATCAGAATCTGGAATATTTCGTTTATTTATAAATATATCTATTGAACCTTGTTTGAAATACATTTCTGAAGCTTGAGAGAACAAATTCTAATTCAATTATTAGACTTCCAGATCATAACACTTCAAAATACTGAAGTATTCACTTAGTAACAATATTTTTGTTCTGTATTTCCAGCCTCACACAAGAAGAGCAATGTTTGATTGATGCCTACAATGATTAACAATGTGACCATAAGAATGTCATAAGCCCACATTTTAGCGAGTACACATATATGTTCTGGACTAAGATAAATGTGGGAATAGATTAGTATAATTTAGAACAGATCAGTGGTAGTTTGCAGGTGGTGCGCCCCGGTATGGGCATACTGGTGCCTACCTGGAGTACCAGGTACCATTCCTTACCTGTCTTTAAACTCTTTGGTGCTTCCACATATGTGCACGGTGCATACAGCACCTGCGCAATGCTCCCCAGAGCAGCTGAAGCATCGCGGAGGCTCACGGAGGCGTCACTGTAAGGTACATGTGCACGCTGCGCGTGTGTGCGTGCATGCTTCGCACATCCATATAGATACCGCCGGGCCTCATTGCAACCGTACCAGTTAGAATGGGATCCGGAACCCACCACTGGAACAGATGTTTACTTTTCCATGGCAGAGTGGATTGTACAACCTATTATATTTTGAATTCTTATCATCCATCAAGCTCTGGTGCCAAAATCTTATTCCAGTCACAAATGCAGGGGAAAAAGAAATGGTAGAGCTGGTGGGGAAGGAGAAGCATTAGATTTATTGTCTGAAACACTAGATGATGCTCCTGACATCATGCATTGGAACAGTGGGGAGGAGACAAGGGAGGTGGTTCTGGATGCCCGGCAATGGACGGCTAAAACGTAAAGAACAGCTACGCAGTTACAGGAGATAATTGAACTCAGGTGGTTGTAATTAGGCTCCTCTCAAGACTGTATAAAAAGAAATGACTTTGCGCAAACTGTTTGCAGGAATCAATCTGTTTTGTCCCCCCCTCTTCATACACCAAAGCATGCCGAGACAAAGATACTGCAAGGATTTATTAACACAGAGACTAGACTTTGGCAGCAATCCAGCACAGACTAGACCTTGGCAGCAATCCAGCCTGCCAAGATAGCCCCAATAACTTCTCCAGCTCTAGTAAATATGTTGATTCTGCGAACAGTTTCGCAAAGTCATTTCTTTTTATACAGTCTTGAGAGGAGCCTAATTACAACCACCTGAGTTCAATTATCTCCTGTAACTGTGTAGCTATTCTTTATGTCTATTAGCCCTCCATTGCCAGGCACCTCCCTTGTCTCCTCCCCACTGCTCCAATGCATGACATCAGGAGCACACTCCCTTTGGCTTTCACTACTGCTCCATGCCTCAGGCGCCTCCTGGTGTCCAACCAGCCTCTCTGATCCCTGCTCAGAGTCGGAACCCTGTCTAGGGTCCTCCACATCTTCCAGAGCCGACTCATCAGACCCCTCGTCATCGGAGTCTGGTTGCAGCTCCAACGGCTCCTGCTGGGTTTAATAAAGTAGATTTTAAGGTTGCATAGTTAAAACATCAATGTGGATTTGTATTAAATGCACCATATATTTTCCTACATATTTTGTCCTATAATATACTTTATATAAAAAAGAGGCTATGGGGCATGGTTCAAAGACTGTTGAAAACTATTGCATGCTGGATTAGATTTAAGGATTAAGGTCTACATATGGAAGGTATAGAAATATGCTCTCAAATACAGTTAGGTCTGAGTGTTAGTGAAAACAATGAAAATATATCTAGGTCAAGTTATCTAGCTTTAGGTGATGGTCCAAAAAAGGGGGGAGGAGGAAAATAATCCTACAGAAAATGATAGCATGACAATATAGCAGTGTTCAAATAACTAGGGGGTTGCCATCAAGAAGAGGGAGTCAAGCTATTGTCCAAAGCACCTGAAAGAAGGACAAGAAGCAATGGATGGAAACTAATCAAGGAAAGGACCAGCCTAGAATTAAGGAAAAAATTCTTGACAGTTGGAACAATTAATCAGTGGAATGATGAGAATGATCATTGAATGATCCACACTGGAGTTTTTTAAGAAGAGATTGGACAACCATTTGTCTGAAATAATATAGGGCAGTGATGGCAAACCTTTTTTGGCTCCCGTGCCAAAAGTGGGGGGAGCACAGGGGGGTCGTGTATGGGTGTGACACACCCATAATGCTATGAAAGCGACTGCCCCCCACGTGCATGCGGGTACAACCAGCACCCCCACCCACCCACTTTTGCCACGGGTTTTTCATCCTCCCCAGACTCCAGAGGCTTTCTGGGAGCTTGGGGAGAGCAAAAACAGCCTCCCTGCCTCCCCCTGATGCTCTCCAGAGGCCTCAGGAGCTTCCCTGAAGGCTCCAGAGGGTGAAAAACGGCCCTACTATCAAACCGGAAGTCCATTCCTGAACTTCCGGTTTGCCCATAGGGCTGGCTTTTTGCACTCTAGAGGCTTCAAGGAAGCCTCCGGAGGGTGAAAAATGGCCTCAAAAGAAGTGTGAAATTAGCTGGCCAGTGCACGCATGCATGCTGGCCAGCTGACAGGGCAGCGCTTTGCGTGCCCTAGCAAATGGCTCTATGTGCCACCTGTGGCACGTGTGCCATAGGTTCACCATCACTGATATAGGATTTCCTGCCTTAGGAGGGAGTTGGACTAGAGGACTTTCAAGGTTCCTTACAACTCATTCTGTTATTCTGTTAAATCGTTCATTTAATATTTCAAAATATTAATATTACAATCAAATCAGAGTGTTGTTCTTCCAATTTTCTCGAATTGCTTTCCCACCTGTCTCCTTGCCAATGTGTGCTTCAATTGTCCTTCCTCCGTGCATTACCAACATGCTTTATCTTCCTGAAATACCTTTCCATTGTTGGTTTGTCATACTTTCTTGCTGCCATCACCAGAGTCTCTGGGGTCTTCTCTCTGCCTTCTTGCCTTCCAATGTCTCTTCTCATTATTGATGCTACCTCAGTGAAAAACAAGTACCACTGCTTGTCATGGTGGGAGAATTAATTACCACCAATATTGTAATCATGAATAATGTTTACTGGTCACTGGACAACAATTGTTGCTGTGCTATGCAGTTAGGGTGTAATTTATAGAAAGGACACTGTGAGAATTGGCCTGGAGCACACATGGAGGGCACCAAGTTGAAAAATGCTGTTAAATGGGTTTTAGTATACAGTATGCTGGCTGAGAAGTTGTCCTGAGGGTCTTTACAATTTACTGCTCATGTCCATCAGGGATTCTCAGAAATGGTAACTAAGCAACACACAGGATAACATTTTTGACAGCTTCTTATCTACACCTCCTTAAATAAGTGTAGTTCGAGAATATATTACTGCTTTTTTTTCTCCCAGAACTCTGCTTGAAAACTATGAAACCTGAGTTCACACTCCTTGGTGCATTGTCAAATGAGGCTTGCTAGTTTGTGATAAAAAATTGTGACCTCACCTCAATAAGTTCTTGCCTTCTGCTTATCAATCATGTTTCCAGGAAAGCTTGCTTGTTACATTGTCTCTCCTGGAACAGAATAACAGCACATTATGTGAAAGTCACCTGCAAAAGGTCATCTTTCATTTACAAATTTTGAATAGTGGAAGGTTTGAAGCACAAATAACTTATGTGCATGTAGAATATGTAGTTTTTGAAACAGACAGGTGCCTTTGGAGAATCTTCTGAGGCTATTGATTCAGTACCATAATCAGATATACGGTAGGTATTATGTAAAAACATCATATTTGAAACTGGCTTTGGATTCCACTACCATATTTGCTTTGAGTTTATCCATATAATGGAATTGTTCTGCAACTCCTTCCCAAATAGAAGTGGAAATCCAATACATCTTTAGAATACCAGGAAAGAAAACTCAATAAAATTTTATAATAATCCTATTGAAGTTGACAGTTTTAAACACATACTTTACATTTTCTGGATATAATTATATTTAAAAACATGAAGGGCATATAATTTTTATCATTTGAGAAAAAAAAAACTTTAGACTTTAAGCTTAATGGTAAAGTAATGCCAAAGAATAAATCACAAGGTCAAATTTTATTTAACCTTGTTACTCAAATTTTAATAGTATTTTTGTATTATCTGCACATACAGTATATTTAAAGTTCTATATGATTAACATGACTTCACTGATAATCAAAAAGATTACTTTGTTAATAAACAAACAAACAAAAATTGAGCTTGGCAAGGAAAACTGGAAAGCAAAATAATATGAACACAATAAAATGGAATATCCATGCAATCAAGGAATAATCTATTTGAGGCATATGATTTTAAGATGTAGCTGCAATGACAATGGAAAAAATAATGGAGAAAATTTAATTCTTTTAATCCTTTTTCAAGATAATGGGCAAAAGTATTAAAACTGGATGTATAGTCTTAAAAAGTTTACAATTGTATAGTGTACAATTGTACACTGTAAAAAGCACTTGGAAGAATTAGTAGTAAAAGGAAACCGGGTCGCCATGGTATCTGTACAGCATCAAAGCTGAAAGCAGCCGGAGCATAGAAAAAGTCAAGAAACAGTGCAAGATAGGAAGATATGGAGAGACCGGCCCATAGAATTGCCAAGAATTGGACATGACTGAACGGAGAACAATAACAACATAGCTATAAAAATAAGAGATTATTCTAGATTTTGATTAATTGTGTCTAACATAATTTTTGCCCTATTAGGGGTGTAGTAGTTGAGATCACAGAAAGGCCCACAATCCTATCTCAGTTATAGATGCGTGAACAGTTGAAGAGAGGCTACATTGAATTGGATTTAAACTGAACAAATAAATAACAAATGATAGATACAATGTCATCTTCAATAGCCTGA
This sequence comes from Natrix helvetica, assembly GCF_964273705.1. NCBI lineage: Eukaryota > Metazoa > Chordata > Lepidosauria > Squamata > Natricidae > Natrix > Natrix helvetica. The sequence continues at coordinate 54,519,630 of NC_138551.1, read as the reverse complement.
ATCATTTATTTAGAAGAATGATTTACTTTCTAATTTGATATTGACAAAGATCATGCTTCAATTTTGAGGGTTTTCTTCTTTTTTTTTTTTTGTAAATGAAAACATTATTTATATTAGGAGTATGACATGGTTTTCCAAGAAAAAAATATAATCTTTTAAATAGTTAGAGTGATGTAAACAAATCAGACGAGTATAACCAAAATCCTGGTAAAAATGTGGAGATTGCTTTGAAATTTACTTCCTTTTTTCTCTTTTAAAAAAAATCACAAAAAACCAAAGGGAGGTTCTTTAAATATATCTCACCATTTTGTAAAGCTAACCCCCTCCAAATATTTAATAAAAGTTAGGCAGTGAATAGTGAAAGACACAGAATGGTGATGCCCATCTCATCCTGGTGAGATATAGCTGCCCATTTCATTCTGGCGCTCCACATGTTTCTTTGCAACCTATCACTAATTTATACAATTCCCTTTAACTTGAAAGAAGAAAAATATATCTATAGCCAAATTAGGTCTTCATGGTGAGACCTAATTACTTTCCACCTTAATAAAATGAAAGGGTAGGCTATTTCCTATGAAGTGAAAAAAAAATGTTCCATCAATATATTAGCACATAATTACAATAGACCATATATGTATTTTTCACATCAGTTATTTACATCCTTCTTTTTCTTACTAAATTTTTAGAGGGTAACTGAAAGTGCTTTTTTCTGATAAGAAGATGTCTTATCTTTCAGATCATATTGCCATGTTCGTTGATGAAACTACTTGGAAATCTCATTTGTTCTGAGGGATGTGGAAAATAGAACCTCTTTGAATATAAAGAATTCAAAAAACACTCAGCCTTATATAGCTGCAATTCTTTCAGTGGAATTGTTAAAAATGCCAACGGCAGAATAGCAGCTTGCCAGTTTTATTTGCACTTAAATGAAATAGGTGGCAATAAATGTGAATTGTGACAAAAATGGATTAAGGAATAAAATCTAACATATTATTAGATCTTCAAAGAATGTCTCTTTTCATTTCATGTGCATGGTCCAATGTCTCATGCTTGCTAAGTGCTCCAAACATCCATGGTTTGCAGCCCTGTGAACTTGGAACACAAAGCTGCAAAACTTCACTACTTTTTAAAGGTTCTCTGAAATGTGGGCTCAAGATACAAAGACCAATCATCCAGATTCTAGTACATTTTCAGTTTGGATTATGTTGAATTATGTAGGGAGCCAAAACATTTCTGAATAATTATTTCAATTCAAGTGCTGTACAGAACAAAATAGTCTTCATAGTCAGACATAGACTGACTAACTAAATTTTCCAAATAATTTTGACATGGAAAGCACAACATTTACCACAGAACTAGGATCACTTCTTTCAATTTCTACATATGTTCTTTGATTCCCCCCCCCCCCAATTGAATTGGATAATCTGTGTCTGGTGCACATTTTATAGTTCAGCTCTTTTATTACCAAAGTGAGTAAATCAAAAAATCATAATGAAACAACTGGTTTAAAAATACACACTCAGAATTAAGGGATTACAGGGTCATAAAAAGGAATTCTGTTTAGGAGTATACAGATACATTACAAAATAAATCAAAATTTTAAATCAAAATAAAAGTAGCAAATATATAATAAACACAAAGCATATTTTGCAGAGAAACATAAAAGTTATAATAATTACAATTTTGTTGGTGACACCTAATAAAAAGGCCAAATATTACCCAATCATTCTTTCTGGATAATTGACAGACGATGTAAGACATCAGCTGTAGGAATCATTTTGTTGAAGCAAATCTAAGTAACTGGAGTATTAGGCACGTTTCAAATTACTTAGATTTTTTTTTCCCAACAAAATTATCCCCACAGTTGGCTTCTTACATCATTTTTACATGTGTCACCCAGTCTCATCTTAGGTGAGAGCATTCCTGAGAACAAGGCTGAAAATTGACATGCCAAAAGAGACTTCTTTCTCTGGATTGTCATTTTTTCAACATTAACAGAAGAAATGTGCATTCCTTTCATTTATATAACTCTTCTGGGTTAGGAACAGAAGTGGTATTCAGTTGGTTCGAATCAGTTCATGCGAACTGGTGGGGAAAACGTGGCATGGGTTGCCAAACCAGTAGCGACTGCTGGCTGGCCCTCACACACACACACCCATTTACTCACCAGCCCACTGCTCGCTGGCCCATCCACCTGCCTGCTGCTCATTCCCCCAGGCGACCGGCTCGACGCTTTCTCAACCTGCCTGCCCGACACTCACAGAGAAATTCCTCTGCCTCATGTATTTGAATTCATAAAGCAGCCAAGAAACCAATAAATATGAGTCCTTAAAAGTTTAGCTGTTAAAAATTCAAGCCTGGAGCTTTCCCGTTTTTTAGTTGGAAAACAAGAGATCTAATCATATGGTAGAGTACAGGAAGCCAATTTGGAGTATTTTCAGTTGAATGGGTATAAATCATTTTTTTTTCATTTCCTAGAAACTTAAAAGTAATTTACAAAATGACAGTTCCAAATAATGGTAGGAATTTTGCAAACAACTAGACAGACTGAATGAACAACATTAATTAATGATTAAAATAATTCCGTAATTTTGTTGAAAATATTCTTCTGAACATGCATATATTGTCAGATAATAACAGTAACTGGGTAATAGCTTTCAGGCAGTAATCTTAGCTACTGCACTTTCCTACCTGCATTATTGATTAACAACCAAACATTCCTCATTCCACCAATTTGCTACCATATTTGCTTTAGAGTACTTTGATACTCTTGGAACTTGGAACAAGGTAATTAATAAATGAAAATATCCACTTAAATAAGTTGTTGCACCAGGCACCTTCGTAACTGTTCTGTCATGTTCTTGTGCATGTACGCACAAAGAAATTTAGTTGCAAAGTTCTACTTTTCTTGTGCAATTTACAAGCAGCAGCAGCATCTCACAAGATTCAATTGCATATACATTACAAACTGACCCAAGTCTCTTGGGAGTTGGGTCAGCAATCCAAAGCAACAGGCAAAGCATCGTTGGGGCACAATCCAAAAGTCTCAGTATTGTAGCTAGATCATCAGACAAGCCAAGTCCAAAAGAAGAAACCTTTTTAGGCAAGAGTTCAAGACACAAATGGGCAGAGTCTCAATAAGCAGCACTGTTGTTCCCAGGCAAGCAATTGCTCTTAAACAGCCCAGGCAGGTGAAATAACGCAGGGCTGGGAATACTCCTTGTCATTGCAAGGAGAGAGACTAAATCCCGTTGCTCTGCTCTCCAGTATATGTGGCACATTCTCAGTATAATTCTTCATCTTCGAAGAGTGGATCCAGCTGCTCCTAATGTCTGTCAGGTGGATCAACCTTAGGTGATTCCACACTTGACATATCTTCAAGCTGAGATGCAACGAGGTCACCAGGACAGGCTGCTCTGTCAGACTCATCTAAATCATAGCTGGACAAGGGAGAAAAAACTATATATTGAGTCTTACCCACTTGAAGGGAAATGAAAACATTTGTAGCAATCATATTCCAACTTTTTGTCTCTTTTGCCTACAAAATAATCAGATTTCATGAAACTGATAGTTTCATAAGGCCGCAATTCAATAGACATTAAAAGTGGAAGAGTAAGTGACAAATGTCACTCTTCAGATTGATGCCCACAGAAAAACTATCAATCAAGTTAGGGGAAATGTAGAATATTCAATTATGTCTTGATACTTATGTAAATTTCCCCTATTATCAAATTTTAAGTTTCAGTTAAGGAATTTGAGATGAAGTTCAGGAGCCATCTGAGCTAAGCAGATGTAGGCAAAATTTGAACTTTTGACATAATACGATAATTCTCAGCTCTGTATGAGCCCCCAATAAAATTAAAACAGTCTACTATTATTCAGACTGACCGCAGCATTAAATGTTCCCTTTACTATTAATTAAGCCTTTGTTATATCCCAGAATATGTTTTACATAATTGTTAGTACTAAGATGAGGGATACTGGTAGTAACAAACAAGATGCTAACTAAAGTAAATTGGAATAAACCTGCAATATCAATATGATCAGAAGAAGAAAATAATTTTATTAGAACTTGGAAAGCGCTGCACACTAGCAGTGCTGATCCAGTTTTTGTTTTTTGTTTTCCTTTTCTGTGACAATATTTGTTACAGTTTTCAATTTTCACACTTTAAACCCACATACTTACTAATAATAAAAATTAATATTATATCTCAGTCTTACAAGTTTAATCTTAACTCACTATTGATTAAAAAAAATCTTAACTATAAATTAATAGCAGTAGCACCTATGCTTATATACCATTTCACAGTACTTTACAGCCCATTCTAAGTGGTTTACAAAGTCAGTATCAGGGGTGGATTTCTCCTGGTTCGCACCGGTACTCCAGAACTCATTCGTGAAATTTATTGCACCTTTCAGAACCCGTTCATCCAGTGGGACAGTACTGGGACTCTCCCTCCTGCCTGCCCCCCTCCCTCACTTCGCCTGCCCATCCGCTCACTGCTCACTTGCTCGCCCTACCCGTCCGGCGCTGCTAGCTTGCTCACTACCCCAGCCCATCTGCATAATGCTTTCCCTGTCCCCCAATCACTGATTGGCTGGCTCACCAATTGCCCCACCTCTAAGACACCTATTTAAACTGCGGTGTGGACGTCCAACGTACCTTTTTTCCTATGGCTTGTTTAGCCCTTGTGGCCACACCTAAGTGTGGGAGCAGCGGCAGTGGCAGTGGAAGCCTAGGCGGGGTGGCTGGCATTCTATGCAAGTTTGGGGACCTCACACCTGGGCTTGCTTATTAAAGACTTTAATTGCATTAAAGTGCATTAAATTTCTGTGTCTCTTCTTTGTGCAGGCTATTGGAGCAAGGTGGTGAGGTAGTCGTGCAGAAGACCGGCAAGGCAGTCATCTTCCCTCTGTAAGTAGCTCTTTTATTGTTTTGTGTGTTGGTTTCATCCTAATGCAGTGCATGCAAATTGAAGAGTTCATTTCTTCTTTGTGCAGGCCATTCACTGGAGCAAGGTGGTCAGTGATGTAGAAGACCTGCAAGGCAGTCATCTTCCCTCTGTAAGTAGCTCTTTTATTGTTTAGTGTGCTGGTTTCATCCTAATGCAGTACATGCAAATTGAAGAGTTCATTTCTTCTTTGTTCAGGCCATTCATTGGAGCAAGTGTGGTCAGTGATATAGAAGACCGGCAAGTCAGTCATCTTTCCTATGTAAGTAGCTGTTTTATTGTTTTGTGTGCTGGTTACATCCTTAATATAGTAGTGCATGCAATTAAAGTCTTCCTGTCTGTGTCTCTTTGTTCAGGCCATTCATTGGAGCAAGGTGATCAGTCGGTGATGTTGAAAACACACAAAAGGACAGTCATCTTCCTTTTCTATTATTTTGTGTGCTTGTTTCATCCTACTGCAGTGCATGCAAATTGAAGACTTCATTTCTGTGTCTCTTCTTTGTGCAGGCCATTCACTGGAGCAAGTGTGGTCTGTGATGTAGAAGACGAGCAAGGACAGTCATCTTCCTTCTGTAAGTAGCTATTTTATTGTTTTATGTACTTATTTTAATCTTATTTAAGTAGTAAGTGCACAAAATAATACATTTCCGTTTTTATATCTTCTTTTTGTAGATCATTCATTGGGTAAAGAATTGTCTTGGCCACTCCCACCCAGTCACATGCTGCCAGGCCACTCCCTTCTTGGTCACATGACTGCCAAGCGACTCCCACTCGGTCACATGGCCAGAAAGCCTCTCCCACCCAGTCACATGGCCCGCAAGCCACTCCTACAAAACAGGCCACACCTACAGAAGAGGTTCTAAAAAAAATTGAAACCCACCACTGGTCAGTATATTGCACCCAGCAATTTGGGCCCTCATTTTACTCACCTTTTACAAACAATACAATACAATAGCAGAGTTGGAAGGGACCTTTGAGGTATTCTAGTCCAACCCCCTGCCTAGGCATGAAACCCTATACCGCTTCAGACAAATGGCTATCCAACATCTTCTTAAAGACTTCCAGTGTTGGGGCATTCACAACTTCTGGAGGCAAGCTGTTCCACTGATTATTTATTCTAACTGTCAGGAAATTTCACCTCAGTTTTAAGTTGCTTCTCTCCTTGATTAGTTTCCACCCATTGCTTCTTGTTTTACCCTCAGGTGCCTTGGAGAATGGTTTGACTCCCTTTTGCTGACCTTGAACCTATCAGGATTGAACTGACGGTGGGCAGAATCAGCCTGCAATATTGCATTCTAATCACTGCGCAATCACTGCTCAAAAGAGCCATCATTAATACACAAATCTCTACCAAAATTTACATTCTAATTTCTTTTTTTTCAGATATGAATATACACATAGGCATGACACCTAAGTCTTTTTCTTTCTTTCTAACATATGCCTCCTATTCCTTTAATTCCTCCAATTTTTCATCCATAATCTTCAGGCTGTTGCTTATCATGCATTCCTTTCTGTTCCATTTGTGTTAAACTTTGATCAAAGTCTAGAATGTTTCCAGTATGAAAATCAATAACCCTTTGAATGAGATGTAGTTCAAATTTCAGCCTCTGGAAATTAAAAAGTCTCCAACATCCATTTGACCTGGTAAAACACAGTCTTTGCTTGGTTTACATCTGATAAAACAAATATTCCTTTGGTAAAACAAAGAAATTGAGTTTTCTTTCAAAACAGTTATATTTAGGTTTTCAGAATGATCATAAGAAACTTATTCCTGTATTTTTTTTCTTTTGATAGACAACAAAGACATCTTAAAACATGTATTTTATAGGATGTCCTTTTTATAAACCTTAATTTCCATTTTATTTTTTTGCTTGCATTCCCCAAGAATTATATAAAATTTATTATTCAGTAATTGTTTATTTTTTAAAAACATAGTTTCTAAGGATTGTAAAGAGTTTTTAAATAAGTTTCATCTCCAAGAATATGCAGTGTTTGGTCTTAATTTTTTCTAGCATATTGAATAGCACACTCTAGTGGTCAAAGAAAGTATTTGCAATGTACAAATTCTCTGGAGAAACACTGAGGGAGCCAAACTTAGAAAGCAATTCCAATTACATTTGTTCATAGATCCAAACCAATCAGCAAAGAGCAAAATAAGTATAAGTATAATCATCATTGTCATTGTACTTAAATACAACGACATTGGTTAAATAAAAACAAAGCAATGTTCCTATGGATGGCAAAATATTAAGGGGGTGGGAAAGAACAGTGTCAGGTATTACAGATGCAGATGGTTTAAAAAGTAAGTTTTAATCCTACAAAATGGTTTAAGACACAAGAAGTTTAACAATCCAAAACATAGTCTTCTCGTTCTAAAAACTAAGTCCAAATGCCAAATCAAAATCCAAAATAACTCCAGAAATATTGAAAATCATCGAAAGAGATACTGCATCTTTTCCGAGGGGAAACCTCCCTTCAATTTGCAGATTAATAGGTTAAATAAATAGTTAAATAAATTTATATATTAAATAAAGAATTAAGAAGCAGGAAGTTCAGATCTAGTATCTGCATGTACTATACCAAACAACACTGAGTTTGATGCAAACCTTGTTTGCAGCCCAGGGGTCACTTATCAAGAAATTTCAAAAATCTCCATTTTGCTACCCTTTTGCAAGTACAGGCTCTCTGTTGAACATATGGGTTGATTGATTTTCAGGTTTTCCAAAGCCTGATTCTTCAGGCTTCGGAAAACCTGCATGGGTCTCCAAAAACAGCTGGGTGCAGGAAGTCAGTTAAGGAAATTTACTCAATTTACTCTTCAATTCACCATTACTTCACCAGAAGTTCTCCCTGGCTTTGATTCTTTATTACATCATGAACAGGTAGACAATCTTGGCATCCCTCATCTCTTTTGCCAAAGGTTGAAGAACTAGTTGGGACTAATGGCTCAGCGGAAACAGAAGGCAAGAGAAAGGCTGCCTGGGCCTCATTGAAAAACAAAACAAACAAAACAAAATGTCCAGGACATTTTGGGATGCTGGCACAACAGGTGTAAGTGGGAATCATCCTGGACCAACTAGACATGTGTTCATTCTAATTACATACATATTTGAATGAAAATATAAGTAGATATTTATTCCTTCTCTATAGAAATTTGAATGACAAACTGATCTACTCTTTCAGAACTATAATTTATGTTTGAACAGATCAACAGAGTTGGAAGGAACCTTGTCGGTCATCTACTCCACCCACCCACCCAAGCAGGCGACCCTACTCTATTTCTTACAGATGGCAGTCTAGTTTCTTCTTGAAAGCTTCCAGCAATGAAGCACCCACAATTTCCGAAGGGAAGTTGTTCCATTGGTAGATTGCGCTCATTGTCAGAAAATTTCTTTTTATTTCCAGGATGAATCTCTCCTTGTTCAGTTTCCATCCATTATTCCTTGTCTGGCCTTCAGGTGCTTTGGAAAATAGCTTTATTACATTTCAGTGGCAGCCCTTCTCTTCACTAAACTAGCCATGCCCAATTCCTGCAACCGTTCATTGTACATTACAGCCTCCAGTCCCCTAATCATCTTGGTTGCTCTTCTCTGCATTCTTTTTGGCGTCTCAACATCTTTTTATAGTGTGGTGACCAAAACTGGATACAGTATTCTAGGTGTCATCTTTCTAAGGCTGGTGGCTAGAGTGGTATTAGTACCTCATGTAACATACAATATAACATTACAATATTAATGTACAGTACAGTACAGTAACATAACAGTATTAAACATAGCTAGTTGGAAAGCAAAAATAAAAATTGTATTCCAATATGTATATATAATGTTCCTGTATTGGCTGCATATTTATTTATTTATGAACAAAATTACCTTTTATACTGGAAAATATTTATATATATATTTACATACATTTAAATAAGACATGGTCTGATTTCTATGGCCCCTCATTCAGAATATGCCTTAGTATATCTTATAACTTTTAGTGCCATAAAATAGAAGACACTGAACATAGGCTAAAATTGTTTCTGTGTTTTGTCTCTCTATGGCCCTATACTGAAAGCAGAAAGGCTAACTGTCTGTTTATAAGAAACCAGCTTTTAAAAACCATAGTATTCTCCAAATAATAAAAATATTCAGAAGAAATTGGCTGAGTGAATTAAAATCTAACTTGAAAGAATACAGTTGCAAGTATTTTTCCATGCAAAAGCTTGTGATGCAATGTAACTTTAAAATGATGTATTTTAAGAAAACATTTTGAAAATTACAGGAGAAACATAATAATACAAAATGTTAATGAATTGCAATGCAAAGTTGTGTTCATTTCTTGGATTGTAGCTTTTCAGCCTATATAAAAGCTGCAATTGATGTAGGATGCCATTGATAGCCCCATCATGATCCTTGGCAAGAAAAAAAAATGCCTAAACTCATAAACCTCATCCAGTCAATTAGGCCAAGGAGTCGTCTCATTTAAAAATGAAGAAACTGTATAATTTATTATTGATTTAAAAGGGTTGTGAACAAGCCTCTTTTTCAATTTTGTTGCATTCTGGCACCAAACTACCTGCCAAGGTCAGTTGAAGTAGACTACAGGAATTTCAATTATTCAATTTCAGTCTTGTTTTGTTCAGTTAGCTTCCTGTCAGTGTGAAAGTCTTCATTCGAGTAATGCAAAATGAAAGTGAATATTCAAACTCCATTTCTCCATTTCAAACTCTAGTCCCTCTTTCCCCAAAGTTCTAGATTGTGCAGCATGGTATTTATTATTTGGGTAAAGAGTGAGAAAAAGGGAACTATTGCCTTTACTTATTTATTTTATTTATTAAAATTTGTCAAACAAAAATGATAACAAGATTAAAAACATAAAAATAAAGTGACAGAGATGATAGGCATGTGAGTGCCCTTATGCATGCCCTCTCTACTAACCACTTAAGTATGATATAAGGTTCACAAAAATTAATTTGTGATTGAAAATTTGTAGCTGAAACATCTGAATCAGGTAGAGCATTCTAGACGTTGACAACACTATAACAGAAATCATATTTTTTTTCTGTTAAGTACAAGTTTACTGATGTAACACTAGGGAAGGACATCTAGTGATGTATCCAACACTGTCAGACTTCAACTCCCAGCATCCCTCACCATTAGCCATGCCAATTAAATTTGATAGGAATTCAATTACATTTGGAGATGTTGCCTGTCTCTGACAAAACATTACCAGCAAATAAAATTCACTCATGTGTAAAACACTTCTCTGATTAATAATAATCCCCCTACTGAAACACTTCGATAATATACTTAACTATAAATAATTTGAGTGCATCATGAGGATACATGATTTCTTATAAACAGAACTGATTAGTCAGCTGCCAACAGCACCATCTTGTTTCTGTTTATACTTTTGTACTCTTGTCAGGAAAGATATTTAGCAAAGTGTAATCCTAACACTAATTCATGAAATCTTAGTAGAAAATATATCTCCACCCCTCCAAAAACTATACTACGATTAGATGGATATCTATTTGTACCCAATGAGTATGAGTCAGTGGATTTGGATGATAGAATGAAGTGTTATTCAGGGCACTATGATGCTTAATATTTATAAATGACTTGGAAGATGGAGTAGACATATCAAAATTGTAAGGCCACAAAAATGATTCAAATATCTTGGAGGACAATACGAAGATTTAGGAAGATTGTGATAGACTGGAACAATGAGCAAAAATCAGAAAGATACATTTCAGCAAAATCAATGTAGAGATCTTTACATGGACATGAAAAAGCAAAGGCATGATATAGAATAGCGAGGACTACATTGGCAACAGTTCATATGAAAAGGATGTGGGTTTTTGTTGGATCACAAGCTGAACAGTGTGATGAAGCTTGAAATAAAGTAAATGGAATACTAGGCTGCATCAACAGAAGTAAATATCAAGATCAAAAGAAGATATTTTTCTATCCTATTCTTCATTGGTCAGATCACACCCAAAATATTACATCAAGTTTTGAGAGTTGAATTTTAAGAAGTATACTGACAAACTGAAATGTGTCCAGACAAAAGCAACTGAGGTGGTTTGGACTTGGAAGTAAACGTTTAGGAGACATTGCTAGAGGTATTTGGGATGATCAACGTGGAGAAGAGGAAACTAGAGAAGAGGAAACTATGGATGTATAGCTCTTCCATAGTTTAATGTGGAATTTAGGGAAAAACAGTTTTTTTTTCTAGAAGATATATCATGAAACAGTGGTTATAAATGATAAAGAAATAGATTTTGGTTGAACATCAAGAAAAAAATACTAATAGCAGGAGTGGTTCAATAATGTAACAAAATTCATCAGTAGGTGATGGACATATATAGAAATATATTTTTATCTCTATCTTATTTCTAACTCTATTATTCATATCTATACATATAAGTACACCATACTGGAGATAAATGTCTATATGATGTGGATGCTGTAGTAACAGATCCATGCATTGTTGGATGAGTTTATCTCTAAGAAGTCCTCCAATGTTCATATTCTATTATTCTATTTCTAAACCTAGTACTAGAACATTAGAATAAAAACAAATAAATTCTTCTGTGATTTTCCTTCTTCTCCTAATTCAAATAGAGTAACATTGTCAATTAACTATGTACGATTAGAACTTTAAAGGCCAAAACCAACAATGATAGTCAACTTCAGAACAAAACTGGTAACATATGAATAATAGTGTAATGTATTCTGAATCTGCAACATTCATCACAACATTCCAGCTGTACTCCAAGTGAACTCCAAGGCCAACTGTAGATAAAAGCATTTTTTTTAAAAGCATTTGAGGTGTCAAGCATATAAATGAGGTAAATATGAATACAAGATTAAACATAGGTAGAATATTAAGCAGAGCTTGAAAGAAATATTTCTAACTATATCCCACTTCAAGTCTAGATTCACAAATATCCTAACTTATAAAATTATATTTTCCTTCCCAAAGTCCTCAGTAATACCTGCTAAATTGGCAATTTTGCCAGAATAAATGTCTGGATTGTAGATATTATTATTTTCCTTAAGTCTCTATTCTGTGATTCAGCATTAGCAGTTTAAGAGTCAGGAACAGGACAATCATGGTTCTGGAATCAGTAAATAAAATAATGTGTTTTATGCATTTCCTTCCACTTGTTTGTTCTAGTTCCATCCTAATACCTTCCTTTTGCAGTTCCACTGAGTTTCTTAGGATTTGGGGAAACCTAGATTTCAGTAGCAACAACAATAAAAAGATTAAGAGATTGAGATAAAGAGTGGTAAGACCTACATGAAACCCCTTAAGATTTATCTGTTGATTCTACCAATCAACATAATTGGATAAATGTCTTGAATTTCAGTCAGGACATAAAGCCAGGACATAAAGCAATTATTTGAGATTAGTCAATATGAAGATAGTAAAAAGTGCTAAGAATCTCCTTTCTTAACTCACTGGACCAGCTAGTAGGCAACTTTGATGATGTTTACAGAAGTTTCATCTGAGAGAACAGATTATGACCTTGACAAATATTTACCGTTATGGTACTTAGAGCTAAATTTAGACCACAAAGCTCAAAGGTATGCCTGGTGATGCCACTTGTCATAGTTTTTAGAAAGACACCATATTACAGAGCGACATAAACATTGTCAATTGAAAAAGTACATAAACAGTTGAAATATATTGTAGAGATTCTTGAAGAATTCAATTTTTTTTTTACTGTAGAATGAAATCAAATTATTTTTGTTTTCTGATATAATATAATATCTCTCGGAGTTCCGGTTCCGGCGGCGGCGGCGACGGGCAGCTCTTTGCCCGCTCCGGCTCCCCGGTGGGCTTCCCCACTCCTTGGGGGGCACAGGACACCCCGCAGAGGGGTCCTGCCGGAGGGGCGGCATCGCGGAGGTCTCCTGCAGCGGCGGCAGCCGGCGGGGGCTCTCTCGCGCGCCCAAGGCACCGGGGAGCAAGCTCGGAGGGCGCATCGCGTTTCCACGCCTCGCGCCTCGCTACAAGCCGACTGGAGAATGCTACAATTGAAGGAAGCAGCTGCGGTGCGGTGAGGTTGCCTCTCTCTTCATCCCTTACTTTGCATGAAGATTTGATTCAGCTTTTAAAACTTTAAAACAACTTTCGGAGCATTTTGGAGGTGCGGCTGGAGGGAGGGGGGTTTTCCCCCCCCCCCTTGGACAAGCGGCAAGAAACAATTTTGCTCTCAGCCCCCGGGGAAGGAGGAGGGGGGAGAGCCAACGAATGAAGCCTCACTTAGGCTGAGATGATTTTCTTTTCAATTTAATTTTACATATTACAATGATTTGAGGACTTTTGGAACTTTTTAAAACTTTGTTACGCCTCTGTGCCCAAAACTGGCAGGGCAAGATGGCACACTTCCGTTGTCTTTATGAACTCTGAAACCTGACTCCACCTTTAAAATTCAGGCTTCCGGTCTTTGTCTCCGTGTCTCCCAGAGGAACCTCTTGTGGATTGGTATTTTTTTAACCTTCTAGGGGAAATTTTCTATCTATTGCCAGACTTATTGGAGAGATTCTCTTCTGCCTGGTTATTCTGCTCCCGGATTCACCTGGCTACCCTTCTTTTCTAATTGCTTACTTCATATTTGGACTGAACTTTTAACGTTATAAAGGATGGCATCTAAAAGACCCCCTCCTGGAAAACCTGGCTTTGCCACTTCTGCTCCAACATCCGCAACATCCAGTCCAGCCACACAGTCAAAGATAACAGAACTGATGCAACATAAGACTACAGAGATGGACTTTCAACAAATGCTTCAACAAATTCTACAGGGCCAGGAGGAAATCAAGAAACAGTTAAGGGAAATGAAAGATGAAATTAAAGAAAATCAAGCCCAAATATATAAGAACTCACAAAGACTGAATCTTGTGGAAGGGGGGGTGGAGGAGGTGAGGGGGGTGGTGGAAGCTGTGCAGAAAGGGAACAAAGATCTTGACATCCAACAGATGAAATTAGAATTTGAGAGAATGTCCTATTATCTTAGATTTCAAAATGTTATAGAAGAAGATGGGGAAAATATAAGGGACATCATGACAAACATTCTGGCTGACTATACACACAAAGAAAAACAACAGATGGGGTGGGATATAGATCTGGTTTATAGAGTGAACTCAGCTTATGCTAGAACACACAATTTACCCAGGGAGGTTCACATTAAATTCCTTAGAAAAACCACAAGAGATGAAATTCTGGGTGTACAAAGGGGGCAAGCATTGACATATCATGATATGGAGATAACCATTCTGAAGCAGATCCCTAAGAAGATTAGAGAAAAAAGAAAAAATTATTCGCAATTAGCGAATAAATTATACCAGAAAGGGGTGTGGTTTAGATGGTTGATGCCTGAAGGTATGCTGATATTCTGGGAGGAGACAAGAATCAGAATTAATTCACCCATAGAGGCGCAGGCCTTTATGGAAAAAAATAAAACACTCCTAGAGAAACCACCAGACACTACAACGGACACGCAGGACACGGGAGGGGCCAGAGCTCTGCCAGTGGAGGGAGATGGGGCAATAGCAAGAAGACTCAGATCACAGAAATAAATATGAAAATCATATTATTATAAATTGACCGAAAGTGAAAATGGAATTATATTTGGATTTTATATTGTAATGTTTAATTTGATTGAATTTAATAATAGAACTAATATGCTGATTATAATCAATTATATACTAATGCATTATATATAAATGTACGCTATGGGTATGGAGGGAGGGGGGCCTCACACACTTTGCAACTGCCAAAATTTGTATACCTGTCCATTTACCCTTTTCCCTATAAATTTTGAAAAACCAATAAAATTTTATTACAAAAAAAAAAAAAAAAAAAAATAAAAAAAAAAAAAAAAAAAAATATCTCTCATGTGTCTGCCTGGTTGATATGAGCTGACAGCATTGGCATGTTTTGCAATCCTTCAATTAAACAGTTCTAACCCAGAAAGTGTGTCTTCTTTGTTAGGTGCCTATATTCTGGAATGAAGTTCCTTTTAAGATCTGGATGGAGATCTCAACATTGATGAAGCTCTTCAAGACCTTAAAGACCTTGCTGTTCTCCAGACTTTGGGCTAGAGTAATTGAAGACTCTTGTGAGTTTTATCTACTTTGTTATCTTTCTCCAGATTTTTTTAAAAATTGTATTCTGTTTCATTCTTTTGTTGTATTATGAGCTGCCCAGAGTTGTTTGGAATCTGGCAATACCCAAATCACATAAATCAAACTAAACTCAAATGAATATGCAATTTATAAATGTGTAGCATATAGGCTTCTGCTCTTTCCAATTTCAATATAGACTTTAAAAATGCACCATTTAACCAAAAATAAATTTGCACATTTATATTCCATAAGAATTAGACTGAGAAATGCTTCTTTCGAAATAAGACATGTAATTCATTTGAGATGTATTCGTTGGAAACAGATGGTTACTGTGTTTTTTCTCAAAATGTATAGGTTAATGTGGAAATGAAATGAAACACATGTTGTGGTGAATAACTTGGAACAAAGTATGAGTGTTCATATGTAAAAGTGACAGAATTAAAAAATAGCCTATTTTTGCCAATATGAATAGAATAGACCCCAAAGCAGTATAAAATAAAAGGAAGAAGTTATAATAGATTCTGTAACTCAGAAAGAGATGGTTAAAGAAACAAATGAGCATTTCTCTTTCCTGCGATAGATCAAGATATTTTAATATGCTTTTTCTTATCAAGAGGCGTCTACAGCTAGTTCTTTAACACAGCTCAGCCCAAACTCCTGTTCTGAGAATTCAATGCACAGATGTAATTGATGATCAACCCAAGAGATACATCTATTTATTAAATGAATTCATGTATTATATTAGGATACCATCCAGCTCCCAACAACTCAGTTTCATAAATAAAACAAATCTACAAAACCATATAATAATATGTATTTATTATATGAGGATACCATATAACTACCAAGGTCTCTGGCTGTTTCACAAATAATTTTTTTTCACAAAACCATACAATAACACTAAAGAAGAAAGTGAGATAATAACAGAATGGGAGCAAAAAAAAAATGGACTTACACAATCCAGAAATTTGTCTCTTGATCTTGTCTACATGTTGTTCATAGAAAGTTGTTTTTTATATCCGTACATCTATGTACTCTTAGTAGAAAAATAGAAGCAATATTTTTTTTGTTATTCATAGACATAACTTTTCAATGATTCCTACTAAGGTTAAAATTGCAGAAAAAATAACACCCGTTCAGAAATGGCTTTTATACCATTAAGTGTAACTGTGTTAATACAGGTGTAAGGTTATTATAGCAATATAATGTATGTTATTACTTAGGCAGCAGACAAAGGTAGGTTAGCAGTCTGTAAGGCCAAAGAAGGACCAAAAACTTTAGATGCTTGGAGTATTCTTTAGGATGTGAATCTTGGCATATATCCAGTGACACCCTCATTAATACTAGTCTGGCACTAGTTCTTCATCATGGATGTTATTCTGCCAAAGAACCAAAATGCTGCCATTCAGTCATGCCATGAGTTCTGCTGGCTTTGTTCTGTATTTTCTCCTATTCATTGTTTTACTGAGTTTTGCATTTTATCTTGTTTCAATTGTTTTAATTATTGCTCTTATGTGTAAACTGTCCTTTGAGAAGAGTTATTGAAAAGCTCTATAAAATTACGTCTATGAATAACAAAAGAGCATTGTTTATCTTTTCCTGTTAGACACAGTCTGTGTGTAACAGCTGCATGGTATGAATAAACTTACAGATACGCAGTCATGTGAAGCAAATCTAAAATGGCTGCTGTTGTAATATCAGGATTTGCCACATTGTTTATGGCATTTCTTCGGAGAGGGGTCAGTTGTCTAAAGGGATATTTGTGGTAGGCATATCCATATAAAAGAATAAATCCCTTTCAAAATGTAAGGGGGCATGAGCAGAAGTTGTTCATCTACTTCAGGAACAGTATTATCCACCATTTCTTCTGCCAGGCTATAAACATGACGTAACCAGCAAGTACAACATTAAACACAGAGATGACCAAATGCTTTAGGATATTGATCTTTAAATAATATCCTATGGATCACATGCTAAAAAGTAAACAGGATTAGACAACAATTATATTGGATTTTTTTTCAATTACATCAAAGGTCATTGATACGATTGTATTCCATATATTTAGCAATTCTCCTTTCTGTCATATGAATTGCAATGTTGTTGCAACTTCTGGAGTGCACATGGATAATGAAGGCCATAAATTATATCCTCCTCTTTAATCAGAATAAATTGAAGTCCAGAGCAGAAGATTGAAAGCTGGCAGACATCAAGAAAACCCAGGAAATGTTACTGGTTGTACATATTTATACACTTCAATGGTACTTCGCATTTACTCCTTGTATTAAAGAAGGCTATCTCCATGTGTGTCTTCTTTTATTTGAAAATTTAAATTCTTTTCTTTGTTCAATTTCAGGATTTAGTCTTAGAATCTATTTATTGGTATGCACACACACAAAAAAAAAACAAGTTGGCAAAGTAGATTGCACCGGGCTTTTTAAAAAAAAATCTTTTCTTCATGTCATTTAATTAAATGTCTAAGAGCACAAAATATAATCTAACATAACTTTTACTAACAATGTGGTAGATCTTTAATTTGCTAAAGCAGAATGGATCTGATTCCTGTAGCACAAATTCCTAAAGTCTGATGGTTACAATTCCAAGAATGCAATGTAATATTCATAGGTGTATGATTAATGAGGATTCATCTACTGGGCAGCCGCGATATCATCAATTTGAAATTACCTTTGATGTAATAATGTGTCCAGCTCATAATGCTCAGTTGAATTATTAATTAAACACAATCTCACCCAGAAGTTATTTTATGGCTTAGAATGTTAAATAAGCTTCTGAACACACTAAATCAGAATTCTGCACACATGCTCACAAAATCAGTTACTTTGGTGCTGCAAAGATTAATGGTTGGCCTTGTTGGTTCTTCTGAATTATATGACTATCACTTAAACATCCCTGCGACCCATTCGCTCACACAGAGAGGGGCTACTCCGGGTGCCGTCCTCTAGAGAGTGCCAGAGGGCGGTGCCCAGGAGTAGGGCCTTCTCTGTGGTGGGCCCTACCCTTTGGAATGACCTCCCCCCAGACATCCGGACAACAACCGACCTTCGCTCCTTCCGTATGAAGCTGAAGACCTACCTGTTTTGTCAAGCCGGCCTGGCATAACGTTACAATCTTGCCACCCCAGGTCATTTTATAATGGGAAATTTTGTTTTTTAAAGTTTTTAGAGTTTAATATTTTTGGGGTTTTAAATTTTGTAAGTATGCTTATTTATGGACTTATTTTTACCTCCTCTGCACGATATATGGTGCTATCTTGATTATTGCTCTGTACGTCGCCCCGAGTCCCTGTGGGGAGAGGGGGTGACTAATAAGTTCAATAAAATAAATAATAAATAAATAAATAGATATATGCAGAAGTGTGTGTCATAATATTTTTTATTTAAATAAACCACCTAAATCTTTTTAGTAACAATTTTCATAGTTCTTATCCTATTCAGTTCTTATAGGAGGAGAAGAGATAGAGGCTGGGGCACAGTGAAAAGAGCAATCAATATGGAGTCACTATATTGCCACATATGATCCAAGTCCCTCCTTTGAATTCCACTAACTCTTATTTAGTGCCAATTTAGTTCTGACTGTTAGTTGAATTTTTTTTTTCATATCGGCATGAACAATATATCTTAAACAGAACTTAATGTGTGGTCTTGATTCCTCACAACTGACAGATCTTATGTCAGGCCTGGAAGCCATATTTTGCATTGGGCCTTCAGGCCTGAGACATTTAATGCTGTGGGAAAATGGGAAGGGGGATTATATGGAGCATGGGAGATATATAGTCAAAATAACATTCCTTTCTCAGAGAGTCAAGGAGATCTTGCCCTGCACCTGGAGTGGTGTGACAGGGAAGCATCTCCAGTTGAGACGGGGCCTGATTGGATCATGTGATGGACATGTGGGTGCTGGGCAGGGACTTGAACTTTCAATTGGTTGGGGAAAACCTAGAAGCTTTCAGATTCGGCTTGTCTCAGATGTGCCAATATGACATTTCTAATAAAATGGAACTTTGAAGAAACTCAAGCCTCGGAGTCTTCTTTCGTTAGTGGTGTTATTTGAAACCCTGACATCTTATATGTTAGCCGGTGTTGTAATACAGCATCCCATTTCCAAGCAGTTTTCCATCATGATTGGAGCTTTAAGAATAAATGGTAGAAGGAATTTTCAGCATTATTCTTATGGACAAATTAATAATAAACATGCATGTGGCGTGTTTGCAGTAAGGTTAAAGCAAGAAGAAGAATATTCTCGCAGATTGTCATTGCTAAAGAAAAGGAAAAAAGAATACTGAAAAAGCATGCAATATTTTTTTTTGAACGGAACTGACAGAATTTACCTGTCATAAATGGACATACGGCCCAAACTCAATACACAGCAACATTTATTATAGCAATTTGAATTTTATATTGACTTCATAATAGAGGTCCTTAAGACACATTTACATTAATTCACCTAATTCTATTAAAAGAGGTGTTACAGATACAAATACAAAGATCCATTTCTTGCTTATCAAAGCTGTCTACTGCACTCCACAAAATGTCAAGCCAAACAATTCCAAAGACATAATTAGAGTGATTTATCTTTTGTAATGAAGAGGTATCTAGAAGTTGCCAACTAAGACGTATATCCTCACTCCACTGGGTTTTGCTTCAGATTTCTACAGACCAATAAAATACAGGAGAAGATAATGAAATAATGAAAACTCTATAGATATGTAAATACTCAAGATATATTTTCATAATTTTAAGTTGCTTTTTCCAGAAAAATATATAATTCATTTAATGATAGGAATTTTTTTTTCAAATAGTGGTCTTATTTAAACTTGCCCATTTCAAACAATTTAAAAGTCTTTTATTTGGCAATTGAATTATATTTAACATTCATTTTAGGAGGATGCTAATCTTATAAGGATGATATCTAATGTACAACTTCCTTAGTACACATTATTTTCAACATATATCCCCCCAAAAAAATGTTCAAGCAATTTTCTTTGATGTACTTAATCTATGTAAATTTTTCTCAAGGTACACTTATAAATATAAGTTTACCTAATGTAACATTTAGTTGGTTTGGTTTGTCATGTATCTGCTTCAGTTCTTGTATAGAACTTTCACAGAGGTGCATAGACAATGCAACATATTCATATTTTTACTAAAAAATGAACATCAGCCGATTATTAAATGTTACTGCTTGTATGTCTAAGTCTCACAAATCTGCTCCTGTAGAATCTTTTACAGGTTTTTGTACGTTTGTATCTTACTTGGTACATGACAGAACCAGCCTGGTGATTGATTCTGAGAATCATATTGAGAATCATATCCTACAGATTGCCTGACACTCCCTAGCACTCACCTAGGGAGAAAATATGTCTAGTGTTTATTTATAACAGCTTAAGTGCTGTGGGCCCTTATATCATGTACTAGCCTAGTGATTCTATCAATTCAGTATTCTGATGCAAGTAGAGTTCTATTGTTCTGTCCCTTTGATAGGCATTATATGGAAAGAAAAAAGAGAAAGATTTGAAATTTCATTTTTTAGTTATTAGGGAAACAAAAAGTTTTTTGACATCTCCCCCACCACATCACAAATTCTACAAAAATAAGCTATTCAAAAATGTAATCAAGCTATGTCTTCTCTATGTGTGAATGTGTGTGTGTATTAATCTTTTGAATATTCATAACCATATGGCTGTGGGTAGATATTTAACATGAGAGTCATGTACTTTATCCATTGAAAGAAAAAGGGCTCATTTTTCATACTTTAGACTTATCCACACAGTTCTGCAAACAAAAGAACCACTTAATCTTAATTACATCCCTTAATTTCCTCTTGCTTTGTTCGCAACCAAAGATGTAGTCTACAGGGAGGTATCCACTTCCAGATCTACATTTGAAGAAGTGGAGTCTTTGGAATGCTTTATTGTAGTTGAAAACCAATATTTAATGACATGTAAGAAGCATTGTCTACCTATCAGTCTTTATCATATTCAAAACTGGGATGGAGGGATGCCTAGCAAGTAAGGACTTACAAATGCATATTTTTTCCTAAATCAGAAAGAAGCATTTTGCTGCAGTATTTTCACAGAAAACCACACAAAGGATATTGGGAGCAAATATTTCTTGGAATGAGACAAGACTCCAGCAGAATTGCACAAATGGGTTTATTGGAAAAGGTCACTGAATTAGTAGAGAACGAGTGAACTAGTTGAAAGAGCAGGGATCAGCTTGATTGACCAAAGATGCAATACTGAGCAGAAATGT
The DNA here is from genome assembly GCF_964273705.1 of Natrix helvetica. Lineage (NCBI taxonomy): Eukaryota > Metazoa > Chordata > Lepidosauria > Squamata > Natricidae > Natrix > Natrix helvetica. The sequence goes on along the minus strand of NC_138551.1, from coordinate 54,498,288 downwards.
ACAGATTCAGATTAAGTGGCTTTAAAAGATCTATTGATTACAGCTAGGCAACTTAGCAAAGGAAATCTGTTGTCACTGTTTCTTTTTAGATGTACTTTATGGATGCCCAAGGCCAAATGAAGGAAGTGCTTGTCTATTGCTTTTTCTTAAGTTTGATGGAAATGGGGAGAAAGTAGATATTTTCCTACTATAAGAAAAAGTAGAAGAGAATAACAGAGTTGGAACGGACCTTGGAGGTCTTCCAGTTCAATCCCCTGTTCAAGCAGGAAACCTTATGCCATTTCAGACAACTGGTTGTCCAATCTCTTCTTAAAAATCTCCAGTGTTGGAGCATCCACAACTTCTGGAGATAAGCCATTCCATTGATTAATCATTCTATCAGGAAATTTCTCCTTACAAGAAAAGGACTATACTTGCAACAGTACACTAAAAGTTTGTTATATATCTTCCAAAATTTATTCTAATTGTATCTTAATATGACACCCATTTGTAGACATTAACAAACAATAGGACAATTATCTTTTAGTATATGCACAGTAATTGAAAACCCTACAAAACTAAGTATTGCCAACATTCATAAGGAAGCAATTGGTTAAGAAACAAATATATTTTTGACCAATGGGGAAACCTGCCTGGAATAAATTGGCTGACCAGAATACATGTCTACTCATGATTTAAATGACAGGGAGGAAAAGCTATCTTCCAATTTCTACAGTGAAAATAAGACTGGTATTAAAATGATTGAGTGATGGATAGGTTAGTAAATACTTAATTTACTGTCTTGTCATCAGTGAGGATAAATTATATATAAACTATTATGGTAACTAATGCACTTCTCTCACACATTGCTTCAAATTGATTATTTTTTTTTAATATTTACTGTTTTATGATACCAACTTAAATGTTTCTTGACTACCCCTACTCAGTGTTATTTAGAGCAGTGATCATATAGCTATGAGTTATTATATTCCATGATTGGCAGAAGAATTAAATGTGTTTGAAATAAATTTAGATTATTCAATAGATAGGGGATTGGGAACTTTATAATTTTGGATGATAATCCATCATCAATAATATGACTGTGCTGTTAAATTCTAATATTACTATCTCAAATCTTCTTCTGTGAAGGAAATAAAAAATAATGATTGACCATAATAGAATATTGACTCCCTTCCTAAAAAAAATGTACCTTCCATTTCAAATTGCCATAATTTAAATATATTCTCATGTCTTATATATTACAAATTATACCAAGATAAAATACAGAAATTACAGCAGAAATAGATGATCAAATATGGGAATACCTCTGGCAAAATTTTTACTAAAAGGTTGTAAGTAATTATAGCAAGAACAAAAGTGTAGCTTTATACCTGGTAAAGTATGTAGAAAACAGATTTTGTCCTTTAAATGGTCACTAAAAATGTATTAATGTGAAAGGAAACACCCTAACCCTTTGCTGATTTATAGAAAGTGTATGAAAAAGCAAATATGCTTAAACCTACAGAATGTTTGGCATGAATGGGGAGTTGAAGATTAGTTGTTAACATAGTTTATGATGGAAATAAAGCAAGGGTAAGACTTGATGCCATCCATTCAGTCATGGACATTGCTTATTCCTAAAATGAATTGGATAATGAGTATTTAAATGTGATGGGTGGGTGGGTGGGTATGTATATATATATATATATATATATATATATATATATATATATATATATATATATATATATATATATATATATATATATATATTATATTTATATTTATATTTATATTTATATTTATATTTATATTTATATTTATATTTATATTTATATTTATATTTATATTTATATTTATATTTATATTTATATTTATATTTATATTTATATTTATATTTATATTTATATTTATATTTATATTTATAAATAAAGGGAGACTATCAGCACAAATACAATACAAATATAAAAAGGCAACATTAAAAATAATAATATGGTTTTCTGCCTGTACAGTCTTCTGTAATGAGTCGAAAGGACATTTCAGATAAGTGACTGTCTAATCTCTTCTTAAAAACTTCCAGTGATGGCCCACACCAACTCAAGGCAAGTTGTTCCACTGGTTAATTGTTCTCACTGTTAGGAAGCTTTTTCTCAAGTCCAGGTTGCTTCTCTCCTTGATCCGTTTCCATCCATTGTTTTTTGCCCTGCCCTCTGGTGCTTTGGAAAATAAATTGACCTCTCTCCTTTTTGTGGCAGCCTCTCAAATACTAGAATACTGCTATCATTCCCCCCACCCAATCCTTATTTTCTCTAGACTAGCCAAACCCAAAATTTGCACCGGTTCTTCATATTTTTTTGTCTCCAGTCCTTTCATCATCTTAGTTGCTCCTCTGCACTTTCTCCAAAGTCTTTAATTTTTTCCCAAAGTCTCAACATCTTTTTTGTAATGTGGTGACCAAAACTGGATAAAATATTGCTAACACCTTATACAGTGGTACTAATAATTCATATGATTTTGATTCTATGCCTCTGTTTATATAACCAAGGATTGCATTAGCTTTTTTGGCTGTGTCGCACACTGCTGACATACAGATATCCGGGTGCGAGTCTGTTAGCTTGAGATGGGGCTCAGGGAGACAGTTGGGCCTGCTGATTGTATACTTGGCTCCTCGCTATACATCAGCGGCCCTGCCTGAACTCCTCGAGCTGATCGCAGAGATAGCGGTTGAAACCCCCAAACTTTTGGTCATGGGGGATTTCAACTTGCTGTCGATGGGTGAAGCATCCGAGGTAGCTCGGGAGTTCATGGCTTCCATGACAGCCATGGACCTGACTCACATAATTCAGGGCCCCACACACGAGGGAGGTCACACGCTGGACCTTGTTTTCGTCTCGGGCCAGTGGACTAGTGATCTGGGAATAGGGGACTTAGTCATTACCCCCCTGTCATGGTCAGATCACTCATCTCTCTGGCTTGACTTCCCTGGCGCTACCCCCCACCGCGGGGAGGCGGAACCAGAATGTCCTAGATGGTTCCGCCCCAGGCGCCTGGTGGAACCGGATAGGTTCCAGATGGAGCTTGGGCCACCTCCTGTAGCCCTGACCCGCTCCCGGATGGAGGACCTGGTGGCCGCATGGAATAGTGCGGCTGCCGGGGCCTTAGACCGGGTTGCGCCTTTGCGGCCTCTCCTGCGGCAACGAACCACCCTGGCCCCTTGGTTTACTGAGGAGCTAAGGGTGATGAAACGCCACAAGAGATGCCTAGAGAGCAGATGGAGATCCTCACACTCCGAATTTGACCGAACACAGGTAAGAGCCTATTCACGGACCTACCTTGTGGCATTAAGAGCGGCCAAGCGTCGACATTGTGCCGCTCTTATTGCGTCTGCAGACAACCGCCCTGCCACCCTGTTTCGGGTGACCCGCTCCCTCCTGTCACAGAGGCTGCGGGAAGCCCCCTTACAGGGCAGGGCAGAGGAATTTGGGGATTATCTGCAGGACAAAATCACTCAAATCCGGAGTGGATGGGTCCCCCTCAGTGGGCTAGGGGGGACGTCGGAGGCGAGTCTTGAGGGACCATTCTGGGAGGAGTTTGACTCTGTTGCCGCCGATGATATGGACAGGTTGCATGGGCGACTGCGAGCCACTACATGTTTATTGGACCCGTGTCCCTCCTGGCTTGTGCTGGAATCCTGGGAGGTCACACGAGGCTGGCTCCTGGGGCTAGTGAACGCTTCATTGAGTGAGGGATCCTTACCGGCCGCCTTGAAAGAGGCGGTTGTGAGGCCCTTACTCAAGAAGCCTTCTCTGGACCCAATTGAGCTAGCTAATTACCGTCCCGTCTCCAACCTTCCCTTTTTAGCAAAGGTTGTAGAGAGTGTGGTGGCGCAACAGTTCCCACGTCACCTGGAGGAAATCGATTAACTAGACCCACACCAGTCCGGCTTCCGGCCCGGTCACAGCACAGAGACGGCCTTGGTCGCGTTGGTGGATGATCTCTGGAGGGCCAGGGATAAGGGCTGTTCCTCTATCCTGGTCCTATTAGACCTCTCAGCGGCTTTTGATACCATCGACCATGGTATCCTATTGCGCCGGTTGGAGGGGCTGGGGGTGAGGGGCACCATTTTGCGGTGGTTCTGCTCCTACCTCTCCGACCGGACGCAACGCGTGTTGGCAGGGGAGCAGAGGTCGACCCTGAGGCCGCTCACTTGTGGGGTGCCGCAGGGGTCGGTCCTCTCGCCACTCCTGTTCAACACATATATGAAGCCGCTGGGTGAGATCATTCGTGGTTTTGGGGTTGGATACCATCTGTACGCTGACGATACGCAGCTGTATATTTCCACCCTGAACCACCCCAACGAGGCCGTCGAAATGATGTCCCGTGCTTGGAAGCCGTACGGGTCTGGATGGGAGGCAACAGACTCAAACTCAACCCCTCCAAGACGGAGTGGCTGTGGCTACCGGCGCCCCGGTTCAACCAGTGGACTCCATCGCTGGCCATTGGGGGCGAGCAACTGGCCCCCGTGGAGCGGGCGCGCAATTTGGGCATCCTCATAGATGCCCGGCTGTCGATGGATGACCATGTGGCAGCCGTGACGAGGGGGGCGTTCCACCAGGTTCGCCTGGTGCGCCAATTGCACCCCCTATTGGACCGGGACGCCCTTCGCACAGTCACTCATGCGCTGGTGACGTCCCGTCTGGACTACTGCAACGCTCTCTACATGGGGCTCCCTTTGAGGTGCACCCGGAGACTACAGTTGGTCCAGAATGCAGCCGCGTGGGCAATTATGGGGAGTACTAGATACTCCCATATAACACCTCTCCTGCGCGAGCTGCATTGGCTCTCTGTGGTCTACCGGGTGCGTTTCAAGGTGTTGATTACCATCTTTAAAGCGCTCCATGGCACAGGACCTAGTTACCTGCGGGATTGCATCCTACCCCACACATCCCTGCGACCAATTCGCTCTCACAGAGAGGGGCTCCTCTGGGTGCCGTCCACTAAGCAATGCCAGTGGGCGGCGCCCAGGAGTAGGGCCTTCTCTGTGATGGGCCCAGCCCTCTGGAATGACCTCCCCCCCAATATTAGGATTACCACTGATCTCCGCTCCTTCCGCAAGAAACTCAAGACCCACCTGTTCCAACTAGCCGGCCTGGCTCAATTATAGTTTTATTCTCTAATCCTCCTGGCAGTTATTTTAAATTCTGGGGTAGTTTTTTAATGTTATTTTAATTTTTACCATCATTGTGTAGATTTATGGAATTGTTTTTGTGAGTTTTTACGCCTCCTCCATGTAACATGTAATATGTCTATTTTAAATGTATATGCCCATGACATTTTTGACCTTTGATTGTACACCGCCCCGAGTCCCTGTGGGGAGAGGGTGCGGTTTATAAATCTAATAAAATCAAATTAAAATCAAATCAAACATGCATGCATCATCTTACATACATAGATACATACATAGATTCATAGATACTTAGATACATACATCCATGTACTGTCTCACAATGAACAGACTTTTTATGTAATTTGCATACCCTGCCATCCGTGTGGTGAGGGCATAGCATAAATTCAGCAAATCTCTGCAATGCTCTAGTTAACAGACTGTCTGTTGAACAGTATTACATGGGATGATACCATGCTGCAGAGTACACATGATTTTTTTTTGGGGGGGGGGAAATCAATGGATGTCTGCAACTCTGCTTTATTTGAAAATATAGAAACCTATGCACATGAAAAAAGAAGGGATAATAATTCTGTGGGTACTGTATAGGATAAATGGGGAACAGTTTTGCATGTCTATTTTCTGGTGAATCAGTATTTCAAGATTGGCCACAGTCACTGTTATAGCCATTATGATGTTGTGTAATAGTGACAGTTAATAGCCAAATCAAACATGCACTCAGAATCTCAAATGTTTCCAGCCACTCAAAAATATTGTTTAACTTTGTTCCAAATTAAGCAAAACTAGTTCAAATATGTATCTGGAAATTCATCTTCAGTATCAAGTAACCATATTATTAATGATTTGAAGAATTCATACAGTAACTACATATGCAGATAAGTGATGACTTGCTAAATGTGGTAAAGACATATTTAAGATTAGGAAAGTTATGAATGTTATATATGAGGAAGGACAAAATTCAGAACAGATCAATGATCTGGAAAACGTGATTTTTATTCATAAATTGTTCAAGAAAGTCATTTAGGAACAGTAGAGACAAATGTAGCCAAGCAAGCATATATTCAAGTAAGGGGAAATCATGATGATTATCAGGAAATGATTTTTGGGAAAATTATGATCCTCTTGAGAAAACATTCAAAGAGTCCATTTGATACTAAATTTTCCAAAAAATTAAATGAATAACATTTACTGCAAATTAAGTATGTTATAATTATTTACCAATATTTTACTGTAGAAACCTTGATTGTGTTTGACAGACATGAAGGGCAACAGGCTGGAGATTTTTGTCCCCTGTATCACTTTTAGATTCATAATCCAGAGAACTGTAGGATAACGGGTGCAATTCTCTGTGCAGTTCAAAAACAGCTTATTGAATAGAAAGTCTAAAATGTAATCCATGCTTGATTTGGGAATACAGATTCCAAAATATTTATCATGGCTACTTTAGTGGCTGCTCCAAGATCAGAGCTAAAGGAGGTGCAAGTTTTTTTCCTATATACATACTTTTGTCATGTTTTACAATTTATACAGCTTTGTTCATTGAAACTGTTCTTCATTGTGTTTTACAATAAGATAAACCAGAGTTTGCTGCATGGGAATGTGTTCTGAGGCTGATAATTACAGCACAACTTCTTATTTTTATCTCTGAACCTATACATGAAAGAAAACAATAGCTGCAACTAGAGAAAATAAGATTAGGAAGGTTAAGGCAGATAAAGTCTGGAGAAAAGTTATGAAACATGGAGGTGGACTAAGATAAGAAAGCTTTCAGGAAGGAGGAATCTCAGGAGAAAATGGCTGTGTGCACACAGAATCTTCTGTTGTTGGAAAAACCATGGATTTCCATAAACTGAAATACAGCAGCCATCAGGGGAAAGTTGATTTATATCTTCACATGGTGCCTATAGAACCAATTGAAGTCTAAAGTTTGGAAAAGAGGCCAAAAGAGCCATGAAAGGTCACTTGAAAGGTAATAAAAAGCATGGAAGTTTTTCTCAAATCCCTAAAGCACCTATCCAATAAAGAGTTCTAAAAGTACAGAATTAAAAAAAACCCAACAACAACAACCTGCATATGGAAAAATATACTGGTTGAGTGAGACAGAATCAATGAATCGTGACAAGAAAGAGCATCTGAAGATCATGAAGTACATAAAATAAGACCATTATTGAGCTGGGAGGGGACAAACGGGATCAAGGAACAGAATCAATTTTTTTCATCCCTTTGGAATGCTAGAGATTTGATTTTGGAAATGCCTCTCAGCCTTCAGATTATTGAGAATTACACCCCTGCTAAGTCATAGACAACAGGTGCAAAGCTTTTATGGTCTACAGAATTAGAGTACTTAGAAAGCACTAATGTCAACAGAGGAAATCATATTCCTTTAAAGACTATTGAATATGGTTGGATTTGGTTAGAACCCACAAACTTCTTTTTAAACTTTATGAAGCTTTGAGTAAAGAAAATCAGATGCCAAGGGGGCAAAATAGTTATACAATGAAGAAAAAACACTTTAATTCTGGAATAGCAATTTCCCGTTGTCCTAAGGAAGGACAGCAATAATAAAGAAGGTCTAAACTTTAAGTGGAACTTAAAGTTGACTTTGTAAAAAGCATTCAAATGCCATTATTCTTGTTAAAATAAGATGCCAATGATAAAAGGTCTATATGGGATAGTAATAGTTGAGTAACACAAAAAGAAACGACTAGTAAGCATAGTTACATAAACATAAATAAAAACTTCCTAAACTTTTTAATATCATATTATCTTTTTCCTTATGTTCCTTTTCTCAACTGCAGATTATAGTGTAGATATTTATAGTTTATACTAAACATTAAAAAATAGTTTGATACATTCATATGTCAAAAACAGACTAGAAACACATCAAGAGGTACTTAATGAAAGAAAATTTATCATGGCTGATATATTTGCAACCTGCAAAGAGAATAAAAAATGATATTCAAAGAAATAATTACACTTTTAAAATAGCTACAGAAAAAAAATTACTTCATGGTATAATTTAATAGAAAATTTATATAAAACGTTGTACATAATGATGACATAAGATGACGTAAACCTGTCAATAATTACCAAGATAGATAACAAAAAGGGAAGATTTTATTTTAAATTCCTTGAAATAAATAAGCAATTTATTCATCACCCACGAGCCTTCCAGGAAAGCGGTCTTACAAAGATACATACTCTTTTAGGCTCTTAGACTCTCTGTAATATTGCCTTTCTGGATGCCTATTTCAGTGTTGGTGCAGAATCATCATGGCGGATCCTGTCTTGTTCTGAATACCATTTTTTCTGTACTCCTACTTCTAATATAATCTAGCCTACTCAGCTTTACTTGCTGAGACTTGGCCACATCACATTGGCATCACATGATGTATCACAATGTTTTTTTCCCCTTTGCAGAGCTGGGGTGGGCGTCCTGCTGGTTTGGACCAGTTCAGGGAACCAATAATTCTGACCACCAGCTGGGCCCACTATCCATCCTATATACTTCACTCTCTGGCTCACTCACCTCACCCACACAGCCTAGTTGATTTCTGTGGCTCACCCCTCTACTCACCGCGGCTGCCCAAGAAGGTGCACAGGAAATTGCTGTGTGTTTGAAGCCATGCACCCACATTTTCGGTTTTGCACTAGGTGAACCGGTTGTTAAATTTTGTGAAGCCCACCTCTGCTGTGGAGCTAATTGTGATATAGAACTCTTCTCCTTTTAGTTGAAAGAGGTAGTTCTTTTAACTGATTCTACTTATTTATTTTCATTAAGCTAATTTTAACACAACATACTGAGTGCCAAGAGATTTTTTTTGTCACTTAAACACCAGCAAAATTAAGGTATACTTTTTAAGAAAAAGATAATAACTCTTCTACAAAATCTTTTGATGCATCAGACTTGCCAAATCTCTCTTTGCTATTAGATTAGTTATCTTTTAATTCTGATTCAGAATGAAGCAGAATAAATATTTTAATTGTAATTCAGCATTTTAAATAAATTAATCTACCGGTATATGAAATAGCAAAATTGGTAGCTCTCCTTTATTTAACTTCTGTAATCGTGAAAAAAATGCTTCATTGTTTTTTCCATGATTGGAAAATAAATATAGCATTGTACCTAACAGATCAATTTTTCTCCAAGCTACAAATTCTTTCTTGAGAGACATAATTAAATGACAGAGAGCTTGAAAGATCCTTATTGATGTCAAACAGTTTCCATTATCTTCATGCAGATTATATATCCTGTGTAGTAGAAAAGATAGTCATGATATTTATAAACAGTTAATTTCCAAATAGTTCACATTATAGGCCACTCATAGGGGGGAAAGCCATACATAATGAAAACATTGAAAATTGGCAATTTCTATTCATATTTTCCATCTCTTAAATTACATTGTTATAATCTTTTGCAGCTTTCTGTTACTCTTCCTCTTTTTGTTACTCCCAATAATATCTTTCATAAAAAATAAATGGTTATAAATATGCAATAAATTAGATTAAATTGATAGTAGTGTTTTCAAAGAACTGCCTGCCACATAAAAGTCTATGTATGTTTTTATTATATGAAAGAATGTCATTTTCTAAGAAATAACTCAAGCATAGGGATAATATATAGATCCTGACCTGGTTAGTTGTATGCATTATTATCAATAGCTTCCATGCACAGCAATAATAGAAGGAAAGGAATAGATTGATGGGAAAATCTATCCAAAAACCTATGGATGTTCTGATTGCTGAGCTACAACTCCAAATAGTATCAACCATTGTAAGTGTTGAAGAGTATGGGGAGTTTAGGTGAGCAACATTCGAAGGATTCCCAAGGCATTAACTGGAATGTTAAAAGAATCTAGAATATATAAAGTTCAATTATTCCTCCAAGCCACATCAATATGTCTATTATATAGTACTTGAGATTTCTGAAACATTCAATTTACTATATCCCTAAGTTAGTCGAAAGGATCAGTATGCTTCTAGAAAAAAAAATCAATTGCATCATCTAAAACCATTTCAAAACAATAAATGGGACACATTCTTAAAAGTAATAATAAAAAAATGAAAAATAGTTCAACTGAACTTCATTTTATTTTTTGCATGCATTATGCAGCAATGTTTCTGATGTATTATTTAAACCACATAATATATAAAATTCCAGACTTAAATTGGCTTTGCTATAGTTTTCACCCTTAATTATTCAATATAGCTGAATCTTCTTACCTCTCAATTTTGTTTCATATAATCACACATACTATTCTTTTACTATATATGCATATTTATGAATGTAGTATATAAAATATGTACATCTTAATACATATGCAATTACATGTTTAATTTTTTTGTTTAGGGCTCCCTCGAAATAAAAGTACTATATCAACTGAGGTAACTGAAGAAAATTGTTTAGGACAGATGGCTAGCAGAAAAACCAGTTTCCTTTCTATACTTTTGATGGATTATTTTACCTCCTCAGGTCCATGGCACAGGGATAACATTTACACTCTTCTGTGCCATAATCAAAATCAAACACCTGTATCTTTGTATTAGCAAAAACATGGTGGAGAAAATCTCTTGTCCAGCCACTTGGTTTGCCCTGAGTGATCACATTTTCATAGTTTCAAAATGATTTAAGTGTCCACATTTATATATACTATCTATTATTTTTTCTTACTTGGGAGACATTTACCATATTTACAATGCAATTTCACATGTATTGTAGCCATCTTTTGAAGATATCAAACCATCAAAATGTCAGTTTCAATTTCAAATGATCAAACAAATATTAAGAACACTTCATTTTGTCCAACGTTTTATTACAAACCTATTCAGTTTTATCATTTCAAAATCAATATACTACGTTGTAATCTGCATTGTTCTTTCTTCTTTCAGAAGAAACAAAATCTTTTGTGGAGGGTTCTAACCTGTGAATTCTAGCCTTTCCTAAGACAGAAAGTCAGCTGGGTAATCTTGGAGTAGTCATTTTCCCTCAGCCCTAAGAAGGGCGATGGCAAACCAGGTCTGAAATGTTACCAATGCTCTTAAGTAGACAATCACTAGGTATTAGCACTGACTTGAAGATACATACACATGTATGAAAACTCTCTGTCTCTCTATCATCTATCTATCTATCATCTATCTTATCTATCTTACACACACAATACATTTAGATAATTACAAAGATTATCTTCAGTTTTATAGTGGCATAACATTAAAGCCTACTTTTTTTTAGCAAGCCATTAAGATTCTTAAGAGAATGAAGCGTCACTAGCTCTTCAATGATGCCTCAATGATGATAGTTTACTCCCCCTCCTGTTCTGAATTAAACATATGAATATGTTTTCTTTTCTGACATACAGAACCTGTAACCCTACTTTTTAAATAGTCCTTTAGGTGGAAGCTTAAAAGATTAGAAAAGATATATTGTCCCATATGTGGTGACATGGTACGAAAACAAACAAGCAAACAGAAATGCAACCAGAGAAGGTAAGACAACATTGGAAAAGAAAGGGATACTGATATAGCGATATTCCCAAACTATTTTTATTCACTTTGCTCTTCTAATACCAATGTTTCAATGGGAAAAAAAGAAGTCCAAAGCATAAACAAAAGCAAAAGTTTATTAGAAGGAAACAGACAAAGCCAACAATTAAAAAGAGATGAACAGATCTCTTTTTCATTCTATCTGTTAATAATGAAATAGACACAGCTTAATATCAAAACTGAGTGATTTTAAAGTAAGCTTATTGGAGATATCCCAAGGCTCAGGTGCAAGGAAAGGACCCTATTCCTGAATAAGTATATTATTCATGAAAAGTTCTGTTTGCCACATGGGTAGATCTTTGCACTGGCTTTAATTTTTTCAGTGCCCAGATTCCTTAGTAGTAACTAGGTAGCAGAGAATTCATTAGCAAATAGGGTACACTTGACAGCTTGAGCAAGTAGGTCTGAAGCATTCTTAACTAGGGTATTGAGGGGGTGGGTGGAACTTCATGTTTCACTTCAGAGGACCCTTGGTCTTTGGGAATTTCTAACAGGGGACTTTAGAGAAGGGACTGAAAACATTTAGATTTGGGGGGGGGGAGGAGACTAGGTACAAAGCTTGAATTTATGTGCAAATTAAGGGATTTGTTACCATGCTTATAAGATGTGTTCCTGAAAGCCTATAAAAGTTAATTAGGAACCTCGTAAAGAGAATTTTCATGCTAACATATTCGATGCAATAGTAGCAATGACTGGAGCAATGACATTGGTCATGCGATCTGCAAATGAAGAAGGTTGCAGCCTAAGACATTTTATATTCAAACTGGGCAACAGTTAGATATGTGGAGTTCAGCTCCCAGAATTCCTCAGCTGTGGTACTGTCTGGGGAATTCTGGAGCGGAAGACCACACAGCTGCCAAGTTTGAAAAAAAATGGCTTAAGACATCGGAAATGCTTCATATTGGGAAATATGTATATAATTACCTTTGGCTTGATTTTAAGAAGGACTACATTGTGGAAGCAAAATATGCTGGCCAAAATAACTGCTTAGTGGGATAGGTTTAGATAAACGATAGCTGCATATATTGCAGCTAGTTGTATATTAGCATAAAAGATGTGAACAAAGCATTATGAACCTTAGTCATTCACCCTGTAAGAAGTATTGATTATGGGTTGCAGAACAGGCAAATAGTCCTAAGTTTAGTATCAGATACAATTATCCCAGAAGATATATGGGTGATTGCACAGGAAAACCATTTTTCTCAGCTTTCTTTCTAGCACGGATTGCTTAAATGGAAATATTATTTATTGGGTGGTTTTGCCTATTTTGGACTTAACATGCTTTTCCTATTGGAATTTCTTAAAGCCAAAACTGCTTTTTAAAGATTCTTCCTGGAAGTAAGTCGTTACAAAGGAAAACATTGCAAATGCAAAAGCAATAAATTGTATTTATTTTTGTTAGCTTCTGTAAGCATCTCAAGGGTAGATGTGCTCAAATGAGATCACATTAAAAGAAATCATATCTGTGAATATTAACCACAACAGAATGACTGATGTTTGCCCTAGCTAGACAATTCTGTTGAGCTTCAGGATACAACTTTGTTTGGCTCTGCTTAAAGTTGCTACTAGCTGTTGATTCTTTATGGGTAACGAATAAAGAATAGACATACAAAAGTCTTGGGAAGTTTTATATATATTCGCAAAAATATTTTCCTATCTTTATTGAACAAATGTCATATACAAGCCAACTATATCATTTTACATGCCACTATATTACTTAGACAGCTATACATATTTTTACTACAGTGCTTTAACAAACTGAATGTTTAATATTTGATGAAATCAGAATCATTTTAAAATCATTTCCTGTGGTGTATTCCTGCCTTCTAGCTCCTTCAATACAAAGCTAAATGAAATTGTAGCTATTATTTATCCATTAATTTGGGTCCCATTTTAGTAAATTGAATTGTGGAATTGGTGGAAGAAGATTATTTTGTAATGCTTTTTTAAAAATATGGGGGTGATTAGTGTTTCAAACTAATTAGCAAATCAATTCATAATAGCACTGATATCAATGGTTAGCATGTCTTCAATGAAGTTTTTCTAACTTGGTGATTTTTATTGTAATATATCTATAAAAAGATTTCCTAGTTAGCCTCTGACATGGCATTTGAATACTATTTATGCTTACAATTTTCACTTTCAACAGAAACTATATATGCAACTCAAGTTTAAACTGTGGAATTCTTGATGCTCCCTCACGTTGATTGTTTGCTTGCAAGCATTTATTACCTAACCATCTAACATTGACAGTGCTAGTGAGTGTGAAGTTTGCTTCTTCTTTGTATAAAAAGTAGCTTGTTTTGCTAGTATTGAAAGGGCATTTTCTTCTTGGTACTTCTTTATTTGCAGTGTATCAAGCAGAAAACTATACCTTAAAGATTTAATAGCCACTGGTGGAACAGATGGCACAATATTGGCAAAAGACTAACAAAGCACATCCATGAAGACCAACTACAGTAGCTATCAGAAGACGCAATGAAAAATCCCTAATTGCACAATACATAGACAGACTGAGCCATGATTTCAACTGCGAAACTCAGACATCCTAAAATAAGCCAAACCAAAATTCTAGGGAATTCCTGGAAGTTTGACATTTAAACAAATCAGCTATCAATAGACACATAGAAATTAACCATATTTATATGCTAAAAATGTTTTAGAGAGAAATAAAAATATTAGAACATATCTAGTAACCAATACCAGATAAGCAGCAACACCAGGCAAACAATTAAGCAGAAACCAATACCTTACCCTAATCAAGGAACTGCCAAGGGGAAAAAAACCCACACCATCGCCATCATTGGCAGATAAGCTACTGTATATAAACAGAGAGCAAACCACACAATTATGACCACTAATATTGTCACCTGCAAGCAAATAATGAACTTCAGAGAACACCAAGGACTCAAAAACAATTTCAATAACCTTCTTGTATTTGGCCCATTAGCTTGATGGCTCCATGGACAATGTTGAGTGGGACAGAGGACATTTTATTTTTCTTCTTTCTCTCACTGAATAATGTATTAATATGGGGTTCTGTAAGAATACAAACATCAAACTGGATTGGCAGCAGGTTAATGGGAACTCTGCAGGCATATTTAACATCAAGGTTACTTCTAGAATCCTCATTAAGGAACTGCAGCCTTGAAAGCTATACTTAGCCAGCAGCTATGCATAAAAAAACCCATATGTCAGAAAAACAGCAGAAGCTTCCATTCTGAAAAAGCCAATACCTAGCTAAACCCACAACTGGAATTCTCATATTTTGGACTACAAAATGATGCAAATGATGCATGTATTAAGAATTATATGCACACTTTTAACTTTAGGTTTTAACAAGATCTGCAAACAGATCTTTCTGTGTGGGAGTTCTGAGATTTCTTTAGATTACTTAATGTTAATCAGTCAGAACCAATAGCCATGGTCTTTTCATTAATCTATGGCAGTGTTTCTCAAACTTGGCGACTTTAAGTCCTGTGGACTTCAACTCCCAGAATTCCCCAGCCAGCTATGCTGGCTGGGGGATTCTGGGACTTGAAATCCACAGGACTTAAAGTCGCCAAGTTTGAGAAACACTGATCTATGGCAATCTGGATTTCTCAAGAAACTGACCAAGAATCCAAAAACATTGGAGGGCTACTGCTGTTTACAAATATTCTTAAAATCAGCCTATATAAATATGTAAAAACATACCCCAGAAATTTCTTAAATGTTACTTAAACTTCCTGTAAATCTCACTCGAATTGATATGATGTCCATGATACAACACTGCCACCCTATGAAACAAATGTCACATGTCATTAGTAGTTCTGGGATGGATACATAAGCAACCCCTCTCCAGTCCAAGCTGATTCATGTTGTATCCTTTCTGAATATTTCTGGCCTTGTCCATTTTTGAATTTCATAATAAGCAACTTTTAGCTGACTTCCTAGCAACTGTCCATAGTTGCAACTTTTATAATTGCTGTTGTTGAAACTTATAATGCCATTAATCTATTATTAAAACCCTCAAGGTATTTTATAAACCAAAGAGCAAACTGAACAGACAGTTTCCATTATTTTCTTTTGGCTGGAAGGGAAAACTCTCACTTCCCTTAGTGAAATGTTACTTGTGTTGATTTATAGCTTTGCAGACCATTCTGTATGTGATTGCTGAATTTGCCATCCAAGGGGGATTGGTAATCTGTGTGTTTTGGCAAGGTTATTCATTTTATATGCTTCAACCTCCATCCCCTTTACATTATTCTTATGTTTATGAATTACAGTAACTAATCTTGATAGCTGAACATGGACACAGTGATTGGGGCTTTTCTTCACAAAAGAAAGATCCCCATTAATCATCTTTTTAAAAGTCTTAAGCTATCAGGACAGAAAGCCTTAATTCTAGGATGCAAATGTTTTCAACATATAGATAGATTGCTATAGTTGAGACAGATATATGCTTTAAATTAAAGATAGATTTATATTTGAATTCTTAAAATATGATTTCACAGAATTGTCCAATAACTCTATAGTAAGCTTATAAGTGGCTACAAGGATGAGGGAGGGCAATGGTGGATGCAGAAACCAGCTTACAAAATGTTAATTTTCAACGTCAGAATTTCCATTTTATTGATTAAAATTTGTTTATGGCCATATGTAAAAATTAAATATTTGTTTTGTCAAATAATAGTGGATAAATATTTTAACAGTAATTTCACACACTTCTCATATTTCTTGGAAATGAGAACTCACTACATTCCTCTGCATTTTACAATACAATACAATAGTAGAGTTGGAAGGGACCTTGGAGGTCTTCTACTCCAATCCCCTGCCTAGGCAGGAAACCCTATACCATTTCAGACAGATGGCTATCCAACATCTTCTTAAAGACTTCCACAACTGGGACATTCACAACTTCTGGAGGCAAGCTGTTCCACTGATTAATTGTTCTAACTGTCAGGAAATTTCTCCTCAGTTCTAAGTTGCTTCTCTCCTTGATTTAACGCAATTCAGATTTTCAATTTCAGATTCTCATGACTATCGATTGTCCAGTTATGATTATCAATCATATTTATCCTTTTTTCCCCTTCCTATAGTTTTCTCCTTTCTTCTTCTCTCCATCAATTTATTTTATATATTTGAATGTTGCCAAAAAAATAAAAACTTGCTGTAACTTCTTAAATGAATAATGAAAGATAAACAATGTTTTGTAAAATAGCTCTACCAACATGGACACTAAAACAGAAAGATCTCAGTAGGCATATCTGTTACTTATTAAAAGTTTTCAGTCATAATATTAATTAAAAACATATTTTACATGAAGTAAGATTTTCCTCTATTTACAGCTGAGTGAATTTCAGGAACCAATATGCAATAATTATGAATAACTATATGACAAAGTTTCTGTTTATAAATTCTAATTATATATATATATATATATATATATATATATATATGTATGTATGTATGTATGTATGTATGTATGTATGTATGTATGTATGTATGTATGTATGTATATATGTATTTGTGTTAGAACCCCTGGTATGCCTAAATATGGGAGGAAGATCACTACTCCCTCTTTCTGTCCTTCGGCTTATCACAGAAGACCATGCAGGCAGAAAACCATATTTTTATTTTTAAAGTTGCCTTTTGATATTTGTGTTGTATTTGTACTGATAAATAAATAAAGGGAGACTAGTATAGATCTATTTCGAGCTAATTAGCTCTCATCAGCTAGCCATACCCTTACTGGGATTTGAACCCGGGCTGTATATATCTTAGGCAGGAGTCTTAGCCACTAAGCCATGGGCTCATTTCCTTATCAGTTGAGCCAGGGAAATAGGTATGTATTTGTGTTACAACCCCTGGTATGCCTACATGGTCTTCTGTGATAAGCCAAAGGACAGAAAGAGGGAGTAGTGACCTTCCTCCCATATTTAGGCATACCAGGGGTTGTAACACAAATACATACCTATTTCCCTGGCTCAACTGATAAGGAAATGAGCCCGTGGCTTAGTGGCTAAGACTCCTGCCTAAGATATATACAGCCCGGGTTCAATTCCCAGTAAGGGTATGGCTAGCTGATGAGAGCTAATTAGCTCGAAATAGATCTATACTAGTCTCCCTTTATTTATTTATCAGTACAAATACAACACACACACACACACACACACACACACACATATATATATATATATGTGTGTGTGTGTGTGTGTGTGTGTGTGTTTTCGTAGATTTTCACGGGTGTAGGTATGCCATCGAAATAGAGAAACACCCCCACAGCATGAACAAACGTGATGATACCTCCTGCCTACCAAACATCTGGAAACCAGCCCTAGCCAACAAACGAACACCACCCACCACCCAAGCCGTTAAAATACAAAACAACAATGCACACACAATCTGCACCAATCAGCACCAATCTACCAATCATGATACAACCACACAACCAATCATTCCACTTACTGAAACAAAGCCACCACCCCACCCCCTCCCACCAAGACTTACAGAAAGACGGCAGCTCCGTTCCCATTTTAAGCCCACAGCTTGAAGATGGCAGGTGTGATCCTACCGAAACGTTCGTTGCAAAGACAATCTCAACCTTACACGGGAAAAGACCCGAATACAACAAAACCTAGCACATATATATATATATATATATATATATATATATATATATATATATATATATATATATATATATATATATATATATATATATATATATATATATATATATTGTATGTACATCTGAATATATATGTACAGCATAGGTCCTGAAAAGACCACCTAGTAGTATAAAAAACATGTAAGGTTATTACAGAATTATATAATATTTAAATCTGATACAGATGTAATACATGTGCTTCCTTGGTAAAATGCTAATGCCAAGTTTCACAGTCTAGAAAATGTATAAATCTAGTTGCACAGTTGGTTGGAACACAGCAAAATTGAGGACCTGTCCCATGCAATGAGATTTTGTAATTGATTTTATTCTTTCTTTCAACACGTGGGGGACTATGAATTCTTCCTCATATCTATCATGAAGTTAAGTGATGTACAAAATGTGAAAGTGCAACTTCAATATGAAATATAAGATAAAGCAAGACAGCAGGATGTTTATTAATAATGTTGGATGGACTTGAATAATATTGTACAGACTATTGGACTTGATAGTTAAAATAGATGCTTGATATTATTAAGCACTCAGGTAGGGTATGAATGAACTTAAATAATTCTAAGCCAGGGGCGAAGGTACCTATTGCCCTCAGGATGCTATTTAGTTACAACTCTCGGGACTTTCAACAAGAATAAGAATAGTTAATGGTAAAGAACACTAAGTATTTTAGTTCAATAGTATTGGAAGGGAGACAGATTCTTTGTCTTTCCTTGAACTTCTAGCCAAGCTGAATTGAAGCTTTGTATTATTCTTGAATCAGTTTACATTTCCTGCATTCCATATATTTCTCCAAATATGTAAATATAGAAATTTTCTTGACTGGAATACAATGATCCTTGCAATTATATCTTGAACAGTATCTGTGCTAGGGAACAGAGAGGCCGGAGGAAAAGTGTATTTTTTTGAAGATCTCAAATCAAGGAATTATAACCCTGTCTCAACCTCACTGAGAGATTCTTGAATGGCTTAGCTTTTTTATATGAGGGGATTTCTAATCTAGCTGTCATCATGGGATCATGCTGTAAACTTTACAAAATCAGTGACAATGATATGGCAACAATGTGATGGCATTCACAATACTGATTCATTGCTTCATCAAGTAACATATGTGAAAAGTGGATCTAATAATCATCTTTTGAAGTAATATTAAAAGGAGACACCAGTCAGTTTTAGCTCTGAATGATCAAGGCAAGTTGATTTCATTTTTATGTTTGTAAATAGTTTAGGTACACTTCCAGATAAGGCCTCTTATTATTATACTTTTGTAAAACTGTAGCATACTGGATAGGGAAGACATTAAAAAATGAACAAGATAAATTGGATTAAACTGATAGGAGAGCAGCAAAAAATGATAGAGACTTTGGGAAAAGGAGCCTGCAAAAAAAAGATAAAGATGGGTAGGCATATTGAATTTTGAAAAGAGCAACTATACCTGTCCAAAGGTACATAAATGAAAATTATAAAGAGGAAAGGGACTACTTATCATTTTCAGTCAGCAAGGACAAGACAAAAATTAATGGCCTTTGGATGCACTTGGGAAAAATATATCTAGCATTACTAAATAATTTCATGACTGCAAAAGTAATTAGAATGGTGGATGGCACTTTAAAATGAAAGTATGGCATTTATATTATTGGTAACATTCATTCTGTAATGTTACTAGTTTATTAAGGAAAGCTGGAGAGGGAAGGAACCTGAGTTTGAATTCTTTTCCTATGAAAAAAAGAATGGTTGATATTTTAAAACGAAACTATTTTTGTTCCTACAAGGTCATCAATATTTATAATTCTCACCTATGATATTCCAGCTCTTTTTTCCCTTGGAAGATTCTAAGAAAGTTTGTGAATATGGTATCTTTACTACGGATGAAAAGAAAGTTGTGGTCTTCTCATGAAAATAGTTTTAAAATGTTGAAAATAATGTAGAAGTGGTATCTGACAAAGAAGTAAAATAATCACCGTTTTCACATATCATGTTGAATCATGGGGTCTAGGTTTCAGTTTAGTATGTTGGATAGCAATAGCAATATGGTTTGTAAATAACAGGGAATATTTTAGCTTGTTGGATGAATTTATCAGATTGTGGATTGTTCAGTGAACAATGGCTGCACAAATTTGTTGTTGTTGTTGTTGGTTGCGAAATCATGTCCGACACATCGCAACTCCATGACAATGTTCCTCCACGCCTTCCTGTCCTCTACCATCCTCTTTAGTTCATTTAAGCTCATGCCCATTGCTATGGTGACATCACCCACAAATTAGCACATTAGAATTTATTATATAAAACTCACTATCTTATGATAAGCAAGTCAAATTCATGTAATGACCTACAGTATAAAATTAGTACTCAGTTTTTCTTTTCCTTAATAAAACTTTCTTTAGTTTCAACAAAAGATAAAACAAAACAAAACAGAAAGGATTAGAAAAATAAGATAAAAAAATAGAAAAATCAGTAAAACAAAGAAAAGAATAAAGCAGAAAAATAATAACTTAAGATTTTCTTGCTTTATATCTCTTTCTTCAGTATGGCACACAACCAGTGGTGATTTTCAAAATTCATGTTAAATTTATTATGACATTTAATTTGTCATTCTGTAAGAAGCCATGTTACTAAAATACCTTGTCTTCCTAATCCAATAAACTCCTCTTTCTCAAAATCACCTCGTCTTTCATCCATACCAGGCAACAAGCAACAAAATATACCGTATTTATTCGAGTATAACGTGCACACGTGTATAACGCGCACCCCCTAATTTTTGATTAAAAATCGGTATAAAATTTTGTTTCACACCAAGCATTGTAATTGACAAAAATCCTGGAGACCCCCCCCCACGTCGTCCCTTCCACCCAGCCCTCACGGCCGCAGGTTGCTCACCTCCCCCGTTCTTGTAACACAGGTAGGGAAAGCGCCACACGTTGCCTAGCCCCACGGCGAAGCCCACGCAGGACATGATTAAATCCATCTGCCGGGTCCAAGTCTCTCTCTCGCGGGGCGGCAAGGCCAGGGTCGGCTTGCAGGAGTCCACGGCCTCCCCTTTGCTCCCGACTGAGGCTCCTTGGCACATGGCGGCTGCGGGGGGTCCCATCTTTTTCTCCTGCGGTTCGACCGAGACGCTGTAGATGCTGCTGCCGCCGCCGCCACCTCCGCCGCCTCCACTCTCCGATGAAGCCCCCTTGGCCATGGTGCCTGGGGGGATTCCCGAGTCCCGGTCGCCCCCTTCCAGATGGATCGAGATCCTGCCGACTGGAGGAAGAGGGTGAGAGGCGGGTCCTGTGAACGGCGGCAGCAGCGGCGGCAATACTCGCAACTCAGCTACCTGCCGCCTTTCCCCTCCTTTGTCTCCCAGCCGGGGTGCCCGCCGCCGAGTTGCAACTATTGCCGCCGCAGCGGCTGGGAGAAATAGAAATAATGTTTTAGGTAAAAATTCATCTTAATTATTGAAATTCTACCCAACAAAGACAATTGTAATTTGTCCCATCTCAATAAATCTTTTAAATATAATTCCAAACCTCAACATAATTGTTCTGAAAGAACATAAAATTCATGCTGGTCAAAACTTTATCATAAATAACTATTGGTTTCAGCTTCTTGTCTAATATCTCTGTTCAACACTTCTAAAACTAAAATAAGAAGCAAAGATGAAAAAGGATATCCTTCTCATTTTCCCTTTATTATTTCACATGGTTTATTTAAATCACAATTAATCCAGAAAAATCAGCGTACTTTGTTTCTTGTTATGTTGTTGTACATATTCTTTTATAGCCAAAATAAATTCTCACAGTATCTTTTATTTTTTTAAAAAAAGGTAATCATGAATAAAGTTCTGTAAAATGTTCTTTAATTTATCATCAGATATTTACGTAAATATTTTATCATTATTTTTCAGTAATGAAATCAATGTACAATTTTTAGTTGAAGTTAAACTTTGTCATTTGGTAACAAAACAATACTAGTCTCTTTCCAAAATTATGGCATAGCAAATCCTTGAAAAATAAAATTTATCACCCTTTTAAGTGGTTGCTAAAGTTGGTCTTCAAAATAGTAATAATATGAATATAGCAGTTCATTAGGTCCTGGTGATTCACTTTTTAAAATCTTTTTTATGGCTTTTGATTTTTTTAAAGTTATCATAGGGCTATTCATAATTTGTTTCTTTAAATATTCATCAATCTTATCCAGGGAAACTTCCTGTGTTTTAAACAAATTTGAATAAAAAGTGTGAAAGGATTTCTGAATATGCACATAATGGTCAATTTTCTAAAATGAACAAAGCTTGTTGGGGTTAACACTAATCTAATTATGGAATATGAAGACCTAAATTCATTATGTAATTATCTTTTTTTTCACTGAGTATTTTCAGACATTTCCTAGTTGTGGTTATTTGAATATTCTTTGTCTGAACTGTACACTGTCTGTTTTGCAACCACAAACTATGTTTTAGAGTTGCACTTTCAAATGCCCTTTTGATTTCTTTTATATCATTGTTCTGCTATTTTGACCTCATTTTCTTGGCAGTTGAGACCCACAGTATTTCAGGTTGTGGAATTAATTACCTGTTGCAGGTGCTTGAAAAAGCCTTAGAAAATTGGCTAAGTGGTCTTGTCAGCTTTCTGCCAAAGGCCAATTTTACAGTGTATTCTCATTTAAAACTCATTTTTTACTTATGGAATTCTAAATAGCTTATCTGATCATTCTGCCTAAATGGACCAGCTGAAGAAGGGCAGATAGTGTTAGGAAAGATAACAGAAAACATAATGAGATAAGGAATATAGATTTTGATTGCATTATAGAAAAATGATGGAGAGTTAAGTACAAACAAATGTTAAGTTGGTGGATTTTTTTTGTTCCTGTAAATTGGATGGCACTTTGGGGAACATTTTCTTGGTTATTCAAATCTTTTGAATTTGTACAGCTAATATTATCATTTTTAAAAGATAAGATTGAACACAGATGATTATCTTATGACTGAAGTCTCTACCTAATTTAACTGAGTGACATTTTCATATTTCTTGTCCAGCATGAATCTTTGTATGGTCTGGAAACTGAATATTTATGAAATTGCTCTATTAATAAATTTAACTATGTGGCTCTATTTTGCCTTTTTATAAATGCTGTTTTTGTTAATGTAATGAACCTGAGATATGCAGTCATATAAATTGAAATAAATTAATAAATAAATATTTTGCTTTCGGTCATGAAGTGTGGCACAATTAAAAAATGAAAATGAGAATACGTTTCTACTCTCCTAAAGGACATCTAACACTGCTTCCAGAGGAAAAGAAACATCAGCAAATATAATAGAAATTCCACAGAATTATTTATTTCCAAGTGTGAATTCTGTCCCCTCCCCACGCTCAATGAAGTCTTAAAGGGGTCTACCATTGAAACAGGATACAATTTTAAAAAGTTGAATATTGAATGCAGAAAAAGAGACAGAATGAATCATTTGTAATACTAGAAAGAGAATATTAGATATTCAATACACACCCACAGATACCCATAGACACACAGCTTCACACACATAAACATAGCTTAAGACAGATGGACAGAATTTAAGTGTATTGAGTGACAAGAAAATAATACCATACTTTTGCAATCAGTGTATGGTACACTTTATAATGATACAATTTTCTCAAATGTGGTATATGACCATATGGTTATTTTTACAACATGAAGAACTGAAATTAAACACTTCTGAATCTTAAATTTATATTTGTAAGATTCTCATATCTTATAGTTCCCCCATCAGCTTTCCCAATCTGATGTTCCTATATATGTTATATATAGTCATACAGTTGGAAGGGGAACTTATCCCAATTAGTAAAATCTCTTAGCATTTCATTATTCCAAACAGATAATGGCTATCTAGCCTCCCCTTTTAACTAAAGAGGCCACCATCCATGTCAGTGGTGGGTTCCTACCAGTTCGGGCTGGTTCAGCCGAACCAGTAGTGGTTTGGCGACCTGGGTCGCTGGAATTGGCAGTGACCGAGGCCTGCCACACCCCCAAATTTGTTCTCCAGACAGTGCCATAGGTGCTGCCATCTTGTCTTTTGCTTCTGTGCATGTGCAGAACAAATTTTATTGTTCTGTGTATCATGTGTGCACAGAGTGCATCATGCATGTGCATCATGCATCATGTGCATGCACGTGGCGCATCCATGAGCAAACCAGCAGTGGAAGCTGCCGGAACCCACCCCTGATCCATATAGATAAATGGTTCCATTTGTCTTATTCATACCTTTATGTAAGTTAAGTTGTTTCATGTTCTACCCACCCAGAGCAAGAGAGAACATATGTCTTTTATTTCATTCAATTTCTTTTAGCTTATTATTCCAGCCTATCAAAATCATGTTCAGCGTAATTCTTTTGCTCTGGGAATCTCATTTTATATCTTCTCACCTCATTTTATATCTTGTCCAATCAGGCTCAAATTGTCATGGGTACTTTTCAGATGCTTTTCTGAAACCAAGATGTGCTATATCTACAGCACACCTAAAATCTACTAAGAGGAAGAAAATGAGGCAAGATTTTTCTGCAAGACTTATCTCTGCAAATCTGCTGATTCTGGTGATTATCACATTGTTTTCAGAGATCTAACATATTGTTCTGTTTATAATCATCTGTAGTACCTTCCCGGGTATTGATGTTCATGTGACTTTTTGAAGATGGCAGTATTCTCTTCCACTCACCCTGTATTTAATAATTTCTCTAGCAATTCACAAGCTAAAGACAGAGCATTAGCTTATTCCTTCCAGATCTAAGAATGCAGATCTTGAATGCAGTTCATCTCACTATAGAAATTTAGATTCACTTAAAATAAAGAAGCATTTCCTGACCATTTTACTATTCAACTTCAAGCTTCAATTTTACCCTTCTGAAATCAGTCATTGTTCTGTAATCTCATATTATTTATTAGAAGTACAACAATGGAGCCAGGAATTAATGATTGGCTGGAATCCAGTCCAAAGAAGGTTTTATCACTAGCATATATATACAGAACACCTCCAAAAGAAAATAATCATGGAAGCCATCGAAATAGAGAAACACCCCCACAGCATGAACAAACCTCCCGCCTACCAAACATCTGGTAACCAGCCCTAGCCAACAAACGAACACCATCCACCACCCAAGCCGTTACAATACAAAACAACAATGCACACACAGCCTGCACCAATCAGCACCAATCTACCAATCATGATACAACCACACAACCAATCATTCCACTTACTGAAACAAAGCCAGCACCCCATCCCCTCCCACCAAGACTTACAGAAAGACGGCAACTCCGTTCCCATTTTAAGCCCATGCTTGAAGATGGCAGGTGAGATTCTGCCGAAACGTTGCAAAGACAATCTCAACCTTACACGGGAAAAGACCCGAATACAACAAAACCAGCATACAAAAACAAATATGTATGTATGTATGTATGTATGTATGTATGTATGTATGTATGTATGTGTGTTACAACCCCTGGTATGCCTAAATATGGGAGGAAGGTCACTACTCCCTCTTTCTGTCCTTCGGCTCATCACAGAAGACCATGCAGGCAGAAAACCATATTTTTATTTTTAATGTTGCCTTTTTATATTTGTGTTGTATTTGTACTGATAAATAAATAAAGGGAGACTAGTATAGATCTATTTCGAGCTAATTAGCTCTCATTAGCTAGCCATACCCTTACTGGGATTTGAACCTGGGCTGTATTATATATTAGGCAGGAGTCTTAGCCACTAAGCCACAGGCTCTCCTCCTTATCAGTTGAGCCAGGGAAATAGGTATGTATTTGTGTTACAACCCCTGGTATGCCTAAATATGGGAGGAAGGTCACTACTCCCTCTTTCTGTCCTTCGGCTCATCACAGAAGACCATGCAGGCAGAAAACCATATTTTTATTTTTAATGTTGCCTTTTTATATTTGTGTTGTATTTGTACTGATAAATAAATAAAGGGAGACTAGTATACATCTATTTTGAGCTAATTAGCTCTCATCAGCTAGCCATACCCTTACTGGGATATATTTCTCATCAGGTTATCGTGTGATAATTCATTAAATATAGTAAAAAGTATTTCCTGTCAAATTTGAAGGATTGCATTAGAAATTTTCTTTATTTGTTGTTAAAAAAGATTTTCCACTTGATCAGAAAACAACTATTTAAGAAAATGACTTAAAAAATAATATTTTTTTTTTCCATTTGAGCTAATTCTTATGGAAGAACTCCTTACATTTAATTTTTTTCTCTATATCCATGATGGCAAACTATGGCAGGCATGCCCTCTCTGATGGCACACAAACTGTCACCCCAGTTCTGCTGCACATGTGTGTGTCCCTCACACTGGCCAGCTGGTCTTTGGGTCTCTGCCATGTGTGCGCAGAAGTGGGGCATGTATGTGGGGTGCATGTGCATGTGTGGGTGGTGGGGCATGTACTGGGGGCTGCGTGCATATGTGGAGGGAAGGGTGCACACATGCATGGGGGTGTGGTACATGTGAAGGGGCCACACACACATTGCATTTTGGGGGTTTGGGGGGACACTTTAGGCACTCGGTCCGGAAAAGGTTATCCATCACTGCTCTATATTGTTAGAAGATGTAACCTAACATTTATTATGTTATAATGCAATGTCCTATGATATAGTATGCTTCCTTAACCCCGAAAATTAATTATGACACATAATTGTGTAACATAACATTGTTTTCTTGAAAAATTATGAAAGTTAATATCAATACATGTCATATGTTGAGAACAATTTTTATATTATGTATTTATTTGTTGACTTCCGCCTACAAAGATAATTTCCACATATTCTTCCACCATAAACTGATCTTAATTTTAGTGTAAATTGTCATATTAAAGGTGATATAGTGACTAAAGGGTAATCTGGATCCATGCTATTAAACTCAGCTCACTAGTGAGTTGACATAGTAATTATCTTTCAGCCAAATCTACTTCACATAGTAATTTTTTAAGATGAAATTTCCATGAATGCTATGTATTTTCCTGAAGTCCTTAACAGAATAGCAGAATAATGTAACAGAATAATGTAAACCAGTTTGGGCAGGAATATGAGATTAAAATACAAAGAGGAATATACCCTTCATGACAGGTCTGTTCAGTGTTCTTAGATTATCTGTCCAAGTAAAGTATGATATATGAGAAAATGAGCATGAATCAAATGATGCATATACATGTGTGAACTTGTCCTTGAAAATATAGATCAAGAAGACTATGCATTTTGTAAAAAGTATCTTTCACTTGTTCTTCCAGTTAAACTAGAGACATAAGAAAAATATGCATATACAAGGGAAAGTTGAAGGAAGCATGATAATATCCAAATGATGAATGAGTTACAAAAATATTCTTATTATGAGGAGCAAAATAAATACAGGAAACTTAATTTAATCCTTCCTTGACAGTTATTAATGAACCCATACATATACAGAGACGTAGCTATTGATGAGATATGCTAATGTCAATAGAGATAAGACTGAAGTTCTGGGTTGGATTCATTCATACAACTATCAGTAATCCACATTTGTCATTGATACATATCTAATAAAGTATGTAGAGACATTTTGATAACTTGTTTGCAAGAAAGAGGGTTTTTTCATAGCTTTTGGAAATTATAGCCTATGTTTGATTTTATTCCTCATTGTTCTCTCCATAATTTATAGCCAAAGGGGATCTAATCTATTAAATACTAAACAGAAAGATGACAAAGTAAATAGAATGTCTATGGATGCACACTAGTCTAATTTATCATTCACACCCTTTCCTGAAATGAAAGTGGTAATGTGGATTATTTTTTCTTCTTCTTTAGTGTGTATATATATTATACAAATACATCAATGGATAATACATTTTATAATAAGGTCTGATATCTTATTGCAGACCATGAGTTCCTAAATGCGAATCCTTTCCAAGTAAGTGTGTATTTTCATGGAGATTTTGCAGATTCTCCCAAATTACCATTTCTAGGTTCTAACTATTTATTTATATAGATCATATTTATATAGAAGCCCATCTCATAGTTTCATGACTCTGGATGGTGTGCAATAAAAAGCAATTATAAAAATAACAATTTTTAAAAATCAGCATTTAAATCATCAATCATTATTACCAATAACAGAATACAAGTGAGACTTACTGTTATTTATTTATTTATTTATTTATTTATTTATTTATTTATTTATTTATTTGAACTTATTAGTCGCCCCCTCTCCCCACAGGAACTCGGGGCGACGTACACAAGCAACAGTCGGCACAGTGTCATACAGAGGAGGTAAAAAATAAATAAATAATTACAATACTCAAAAAGGTTAAAACCCCAATAACATTAATAGTTTAAAAACTAAAATTAACAATTATAAAATGACCTAGGGGTGGAAAAGTTGTCGAGTTATGCCAGGCCGGCTAGCCGAAACAGGTGGGTCTTCAGTTTACTGCGGAAGGAGCGGAGATCGGTTGTTGTTCTAATGTCTGGGGGGAGGTCGTTCCAAAGGGTAGGGCCCGCCACAGAGAAGGACCTACTCCTGGGCACCGCCCTCTGACAATCTCTAGAGGAAGGTACCCGGAGGAGACCCTCTCTGTGTGAGCGAATGGGCCGCAGGGATGTATGGGGCAGGACACGATCCCGCAGGTAACTAGGCCCAATAAATGGGCGATAAAGCCATCTCAATAATTCATCACCTCCTTCAGATCCCCAAGACTGTGGCACATATTTCAAGGACCTTTCTGAAGGATATCAAAGATGGGGCAAATCTCACTTTGGAAGGACTGGGATAGGGGGCAGATGCCATGGCAGAAAGACCCATCTCCTTGGTTCCACAAGATGCAACTCCTTAGCAGACAGGATTAGAAGCATTGTTTTTTTCCTGGTAGGATGGGGAGATGTAATTAGGTGGAGGCAGTTCCCAAATAACCTAGTCCCATGCCATGAAAGGCTTTAAAGGTCAAAACCAGAACCTTGAATTCAAGCCAGAAGCAAACTGGCAACCAGTGTTGTATTTTTGGCAAGAAAACTGCATGGACACTAAGTGTAAAGCTAAAGATTGCAGATAATAGGTTTACACAAACATTAAACTTGGTCTGATAGTAAATCAGCAGAGTATTTTATATTAGCTGTACCTGATGAAAATAACTCTGGAAAAACATATTACACTAACTGAGATGTAAGGAGACCAATGATCATTTCAGTCAGCATAATTTCATATGTATAAAACCTAGCTTGAAGGTAAATAGATACTAAATAATAAATAAAGGACAGCAGGGTTATATACTCTTTTAAAGAAAGGCATTATACAGCAATTCTATGTTCAGCAACCTACATTTAAAAATAAGTCAGCCTTAGCTTGCTGCATGTTTATAGCAACATTTACTTATTTATCATATTTGTATAGCTTCCAATTTCATAGTACATGTTTCTGGGCGGTATATAATAAAACACATTTAAAAAGTAACAATTAAAACAGTTTCTACAATTAAAAACTTCAAAGTTATCCACAACAGAGTAGCAGAGAGAACTATCACGATAAGCAATGCAATACAATGTTATTTTGTTGGATGTCATATTATTAATTTTAGCATTCTTTTTAATAAACAGCCCTGTAAATGCAGATGAAGGGTGGCAATTGAAGTCAACCAAGCAAAAAGAGAAGAATTTGTTTTATTTAAAAGAAAAAGAGTTCGCTGTTACTATAGTCCAGGAAATGCATTGTGGAATAAAGGTCTATTCATATAAAAATGGTGATCAAGAGGAAAACCTTGGCAATGTTAAATAACAGCTGCTTTGTCCTGTGGCAACACAGTCATATTTATTAGTTGCTATAGCTACATAAAGGATTCAGCCCAGTTTTAGCTTTTGGCATGTACTGCCAAAACTTTCTTTAAAAAGAATCCTGGTGTGAGATGTTTGTGGTTTATTTGCAACAAGGAATTTTGGAAAGGTAACACCTGTATAGCTTTGTCTCCTGTTCAGCAAGATTGGGTCACAGGTTCTTTCGTACTGGAAGCAAATAACCACACAGTATGAATGCTAAACACTTTATTCCAAGACAGTAAAATAAAATACTGCAATAGGATGAGAGAACACTCAAAGAATATTCAAGGAAACTGGATAATTAAATAAGTTAAAGAAAGAGTTTATGCCTTTTTCCAGAAGTATAAAAACATGAGAGCAAGCAAATATGCAGCACCCTCCTGATTGGGTCTGCACTGAGGGTCCATTCCATTAAGGTTTATGACTAGTTTACATAGGCACTGGACCAGAATTAAGCACACCCGTTTAGTAATCTCAATTTACTGGATTTTATAAAGAACAAGGAGGATAAATATGTCTGATCTTGGAATCTTTTGCCTCTTGCCAAAAATGAAACCATCAAGATTAAGACCCTTTATTTATTTACTTATATAAGACTATCTCAAAGATAACATGTATCTGTTTCTCAAGTTAGTTAGATTAAAGATGAGAAGCCATAACAAAGTGTACATCAAGTATGACCCTTTAGTGACTAAAATACAGGTAAGTGCTTGCTTAATTCTGCATTACAGCACATCATGATTAATTCAAAATATAAAATCATATGGAATTCTGTGTACCATGCATCTAATGAAAAGAGACACACAACATACTAATATTCAATTCCTCTTCACCAATCTTCCAGTGGAACCATGAACATTTCAGCATAAGTAGTTAACTGATTTATTTTGGCACAGTTATATTATACCATGCAAATCAGTGATTTTAGACTCATAAATTAATAGTCTTGTGGTCTGGGGACTCAGTCTTTAATGACACTTGTATTCAATCATTCACGGTGAATTGCTTGTACATCTTAAATTATAGAAAATATATAATAATAACTCTCATAGCATTCAATACCTTTATTAAAATCCTATGCATCTCATTATTCAGGGTTCTTTCTGGTTCATGAAATTATGGATGCAACAGTATAAAAAAATGCTAATACTTCGAACATAAGATCATCATAAAATCATAATAAGCATCTCAAAACCCAAGTATGAATTTCTGGTAATCTGGTTTTGAAAGAATAAAAGCAGGATGTGGCATTTTTTCAATTGAGATAAATAATCCTTTTTATTCAGGATGTCAATGGATAACATAGGCTTCAACCCATCCACATCCAGCTCACCATAATTGCAAGCCCTATCCATTTTTTTCTCATTCAGTGTCTGATATGGTGTCTCAATTCTGCTGGCAAAACAATGCTGTGTGGTTTGCCTGCTGTGTTTCATTTCATTGTAAGCAATACCACTCCTCTAATTGGCTATTGTAGGCATGACCCTCCTATTCAGACAATCTGATAGTTGTCCTTCAAAGGATTTAATCTTGGATTGCTGAGATGCCAGACTCTTTTAAGAATGAACTTTCCCCCAAACAGCTTGACTTCACTTCGTGAGGCACATCTCAGCTTCACATAAGGTAAAGGTAAAGGTTCCCCTCACACATATGTGCTAGTCATTCCTGATTCTTGGGGGTGGTCCATATTTGTTTCAAGGCCGAAGAGCCAGCGCTGTCTGAAGACATCTCCATGGTCATGTGGCCGGCATGACTAAATGTCGAAAGCACACAGAATGCTGTTACCTTCCCACCAAAGGTGGTTCCTATTTTTCTACTTGCATTTTTACCTGATTTTGAACTGCTAGATTGGCAGAAGCTGGGACAAGTAATAGGAGCTCACTCCATTACACAGTGCTAGGGATTCGAACCGCCAAACTGCCAACCTTTTTGATCGACAAGACATCCCTTCACCTTCACATAGAGTCTTAATATACCTTAATATATAAAACAGTATTTTGGAAGTCCAGTATAGCAGGTGAGGCACTGGTAAACCAGTAAATATGATAGCTCCTTTGATCTGCTTCTCTTTGTACATAATTCACAAAGGAATAGTCACAAAATGGAGGGTTTGATATTTTGCTTATACTAAAGCTATTGACTACTTTGTGGGACACATCAAATTGCTGCCAATATTTCCTAGCAATGCTTATATTTGGCATATTTGAGACATGGGAAACTTCTTCCAATCCAAGTGATAGGAAGAATGATACTCTTGTCTGCCAAACTCCTTTACACTGAATTAACGTCTGTCCAAACAACTGAACTGATAGGTCAATGGGTGGGAACACATCTGGAAGCTCTACCTCACAGCCTTCCTCTGACCTACTGTCCTATCAATTGAGCTGCGTTTCGATGTATAGATGACAGGTAGATGGCTTTACTGTTTTTTCTATCATGTCCACTTTCAGAATACTATAGGTCTACATTGAGGAATAGCCCATATTTCAATGAGGAGCACCAACCTTCAGGTTCTCATGCACACTTGTACAAGTCTAGCTATCAAACTTTAATGAAAATAACTGATTCCTCCCACCTCCTGTATACACAAACACACACACACACACACACAGAGAGTTGCCATTAGTTGGGAAGAGAAATAAAGCTGGAGAAACTTGTCAAGGATGGAAGAGAGAGAAAAGAAGAATGGCTACATTTGTGTCAATTCTCTGATTCCACTGAGGATTATGGAAACTGCCACCAGTAATTGGCATCCTGGAAGGGATTCCCTACCCCCTTATTTCTCCTTACTGCTTCTCGTTAGATCAGAACACCTATGCTGCTTCATTACTGAGACAAGAATAGGGATTGGAAGTGTGAGAAGCAATTTGTTAAACCAGCATACTTTAAGATGACTCCCAACTTTCATAATTGCAGTGTAGTTCTGTATGTGGAAGAGCACATGCTCTTCAATGCAGCCCTCTATATGTTTTACTTGCCTTCTTATTTTAAGAGCAGAAAACAAAATTGCTATTCTTTATGACCTACCGATGATTTCTAATAGATTAAGAGGTCTGAGGGCTTCCTCTCCCCAATTGTCAACTAGAGTGAAACCCGAATGCCAGAACTTCTGCACTTTACAAAGCATGAAAGCATTATTTAAAAAGAACAAAAAAACCTAATAGAAGAAGCTCTAAAACCTTGTAAAATATATGGTGTGTTCAGGTTTATCACTCCATTGTGGAATTCAAAAGTAACTTTGGAGCATTCATTAGCTCTTTTTTTTTTAAAAAAAGACTATTAAATTTCAAAAACATTGAATACAAAATAAACAAGCAAGAAAAAGACAAGAAAAAAAACCCCAAACAATTGGATGACAGCAAGGTAAAGTGTGAAGAAAAAAAGAAAGAAAAAAATTTAAAAAGACAAAGAATTGCTTCTGACTTTATTTGGTACAGATATAGATAAAAATACATCCAACTCTTGCTTTAAAATTAATGATAGTCTACATTATTTCTGTAATTTCATATAATCCTAATCATCAATCCCAAAATGAAAATTTCATTTGTGTCAGTTTCTTGAAAAAAGTCCAGAAGTGGCTACCAAGTAGAAATAAAATTGAGCAAAGTCTTTTCTTTAATCTAAGATATCAATTTTGCCATCCATTATCTTTCAACCCAAGTTACAGATCTGTAAAATAAAAAGAAATCTCACTAGTGTCATGGCTTGGGGTCCTAGAAGATAATAGAATATAAATTAAATTATCTCTATGCTATTGAGTATTTTATGGAACTTGATCATACGTGACTATGACCAATTGTGGGACCTCTTTGAGACACCGAGAACTTGATTTAGAGTCACTATAAATGATTTCTTCCCACTGCATGGCATGTAAATTTAATTGCTTTATTTAATATCTTTGCTTTCTTTTTCCATTTATGAGAAAATTCAAAATACCACTATCACTCTCAGTATAACTCTTAGTATAATAAGTAGCCAATGATTCCAAGCATGGGAGCATGTCAAATCAAACTCTTGTTAGGACAATGGGATACAGGAAGTTAAAAAGCATCAAAGACAAAACAACAAAAATTTACACATAAAAAGCTAAAAAGTATAAAATCAAAAAAATCAAAAATATAAAAGGATCTAAATAGATTATAAAAAGAGGGGTAGAAACAGGAGAACTTGATGAACTAAATCCATCATAATACACAGAAATTATGTGGTATTAAAACTGGTTGCTGGCACAGATTGTTCTTCTGATGGATTTTAGTGCCGTTGTGCAGGAAAAACAACAATGTTGTGTGGTTGATAGCTGACAATGACAGGGAAGTGGAGAATTTTCCTATGTACCCTAAGCATTTATACAGTAATCATGAGATGAGGCTAGTACGAATATGGAAGCATCCTTTGGATGGGATTTTGAATAACTACCCCTTAAAAACATTTTAAAGAAAGGGATTTGCACTAGACAGAGAAAAATGGAAGATAAAATAGCATTCTGAACAGGAACAGATGTCTATCAACAAGTATGAAAAGGAAAGATGAGATAAATAGAGGATTTGATGGCAGGTGAAGATGAGCAGAGCAAGCAGATAAATAATGCATTTAAGGAGCTTAAATACAGTAGGCCTCTTTTAAACATGTTTAAGAAAACATAAAACGACAAATAGAATGCTCTGAATCAAGGGATCAGATTTAGATCAAATGTGCCAATGAAGAATTACAGACCATAACAGAAAAGATGAATACTATTTTACCAAGAATAATCTTTATTATCACTTTTTAAAATTATCTCCCATTTCTTTTCTTAATTTTATTTTAATAAAATAAACCAATAATAGAAATCTTCATTAAAAAATAACATTTTAAAGCCTATTCATACATTTTTAAGAGTCTGGATAAGAGTGAGTGTTAAAAGAGAAAGGGTTATAACATTTTTCTTTAAAGCTCAGAGCTAGTAATGAGTTTGCAGATGGCACGGCAAATAATCTCAAATCTACAACACCATTAACACTCTCCAAACACTGCAGATGATCATTTTTTCATGAATGAGTGCTGATTCAGTAATGAAATTTATACAAGATTCTCCCTAAATAATATGCAAACATATTAAAATGTGAACTTGAAGTTTAGTTAAAAAGTAAAAGAACAGCTGTCATTTTTCTGTGAGAAAGTGTTACCTGGATGTAACCTATGAATCAAAGGCGTATTTTAGACACATTTATTCTGTATGAAGAACTGGTGGCTTGAAAACGGACAGTATATTTTTAAATTGGATGCTGGAATTTTTGTTTTAGTAAAGCATATCAGAATACTGCCCAATTAAAATTTTACAAGAAATATTCCACAGGCAACCACAATATTCATTAATAAAGTGTTAATTTTTACAAGTTTATTTAATTTAAGCATTTATGAAATTATGTAAACATCTTTGCTCTTCAGCTTGTAGAAAAATAATTTAAAGAAAAGAGAAGTTGGACAAGAAAAATGTTAATATCTAAAAAAACAAGAAACCACAGTTTGTGGGAACCAAAAGGCCCTTATGGAGATTAAAAGTAGAAAATAACCCATGTTATTGGCTGTCAAACTCTGGCTGAATGACTGTTGTGGTGAGGAGAAAATGTAACACTCAGAGAGGGAAGGAAGGAAAGGGAACTAGAGATATGCATTCTGAAAGAGAGTATCAGTCTCTGAGTTAAATCCTAAATAATACCATTCTTTTATAGGTAGATCTCTTTTTGTAGAAGAAGAGCAGAAATGGCTGGTGGAGGAGTTAAATATGTCATCAGTTTAGAATCGTTACATCCCCACAAACAGTTCAAGTCTAGTCGCTCTTGAATTCCATTGACTCCTATCTGGCGCCAATATAGTATTGAACTTTTGTTGACTAGATTATTGTTTATACGCTTGAATAAATCTTCTCTGCTGAAACTTAACAAATGGTCCTGATCCTTTGCACCTGACATTCTGTGGCTTCTACTTTGTTCCTTTTAAATTTCTTTCTAGATTTTTCTCATATTTCTTCTAACTCCTTCCTTTCAATTATTTTTTCAGTCATACTTCTGAAGATTTCCAGCAACTTCTTGTACTATTCCTTACAGTATTTAAAATGCCTGCTTTCTTGACTTTTTGTGTTATTTCTGAGGCCTTTTTCAAACTTTTTAATCAATCCATTTCTGAAACAAAGCTTGCTTTCATGCCATGATTTTCTTTTCACTCCCTATTTCTTCTCCCAGTGTTCTCCTACTTTACATTGATAAAGATCAGTGAATTTCCTTAAGAAATAATGCTAAACTTATTAAGTTTAACTTCACACATACTTGCTCAAGGAGGAACTCCCCAACCTGCTAAAAATTTCTTTTCAGGCATTACCCCAGTGACAGCTCTGACTCTGATGAGCATACACTATATTAAATATTTCTTTTCAGACTCTATTTCTTTACTAGTTCTAACTTTAGCCCTGTTCTAATGATTGAGGAAATTTGAGGAAGATTTTTGTTCCATTCCTATTTCCATGGTAAATCTGGGAAATCCTGAATCTACAAGAAATCAATTGGTATCTCAGATTCTAATGTTTGCTAAATCTTATTCAAACCATCCAAGCACAAATTCTAATATTTCCTTTGGTAATTGCTAGGCAAAAATTGTTAAAAATGTGGGACTGATTTAGAAACAACATTCCAAAAGTCACATGTGGCATAAGAACACAAATCCTATAAGATTTAACCAGAGGCTTTCAATAGCCCACTTATAAAAGCTACAGTGGCGCAGTGGTTAGAGTGCAGCACTACAGGCTACTGTTGTAGACTGAGCGTAGGAATGAGGCTTGACACGTCTGAGGTGAATTAGAGCGGTTTATTAGCAACAGGCACAAGCGAACTATTTACAGGAGAGATTCAGCACCTTCCCTGCTTGACAGCTATTTATACGGAGCTGTCAAGCAGGGCAGCCAATGGGAACGAATCAAACAGCCCACGCTCAGCCAAGCCGCGTCTTAGCCAATCAGGCGCGATTTGGCTGTTGCTAGCTGTCAGGCAGGGCAGACCGGTCGTAGGTCGAGGATAGAATAGCTACTTCTGCTGATCACTGGCTGCAAGCAGTTTGGCTGATCAAATCTCACATATTATGTAATCTTCCATCTGGTCAGACTACACCACAACCATTTTTCTCCTTATTTTTGCCTCTCCATTCTTTCCTGAATTTATTTCATAAGTGTCACCTTCCCCATAAAGTGTTCTGTTTTTATCACAACGTTTCTCCAAAACAAGATAGAGGCAAGCAAGGCATTTATCCATTGTTTCATTTGATAAGAATAGTGGGCTTTTGACTTTAACAGTATTCTTAACTGTATCGTTTTTTAAAGATGCAATAGCCCTGCTTTTCACCACTGCAGTGATCTTGTCAGATAATTCGTCTTTTCTTGGAAACTACAAATAAATGATTAGTAAATCTGGGTTCTCCGGGGAGATACTAGTACACCAGGAACAAGGTCAGGCAATGCTAACTCTTAAACAAAGAGTCTTGGACAGAATTTCAAACAGACTATACCAAGATGTTACCTAGGGCCCGTATTTTATTTTAAACCATCATTGTGCTTGGTTCAATTTATAAATAACAAATTTCAGAAGTCTTAATAACAATTAAATTATTTTTGAAGTTTAATATATTGCTATCAGCTGTGTTGGAAGGTAAATACTGAACAATCTTCAATGCTGAAAGGTCCAGGACAACTCAATGTGGCCAGTTCTGTGTCACCAGCTCGCTGCCGCCAGCCACCACTGCCAAATTGCCTCTGCCAAGTTGTGATGCTGAAAGTCTTTGTCTCTGCAAAGAGGGAAGCACTGGTTCATGGGATTATATCCTGCTGTACTACATTTTTTCCCAAATACATCAACAATGAGTTACTAACCCTTCTTCTTAACCTATTTCCAGACCAAGCAAAAGAATTCTATGCACAGCTTAATGACAGATAAAAATCCCAAGATAATATTGTTGATAGCAAAGTAGACTATGTATGTATGCATGACTCTGAACCTTTTTTATTATATTATGAACCTTTTTAATTATATTACATTTACTATATTATGCATGCTATACTGTAATATGTACACGTGGCCCTTCTTTCCTTCTTTCCTTCCTTCCTTCCTTCCTTCCTTCCTTCCTTCCTTCCTTCCTTCCTTCCTTCCTTCCTTCTGTTCAAAATTAATTGATTACTGAAGTATGTGTAAAACAAGGAAGTGAAACTGGCTTTTTCTTCTTATTTACTAGCTCACTTATATTTGCCAATTCCAGTTGCTCATTTTTCTTCCTTTAGATTTTCAGCATCTAGTTATTTTCAGTTGTCAGGCTCTACAAGGACTGTCTAGGTTGCTAAACATGGCAAGGTCTGTCTCATTTTCCTTTGTAACTATTTCTGCCCCAGTGTTTTTTCATATATTCTTTTATTTTACATTCTTGTGACTTGAAAATTCCAAGTTATGTCTTATGGAAGGATGGAAAAATAAAACAGCCTATATAATCCTTGGCATAGTATTGAACTTGTCCCCACTTCATTCCTGCTACTGTGCTATGATTGATTGCTGCTCTGTTGTGGCTGGTGACATACTGAAAATGGATGTCAGCAGAATTAGAGAAGACCAAAAATTCTACACTCACGAATCAGGACAATATTATCTGGCAATGTCTCATAGCCAGCACAATAGAATGTGATTGTGATTGGCAATCTGGATAGTAAATGTTATGGTGATATTATTTTATGTTGCTTTAAGGATATGGGGATAGCACTAATTCAGTAGTAGGGGAATGACAAGTAATTGACTTGAAATCACCCAGGCTGTGGTATGATTAAGTAAAAACCTGTGTTTGGGTCTCTCCAATGTCATATCATATCCTAATCACTGCACCACATCATAAACAAGCAACACGAGATATGGGAGGGAAACCCTTCTGTTCACTTTCTCTGCACAGCATTATGAACTGTCTTTTCTTAATTTCTTTTCCCAAAGAAGCAGCATTCCAAAATGCTACCACGTTATTGGATTTCTTCCAGTCCTTTTATATCTACATATGCTTGCATTTTAACATAAGATAATTCAATGTTCTACATCCTTTTGGGGGATGTATATATTATAATTACTTTTTTTCTCCCAGCCTTCATGAACCAAAGATTATTTTCAATTTTTATAGAAACTGTATCTACTAACTCTCTTCTTTATTTGACCAAATATGGCTTTCTTTAAAAATATCTATGGTAAAAATAAAAGGCATACTACTGAAAGGTCCATGCAAACAGCTTAGTTACATTTTATAAACAGCTCATGTAGAAATATGAATATATATATTGTCAAAGCCTGACAAACAACAAAAACAGAGTAAATTACATTAAAATAAAGATTTTTCAGCAATTTATATTGTTATTTAAAATTGGTATAAAGTGCATGTAATACTTTTCTATGTTACAAGAATTAAATATTAAAAGTTATGACACTTTAAAAAATCTATGAAGTTTGGGAAAATGCTGATGCTAAATATTGGTACATAAAGAGAACAAAATTTTTAATGATTGACACATTCTTAGACACTTTTGATGAAATCAACTGCATACATTTTTTAACTTCTCTTTTTTCAAAAATTTATTTTAATCTCCTCAAGGGAAAGCAAAATGTTATTTCATTGTTTCATTCCGTAGCCACTACATAAGGTATAAAATGTAATGTGGTAGCCAAGTTGACTTAAAAATATAAGAACAAAATGATGGAAAGGTGTCTAACAGTTTTTAAATACACATTTCTTTGCTCCATCAGCAATTGATTCTAGATGATAATTTGTTGTAGAGAGTTAGCTTGGTGTAGCAGTTGAAGTTCTGGACTAGAAACTGGGAGTTTGTGAGTTCAGCTAGGTGAGTTTGGGCCAGTCTATTTCCTCGCATGCAACTCACCTCACATATTTATTGTTGAGGGAAACATAGGGAAGGAGAAAAATGTATCTCTATCATATCTATCTATCTATCTATCTATCTATCTATCTATCTATCTATCTATCATCTATCTATCTATCTATCTATCTATCTATCTATCTATCTATCTATCTATCATCTGCCTGTCTATCTTCCCACCTACCTACCTACCTACCTACCTACCTACCTACATGCCTATCACCTTGAGTTGTACAAATTAAAGGGAGATACAAATCAATACCATAAAGCAAATTTAGGAGGGCAAAGAGAGCGTAAGGAAGGTGGGATGTAGGAAATTAATAAAGCATAACAAATACAACAAAATAAAATTACATATAAATGTATAAAAATAAAAAAAAATCTAAAAAGAATTTAAAAGGAAGAGTAAGGTAAAGAGGAACATAGCAAACTATATCATAATACAGAACAGACTATAATGATAAACTAGGTGCTCATTAAACTGGTTGATGGTACACATCATCTTCTGCCTGTTTTCAAGTGCCGCTCTTCCAACGGCTTTTTTATTGGAAAAGTCAGTGTGGCATGGATGGTGAAATGTAGATTATTGGCAAGCAGGGACATCAATTCTTCAGCAAGGGGCACTCTTTGGCACGTCAGATGTAAGTGCGAATGAAGGAAGCTGTTTCTGCTGGAGTCAGATTCCTGTTGAACCAGAGAAGCCCTCTTAGATTTAGAGTCAGCTGAAGTTATATTTCCATATTGGTTTTCTGTATTGCTTGGACAAGCTGTGTTAAATGTATTATGTTTCTTTTGAGCTGCATCTGCTTGTGATTCCATGAGTTCCTTGAGTATCACTTGTATAACACTCCCAGAGGAGACAACTGCTGTCAGTGTCACTTTCACTATTATTGGTGAGGAAGTCAGCGTAGTGTCCCGACAGCTTTTTGCATGTCTTAGTCATAGGAGAGGTGGCAACGGTTTGGAGTTGGGCAATTCTAGGGGACAAAGGAATTAAATTGGTGATGGACTTCCATATCACTTTTAGCACTTTTAGGACTAGCACTTCTAGAGGGCATGTCACAGTTGCTGTTTCGGTGTGTGCTATTTTTCTCCTCGAATTAATGAGTTCTGAGCTTGTACCTTCCTCCCTTGATGTTTTTTTAACCTCTTCCTTGTTGGCAAGTCTGTCAGATTTATTGCTTTGGGATGCTGTGTTTTTATGGCTCTTATCTGTAGGGTCATGACCACTGATCACTTTTCTAGTGATGAGATCAGGGACAAAGTCATCCTTAAAGACTCTGACAGTCTGAATGTGATGAGTTTGCCACAAGAGTTTTTCTCATTTTAATAAGTCTGGAAGAGAGAAGTAACTGATAAAACTTTTTAAATATGTGCTTAGCATTTGTTGAGCTGGATAGCTAGTAGAAATCTTTTAAATCAATTGTTCTACTTTGGCAGTTAAGGAGCTGAGGTAGGAAGGTCAAAATAAACTTCTGATCCTTCTATCTGTGACCATTCTGATGGATGTCCAGAAAAAAGTTTTTTTCCTATAGTACATGGCAGTGGTTAGCTAAATTAACTGCTTCTGAGTATCTAAAGTGAAAATGGCCAGTCTTTGCTATTATATTAACCCCTGATTGCAATGGGGCATTAAGGACTTTTAGGAAGCTGTCCATTTTGGCTGAAATTTCATTTGGACATTGCAAATATCAAGATCAGTATTTCTGCAGATGGAAAGCAAATGTAATGGAAAGGGTAAGTAATATAGCTGTAGGTGTGTGTGTGTAACATGTTCCCAGAGGTGAATGAAGTGATAGATCTGTTATTCACATTTTTAGTTGCCTCTGCAATGGGGA
Source organism: Natrix helvetica (assembly GCF_964273705.1). Classification (NCBI taxonomy): domain Eukaryota; kingdom Metazoa; phylum Chordata; class Lepidosauria; order Squamata; family Natricidae; genus Natrix; species Natrix helvetica. Next base: position 54,456,345 of record NC_138551.1, on the reverse strand, counting down.
GATACAGTAAGAGTTTATCCTTATCCGTTTTTCCATTTTGTTAGATTAATTTGTCTTATAATCATTGCTGGTGCTGGATTTGGTTCTTTTCTTATCCTTGGAGGGCAGCTTTGGGACGCAGGACTATCTTGAAAGGGTAAGGGTGGTCAAAAGCTGAGACCTTATTTCAGAAGCTATTAGTGTCACCATCTTGACCTCTTCACTACCAATCTTATGGATTCAGGCATTTAAGCTTCTGATCACCAGAATAACTCAACTAAAGGATTGCTTTAATTTCAAATGTTATGATTGAAGAACAAAAAAATATAAATATTTAAGCATATGTAGTCAGAAAAGGTTTAATTTCTCCTTCTGAGATGCACACAAACATATCCACAAAGACCAGAAATGGAATTGTTGTTTCAAATGGAAATTCATTTGAAAGATGAAATTCCCAGCTATTACACCAGCAATTTTCTATTAACTTCAAATGTTATTTTTGCTTCAATGTCTTTCAAAGTAAATTGATATTTTAAAAGCAGAATATGTCTTTGTGCCTAACCTTTAGAAACAACATCAGAATGATCAACTTTTTTTCTGGTTTGCTTCCTCTTTGCTGTGTTATTTTCTGATTCATAGAGATTCTACTTTTTTAAAAAAACTCATCCTTGCTAAAAAGCCAGTGGTGAAGTTTTGTTTATTGAGCACAAATAAGGATAGGAACCAAATAAATCAACTAATACATTACTTTGTAATGTATTTCATTTCTCAAAATATAATGGAAGGTATGTTGAAGAAATGTTAATTGCAGTGATTTCTTATCTTGGCTGAAAGAAACACACACACACACAGACACATGCACACTGTTATGCTATAAACAAAATATGCATCATTAATTCTTTATAGAGGCCATGGTCATATAGATTCCCTATCACTAGATGCTGTCAATGTTTCTTTAATACTTTAAATTAATTGACTATGCAGAAAAGTATTTATATTTAATAGTAGAAGGCTAATCAGGCCCTGATTTAACTGATTAACTAGATAAATCACTTATTACTGCATCCTGACTACCAATGGATGAATTTTGCATGTAAAATACAGAGAGAGAAATGGAGGAGAGAAGGTACAACATGAATATTTTAATAATAACAACACACCAGATATCACGGTTATAGAGGGCTGAACCATACAGTTTATTGATATCGCTGTTCCAGGAGATGCCAGAGTTGAAGAAAAAGAAGTGGGGAAAAATCACGAAATATCGCGACCTAGCCATCTAAACTACACGGCTATGGATGAAGCATGTAACAGTGATACCCATTGTCATCGGGGCACTTGGTACCATGTCCAAGAATTTTATAAGATACCCATATTTTTCGGAGCATAAGACACACTGGAGTATAAGACGCACCAAGGTTTTGAAGAGGCAAATTTTTAAAAAAGTAGGTAGGTAGATAGAGAGGTAGATAGAGAGAAAAATAGAGAGAAATATAGTAGGTAGGTAGGGAGAGAGAGAGTAGTTAGGTAGGAAGGTAGATAAAGGGAGGGAGAGAGAGAGAGAGAGGGAGAGAGAGGGGGAGAGGGAGAAATAGAGGATAGAGAGAGAGTGTGTAGGTAGGTAGGTAGGTAGGTAGGTAGGTAGGTAGGTAGAAGGAGAGAAGGACAGAAATAGAAAGAGAGAGAGAAATACAGTAGATAGGTAGGGGGAGAGAGAGAGAGTAGGTAGTTTGGTAGGTAGAGGGAGAGAGAAAGAGAAAGAGAAAGAGAGAGAAATATAGTAGATAGATAGGGAGAGCGAGAGAGTAGATAGGTAGGTAGATAGATAAAAGGATAGGAGAGAGAGAGATAAATACAATAGGGAGGGAGGGAGGGAGGGAGAAAGTGTGTAGGTAGGTAGGTAGGTAGAGGGATAGAGAGAGAAATATATATATATATATATATATATATATATATATATATATATAGAGAGAGAGAGAGAGAGAGAGAGAGAGAGAGAGAGAGAGAATACAGTAGATAGGTAGGGAGAGAGAGAATAGTTAGGTAGGTAGGTAGATACGGTAAATAGATAAGGGACAGAGAGAGAGAGAGAGAGAGAAGAAATGCAGTAGGTAGGTAGGGAGAGTTTGTGTAGGTAGGTAGAGCGATAGAAAGAGAAAAATAGAGAGAGAGAGAGAAGTACAGTAGATAGGTATTTCTGCTGTCATAGCACTTGATCAATGTAATTCTCATCAATCAGTTAAAGAGCTTTCGGAAAGGGAAAAAAAGGTTTTGCACTCTTCAAACCTCCCCAAAACAGCCCATTTTTTTGAGAAAAGGGGCCTGTGTTTTTCTTTTTCAAAAAAAGGCATGAATAGCCTTGGGGGGGGGGGCTTGCAGAGAGGCCAAAAAAGAGTAAAAAACAGCCCATTTTTGTCAAAAAAATTGCATGCATAGCCTTATAGAGGCTTATAGAGTGCTGCTGGGGCCTGGGGAAGTCATAAAATGGGCCCTTTTTTGCTCATTGCTTCCCTCCCCAGCCTCCAGGAGCTCCCTGAAAGCCTCCATAAGGGTATGCACAACCATTTTGGTGAAGGGGCGGGGCTTCAGGAAGCAAAAAAATGATGTATTCGGTGTATAAGACACACCTAGATTTTCAGCCTCTTTTTCGATGAAAAAGGGTGCGTCTTATACTCCGAAAAACACAGTACATCAACGAATTGCAGCTTCCTGCAATAACACAAGCGGACCTGCAAAAAACTGTGCTACTCAGAACATCTTATATTTTAAGAAGGTACTTTTATATTTTAAGAAGGTACTTGGTTGTTACCTAGGATGCTGATAGCAAACCGTATCAACCATTAGTACCAGTCACTGGTATTTGTAATGCCTTTTTGAATGTTCAGTTGGCTGAGTTTCATGTTTAATAAATAAAGTATATGATAATAATAATAATAATCTTCCCTATCATGGTTCTCAAAAAACAACAAATAGGAATAACACTACAAATGTGGCAACATACATTTCATGTTCCTTTTTGTCATCAAGGTTAGATCTGGTCCTGAAAATCTCAACAAATTAAATATTTGCTCACAGAACTATCATTCTAATGTACAAATTATTTTGTTTTATTTCTAGAAGAATGAATAGATTCTCCATTAATTATCACTGATTCTTTCTAACATTATTTTAAAATGTTTTTTTTCCTCTAAATTGCTAATAGGTCCCAGGCAAATGTTCATATTCTTTCTTATTTTATTTTCATTAGTGATTGATCTGGAAGATATAAGCAAAACTGCTGATTGCTGAGTGATCAAATTTCTTTTGGAATGAAAAGATAGAGGAGAACATTATAATTACAGCCTTAGTCAGAAGTTCTGTATTTCCTATAGAACTGAATTCATTGGGACAACCTTATGGTGATGCTTTATACCCGTGATGGCGAACCTATGGCACGCGTGCCGGAAGTGGCACGCAGAGCCATTTCTCCTGGCATGCGGAGCCATCTCCAGTTCCTCTTCCGGGTTCGGGTGCAGCAGCCAGCTGGTCTTGACACGCATTGGCGTGCCAGAAAGCAGAAGTGGAGCCGCCCGGTGTGCATGCGCATGCTAGGAAAATGATCTTTTTGTTTCCACGGTGCACATGCGTGTCGGCCATTTGGTGATCTGGTTCCTGGCACGCATGCACACCAAAAACCAGCAACAGGAAGAGCAACGGCCGCGCGTGCCCAAAGACACAGAGCGGGGTTCCTGGCCATCGCTTCTTAGTAGAGCTGTGGTTGGGGCTTCCCTCCCTCCCCCGCGTGAGTGGGCTTCTTGCATAGAAGCAACCGGAAAGCCACCGGCTGGAAGCAGCAGCACAACAGTCACCGTTACCAGGGGCGAAGGGGTGGCGGTGGCGAGAATGGGCGACCGCTGCCCCTTTGTCTCTTCCCCAACAGCGGCTGTTGCGCTTCCGCTTCCAGCTGGGATGCTGGCGTAGGAGCTGCTGGCGGGGAGGCGAGCTACCTGCATAAAGACGCCGCCGAGGGTCTGGCAGAATATATCCCGGCTGGAAGCGGCAGCGCTCCAGACCGCGGATCCTCATCAGAACTGCAGGCTGGAGCTCTGAAGAAGTCTGCTCAGGCAGGGGGGAGGGGGGGAGGGACGCCTGGGACTGCCCGTCCTTGCCATCGCTACTCCTTTGCTGTTCCGCTGCTTCTTCCAGCCGGGATATATTCTTCCAGACCCTCGGTGGTGTCTTTATGCGGGTAGCTCACCTCTCCGCCAGCAGCTCCTCCGCCAGTATCCCGGCTGGAAGCAGAAGCGCAACAGCCGCTGTTGGGGAGAGGATGAAGGGGCGGTGGTTGCCCGTTCTCTCCACCACCACCCCTTCGCCCCTGGTAACAGCAGCTTTTGCGCTGCTGCTTCCAGCCAGGACGCTGGATGAGCTGCTGGCAGGGAGGCGAGCTACCCGCATAAAGATGCCGCCAAGGGTCTGGCAGAATATATCGCGGCTGGAAGCGGCAGCGCTCCAGACCGCGGATCCTCATCAGAACTGCAGGCTGGAGCTCTGAAGAAGTCTGCTCAGGCAGGGGGGAGGGGGGGAGGGACGCCTGGGACTGCCCGTCCTTGCCATCGCTACTCCTTTGCTGTTCCGCTGCTTCTTCCAGCCGGGATATATTCTTCCAGACCCTCGGTGGTGTCTTTATGCGGGTAGCTCACCTCTCCGCCAGCAGCTCCTCCGCCAGTATCCCGGCTGGAAGCAGAAGCGCAACAGCCGCTGTTGGGGAGAGGATGAAGGGGCGGTGGTTGCCCGTTCTCTCCACCACCACCCCTTCGCCCCTGGTAACAGCAGCTTTTGCGCTGCTGCTTCCAGCCAGGACGCTGGATGAGCTGCTGGCAGGGAGGCGAGCTACCCGCATAAAGATGCCGCCAAGGGTCTGGCAGAATATATCCTGGCTGGAAGCGGCAGCGCTCCAGACCGCGGATCCTCATCAGAACTGCAGGCTGGAGCTCTGAAGAAGTCTGCTCAGGCAGGGGGGGAGGGGGAGGAGGGACGCCTGGGACTGCCCGTCCTTGCCATCGCTACTCCTTTGCTGTTGCGCTGCTTCTTCCAGCTGGGATATATTCTGCCAGACCCTCGGTGGTGTCTTTATGCGGGTAGCTCACCTCTCCGCCAGCAGCTCCTCCGCCAGTATCCCAGCTGGAAGCAGAAGCGCAACAGCCGCTGTTGGGGAGAGGATGAAGGGGCGGTGGTCGCCTGTTCTCTCCACCACCACCCCTTCGCCCCTGGTAACAGCAGCTTTTGCGCTGCTGCTTCCAGCCAGGACGCTGGATGAGCTGCTGGCAGGGAGGCGAGCTACCCGCATAAAGATGCCGCCAAGGGTCTGGCAGAATATATCCCGGCTGGAAGTAGCAGCGCTCCGGACTGTAGATCTTTATTAGAGCCGCGGGCTAGAGCCGTGCAGCAGCCCGTTCGTGTGGGGAGGGAGGGAAACCCTTGACCATCCTTGCCTCCGTCGCCCCCTCACCCCCAGTGGCTGTCACAGTGCTGCTTCTGGCTGGGATGCTGGAGCAGCCAGAAGAAGGAGAAGCTGCCGTGGGGGAGGTGGGCGGGGCAGACAGCGATTGCAAATGCTTCTCCCCCAGTGCAGTCCAAGAGACAGCAAAGAGCCTCGGGAGGGTGGGGGAGGCTGTTTTCACCCTCCCCAAGCTCCTTGAAAGCTTCTCGAGCCTGGGGAGGGTGAAAAACGGGTCTATCGCTTGCCAAAAGGGAGGGGTCACACGCATGCGCAGGGCGTGTTTGCGCGCATGCGCAACGGGGGGTCGCGCGCATAGCATTATGGGTATGGCACGCCTGCCTACGACCCCCCTGCGCTCCCCCCGCTTTTGGCACGGGAGCCCAAAAAGGTTCACCATCGCTGCTTTATACCATCGTTTTCAGCGTATAAGACACACCGGAGTATAAGATGCACCAAGGTTTTGAAGAGGCAAAACCTCCCAAAATCGGCCTTTTTTTCAAAAAAAGAGGGCATGAATAGTCCTTAGGAGGCTTGTAGAGTGTTCGGGGGGGGGGAGAATGAGCAAAAAACGGCCCATTTTTCTTGAGAACGGGCCCCTTTTTTGTCATAAAAGGGCATTAGGAAGCTTATAGAGTACTCCTGGAGCTGGGGTGGGGGCAAAATTGGGCAAAAAACAGCCATTTTTCCCCTCATTTCTGCCCTCCCCAGCCCCAGGAGCTCTCTGAAAGCCTGCTACAGGATAAGCACGGCCATTTTGGTGAAGGGGGCGGAGTTTCAGGAGGTTAAAAAATGCTTCTATTTAGTGTATAAGACGCACCCATATTTTCAGCCTCTTTTTTGAGGGAAAAAGGTGCATCTTATACTCTGAAAAATATGGTAATTGTTCATAAGTTGAAGGAGTTTTATGTGTGTTCACCAGCTTGAGTTACTTATAAAGTAATAAAGGCAGGATACAAATCTAATAAAGAAACAAATAAGTTCCTCCAGTACTGAGCCTCTCCCAATTTATAGCAATTGAGGGTATACAGCAGAAGGAAAAGAAGGATGAGTCACATCGTCATTTGTTCCCACTGCTGTCATAGGAGTGAGCCTGAATCTTGAGGGGGAGGTAGAAGAAGAAGAGGTAGAGAATGGATAGCACTGGGTAAATTTCCAAGACCTTTAAGAACTCTGTGGCACCAAACAGGAATGCCCTTCCTTGGCCCAATCCCATTAATATCCCATAGGTGATCTTAGCTGAAGCTGTGTCTTTTCAGGCCATCTGTTCAGAAGAGTGTGCATACGCATACAAGCACAGGGCAACCCTAAAAGGTGAAGTGGCCCTAATGATTGATGAGTTTTCACTTGCAAGTCTGCCATGACTTATTGTAGGGAACTAAACCAGTGTTTATAAACCCTAGCAAGTCTAAAAAGCAACTTTCAAAATTATCCAACCAGCTTTTTAAGAATGAAGGCTTGGGACAAGCCCCTTGCATCTGTTTTATCTGAGAGATGATTGCCTATCTTACCTTTACTACTCTATATTTATAACAAGAGTCATACAAAGCAGATTTTTCAAATAATTTGCATTAAATGTATTATACATTTAAAATATTATGACTGCTTAATGAAAAAAGATTTTTGTTATTCCATTCTACAGATAAAAGCTCTAGAGCTGCATATCATATCAAATTTTCTGCCACAAGTTTATTTCCCATCGACAATTTTCTATAAGATCTATTATTCCTAACTTATGTGCTCCATTTGACTTGCCCTAAATTTAATTTACCAAAACCCTTCGCCTCACCCGCCCCTTAGTATGAAAAATGTACCTAATGCCTGGATCTATATCCTGAATTATTGTTCCTGGAATCAAGATTATTTAGATGTTGGTGACAGGGGATTAGGTGGTGAGGTTTTTTTATGCTTGAATAAGTATATTTATTTTGGAGCTAATTGCTTTAAAATGTAATTAATGTTTATATTTAACCATAAGTGAGCAGGTGATCAATGCTATTAGCTGCTCAGAGTCACAAACTGCAAGTTGAGTGGTCACAAAAATTGGTTAATTATTTTTCTTTTCTTCTTAGTATTTTTCTGCAAATCCAGGGTCTGCTTTTATAGAATCAACTGAGTGTTGATACATTTTATTGCATAAGAAACTGACTTACTAATTTGTCACCTGAGCCTGAGTTTGTCAACTAACAGAGAATGACTTGGCCAATGTTAAGACAGAACTCAGAGTCTCCTGGTTTCAAGCCTAGTGCCTTAACTACTTGACCACATGGAATCTCTAAATAAATTGGTTAAATAAAGAGAAAAAATCTCTATTTTGTGATAGGAGAAAAGTTCATATGATAAAGGTATTATATTATTAGTCTAAAAAGTAAAGGAACATCTACTTTTTTCATTTTATATATTTGAGATTCATCCAAGCTGGAGTCTATAATGAATATTACACTATAAATAATATTTTTATACAATAATATTGATTTTTTTCCCTCTTATATAAAGCTGGGCTGTTGCTCATCGCGCGCGCGCGCACACACACACACACACACACACAAATGCTTACATTGACTTTCTTCTACTCTGCTAAGATGGTGAATCAATTCTATATTCTGAATTTACTTTGAATTCTCTCACTCCAATTTCACACTGATAATCTTCAGAAATGAAGGAAGGATATTGAAGAAAAAGTATGCATGGGAAAGAGTATTCATGTCAAGCAATCTAGAAATTGTTTCTAGTTCAAAGGGCCACACTGGAGTTAAGCAGGATCTTTCAACCAATTTTTTGCCATGATAATATCACTGGTTCTGGCAACTGTTGGGGAACGGTAATTACTTAGACATCATTTTATTCTCTGTGAGATAGGGAAGCGCTATAGATAATGTGCATTTTTTGATCAAGTATTATAAATTGCCTTTAATTATCATGACAAATGTTCAGTGTTAGATAATTATATGTTGACCTTCTGACCCTTCAGAACAAGGGTAATTCATTTTTTCCATGGAAGGATACTTTTTTCCCCAAACAATTATATACTTGATTCTGCATTTGCTCCTCACTTTACTTCTATTTAATGGCTATGCTGCTAGCAAAATGCCTCAGTTATTAGCTATGTTACTGTATGAAAATGGTATAAATGGCATGTCTATGTGCCCTCTGGTAGATTGACAGATTTAAAATGAAATATATTTTTGACTTAAAGTCAATAACCTTTTCAAGCTTGAGGTGAGACAAATAAAATAATTGACAGATTTTAGTTTCTGTGTGATATTGTCTGTACCTCAGACAGCATCTATTCACAGCATCTCCCTTCTGAAGATTATTTAAAACATCCATCAAATCATTATCAGTTATAATCCTAAATCTTGGGCAGAAGTCAGTTTAAAAATGGGGAAGGATATATACCAAACAGAAGTGCCCAGAGCACAGGCTTTTTAAAAATCATTCTGGGAAAAGGGATTTAGGAACTGATCTCTAGTTATTTAAATACAATTCAATCTACCTTTCAGACAAGGTAAGAACAGTTTAAGCAGGTAGGATTGAGCATAGATTTAATAAGCAGCCATTCTTTGATGTCAATAATTTAAACTTAATAAAATCTGATAAGAGTTTATGCATATTTCTGTAATAGAATCTAATTCCACTCCAGTGGAACAGTAGTATCTTTATTTCAGACATTAATTAGTATAAAATAATTCTCAAGGATAAAATTATAGGCATCCCACTTTGATTTTAGTCTAGACTATTTATTTTGAAAAATCATTAACATTTAAGTTTCTAGAGAAAAATATAGAATTGTGGTTCTAATATTGCTAGAATATTGTAGGATTAAGATTATGAAAAATTGTAGTATACAATTATGCAATTTGGAGACTACCATACAAAACTATAATATCTAAAATAATTAGGATGGGTAACATGAAATATAAAATCACAATTTCCCTAAAATCAATAAAACTCTATTTAATGAAGAAACTGGTAATTCTGGTGAAAATGGAACAAAAATCTCAACGGTCATTACATCTTATAGAATATAAGGCTTCCAGTAGGAACAGAAGTGATCCAGAATAGTAGTTTCTGGGTACAACTCCTTTTGTAATTAAAGTACAACATATTTATTAAAAACCACCAAGAGAACCCAGTATATATAAAACCAAATGCATAAAAAACATGCAAACTTCCTTACACAGGGAGGATAAAATATAGAAGAGCTGGTATTTTCTAGGTTTATTGCCAAAACACTGTTTTGCATGAATTATAATGAACTCCACTCCATCATCGTCTGCTTCAGCTGCAAAATTTTATTACCCAATACCATGCCTCCAAGAGTTGGGGGTGAACCATTACTGGAGGTTTTTAAAGAAGAGATTAGACTGCCATTTGTTAAGAACGACGTAGGGATTAGAAGACCTATAAAGTCATTTCTAACTCTGCTTTTCTGTAATCTGTAATTCTTTTATTTCTTGCAGAGTTTCTTATATACATGAGACTTTCCTCCCAACTATTCTCATAGCTTTTCAGGATTCAGATTAATTCACCAGGTTTAATATTTGTTTAAATAAACAAATTATCCTGGTAAGGCTATTTAATCATTCTGTATGGGGGAAAAATAACTGTTTAGATGAGTAGAATCAACTGAATCAAGTTGACATATATCCTAGATATGTAAGGAATTTGGCTTTAGAACTACAGTCCATTGTTTAAAATCAGGACAATTCCCATAGATTTGTCCTCAAGATGCCAACAATGTTTTCTTCACAGCGTCTGGCATTCCAAAACTTTCGCATCCTATTACTTTATTGGTTTTGTTTTGTTTTGCTTTATTTCTTTTCTATGTCCTCTTGAAGATAAGCAAATGGCAGAAGGGCAAGGGGCATACATATCTGTGATATGTATGTTTACGTAGTTTCTGAGAGGTATATAAATGCAGGTGCATGGATGTGTCACAATATTCTTTGGAGAGCCCCTGCAGTGGTCATTGAACAATAAACACTGCAGAGAGCTTTCATTATTCATTTTGTTTCAGCATTTTGTTTCAGCGTTTGTTATATACATTTATTATTTAGGAGCAAAACCAGAAGTAAAAAAAAAACATTAGAATAGAATAGAATAGAATAACTGAGTTGGAAGGAACCTTGGAGGTCTTCTAACCCTCTGCTTAGGCAGGAAACCCTACACCACTACAGACAAACGTTTATCCAACATCTTTTTAAAAACTTTTTAAATGCTGTAACATTCACAACTTCTGGAGGCGAGTTGATTAATTGTCCTAACTATCAGGAAATTTCTCCTTAGTTCTAAGCTGCTTCTCTCCTTGATTAGTTTCCACTCATTGCTTCTTGTTCTTGCATTCTTCTATGGAGAACAAGTACATAAAAATACTTCCATGATCTGGTTTTTATTTAGACAAATACAGAAAGACTTTTGTATTCAGGGTGTTGGTGTCTCAGTTAAAAACATTTTCGGACTAGTTATCTGGCGATTTTTGGAAACGGTTCTCGTCTCTTTCTTTTGGATCCTCTTGGAGTGAAGGTGTTTCATGATATCAGAGATGTGAGCTGGAAATGTAATGGTTCACTATGATCCCTGTAAAACATTGCACATGGTCCTCCATGCTATCTAATCTAGCACAGAAAAAAAAACAGTAAGTATGAGTAGCTCACATTAAAGCTTCAAGCAAAGCAAAATGCTTGCTGGGTAGAAAAACTCTGTACCATTTTTTCCTACTTGTTCTAATACAAACTGATGAAAAAAAAATTGTCTTAAAATGTATTTGAAGTAGAAGAGAATTTTGACAATACCTATCTCTATGTGGATTGGGTTTTTAGCATTTATTTGGTTACAAGAAGACCAAAATACAGATATGAATATACTTTTTGTGTTGATAAACTTTTTTCATTTATCCAGGTGGAGTTGGGTTTAAGATTATAAGAGCACCTAAATAAGGAAATAAGATGAAAGTTGAAAAGAAGATATAATAATTTATAAGAATTATAATAATAATCAATATAAACTATGTAAACTACATTGCTTAATTCTTTTATGAACGGTGATGAAATGAATTTGTGATATAAGTCTTGGAAAGGAAACATTATGAGAAAAAAAATAAAAAAATCCAGCTATGATTCTCTACGGCATGCCAGCAATTAGGACACAAGAAGTGAAACCCCATCTGCAGGATATAGACAGCATGCAAAACTACGTCCTCTCCAGTCTGTGGAAAACCCTTTCTCCTTGAAACCAGTCCCTGTTACCCAAAAGGTTGGGAGCCACTCAGGGGTGAGTTTCAATTTTTTTACTACCTATTTTGTGGGTGTGGTCTATTTTGTGGGTGTGGCCTGGCGGTCATGTGACTAGGTGGGCGTGGCTATCTTGATATCACTCACCAGGAGATGTCATAGATTGGGTAAAATGTGGTGAAGCTCATTTAACAACGCTCTTGCTTAGCAAACAAAATTTTGGACTCAATTGTAGTCATAAGTCAAGGACTATGTTTGCCTTCCTCTGCATGGCAGCCTTGTCCTAGTAAACTTCTTTTAATTTCTGGCAATTTTCCTCTATTGTTTGTTTGTTTGTTTTATTGGATTTATATGCCGCCCTTCTCGCAAAGGACTCAGGGCTGTGTACAACATTAAAAAACACACATCCCTAAAGTTAAAAAGAAATTAAATACATATCCATAAAAACAAACCCAATTTATAGGACAATACATTTAAAAAATGAGATAAAATTAACAGACCAGGCTGGCTTGCTGGAAAAGCCAACTTTTTAGGGTGCGTCGGAAGAATCGGAGGTCAGGGATTATGCGAAGCTCCAGGGGCAGCTCATTCCAGAGGGAAGGTGCTCCCACAGAGAAGGCTCTCCCCCTGGGGGTCACCAGCCGACACTGTCTGGCCGACAGCACCCTGAGAAGGCCAACTCTGTGGGATTGTACTGGACGGTGGGAGGCTACTGGTGGCAATAGGTGGTCTCGCAGGTACCCTGGGCCTAAGCCATGGAGTGCTTTAAAGGTCATAATTAATACCTTGAATCGCACCCAGAAAACAACCAGCAACCAGTGCAGGCCGCCTAAAAGGGGTGTAACATGGGAGCACCTAGGTACCCCCATGACAACCCGCGCGGCCGCATTCTGGACCAGCTGAAGCCTCCGGGTGCTCTTCAAGGGCAGCCCCATGTAGAGAGTGTTGCAGTAGTCCAGGCAAGAAAGGACGAGGGCATGAGTGACTGTGCACAGTGCATCCCAATCCAGGAAGCGGCGCAACTGACGTACCAGGCGAACCTGGTAAAAGGCCCCCCTGGCCACGGCTGTCAGGTGTTCTTCTAAACTAAGCTGTGTATCCAGGAGGACTCCCAGATTGCGAGCCTTCTCTGAGGGGGTTAAAATTTCTCCCCCTATCATCAAAGATGGAACAAGATACACAAATCGGGATGATGGAAACCACAGCCAGCCACAGGAGGGGTGAGATAACCGACCCCTGGGGCACCCCACAGGTGATGCACCTGGAGGTCGATCCATGCCCTCCAGTCAACATGAACTGCGACCAATCCGACAGGTAGGAGGAGAACCACCATAAAACGGTGTCCCCCACTCCCAACCCACCGAGTCGTCGCAGTAGGATACCATGGTCGATAGTATCAAAAGCTGCCGAGAGGTCTAATAGGACCAGGACAGAGGAGCAGCCCCTGTCCCGGGCCCACCAGATTTCATCGACCAACGTGACCAATGCCATCTCTGTGCTGTACCCGGGCCTGAAACCCAACTGAAACGGATCCAGGTAGACAGCTTCATCCAGGTACTGGGGAAGCTGATGTGCTACCACACTCTCGACAACCTTTGCTACAAAGTGAAGGTTGGAGACTGGACAATAGTTGGCTAAAGAAGCTGGGTCCAGGGGAGGCTTCTTAAGGAAGGGCCTCACCACCGCCTCCTTCAAGACGGTGGGAAAGAACCCCTCTCTCAATGAAGCATTGGTAATCGCCTGGAGCCAGCCTCGTGTCATCTCCTGGGAAGCCGAAACTAACCAAGAGGGACACGGGTCCAGCACACAAGTGGCAGCACTGAGTCTCCTCATAACCCTGTCCATGCCTTCGGGGGTCACAGGGTCAAACTCATCCCAGATTGTCTCCACAAGATTTATCCCCATTACTACCGGTCTGGTCCAATATGCCAGATTTTCACTACATCTTCTGGTGTACTGGACAATACTAGGAGGGACCCACCTCTGGAGCCACTGCTCTATGCCATTCAAAGTTACAGTCATGTAAGAAAAAGTGATTTATGATCTATTCTCACACTTTATGTTGCAGCAGCCTCACAGTCACATGCTCACAATTCAGATGCTTCGCGACCGGCTCACATTTGTGATCAGTTGCAGAGTCCTGCAGTCAGATGACTTTGATTTGCATCATTCCCATCTGGTTTCCAACAAGCATCGACTGGAAAACCTGGGCTTGCTTAGCAACCATGAAAGAAACAGTACTATAATTGGGTTCGGTCATGTAATGACTCAATTTACATCCTTACTGACTTAGGAAATTCTGGTCTCAATTGTGGTTGTAAATCAAATACTATGTGTAGTACTTCTGCAAGTCTTGTAGGAAAGATAGATACAAGCCTAATTTTTCCCTGTAAGAGTTATCTGGAAATGGAATCAATCCCATATCCATACATAAACACTATTGGCTCTACTGATAATATACTGTACATTTGAGATTAATGAACTGGCAAATTGTGATCTTCAGGTTAAATATAATAGCTTTGTTCTTTGACCAATGTGTCCTTCTCCAAAAAGGAAAAGAGCACATGCATACATAGAGATTTGTCAAAATGGCTCTGAGGGAAATATCCAGAAGCAATATCAAAAATGATAAAAAATTTCCATTGAGCTCTGAGAAATGAGGAAGTGTTAAGAGGAGATTCAGACTCCTTATTTACTAGGAATGGGAGAAAAAACACAATAAAACTTACACAATTCTGTTAATATAGCGTCAATAAAGTTTAGTTCTAGCCTTCTTGTGGAGTCTGTTTCCTGATCTGGATAATTTTGAAGGGTTGAATTGAGAGAGCATCTATAAATAAATAAAAAGTGCATATAGAATTTTTCAAAGTTTGACTTTTCTAGCAGTTGGAAAGAAATAATTAGATTCCTGTTTTCAAGTAGATTTGTCAGCATAGGCCATCTCTCATAGGACCCGTGCCCCTCCTGGCTTGTACTGGCATCCTGGGAGGTTACACGCGACTGGCTCCTGGGCCTAGTGAACGCTTCGTTGGGCGAGGGGTCTCTTCCAGCCGCCTTGAAAGAGGCGGTGGTGAGACCCTTACTCAAGAAGCCTTCCCTGGACCCTACGGAGCTACCCAATTATCGTCCTGTCTCCAACCTTCCCTTCTTGGCAAAGGTTGTAGAGAGTGTGGTAGCTTATCAGTTTCCGCGACATCTGGAGGAAAATGATTATCTAGACCCGCGCCAGTCCGGCTTCCGACCCGGGCACAGCACGGAGACGGCCTTGGTCGCGTTGGTGGATGATCTCTGGAGGGCCAGAGATAGGGGTTGTTCCTCTATCCTGGTCCTATTAGACCTCTCGGCGGCTTTTGATACCATCGACCATGGTATCCTGTTGCACCGACTGGGGGGGTTGGGGGTTTGAGGCACCGTTTTGCGGTGGTTCAGCTCCTACCTTTCCGGCCGGACACAACGTGTGTTGGCAGGGAAGCAGAGGTCGACCCTAAGCCCCCTTAATTGCGGGGTGCCACAGGGGTCGGTCCTCTCGCCACTCCTGTTCAACACATATATGAAGCCGCTGGGTGAGATCATTCGTGGTTTCGGGGTGGGATATCATCTGTACGCTGATGATACCCAGCTGTACATTTCTACCCTGAACCACCCCAACGAGGCCGTCGAAGTGATGTCCTGGTGCTTGGAAGCCGTACGGGTCTGGATGGATGGCAACCGACTCAAGCTCAACCCCTCCAAGACGGAGTGGCTGTGGGTTCCGGCCCCCAGGTTCAACCAACTGCTTTGGCCATTGGGGGTGTACAACTGGCCCCGTGGAGTGGGCACGCAATTTGGGCGTCCTCCTGGATGCCCGGCTGTCCATGGATGACCATGTGACAGCCGTGGCAAGGGGGGCGTTCCACCAGGTTCGCCTGGTGCGCCAATTGCGCCCCCTATTGAACCGGGATGCCTTACGCACAGTCACTCATGCGCTGGTGACGTCTCGCCTGGACTACTGCAATGCTCTCTACATGGGGCTTCCCTTGAGATGCACTCGGAGACTGCAGTTGGTCCAGAATGCGGCCGCGCGGGTGATTATGGGGAGTACAAGGTACTCCCATGTGACACCTCTCCTGCGCGAGCTGCACTGGCTTCCTGTTGTCTATCGGGTGCGTTTCAAGGTTCTGATTACGATCTTTAAAGTGCTCCATGGCACAGGACCTAGTTACCTACGGGATCGCATCCTGCCCCATACATCCTTACGACCAATTCGCTTGCACAGAGAGGGACTTCTCCAGGTGCCGTCCACCAAACAGTGTCGGGGGGCGACACCTAGGAGCAGAGCCTTCTCTGTGACGGGCCCAGCCCTGTGGAATGACCTCCCTCCTGATATCAGGACTACCTCTGACCTCCGCTCCTTCCGTGCAAAGCTCAAGACCCACCTCTTCCAATTAGCTGGCCTGGCTCAACCATAGTCTTATCTTATCCGCTCCTGACGGGTTTTTTAAATTTTGTAATTTAATCGTGGGTGTTTTAAATTGTCTATTTTAAATTTTATTTTATATATTTGATACCTCCTCCATGTATATGTATATGTATATGTGTATGTATGTGTATGTGTTTATTTTTATTTGTGTATGTATTCTTCATTTGTATATTGTATGTGTTTTTATTGTACGCCGCCCCGAGTCCTTCGGGAGAGGGTGCGGCTAACAAATGAATTTTTTATTATTATTATTATTATTATTATTATTATTATTATTATTATTATTATTATTATTATTATTATTATTATTATTATTATTATGGATACAAGGAAGAGGGTTTTTTTAGCAGCCATTCATGGTACACCAGATGATTTCTTACACCATTCTGGAGCAAAATTAGGAAAATGTGGTTTTCTTAACAAGTTATAGTTTCTTAATGTCTATTGGCACAATGGCTGGCTGTTGAATTCAGGGAATTGAAGTCCACACATCTTAAAATTTCTGGAAAGAACCCAAGTGGTAAAGTAGTTAAGGCAGCTGACTAAGACTGATAAGCTCCAGGTTGAAGTCTACTCTGGTCATGGAAACTTTCTGATGATTTGGGCTACTTATTCTCTTCAGTCCAACCTGTCTGAGACACTAGTTGTTACAAGGGAAAATAGGTGTGCAATGTATGCTACTTTGAACTTCTGGAAGAAATATAGTAAATAAATAAACAATGCTAGCATTATCTCTTATTGCTCTTAAAGGTATTCTTTAAACCAGTGTTCAATGCTTTAACATATAAAGAAAAAAACAGAGATTCTGCCTAAACATCAATAGCCTTGTTTCTTAGAAGGATTATACTCTTGTCTATTTTAAGATTGATGGTGAGTTTACCATAATTAAATCTCTATGCCTAGAGCTTTATTTTGCTAATCAGCAATTACTAATGGCTTTTCTTCTTTTCTATCTCTGATTTCCATAAGATATCTATTTTGTGCCAAGCAGAAAGACGGCATTTAAAGCCAGGCAGATCAGCTGTCAAGTTTCATGTGCCTTGCAAATTAGTCTTAGAGCTCCTACATACAAAAGACTTGTGATCCAGGCATAAAATTCCTATTAACCACTGCAATTATTTCATATCCATACATGCACACTATAGGATCTACTGATGATATACATTTGAGATTAATAAACCAGCAAATTGTGATCTTGAGGTTAAATATAATAGCTTAGAAACTTGCTAATGGTTTAGAATCCTCATCAGAACCTGAAGAGGTCTCCATTAATAGGACATTACTTCTAATCCTGTTCCCATGACTAATACATTAGTATCTCATTTGAATTCCTAACCAAAGTAACATTATCTATTCTTTCCAGGCAGAAACATAAATAAAATGCAGTTGTTTGGGGGACTATGTACATTATAATTCTTGCAATACAGTTCTTGGCTCAGATGCAAGAAAATGCACACTTATGAAACTGTCAATGAAAAATATGGATTTTCATGCATTTTAAATCATAAGAAATAAGAGTTAATTGCTTTCAAACTGCCACAGTCAATAAATAGGAACTTAGTTCTTAGGAACTGGTGTGTGTAAGGGGGGGGGGGAATGGTCAGTTTTAGGATGAATATTCTCCAGGGTATGCTCACTTAATTTAAAAAATCCTTTAATTAAAACTAATAATTAGGAAGCTTGCATGCTGCAATTTGCAGGCTCCAAGATTAGAGAAAATGAAGAATTATTTCATATACTCTCACCCCTCCCTCAGCATTTATAAAAAATATATAAATGACAGATGGTTGTCTACCTAATAAAGTACTGCAGAGGGAAAAATGGAAAATGAGAGTAGGGAATTATTAGATCCTCTTAGGAGTTTCAAAGGGAGATGTATTATATTCTATATAAGTTTGTAGGCCCTTGCCTTTTTAAATTATATATCTGTAAGCTGTCTTGTTCATTTTTGGAGGAGTGTTTTTTTCATGTTTGCATAGCATTTAGATGTCAGCTGGGCCAGGCAGACCAGACAGGAAATACACTGTAAAATTACATTAACAGAATTTTGAAAGTCTGAAGCAAATATCTTGAGAATTTAGTAAGTTTCCCTTCTGGACTTCTTATGCCACTCATTATGCAGCTGTGGGGTATGCCTTCTCTTATGAGACTAGGCAGCATTTCTTCACTCTGTTTCTCCAGATACTTCTCACATACCACTGAAATACATTTCATCTGGGGTTTGTGTAATGGAGAGAGACAAAAGGGTTCAGTGTGTATTTTTTTCCTCCTAAGTTTCCACTAATTGTACTTTTATGAAGTAGGCCAGATAAGATATTTCTATTTCAGACCATACTTGCTTTCAATTAAATGTTTTAACATTATTATCTAATAATTCCCTTCTCTCATTTTATGAAAAAACAAACAATACACTCCCAAAATTCAAAATGTGTTCACTAATTCAATTAAGAATATTTTAAAGGAGAATATATTTGATGTGAATCTCTTAATTATTTTAAGGACCAAGAGGCTTTTCTCTGATACAAATAGTTACAAGGTGGTTCATACCTGAGAGTAAAATTCCATGTGTGATCCACATGAGATAATAGCAAAATCATTCTGACTGATAAAGGATAGATTAGAAATATTAGATAGGATCAGTGTAACATAGATTTCACGCTGACTTACCTCCCTAATTTTTCTTGTCTTCAGACATCACTTTCGAGATTCTATACATTTGTTCTATGTGCATATCTGTTTGAAAATAATACAGCTGTTTGAAAGTAGGAATTTGAAACTTCATGAATGTCAACTTTGCTTTTTATATGAGGCTGGATAGATATACTCATAGTCATATAGCCTGTCCCTGACTGAAAAAAGGCAACAGGTATGGCAATAGCATTTTTCGACAGTGAGATAATAATAAAGCATTTTTACCCTGCATTTGCATATGAAGTTTATTGTGTTTGCATAATAAGACATTTAAAACTTTTTATCACTGTACTCTGGATAGGGTTGCCAGGTGTCAACTATTTGAGTGGACAGTCCGCTTTTTTCACATTATGTTCACTATTCCTTTTCACAAAATAGTGGACATTTTTTTTATTCAAAAGCTTTATGATGAAATGGTACGTAATCTAAAGCTGTACAGTCTAAGAGAATAAGGATAGGAGAATCACATTTTGTCTTTTTTTTTTCATAAGTTAGAATGAGACAAAGATCGAATATCCATTGAACGCGATTCTCTGAAAAAATTATTAATCATACTCAATTGTTTCACAAGACATTTAATAAAAGTATATAAAATTATTTACATACTATTTTTCTTAACTCACATTTACCTATTATTTTTATATTATACTTTTGTCTTAGTTGGATAGGTATGTTTTGGAACACTCAATAACGTATCATCATTTGAGGTATATAATTTAATATATAATATATATAATTTAATTGTGTTTTTTTTTTACTTTTTTAGTACATAACACCCCCCCCCCCCTGTTTGTCCCCTATTTTTTGGAAGCAGACCTGGCAACCCTAACTCTGGAAGTGGAACAAGTGATTGGTGTATTTTGTTTAAACAAAGACACAAACAAAACTTTCAGCATTCTTGCATTCATTAAAATAACCTCTGTCTATGAAAAACATCTGATTACATAAGATGACATGATAATTCCTGGTTCCTTTACAAAGATCCATATTCTGTTTTATTAGTAACAGTCTATGCCAGGACTGTCAAACTCCTGGGCTGTGGGCTGGATGCATTACGCACTGACCATACCCAGTTTATCAAAGGGGGGGGGGAAAGTCCTGATATGTCACGTGACAATGCCATGATGACATAAGTTTGACACACGTGGTCTATGCATTGTGGTCCCTGTAACTCAAGACAGAAGTCATGGTAATATCACATGAATTATGTGTTTTATTTCATTCCTGATCATTGTATCTTTCCTTCTGGTATTGGCTGAAACTGTTCACGAATAATACATTCTGATGATGCAACTTTCCTCACATTCTTCATTTATAGTAGAGACACCTAGGTTTTTTATTTGATGCAGCATTAAAGTAGGGTTCTCCATCCCAAAGGAAGCTATATGTGTGATATATGATGCTTAAGAAGCAATGATGGTAATGTAGCAGTGGTTAGGATCTGCCCAATTTTTATTGGTTTCTTTTTGCCTACTATGGGCATGAAGTTTTTCCTGTGGTTGTTGCATAGATGTCCTTCTATGGCCATTTCAGCTTTGGCAAAAATAATTATCAGGCATCATATATTGCTAGAAAAAGTTATACTGTAGGACAGGCTCACTGGGATGGTTTGGATGGTATTTTGAGAATGTACAGGCCACTGTTGTGTGTATTGTTGTTTTTAGATCTTCATAGTTGAAAATGCATAAAACTTTACAAAAGTTCCAGCAGCAAATTAGGACATTGCTATCAAGAAACAAAGTCAATAAGGCAGAGTGTTAACTAAACACAAATGGATAAAGTAGTTCTGAAGAAGGACCTATCACTCGTGACCTTGGAGCAAATGGCTGAGAGAAAAATGTTCCAGACACTCACAATGGAAGCAGAATGAAGCAAGAAAAATCGCAAAAGTGGCTCGAAAGCCAAGGAATATAGAAAAGAGAAAAGCTTGACATATATATATAGCCTAAGGAGATAGCTCCTATTGACACACCAAATCTTATGCATAAGAGTCGGAGCCTGCTTTCAAAGTTTATCTAGTGCTGTCTCTTTCCCCCTCTCCTCCCCACTGAACAGCCTTCTTCCTGATTTGCTGAGGCCATGCTCACCATCTGTGACAAGAGGTTTAAATAGAGCAATAAAGAGGCATGAGACAGGACAATTAATGTAGGTGAGAGTGCAAAATAGAAGACTGTGCAAATAAAATAAAGAACTTTAACAACAGTCTGTAACTGCTTGTCTACTATTACAGAATAGGCTAAAACAAGCAAACCAAAAATCTTGTGCAATCATGACAAATCAAAGTTAGGAAATTAGACAGGTCAACTACAATGAAATTAAAGGCTTATCAATATAAATGTACTTTAGTCTGGCATGAATGCCCTGGGATCTTCTCTCATCC
Source organism: Natrix helvetica (assembly GCF_964273705.1). NCBI lineage: Eukaryota > Metazoa > Chordata > Lepidosauria > Squamata > Natricidae > Natrix > Natrix helvetica. Next base: position 54,435,124 of record NC_138551.1, on the reverse strand, counting down.
TACTGAAAATATGTGAGTGATGCTTGATGGGGGAAATGAAGCTGTGATGTAAAAATGAAAATAAATATATTGCAGGCTACTTTGAATGGGTGTTACTGTGTTTAATGTGATACATGGTGAAATTGACTAATATTTATGTTGAGAAAGTATGTTACCTGGTAGAGATTGGACGAAACATATACCTACAACTTATTTGACAGTGTTGAACCATGACAGATATAGTGAGTATGTTGAGTGTGCTGTTCCTGAGGAAGAGTGATCTCTATCTTGGTGGTAAATTTCCCTTTTGACTTGGCAAAGTTGACCTCAACTTGATGGGATTTATGTCTAGATCGTTGGTTATCTGGTCTTAAAGCATTGATGTTGAAAGCTATGTATGACTATACTAAATCTACATTTATATTCATTTATCATTTTTAAGTAGACAAGTGGGCAGACTAAGATCTGGCTGAATGAGTGAGGCAATAGCTGCCCAGAATCACTTCAAAACCAGATGGGTGGCAAATAAATTGAGTAAGTAAAAATAAAATAAATCTGCCTGAAATATGGCTGGCTCAGTTTAGGTACTGAATCAACTTTGATGATGGCCAGGGAAAAGAGATAAGATTTATCTATTAGGAGACTTTATCTATAATCATGCATTCTGTTCCTCCAGTGATGTGATATGAATTCTTAGTTATTAAGTTGGCTCATGGAGGCAAGACAGGTAATCTGCTGGTTTTCTAGGCAACTTATAGTTTATAGTTTATAGTTTAGTTTAACTTGCTATTCAGCATGGTGTTCTGGAACTACTACCCAGATTAATTGGTGGAGTGCATTTTTGGTGTTGGGGGACTGGAACTCTATGTTGAAAACATCAGGAACAGTCACTGAGTTCATGGCCTTCATAGCAACCATTGATCTGCCTCAGATGATTTCATGTCTTCCAGCTTTAAGTGGATACGTTTTGATCTTTATCTTTGCTTTAGATGCTTTAGACTCTAGAAGGAGTGCAGAGAAGAGCAACAAAGATTATTAGGGGACTGGAGTCTAAAACATATGAAGAACGGTTGCAGGAACTGGGTATGTTTAGCTTAAGAGAAAGAAGGATAGCAGTGTTCCAATATCTCTGGGGCTGCCACAAAGAAGAGGGAGTCAAACTATTCTCCAAGGCACCTGAAGGCAGGACAAGAAGCAATGGGTGGAAACTAAGCAAGAAAACAACTTAGAACTGAGGAGAAATTTCCTGACAGTTTGAACAATTAATCAGTGGAACAGCTTTCCTCCAGAAGTTGTGAATGCCCCAACTCTGGAAGTCTTTAAGAAGATGTTGGATAGCCATTTGTCTGAACAGTATAGGGTTTCCTGCCTAGGCAGAGGGTTGGACTAGAAGACCTCCAAGGTCCCTTCCACTCTGCTATTGTATTATTTGCTATGTGATCTCTGCCACATGCTGCCCCACCTATCAGCTGGGCTTCAGAAAAGGGAATATAGGTGGGTATAGTGCGGGGGGGGGGGGCAGGTGGACCCAGCTGAAAGTCAGAGTGAACAGGTTCACTCCCAGATGATGGTTGGAGTGGTTGGAGCTACTGGTTTGCCTGAACTGGTAGAATCCTACCCCTGATGACAAGGATAATTCAATGGATAAGTTTAAAATTATTCACAGAGCCATATGATTCACCCATGTGAATACGTTAACCATCAGCACTTATTACCATCCTATTAAATTCCAGACCTATTTCACAGGAGCAAGGCAACATATATACCAGCTATCCTATTTTCACATTTTTCTTGCATTGGGGTTGTGCTGGGTCATAGACTTCTCCACCCGCATGATTGTCAAGATGCATTTCTTATGGATAATAAATGGACCCCAATATTCAATCCTTTATTTCAGAGAAAGAAACCTTCCATCATTTAACATAAATATAAAACATCTTTTCTGCCACCAGGCCCACATTAATTTGCGACGCTGCAAGATTTAATTAGGCATTTCAGAATGCTACTAATACTGCAGGGCATCCACACTTCTACAATGCTTTTTGACTCATTAATGTTGTATAAGAATGCAGTTTCATATTCCATGCATTGCATTAACAAGGAAACAAAGATGACAGAAGCTAATTTAGCAGATTGCCAGGAACTTATTCTCTTCATCCCCACCTTCGATGTTTGGCTTCAGGTAGTTTCAGGCTGATTCTAAACCACATGTCATTCTTTGGGGTGGGGGGAGTTAACGTGCATGTGAAACTCCCCTTCTTTCCTCTTTTGATATATATTCCTGCAATATTTGTTTTTTATCCTTATTGTAATTTCTTTCTTGCTTTTATAAGCTGGAGTTCGGTCTATTGATATGGTTGGAAAACCTCCAAAGAAAGTCATTTTGTTACAAAGAGATGGTTCATAATTTTATGGAGATGAGGCTACACATGGATTTTGCTAAAATGGAGAGGCTTCTGGTCAGTAATAAATCAGGCACAAGTTTGAAGTCAGTTTATCCCTTGTGAATGATGTTGTATTTTCCCACAAAGAGCAGATCTATTTGATTCTTTCTTAATTCGCTAATTTGGGAAGTAATATCCTGTCTCCCATAAGTACAAAACTAAGACTAAAAAATGGACCATCCAATAGCATCACTATTGAAACAGAAGTTTTCTCAGTCTCTTACTGCATTCTAATTACAACACTGTTCATTGTACATGTGCTTATTAGTAGGAGGTCAAAGCTGGTTAGATGATTTCCCTAGCAGTTTAGTGAATGTCTTTTATGTAAAATGTACATGGGGCTGTTGAAACAGAATTCCAGATGATTGGAAGGAAGAGAAGGATTACATCTTTGGTTGGGAAGAAGAGAAGGAATAAATCTTTCATTCCATAATAGTCATAGTGAAGGTAAGGTTTGTTATCCAAGCTTGTGGATTGGTTGCTGAACATTTCATTACCAGGCTAGGTAACATCTTCAGCGAAGTTTAGAGGATGCAATGTCAGAGTCACTGTCCTGATTGGAACTATTCTTTTGGGGATTACTTGCTTTTGAAGAACTGATCTGAGAAGTGCTAATTGCATTCCTCCTCCTCCTCCTCCTTTTTTCTTTTTCTCATAGGCAAATCTAGGAACCCTGAATTAAACCTAATTTATTACTTCATATCTTTTAAATATTAAGTAGATATCATATCATCCCATTTTAAGGAAGACATTTAGGAAGACATGTCTTAATAAAGAAAATATAGAAACAAAAAGAATAGGTAAATTACATCATAATGACTGATTAACTAATGTACCACTGCCGCATTAAATGATGAACAGAGAAAATATATTAACACGGTGCTATAATTAACATGCAACTAATTTCAAACAAACACTGATATTTTTGCATAATATATATAATTGTTTAAATGCAAAACAGTTTTTGAAGGCCATTGCCGGGAGTGCTAATGTTCATCCAAATTAGTAGTTTGAAAATAGGCTAAACTAAGTAATATGTAATATTGGTTGTTTTGATAAAAATGATGATGTCTAAAATTATAATGGGTTTCCATAATAGATTGCCTGCAGTCTCAGTGACCCATAGTGACCAATTTGGAAAATAGTTTGTGAAATATGTAGACTGCATGCTTTCCAATTTAAATGCAACTGTTGGAAAAGAGCCAGTAGATGTATTTTAGCACCTATTTGTTCAATAATTTGGTACATTTCTCCCCCAAAATCTGTGGGACTTGAGCAGCATAGAAACCAAAGATTTATAGATGGAAATGATTGTTACAAGATCCATAAACAGGAAAAAAATCATTTTTGATTGAGAGCCTCCCAGAGTCAGTGATAAGATAGGTGACTATATAAATATTATAAATAAATAAGTAACTTTCTTAACTCTCCAGGAAAATAAAAGTTAGAAATGGATTACTACCTGGATGACAGGAGTAGCTAGGGATTCCTTGAAGAATATGAGATATTGGCATTGATCAAAATAAAATTCTTTCCAGTAATATTCAACTATACTATATAACCTTTTCTGTACTATTCTATTTTTGGAATTTGATTTTTTTTAACCACATAGCAGCAACTTAGTGCCATGTTTTCAGCATTAATATTAACTAGAACTTTTTCAGCTTGCTTCAACTGATCATCCATGAAGACTCTTATGAACATTTCATCTCTGTTTAATAAATGTTTTATTGGCACAAGAGAAAACACCTTCCCTGTAGCCATGTCTGAACTCTTCTTTGTAACTCTAATTGACAATTTTATTTGATTCTCTGTAGAGTTTTAGACAAAAAATATTTTATGGAATTCATTTAATCTCTTTAATGAGTCCATTGCTATTTTAAGGGATGAAATTTCTTCTGTTTATATTTTATATTTTATTTTGGGTTCTTACTAAGTGTTATTACTGTTGACTATTTTTAGCTGTTAAGGAGCCAGCATAAAATCTGTTGTTTTTTAACAAAAGAAAGTAAAATTTTAAGTCTGAGCAGAAAGATTAAAATTATGTTACCATTTATATTTAGAGTTAATTGGCACATAATTGTAGCAACTTTGGATGTGATTGCTATTTTAACATTTTAGGCCTAAAATGAAGTATCAATTTTGCTGATCCAAGCGGAATTGTTTAAATCTGATGGATACTGATGGCGGAATAAAAGCTATCATAAAAGTGTTTTGATCCAACAAGAATTTTATGGTGTCATGATAGGGTGTCACTGTTGCATTGTTTCTGAAAACAAATGCAGTAGAATCTCTGGTCACGAATGCTTCTGACCATGATCAAATTGGACTCTGACCAAAAAAATCACATTTTTTTCCCCACGGCCAATTTCTTTTTCCACATTGTTTTTTTGTAAGCACCAAAATTTCCAAAATTAGGTCCAGGTCATGACCAAATTGGGTTGCGACCAAAATTACGGAACAAATTATGGTTGTGACGAGAGGTTCTACTCTACTACAAAAACAGTTTGATAGAACCTAAATGAATCAATGATCTCCCTGATTGTAATAGGTATCTTCTCCCATAACTACAGTTCTGGCAGAAAAGGAAAGCAATATCCGTCTGAAAAAGAAAATCTTCTTTGTTTCCACAGGTCCCCAAAGAGTCTAATATTTCTAGCTTATCACTAAATTCCATGTCATACTGCTTGCTCATTTAAAAAGAAGGAATTTGAAGTCAGGGCTTGAAGAGACACATGACATAATGCTTCTGGCTTAATTAGGCCATTAGGAGTTTAGGAGGCTTTAAGCAGAAGGCAATTTGAATGTATAATCAGCCCACCAACTTTCCCTGTACTTCCCTCATTTGGTATTGGAACAGATTGCAAAGGAGAAAAACAGCTGTGAAAACATCCTGTAGATTCTTCCAGAGTTGGCTCTCATTTACATTTAGGGCATTGGAAATGAATTAATGAGAGTTTTCCAAGCTGCTTGGAAAGATCTTATAAAACCAACCAATATTGCATCCCATATCAGGAAAAGCTTTGACCAAAGAGCCTATTAGCTCAAGGCAACTGTTTTAAGAAAGCAAATCTTTCTCAGCAACTGTTATAAGAAATGAGGATATTTAGTCCTGAAAACAACCTCCTAAAATATCATCGTATTCCTATGAAAACACATTATTCAATATGGCTGGAGAGAGCAGAGAAATTATGTTAGCAGATTGGTCTTTTACAGAAATGACTTTACTATAGGCTTCAGTTTTAGTGAGAAATGTTCTGTCATTTTTTAAACCAACCTTTCTAATTAGGATCACAGCTAAAGGGTGATGAGAAGTTGATAAATGTTTTCTTAGTGTTACTTACTACTGTATGTAGTTCTTTCATACACTTTAGAAGATTATCAAGTAGAATACCAATCTACATTTGGCACCATGTTTCTTAAATTTCCCTACAACAGAGAGAGGGGGGGGGAGGGAAGGAGGGAGAGGGAGACAGAGAGACAGAGAGAATGAGACCGAGAGATTCTTTCTACATAATTGTTTTTATCTCTTATGCCTCAGTACATTGCTAATTATCTGCATTTTCTGTATTGCAGGAATAATTTAGCATGGATGATTACAATGATTATTCCAGTTTATGGTGATAATTATTTTCTTTTTTAAAAAAATGCGCACAAACATATCCTTACTCAATATTATAGTTGTGGCAGCATCATTTTTAGCATTTTTTCTCTCCCCCCAAATATTCACTGGCTCAATTCACAGTCATTTATTTTATTTATAATAGTATAATTGATTATATAAAGAGTTCTTGATGAAACAATTCCAAGTAGTAGTGGTCATGGCTATCCTGTATCTTAAAGTCCTGGGACTTTAAAATGTCAACATGCCTAGATTGTTCAAATTAACAACTAAATATTAACTTTAAGCTGCCATCGTGTTTTTCAGTTAATGGAAAGATGAAGCCATTTTCCATCATTCTGTCTGGCTTCTATATTCCAGATTGAACACAAGAAATTAAAATGGTGCCAGAAAATGCCATTTGAAAGCACTAACTGCTGTATTGCTCCAATGTCTTGATTAGGTAGAGCAAGGCGAGTGGCAAGAGAAACTTTTACTATGTTGAACTGGACATTATATTTGTACTCTCCCGTGTTCTGGAACACTTTTACAGGAATGAAGTTACTAGATTTATATATTATTGGTTAGCCCTTAAGACAGTATGAAGTTGCAGAGAATAAAATGTTATCAAATATTGAACTTCCATGGAATGATTTGGTGAATTTTGAATGAATATATGGTGCCACATAAGTTTTCCACAATAGAATTGAGTGATGCTATTCTATATTAAAACTTTTACTTTATATTAGTCTCAAGAATAAATGTTTTATAAAGGGATTCTGAAAAGAGCAATACAATATTTTCTAACTATGGGATGCAAGGACTATTGGGATGAATCTAATACACACACACATACACAGTATAACTATAACCTGTATATCTGTCTTTCTGTCTATCTACTGTGTATGTGTGCATATTTATGCATGTGTGTGTGTGCATACACACACACACACACACACACACACACACACGGAAGGCATTCAATGTCAGCTTGATCATAAAAGAACTCTGTATATTGCCGAATTTTTATGTCTTTCTACCTAGGAATTTTATTTTCTTAATAACCAAGTTACAGGTGTTGTGAAAAATCTTTTCAGTAGCCTCTGCAGAATTATTTGTCTACTTAAGCTCTCATTTACATTCTGTACACAGAATTGAAGTGTTGCTTGAGGATGAATTTAAAGACAACCTGTTGGCAAGTGGCATAGTGAATTGAAGAGAAAATAGTTAAGAACTGAATGGCTATTCATAAGATAGTATCTCTCTTTGCATTAGCATTGTAAAGTAGCTCATTACGAAGTTGTAGAAATTACAAACCAAATAAAATAGAATTGAATAGTCTATTGCACCACAGACTTTTGAATATATCTATGAAAATTTTAGGGACCATGGTAACTTTGGTATTTTTCTGGCAAATTAAAAAATCTTCAATCTTTCTCTGGAGAAATCAATTAATTCATTTTGGCAATTGGAGTTCAAGGAATATAAATGCAACATTTATTACTTTTTAAAAATGTTTTATTGCATTAAAATATTAGAATTGCATACTGTTTTTAATGCAAATATAAATATTTATGTAAAGGACTACATTGTTGACATAATTTTATTTCGTACCTTTATTAAAGGTAAAGGTTGCCCTTGCACAAATGTGCTAGTCATTCCATACTCTAAGGGGTGGTGCTCATCTCCGTTTCAAAGAACTGCTAGGTTGGCAGAAGCTATGAGTAACGGGAGCTCACTCCGTTATGCAGCACTAGGGATTCGAACCGCCAAACTACCAACATTTCTGAGCAACAAGCTCAGCGTCTTAGCCATTGAGCCACCACTCAGATTACTATACTATATTACAGATAACTCAGATTATTATACTACAAGATTTTCAGCTTTTTCTCTTCTTTTAGTTTGGTAGAAAATGCATTCTTTTTCCTTTTTTCCACAAAGAATAATTCAAATATATTTTATTCTTTGTGGAGAAAAAAAGAAAAAAAATGCATTCTTAGGAAGCTGTATGCATGTGGGTGGTGGGTGGGATGCTTTTCATTTTTTACTCTTACCTTAGTTCAAAGTAGCAATGTATTTGTGCCAGTATTTTGTCTTTTATCTTGTCTGTTGTCTTCCAATCTCCTTTGTATATAGTAACTAAATCTGAAAGGTCAAATTGAAGCAACTCCTTTCATTTGTTTTGCTCATCCCCATAGAGTGATGGTGATAGAGTGATGGTGAGATATGCAACCATCGTACTGGCCCCTGAAGTACATTAGCTCAAGAATAATGTAATCTCAGGAAAGAGAGACAAAAAGAAAGTGAGAGTTTGAAAAATGAAGTAAAATAACAAAAAAAATTGAAGAGAAAAAAAAAGATGATTTGAAAAATTGAAAATTGGAGTTAGATTTTAGCAAGACATCAGTTGGCTAAAAAGTGTTAGTCATCTCACTACATTGACATTGAAAATACTAACGCCACACACACTAGGCTCTTATGTCTCTGTTTTATATGATACTGTGTAAAAATTTGGCAACTAAAGGTTGGACAATTTTTATGCAGCTTTTCCCATTAAATAATATTTTCTACAAGATCTATTTTTGGTGTTTATTCTTTCAACTGAAGTGAAAAAAGCAGGCTACCTTCCAAAAAACTTGATGTTCAGTCATCAGTAAGGCAATTTGTTCTAATTAAACTGTACTTTTATTTCATATTGCACTCCTAATTATATTTGATCTTTTGAAATCACAGTGTCTCAACCACCAGCACCATTTCACTGAGGTTGCTTCTGAGTTTATCAAATTGTATATTATATTGTTGTGTTTCTTACAATATAATGTAGCCCCTTTTTATGTAATATTTACAATCTGGCATGAGATCATCTTTGCCCAAAAGGGAATAAATATTCTTCATATAAATAAATTAAAGAAATAAATATAACTACACATTTTTCTCCATAATCAAAACAATGATCACATTCCCCTTTTCTCTTTAGTTGTTTGTCATGATGAAGAAAGATGGAAAAGACTGGGAAAGACGTATGCATGCATGTACACACCCTCAAGTACATTTGATTCAGAAATAGCAAACAGAAGCAATTTATTTCCTTTCATGGTTAAACTTATATATAAAGTTATATATATATAATAACTTATTTTAAGATTTATGCACACAACAATGGTCAAATGGAAACATATAAAAACAAAAAGAGAAATTAAATTTGATGTCCAACCCAAGTTATAATATTAAGGCATAAATTATTTTATGTTCATATAACTGTTAGCAACAAAGTTTTGGAAAAGTTTATTTTATAAGGCATTACGAGTTTTTACAAATTTGATAAATGGAGGTCATAAGGCCAATGAATGAGCTAGCTCTGCCTATGACTTTTATTAGATGCATTCTGATTAAGTGGATAGCTTATATATGCAAAGGCATGAAATTGAACTGTTGTGGCTTAATTGAGGAAAGGTCTGTTAGGAGCAAAAGTTCTCCCCTATGACAGAGGTCAGTGACTTCTGGACCTGAAAATTGGAAAAAAGCATGAAAAAAAAAACAGTTGGGTTACTTCAGGGAAGTGAAAGGTATTTGTCTATGACATTTTTATTTTCCCTGCTCTTTAAAAACCCTGCTATTTAAAACAATAATTTATCTTAATTCATTTATTCAAAAGAGTTTCTTCGATATTCAGGAAGGGTTTGGGCCTTTGTGGGCAATTGTATATCAATACAATACAATACAATAGTAGAGTTGGAAGGGACCTTGGAGGCCTTCTAGTCCAACCCCCTGCCTAGGCAGGAAACCCTATACCGTTTCAGACAAATGGCTATCCAACATCTTCTTAAAGACTTCCAGTGTTGGGGCATTCACAACTTTTGGAGGCAAGCTGTTCCACTGATTAATTGTTCTAACTGTCAGGAAATTTCTCCTCAGTGGAAGCAATAAATACCAATACTGGAGAGTGGATAAATATTATCAAAATTATATGCTTATATGTGCGTTTCCTGTGGGTGCTTGGTTAGCCAACATGGGAAAGAATATTGATATAGTCAGAACTTTGACTTGAACTGGTATGTGCTTTTGAGCTGCTAAATTGTTACATTGAATAATAAATATACAAACATCTCTATTGTATTAATATTTTATACATTTGCATAACAGAATTGATATTATATAGATAAATCCTATCTAGCATTTATATATCTATCTTGTCCAACTTATTACTATATCCACGTTGCTTGTATCTTTCAATTTATATTGTTTTTATTTGTTTCCTAAAACAATTTGATAGCTTATTAGTAACCTTGACTATCATTAAGTTTTGTATCTTTTTATTCTTGATGAATGTTTTTTTATTCTCCTTATGTACACTGAGCGCATATGCACTAAAGACAAATTACTTGTGTGTCCAATAATACTACTTACAACAATACTTATTACAATAATAATACTTGGCCAATAAAGAATTCTATTCTATTCTATTGGCCTAAAAACTCATTAGCTGGTCTTTTTGGTGCAACTATGTTCAGGTGCCTGCTGAATTGGATTAATACTTTTATGACATCCATTTTCCATTTTCAAAGTGAAAGATAAAAGCACTGAAATATAATAAATAGTAATAATATGAAGCTACAATGAAATAGTCCTCGAGGATGACACCAAATTAGAAGTAGGAAGACAGCTTTTGGGAACAACATCAACTTGGAGAAAACAACTTCATATTCTTCACCTTCTTAAGTTCTGTTTTTTCATTGTTGTATGTAGGGTTTTTTAAGTCTTCTTTTATATGATGTGATGTTCTTTGGGGAATATTTAATTGGACAAGGCTTCCAGAGAATAAAGAACAATTTATTAATGGTAATTGTTTTCTTACAGACATGCTGTGTGTAGAAGATATTATATTAATTCAAAGGCAGGAGGCAAAAACAAAGTTGAACTAGTTTGTTTTTTTAGCAAATCTTTTTGATTGTGTACAACCATAAGAATTCTAATATCTCTTTTATACAAAAGTTCCTTTCATCCTCTCTATGTAAACAATTCTAGGGTTCTAAACTGTTGTTGAATACATTTTAATGATGAATAAACCTTCTTTCCAAGAAAACCTGTTGCTATTGCTATTATCTGGATTTATATTTAAAAAAACCTTCTCATTAAATAAAATAATTAAAATAAGATATATATTTTTTGACCACTTAGATGTAACGAGAAAGGCAAAAACAGATCTTTGCTTACTTTAAACCAAGTAGGAAAGCATGCTGAGCATGGCTTCTGGAATTCTTTCTAACCACTTTACCAAAAGTAGGTAGAGGAGGTATTCTTCTGTATAATAAAGAAATGTGTTGCATCTGTGTCTATCTGTGTACATCTGTGCAATGGCACACACACACACACACACACACACACACACACACACACACACACCCCTCCTGCCCAGCGTCAAATTAGGAGATATGCATACAGTACATGCTATGTGTTTGTCTGTGAGACAAAGTCTAACCAGATGGTGCTTGTGTGTTGATTCTAAGCCCCTGCATTTCTGTTCTCATCTTCTTTTGTCCATATCTGGGTAAATATTAAAGAAATAAACCATAAACGAAGGAATTAAAGAAATAAATATAAAAGTGAAGGAAAAATATGAAAACACCAAACCGCATTCTTCGAATGTTTAGAATAGTTTAAATGACTTCCAGACATTTCCATCAGAATTATTTTTAAATTCTTTTGAAAGTAAGCATCCTCTTTAGCTGGAAGTCACAGAATCTTTTTCTGTATAGTTCCCCCCCCCCCATCTTGGGTACCAGTATTCATCAGAAATAAGAGAAATGTACATGGATAAAGTTTTTTGAAATTCTTTAAATATTTTTTATTATTTTGAAGTGGGTATATTTCTATGATTTTAATAATATTTTTATTAGTTTTGGTATTTCTTGTACTTAAAGTATATTTGATTTTACAGATGGGCTATAGCAAGCATGACAACTTAGGCAGCAATTGTAATATCCACATCTCAACGTGAACAGGACAAAGATGACATCAATAATCTTTAAAACCAAAAATAAAGCAGATGAATTTTTTTGCTCAAACTACAGAATATTTTTTCAGAAACTGTGCTTAGTCCCTGCTATTTCTTTTAGAAAGGAATCAAAATATCATTCTTCAAAAAGCTATTTTAATTGTATTATCTAATTCAGTAGGATGCTGTTTAAACTGCTATTTAATTTTCCATTCTAATGAAGAGAAAATTAAATGCATATTAAACAATAAAGTAATATTAATGTGTCAGTCCTCCTTACCTACATACTTTCTATTACAATTTTGCAAACCTTAGATTTTGTTGCATTACTTCACTTTTTCCTGATAGTTACAAAACACCATTACAGAATTATAGAATAGCAGATTTGGACCTTGGAGATCTTCTAATCCAACTCCCTGCTCAGGCAAGAAACCTTATACCATTTCAGACAAATAGTTGTCCAATATCTTCTTTAAAATGTCCATTTAAAATGTCCAGTGTTGGAGCACCCACAATTTCTAGAAGCAAGTGGTTCCATTGATTAATTGTTCTGTCAGGAAATTTCTCCTTAGTTCTAGGTTGCTTCTCTCCTTGATTAGTTTCCATCCATTGCCATTAGGTGCTTTGGAGAATACGTTGATTTCTTCTTTGTGACAACCCTTTATATATTGGAACACTGCTATCATATCACCCCTAGTCCTTCTTTTCATTAAACTAGACATACCCAATTCCAGCACCTGTTCTTTATATGTTTTAGCCTCCAATCCCCTAATCATCTTTGTTGCTCTCCTTTGCATTCTTTCTAGAATCTCAAATATTTTTTACATCAGGGTGACCAAAACTGGATGCAGTATTGGTGTGGTCTTACCAAGAAATTATAAAGTGATATTAAGACTTCATGTGATCTTAATTCTACATTGCTGGCTCATATTTAAGTGATTGCCCACTAGGACTCCAAGATCTCCCTTACAGTTACTCCTATTGAGCCATGTACCACCTATATTTACCTGTGCATTTGGTTTTTCTTGCCTAACTTACTTTTTTCACCATTGAATTTTATTTTGTAAGATAGTGCCCAATGTTCAAGTCTGTCAAGACCCTTAAATTATGTCAAAAATTCTTTGTTGATATTATATATTTAAAAATTATTTTAATGCCTTCCAACTGAATAGGTATTCAAATGTAATTAATGTGCTGCAAAATGTCTATCAATACAAAAGCTAACATCCAAGCTTTAAATAATAATCTAAGCAAACAAAGCACCTAATACAAATTTATTAACTGCCAAATAATTTTCAATGTAAAAAAGAGATAAATAATTATCCAAGCCCTGATTAAGACTTCTTACTGTACTCAGAGCTTACTTGTAAGAGATGTTTGAAGACAACAAGATAAAGTCCCAGGAGTAACTGCAATTTTGTCTTATTTATTATTTTTTGAAAAATTGTTTTAGTTATAAGTTCTCCCAACTATTTTACAGATTTTTTTCAATCTTCTCTCTTTCCAGTAGTCTCTGCATCATTGTCCTTTAAATCAGTTTCACTTTCTTTAGCCCTACTTGGTGGCATAGTAGTTAGAATGCAGTACTGCAGGCTACATCTGATGACTGATGGCTGCCTGCAGTTTGGCAGTTCAATTCTCACTGGCTCAAGGTTGACTCAGCCTTCCATCCTTCCGAGAAGAGTAAAATAATGACCCAGATTATTGGGGGAAATATGCTGAAACCACTGTAAACCACTTAGACACTGTGAAGTGATATATGGATCTAAGTGCTATTGCTGTTGAAGTCTGAGGTTCAGTTCTAAACTCTAGCAGTGGCAGGAAGAACTGGAATTATTGCTTCTAGTGATTTTGAAATCTTATTTCTGTTATTTCAGTTTAAATTGCACTTGTCTTCTGTTTCAGGCACATCACCTTCTTAACTCATGCTCATGTATTCAAATACTATTCCATTTTTTTTCCTGCACCTATCCTTACTATATCAGGTTAATGCCTTATGTTGTATTTTATTTTTGTTTTCTACACGGATATTTTATCTTGCTATCTTCAGATTATTTATTTAACCTTGATTCTTGAACTGTATTTCTGTCTTCTGTTCTCTCAACTTCATTGCTGTGTTCAGCCATTTCAATTTCTAAATAAATGTTGACATTTTTAACACACATTGACTTCCGCCACTTGCCCAATACTTTCTTTTTTTCCAGTGCCTTCTGAATAAATTACATTCTTTTGTTACTATGGTTTATCATGACTGTCATTCCATTATCATAATTCTTAAATTAATCCTAATTTACAATACAATACAATACAATAGTAGAGTTGGAAGGGACTTTGGAGGTCTTCTAGTCCAACCCCCTGCCTAGGCAGGAAACCCTATACCGTTCCAGACAAATGGCTATCCAACATCTTCTTAAAGACTTCCAGTGTTGGGGCATTCACAACTTCTGGAGGCAAGCTGTTCCACTGATTAATTGTTCTAACTGTCAGGAAGTTTCTCCTCAGTTCAAAGTTGCTTCTCTCCTTGATTAGTTTCCACCCATTGCTTCTTGTTCTGTCCACAAGTGTCTTGGAGAATAGCTTGACTCCCTCTTCTTTGTGGCAACCCCTGAGATATTGGAACACTGCTATCATGTCTCCCCTAGTCCTTCTTTCTCTTAAGCTAGACATACCTAGTTCCTGCAACCGTTCTTCATATGTTTTAGTCTCCAGTCCCCTAATCATCTTTGTTGCTCTTCTCTGCACTCTTTCTAGAGTCTCCACATCTTTTTTACATCGTGGCAACCAGAACTGAATGCAGTATTCCAAGTGTGGCCTCACCAAGGCATTATAAAGTGGTATTAACACTTCACGTGATCTTGATTCTATCCCTCTGTTGATGCAGCCTAGAACTGTGTTGGCTTTTTTGGCAGCTGCTGCACACTGCTGGCTCATATTTAAATGGTTGTCCACTAGAACTCCAAGATCCCTCTCACAGTTGCTACTATTGAGCACGGTACCACCTATACTGTATCTGTGCATTCCGTTTTTGTTGCCTAAATGTAGAACCTTACTCTTTTCACCATTGAATTTCATTTTATTAGATAGTGCCCAATGTTCAAGTTTGTCGAGATCCTTCTGTATCTTAAGCCTATCTTCTGGAGTGTTGGTTATTCCTGCCAGCTTGGTGTCATCTGCAAATTTGATGAGTTCCCCATTTATTCCCTCATCCAAATCATTGATGAAGATGTTGAAGAGTACTGGGCCTAAAACAGAGCCTTGGGGTACTCCACTGCATACTTCCCTCCATGTAGATGCAGTTCCATTGAGGACTACACGTTGAGTGCGGTTGGTCAGCCAGTTACGAATCCATCTGGTGGTGATGCTGTCTAACCCACATTCTTCTACTTTATCTAGTAGTAGGCTATGGTCTACCTTATCAAAAGCTTTACTGAAGTCCAAATAAACTATATCAATGGCATTCTTCTGGTCCACTAATTTTGTCACATTATCAAAGAATGCAATAAGATTAGTCTGGCATGATCTGTTTTTGACAAATCCATGTTGGCTTTTGGCTATTACTTTGTTTGCTTCTAGGTGTTCGCAAATTCGTTGCTTGATTATTTTTTCCAGAATCTTTCCTGGTATTGAGGTCAGGCTGATAGGTCTGTAGTTTCCTGGATCTATTTTTTCCCCTTTTTTGAAGATGGGAACCACATCAGCTCTTTTCCAGTCCTCTGGTAGTTCCCCGGTGTTCCAGGATCTCTGAAAGATATAATTCAGTGGTTCTGAGATCTCGTCTGCTAGTTCCTTCAGAACCCTGGGGTGTAATCCATCCGGTCCTGGTGATTTGAACTCATCTAGGGTAGACAGGTGTTCACTTACCATTTTCTTCCCTATTTCAATTTGTGTTCCTAATCTGATTTAAGTCTTTACTAGGCTGCCTCTTCTAATTTTTTTTTAAACTGCCATAAAATTTGTCATGATATATATTAACAGCATCAGTGGACTTGATAGATCTTGGAAAGTGTTAAGTGGCATACCTGATACTTAGCAGATAGTACATTTCATAACCTACTTTGTTTCAGTTCCTTACAATATGGAATCATCAGCTATTGTGACTTTTCTCTTGTGTCTTCTTCTCTGGCCTTTATGGAAAAATCTCTACTTATCACTTCCCAGGAATGTCTAGAGATTGCTTCATTTCCAAGAGTGAATATATTATTAAAATGTTATTTTAAGTTTTCTCAGGAACATTAAATGCTAAGAAGGAACAATACACAGGATGAACTTGTAGCAATGACAACAACAAACCTATAATATAAACTCTCTATCCTATAGATATATTGTTTTAAAGCCCATTGATTTTTTCCCCAAACAGTCTTATGGTTAGATAGCCACAGCAAAGATCATATTTACTAATAACAAGTGAATGAATTTTTCTCTGTGATTTGTGACATTTTATTTGAGAAACAATGAAAATGCCATTATTGTAAAATCATTCATTTCCTAGAACCTTCTTGACTTACATTATCCAACAGGGTCTAGTTAAAATGCCTGCTAATATTTTCAGCTTTAATTGGCAATAAATTTAAGGGAAAAATGAATGTATGTTTCAGCTGTAATGTAGGTAAGATGCACTAGTCTATTGGTTCATATAGATAGCAAACTTGACTGTTTGTTTCAATCAAGTGTTCAATCTAGGCTTCCCAAAAGCATGAAGCTGACTCCTCATCATGATAAACCCCTTTTATTTAGTTTATAGTGAATTCCTCTCCAGCAAAGTTCCAGCCTTTCAAGAGATTGCACGACGACAGACTTTGATCAGGCTTGCAGAACTGCCAGGCTGATTTCTTACAAACGCTAAATATTGGAAGCCACTCTGTAGCAGACAGTACTTGCAAGAAGTCAGCAACAGATCTTCACTCTAATGAATTGAACTAAATTGTCTCCTACAAACTCCCCTTTCGCTCCTCTTTATTCCCTATGGGAGGGGGCATTCATCATCTACTTGTGGCTTTACTCCCAAGTCGATCCTTGTTCCTTAGCTGTTGCCTTCTTCTGCCAGCTCTGCACATGTGCACACTGGGAACAGGCTCCAGCTGTTCTGCTGCCCCACTGATATCTGACTCTGAAGGCAGCTGATAGCTGTTGATGGCCCTGGCCTCACTTCTCAGAGGCTTCCCCAGATTCCAGGACTGGCTCATGTTTTTCTCCAAACACCTTATTGTACAAATCTGCTGTCAGATCCACTGGCAGGCCATAACATCAAGAATGAAGGACAATGATATACAAATATTCAAATAAGGTAACTAAGTAGGAGTCTTTGAAGCCAAACAGCTACGTAGGTTATATTCACATATGCATATTTCCCCCCCCCAAAAAAAAAAAATAACTACCATGTACATCATATGCAAACCATGAATGGAGAGAGAATCAATCAAGTGGTTAATTTGACTAGCTGCCATATAGGGGAGGGAAGGTAAGGGGGTAAGATAGGTTTTTTTAAAAAACAAGTTTGTATTATACGATGGATTTTTTTAAATGTTGTAAGCTGTCTAGAATCATCTATGGGTGAACTGGACATCAATGCTTCAGTCTCCTTCAGAAATGAACCGGGTATGAAATGGAGGTTCTAATGTGAATATCACTTCAGCAACCATTAAATGTGGCATCCTCATGCCACAGTAAGGAGAGTAAATGAGAGCATAGTCATAGAATACACTTTTCTCATTTTTTTCCCTTGCTTTTTTTTAAAAAACTGATTCCATAATAGAAAGTTTGGGGAATATATTATAATACTCAACTGTTTTGTTGAATAGCTGCAAAAGATATGAAGGTCACCAGTTCAAGAGTAGGTCTGACTGTTTCTCATAAGTTCAGATATACACACGACAGACATTTTTATCACAGGATCTTTGCACCACTTCTAATAAATCACATTATTATTTCTGTTCAGAGATGAGCTGATTTATTACTGGCATAACTGACATATTATTATGGATAATAACTTGCTTGATTCCATCTCTGACCCCCTAGATTCAAATTAGTGTTTCTTTCAGACACAAAGAGGTTCACCTACTATAGTCTTCAGGCAGCTATGCATTTCTTCCTTATAAATAAATCCCCTTCTTTGTTTTGATTTCAGTACGGAACTTCTGGAGAGTTACAGAAAAGATAACTAACAACTAACAACAGAAATGCGGAAGAAAATTCATGGTTCGGTACTTTAATTCAGTGGTTCTTAACCTGGGCAATATTGCACCCTGGGATGGAATTTGGTTTTTCAGGGGGGATCAAAAAGAAGCGATGCAGGGGCAAAGGAATGGAAGGTAGCAGTATGGAGGCGATGGAGTGAGAAGTTTTGGGGACACTTTTGAGACTTTTTTTCGTACAGTGAACGAAACAGTATATCTGTTGTACAAAAACATCAGATTGCTTGCTATTAGTGGATTGAACTGTGTTTTAAAATGTTTCTCTAGCTAGCTTCAGTACAGAACGCCATACATATATGAATATGCATCACTCATCTTTATGTGTGTTGCGCAGCAGCCTCTATCACTCTACCCATACAGTGGCACACCATTGGCCTGAATGGGCAGTGATGGAGGGGTGAGTGCTTCTTTCAAAACATTGCATGCTGAGTGGCTGTCCCCTGTGATGTCAGCTGTAATGTCAATGTAACTGTTGAAACTAGGTTTATTGACCTCCATGTGTGTTTTATAGTGTTCCAGTGCAGTTGAAAATTTAATTTGCAGTTAGTGCCTTTCATTTCGAAGACCTCTCAACATGGCCGAGGAAGTATTGCCAATATTCGACAGAATACCTAAAATTGGGATTCATTCCATCATTCCATCTCCTTCCGTTTTGTCTTCTTTGTGAGAAAACATTTTCAAAACATTTTCAAATGAAGCGATGAAGCCTTCCCGACTGAAAGACCATTTGGTAAGAATTCATTCAGATAAAGCCGACAAACCGGTATCATTTTTCCAATCCTTAAAGGCCACATTTGAGGGTTGCAGCACTGTTGAGAAATTATTTGGAAAATTGTCACTCAACGCCGACAAGGGGCTCATTTGTTCCTATGAAGTTTCTTCGTTGATAGCAAAATGTGGCAATCCTCATCGGAGAAATGCTGATTTTACCAGCAGTGAAACAGATTGTTGCCACCATGTTGGGGCCCAGCACAAGCACTTTCATGCAATCGATTCCTTTGAGCAATGACACCATATCAAAAAGAATTGATGAAATGGCTGCTGAAATGGAAGAAAGGCTTATTGACACCTTGAAAAATACAGAATTCGTGATGCAGATTGATGAGTCAACGACTTGTGAAAATGAAGCCTTATTATTTCATCAACGGAAATGAAGAGATCAGGGAAGAACTGGTATTTGCTCGTGTCAGGGTGTGAATTCCGCCCTGAATTAACAAGGTATGGACCGTGGAATTTCCTTGTAGTATACTTTTGAAAAAAGCAAAAATAAACCCGAGGCACAATCTAATAAAAATATTTTAATTGTAAATAAAGTAAAAATACAAACTTACTAACTAAATTAATTACATCTTTGGCAGAGCCTCTGTCTGCCTGGCATGCATACAAAGGAAGGAAAGGAAGAAGGGCTGTGATGTAATGACATGCGCAGTAAATCATTGCTGATAAGAAACAGTTCATTCTACTGTATAACTCAGAATGCAGGTACAGCTGGCAAACCAAATAAACGCAGTGACACCCCTTCTTTTGCCAGTTGAGCGGGCATCATCAAATAAGGCACATCTTCTTCCGCAGATACTCGTGTTGAGCTGCTGCAATTTGATCATGTGTAGATACATATAGCAATTTAACAAAACCTTGTTTAACTAATTGCTTTGTGTTTTGATAATGAATGTCAATGTGTCTGGACCTAGAACTTGTGAAATGTGACTCAGCAATATAAACCACCGATTCATTATCTTCCATCATGGTGATCAGTCGAATCGTACGTGTCCAGATATCTGCAATCAAAGCATCAAACCATGTTAGAGAATTACATGCATCTGAAACACAAGCATATTCAACTTCAGTAGATGAACAAGAAACAAAATTCTGTTTTCTCACCTGCCAGTAAACAGGACATCAATTTTGGAACATCATGTAACCTGAAGTACTTTTGCATGATTTCTTATCACTTGCCCAATCAGAATCTGCATAACAACATAATTCTGCATAATCAGTATGTGTTGGTTCTAGCAATAACTTCATGTGTTTTGTGTGTTTCAGGTATTTCAATAATTTCTTAACGCATGTCCAATGAAATTGTTTTTCCTTATCTACGTGTCGTGATAAGAGATTAACACTAAGTGCAATGTCGGGTCTGGTCCAACTACTAATGTACAACAGTGACCCAATGACTGAATGATAAAGTGTTTGATCCTCGAACTCAGGACTTGAGTGAAAATCTGTTTGCATGGGTGTCTTTGCTGTGTTAGCATCCTTCATGTTGCAATGATGCAAAATATGGTCAATTTTCTTCTCTTGTGAAAGACTAAACCCCTTCTGTGTTTTGTCAATCTGAACACATAAGTAAGTGCTAATATGACCTAAAGATTTCAATGTGAAGTATCTCTGCAAACTTTTAGCAAAAATCTTACTCATTTTCTTCTTTGGACCAATATAAACAATATCATCACTATAAACAAGAATTATCTCATATGCATTGTTAGATCTTTTTGTGAACACGCACTCATCAGTTTCGGATTTAATAAAGCCCATTGAATTTAGTTTGTCAGTAAGACATAAGTACTACATTAAACCTGACTGTTTCAGACCATAAAGACTTTTGTTTAGAAACCAGGTATTCCCTTCTTGCTGTCAGAATCCTGGAGGGCCTCTCTCATAGATCTCTTCATCTAGGTCAGCATGTAGATAAGCCATGTCCACATCAAACTGGAAAACGTCTAAACCAAGAATAGTTGCAGTGGTTAAAGCAATTTTTACACTCTCAGTTCTGACTGTCGGTGAGTAGGTGTTTGTGTAGTCCTCAGGATAACGTTGAGCAAAACCCTGAGCTACAAGTCTAGCCTTGTACTGTCACTGTGTTTATTTTGGTTTGCCAGCTGTACCTGCATTCTGAATTATATGATAGACTGAACTGTTTCTTATCTGCAATGATTTACTGCACAGGTCACACATTCTTTCTTAACTTTCACTTCTGATCTTTTGTTCGCCAGCCAAGGGATGTAGGCACAGAGCTCTGCCAAGATGTGATTAATTTAGTTAGCAAGTTTGTATTTTTATTTTCTTTTATAGTAAAATGTTTTTTTATTAGATCATGCCTCGGGTTTATTTTTCACTTATTTCAAAAGTATACTACAAGGAAATTCCACGGTCCACACTTCCATAATTCAAGGTGGAATTCACACCCTAACACATGGCACCAGAGGTTGGTTGTCTATTTTATGGCTTTCTCCTTGTCTCATTGCTTTGAAGATAAGCGTAATAGGCTAATCTAGACAGGATGATTTATAGCGACTGAGGAACGCTTAAATCATTTTCTAACAGGCCGAACAAAAAGAAACTGAAAGATTTCTCTTCCAGGCATTCAGATATTTTCACCCTCTCCGATGGAAGAGAAGAAAAGTATTTTACAAAGATTTACATCTCTTGATGCAACCAGACCGGGTGAAGAACCTAATGTGGGAGAAAGATCTCAACAAGATGGGACTGCTCCTGGAGATGACGATCCGCAACTGAGGTCAGTAGAGTATCTTCCTAATTATGCATGCTCCCCAAATCTTATTGAGTTTGAAACGATCGGTGCCAGGCCAAAGCTCTTGCAGACGCAGCAATTTAACTCCCACACAGAAGAAAAAATGTTTGATTCTCCCTGAAGCTCTGAGAAAGCTATGGAAAGCTATCGTGATCACATAGAATTTTTCGAACACCAGCTTTTTCTGGCCAAAATAGATTACGCCACGCTAGAGGCAAATAAGAGGAGTTTTTCTCTTTTTCAAATTTCTGAAAGCGCCATTTTGCCTTCTTCTCCAAAGCCTAAGACACACCCCCAGGTGAACTGTGGCAATAGCACAGTTCTGCTCTGTTATCCAAAATTATTTATGTATGAGTATTATTTGGAAGTATTGCCTTCTTCATTGAGCTATTGCTACCAGTGCTAGCAGCACAAAGCCTATGCAAACCCATGTTAATTCAGAGTAGACTGTACAACCACAGTTTCATCAAGATCCCAAAATGTTGGATACAGTTCTTAGTTCCTGCAGAGGTTACCCAAAGTTATAGTCTGACTGATAGTTGTCACAGATATTGGAAATAACCAATATATAACCTCTTAACTGTATTTAATTCATTCAACTTAAATTTTAATTTAAATCAAATCAAATTTTTATAATAACCTTGTCCAGGAGAAGGTTATTCTAAAACATTTTCATTTTCTCCATTGGGTCATGTTCTTCTGATAGTTCTTCAAGGAGAAAAAGAAAATTTCAGATAGACCAAATAAGTTCTCTCTGCGAGGGACATAGTCTTCATGACTGCCAATGAGTGAAGTGATCATTCAAAATCTTCAGATGTTGATGCATCTGTCAGCACTGATGTAATACGGTAAGGCTTTTGAACTTAAAAAAATGAAGCTTTGCTTCCCAAGTGGGACATTTGACCTATGTTCCAGAGGGTCCAGAAAGCTTTGAAAATCTGGGCATGGTCCCAAGCCTGGGGTTGAAGTTTGCTGTTTGTTTAATGGCTCCTGTTTTGTTTGATGGATTTTGTTTTTAGAGCAGTTTAGCCCAAGCTGTCTATTGAGTTAATTTCTTTCGCTATTTTATGTCTTTTTTAATTCTGTGAGCTAGCCAGAGTTAACTGGAGTTAAACTCTGCCAAGAAATGTAAATAAATAAATAAATAAATAAATAAATAAATAAATAAATAAATAATATATTGGCATAATCTATTACAGGATTCAGATGTGTATTATTCACATATGGAAGCAAGCAAGAGCTCATATTTGCTGTGTACCACAATTCACCAAAGACAAATGATAGGAACTCTTGGGAAGTAATTAGCTGTGGTGTTTAATTGAGATGTGTGGATCTCTGCAGGTAGAACTCCAACAATAATTTTTCATTTGGCCATATGTTTTTAATCCCAGATAAATATTGGAGAATAGTATGCCTGTCAGAGTTAGCAACTGAAGTTCACTATAAGCCATGTAGGTAAGTAAGTAAGTATCTTAAGTAAGTCAGTCAGTCAGTAATGAGTCAAGGGTGAATATTCAAACTTGTGAAAAGGGAGAGCTTGTAGTTTGCATGTCATTACTTATGGATGACAAAAGAACAGCCTTGGGGCTTTCAAGATATTTTACAGTTAAACAAAGGATTTTATAGAGTCATGACTCAGGAAATTATCCTCAAAACTGATCACAGCCCAGGGGATAATTTTAGCTGTATACCACAAACATACAGTATCAAGGTTATTCATATTTGTTGGTTATATTTGTTGGTCAAGTTTTCCTTTGCAAATCTCCCAGCTGCATTTGATTAAAATTGTGGGTTTTGTTGACATAATGTAATCTGCTTTGCCTGAATGTGATTGAAAATATATATTTTTTGACAATATTTCCCTTTCAGCAATAAAATACCAGTTGGATTAATCTTTACAAAGTAGTCTAGTTATTGACAAGAAACAATGACTTTTCAATAATAGCTGAACGGTGAAATAGGTTGCTAGCTAAAATTAATTTTAAAAGCCAAATACAATGGGAAAGTGTGCCATGTCAATGTCTGAAACCAAACTTGAGGGAAATTGTGACAGGATTTGACAATTATTAGATACTTTAAAAATCCAGAAATATATATATTTCTATTTTGAAATTTTTCCCTCAGATTAATGTGGACTTAATGTGAGGTGTAATTTTTACTCTATAGACACTCATATTGGCACTTTCAACTAATATAATAATTTACATGAGCAGAATTGAGAATGATTCATAAAAGGTAGCATTGTAAAAGTTATAGTCCATATTAGCCTTCCACATTTCTCTTCATGAGATGGTTTCAACTATTTTATTCTTAAAACCGAAATATCAAAATGCTTACTTATAGACTGGAAATAATTTAATTTAAAAAATTAAAAGTAGTTTCAGCCATCTGTTTCCTACAGACAGTTCACCTTTCAATCATAAGAATCTTTCTTCCTTATTATATAAAAAACATAAGTGTTGATGTCTATTTAAAAAAAATAGTAACATTTTGGCTTTATGAAAGCCATGTATAGTAAGTTGGATAATTTATTGACTTGTGATATTTTAGTAGCAATATCTTCCTAAACCATCTAATCACATCTGAGAAAACTTTAAAAATTCTCATCAATGAAAATCATTTTTTGGACCATTGTCATTTGCCCCACCCATTTAACAAAAGTGGATTACCCCCAACTATTCTGATCAACACATTACCCCCTTGAGAGTGATCAATACAATTTTAGAATAATGATCATGACAGCTGCAAAGATAATCTTATCTGATAATTGAAAGGCAAATGATTCAGATTTTTTTTAGTTTTAAAATAAGTGTGTGTGTGTGTGTGTGTGTGTGTGTGTGTGTGTACTAAACAATTCTGATGGTTCATGATTTAAGCTATCAGTGTGATCCTGAACCCATGTTCTAGGGAATACATTCAGTGGAAACTCTGAATCATACTTGAAGTCATTAATTAGAAATCCTATGTTGACAAATGTGTCAACATTTGTCATTGACACCCCAAAACAAGATTCAAAATTATCTTTTCTTTTACCTCTAAAAAATATACTGACCAGATATGTTAGATCTACAGGTCCCTGAATTCTTGATCACAACAAATTGTCATTCTCTTACAGGGAGAAACTGGAACTATATACAGCATCATGTTATATTCAAAATCTAAAAGCGAAGCAGAGCTAGATTTGCTTTGTATAGGACATATCCTAGTTTTATTCTGTGGAAATGTCTCTTTTAACCATAAGACAACACTGTTATTTAGGTTTCACACAGTTAAAATGATTTGGCTATCAAGTGCAATTTTTACTGCCCTTTGCAGACATCAGTCTAGTCTTGAAGCTGTATCATTTGTAGGCAGCTATTAGGTAGAAAATCACAGATGGTGAAGAAAGAATGAAATGTTTCTTTCCATATATTCTATTTTCAGTCTGAACCAAGGATGTCTATATTAAATTTTGACTAAAATAAACAAAAAAATTAAATTAGGCTTACAATATACCATTTGCAAAGCACAAATCTGTGTTGGAAAGTGAGATTTGGATGACATCGACAGCACAGAAAAAGGGAAAAAAATTACACTTAAGATTATAAAATAAAATTAATGGAAATTCCTGGCCAACAGCTATAGATTTTGATCAATGAAATCTATGAAAAATTAAAAATCTTGATATGTTCATTGTAAATGGTCACTTGGATAGATGCTATTAAAATATGAGCCAAAATCAAGAAGATATATTCAAGGATGGATATTAACAATGATAAAAGTAAATATTAACAATGAGCTTGCATAGTTGGATATGGCTGCCATAAATTGGCAAGGAGGAGGGATGACCACTGGATGGCACCAAATATTTTTTTTTAAAAAAATGCCATCTGGTGATCTGTTTTTTACAGTTCACAACTGACCTGACTAAACTTCTAAATAATAGCTGCTAATATCTATAATGGAAAGCTTTTATTTATTTTTTATTTACATTGTTAGACGGATATTACTAACAATCATTGGAAATAAATGGGCCCTAGGTCTGATCCAGAACAACTTTTTAAGAATACACAAGGACTAATTCACTGTTCTAGGTATAATTTTCATTGCTTGAAATGCAGTCCAGGAAAGTAATGAATATTAGATGAAAAGTAACAGATGGAGTACAGGCTAAACAAAGCTATAAACAAAGACTTGTTGAAGAATTGAAAAAGAATATGATTTTAGCCATATTCAGCTTCATCCAACTGTTCAGCTGCTGCAGTTACTTACAAGTTGGCTATTAAGTGAATCAAATTCACAATTTTATGCAAATCAAATGTTTAAACACAACACTCCCCAAAACTCAGTTTTCCTTTTCTAACTGTAACTGACAACATCTTTTTTTTTAATATTTTGAACAAAGGACTGTCTCTAAGTTCTTGCAAAGTCCCTTTTTGTAGACTATAAAATATGAGTTCCTTCCCATCTGTCTCTTAGTAGGTAATTGTTAGATCTGGGCAACGAGAGACAGACTGCGGACACGTAGTGACTTAACAGCTCTTTATTAGTAGTAGTAATGATCCAGCTTGCTCTGTGGTCGGAGGGTTCCCCTTTTATATGGATCGGGTACGCCCCTCGACCAATCAGAAAGATATCTGTTTCCCGCTGTAGCAGCGGACCAGAGGGGAGACTTACTACGATATATGCTAATATCTAACACCCCTCCCCTCCTAGATGGAACGTTGCGGTAGGTAACATAGTCTTTTAGGTATGTGGGTGTTTGTCTTGCTTGGGAGGAGCGTCGTAGTTCGGGCTGGTTAGAAGTGGTTGCAGGATCGGGTGCTTTTCCTGTTTCACGTTCGGGAGGTTTTGTGCCTTCGTTGCTAAGGCGTTCTGGAGTCTGCTCGGTTGTGTTGTCTGGGGTTTGCTCTGCTTCGTGCATGTTTTCTTGTTCCAAGCTTGGTTCGCAGGTGTCGTAGTTTTCTATGATGGGGCTCTCGCGTGGTTGACTTTCTGTAGGCAGGGAAATCTCGTCTTCGTTTCGAAGGTCTGAGTGTGCTAGGCGACCCCGAAGTTGATCGATGTGCCTTTTCCAGTTCCGCCCATCTTCTAGTTCCAGCAAATACGATCGTGGACCAGTGATGCCAATGACCTTTGCCGGCATCCACAATGTTCCCCCTGCATAGTTATGGGCGTATACTGAATCCCCTATGCTGAAAGACCGAATTTTACTTGTGGAGTCTGGGGGAGCTGTGGCAGAGTAATTTGGGTGAAGACGGTCCAGGTGAGACCGTAGACGGCGGCCCATGAGTAGTTCAGCAGGACTCCTACCCGTCGTTGCGCTTGGGGTAATATGCTGAATTAGGAGGTAATGGTCAATGCGTGTTTGCCAATCACCTGGACCCATCCTAGCGAGGGCCTCTTTTGCGAATCGCACCATTCTCTCCGCCTGTCCGTTTGATGCCGGATGGAATGGCGCGACGAGGGCATGCCGAATTCCCTGACCTGCTAAAAACGTTTCGAAATGCATGGCCGTGAATTGGGGCCCGTTATCGGAGACTAGGAGGTCGGGCAGGCCATGAGTGGCGAAAAGTCGCCGTAGAACCTTAATGACTGCCATTGCCGTGGTTGAAGTCATTAGGACTACATCTAGCCATTTTGAGTATGCATCCACAACTATAAGGAAAGTCTGACCTTGGAATGGCCCTGCGAAGTCGATGTGTATTCGCGACCATGGTGCTTTAGGTTTCTCCCATTCTGTGGTGGGCGCTTCCGGGGGTGCTGGTCTTGATTCCTGGCATGGGTCGCAAGTGGCCACCCACTCCTCTATTTCTTTGTCCATGTTTGGCCACCAAACGTAACTTCTTGCTAACGCCTTCATTCTAACAATCCCCGGATGACCCACATGTAAAGCCTCTAATACATTCCTATGTAAAACATACGGAATAACAACTCGATCCCCCCACAATAAACAACCTTGTAACACTGAGAGTTCGTCCCGTTTTGACCAAAACATTTTGAATTCCGGGCCCACGTTTCCTTTCGGCCACCCCCTCCAAACCCAAGTTTGAACTTGCTTTATTACATTGTCTTTAGAGGAGAATCTTGCAACGTCGTATGAAGAAACCGGTCCAGAGTCCAAACAGTCAATGAGCAATACCGGTACTTCTGGAGTGGGGTCTGGCAGAATGTCAGGTAATGGGCAACGGCTGAGTGCGTCTGCGTGTCCGAGAGTGGAGCCCGGTCGATGAATCAATTTGTATGAATACGCAGCCAGGAAAACAGTCCACCTGGTCATGCGTGGAGAAAGGGAGATGGGGTGGGGCGGTTTCCCGCCAAAAGTCCCAACAACGGTTTGTGATCTGTAATTAGTTCAAAATCGCGGCCGTAGAGGTATTCGTGGAAACGCTTTACTCCAGCTACAGCAGCCAGCGCTTCCCTGTCCATTTGGCTGTAATTCCTTTTGGCCGATGAAAGAGTTCTGGAGTAGAAGGCG
This sequence comes from Natrix helvetica, assembly GCF_964273705.1. NCBI lineage: Eukaryota > Metazoa > Chordata > Lepidosauria > Squamata > Natricidae > Natrix > Natrix helvetica. Next base: position 54,406,925 of record NC_138551.1, on the reverse strand, counting down.
ATGGGTGCTTCTTTTCCGTCGGGCATCCTGTGGCTGAGGACTGCTCCAACTTCGAAGGGTGATGCGTCGCAGGTCAATACCAGCGGTAGGGTCTGGCTGTATTGAACAAGCAGTGAGTCAGTGGTGAGCAGGCGCTTTACCCCGGCGAAAGCTGCAGCTTCGGATCGTCCCCATTTCCATGGTGCATTCCTCTGGAGTAGACGGTGTAGTGGCTCAGCAACAGTCGCCTTCTGCCTCAGAAAAACGCTGTAGAAGTTAAGTAATCCGAGGAAGGCCTGCAACTCGGTCTGATTTCGTGGTGTGGGGGCGTCCTGGATCGCCTTAATTTTCTTTGAAGTTGGGTGTATTCCTTGACCATCGATTCTATAACCCAGGAATTCTACGCTAGGCACGTTAATTTGGCATTTTTCCTTTTTAAGGCGGAGACCCTTTTCTCTGATTCTGGCCAAAACAGTTCTGACTCTTTTATTTAATTGCTCCTCGTTTGCAGCGGACACCAAGATGTCGTCAAAATAGGGGACGACTCCTGGTATCCCTTGCAAAAGTCATTCCATGACGCTCTGGAACAATCCTGGGGCAATGCTCACGCCGAATTGTAGCCGGTTGCATTTGAATGCTCCTCTATGCGTCACTATAGTTTGGGCCTCCGCTGTGGCGCTATCAACTGGCAGTTGCTGGTAAGCTTGTGCCATGTCTAACTTAGCAAATACCTTTCCTGGCCCCAACGACTGCAATAAGTGCTGTACTACAGGCACAGGATATGCGCTCTGTTGTAGCGCGACATTAATTGTGCATTTATAGTCCGCGCAGATGCAGACTGATCCGTCTGGTTTGACTGGGGTCACGATGGGTGTTTCCCAACGCGCGTGATCCACCAGCTCAAGAATTCCCTGCTCCACTAACTTATCTATTTCCTTATCTATTTTTGGGCGGAGTGCAAAAGGCACTCGTCTCGGTTTAAGTCGGATTGGCGCCACTTTGGGGTCTAAATTGAATGATATTGGTTTACCCACATACTTACCAAGACCGGGGCTGAACACATCCTCGAACTCCTTAAAAATCTGATCAGCGCTGCTGTTTCTCACGGCGTTGATTCCGGTGACTTCTAACCCCAGGGCTTCAAACCAATCAAGCCCCAGAAGGTTCTGTAATGGCGCGCTGGCGATGGTCACGGGCAGCTGGGCTTCGATGTCCTTGAAACGGATGTGGAATGTGCCTTGGCCCACGATGGGGACTTGGTTCCCCTGGTAGTCTCGCAGTAGGACGTCTGGAGCGCGGAGTTGGCTCTTTCTGAAGCTAGGGATAGCCTGTTTCATGGATACCCATGAAATAATCGTCAGGATCGATCCTGTGTCAACTTCTAGCTCGCAGGGTGAGCCCTCCAAGAGGACTGTGACTCTCAGCCTTTTTGGTCGCTTAGGGCGGACCTGATGTATTGTGGTGAGATACGTTCGCAACTCCTCTCTCTGGGTCAACTCTATCTCATCGTCTACATCCTGAAAATACTCTTGTTGAGCGTCTTGATAGAACGCTCTTTCAGCTCTTTGTGTGTATTCTCTCTGGGGATACGCTCGCTCAGCTCTTTGGGAATTTTCTCTCTGTGTATACACTTGTGGATTTCTCTCTGGGCGCCCTTTCTGATTCCGCCAAACCCCTGGGTTGGGCTTCTGTTGGCGGTACATGGGTGGCTGCCATGAGGCAGGGACTCCGCTCCGGCACACTCGTGCGATGTGCCCAAGTTTGTTGCAGTGCGAACAAACAACGTTCCTGAACCTACAAGTAGACCTGGGGTGATTCCCTCCGCAACTTGCGCAGGGCGGCAAGCGTGATCCGGGTCTCCCCCCAGGCCTCATGTGACTGCTCCGCATCATGTGACTGTCCTCGAACTCGGGATTCTCGTAGTCGGGGCTTGTGTCCTCGTAGTGTACTCTGGTTTGCCTCGGTGCTGGCTGGTTTACGTTGGCCCCTCGTTGTATGGTCACCGATGATTTCTCTGCTGACTCTGACGCTCTTGCTTCGTTCAGCGCTATCTGTAGGGTTAAATTCGGGTTTGCCAACAGCTTCTTTTGTAGAGAAATGTCTCTTAACCCACAGATGAGCTGCGCTAAGATGTGCTCGTCCAGATCCCTGAACTCGCAGTGAGTTGCTGCTTTTCGTAGGGCTGCAACATATTGATTGATGGATTCTCCCGCCTTCTGGTTCCTCGTGTTGAATTCCTTGCGGCAGACATGGCGGGAAGGTTTTGGCGCGTAATGAGTTTGCAGGGCCTGTTGCAACGCCGTCCACGATACTGCCTGTATTGGAGTAGGCGCGGTGAGGTCTCTGGCCATATTGAAGACTTCCTTTCCACAGTAGCCAAGGAAGATGTTTTTCTTCCTCGCGTCGGTGATCCCCGTGTATTCGTTCGCTTCGAGGAAACACTCGAAACGAATCATGAAGGCTTCCCATTCGTCGTTTGCTGGGTCGAAAGGAGCGGGGGGAGCATGCATCGCCATCTTCTCTGTTTGAATTTGCCGCGCTGCGGTGATCTGAGATGGCTGCCGGAATTTCTGCCGAATTCCTGGGCTGGATCAAATCCGGAGATTCTGGAGGTAGCGTTCTTCGTCCTATCTGCCTCTCGATCCCATCCTCATCGCCAATGTTAGATCTGGGCAACGAGAGACAGACTGCGGACACGTAGTGACTTAACAGCTCTTTATTAGTAGTAGTAATGATCCAGCTTGCTCTGTGGTCGGAGGGTTCCCCTTTTATATGGATCGGGTACGCCCCTCGACCAATCAGAATGATACCTGTTTCCCGCTGTAGCAGCGGACCAGAGGGGAGACTTACTACGATATATGCTAATATCTAACAGTAATCCACAACCTTCTTTCTCTTTCATGCTGAAAGCATGCTATGCAATAAAAATGCTCATATATATAGTAGGACAATCCTACACGGGAGAAGACCCGAATACAACAAAACCAGCATACCTACACCCGTGAAAATCTATGAAAACATTATATATATTTCACGGGTGTAGGTATGCTGGTTTTGTATAATTTTTATACCACTATTTCCTGATCAAAGTTCACTTTGCTCAATCCTATACATATAAAACTCTGATTATTTATACATGCTTGGCATGAGTATCTTTGAGGGAGAGAGGAAGAACAAGATGTGACATGCACATGCCCTTTTGCACCTACATCATAGTATCTCAGCTAGGAATGTAAAGAGTGGATAGCACGATGTTCTATATTTATAAAATATAACTGTACTTCTAACTGTCTGACAGTAATTACAATTACCAAGTGAATTTACATCAAAATCTTTGCAAAGCTTTTTTGGGGGGGAGGGGAGTTATGCTTTTGTTCTTATATTTTTGAGGCCTAGTTAAGACAAAGTTCATGAATCTCTAGATAAAAAGTCAGCAGTAGACAACCTGATAAACACTATAACTTTCCTCCTCCTCTTCCTCTTCCTCCTCACAAAAAATCAGATGGATTTTGCAACATGGTTTTCAACTAACAAAATGTATTAAAAGGCATACACTTCAGTACTTCGCTCAAATCCAATTCCCTTATTTTGCTTTCAAGTCCAAAGGATTGGACAGTGATGTGTGTACTTCCTGTGTTATTATATTTATTATTCTAAAATAAAATATGTCATTGGAGCAAGTCATTCTGGTTTTTCAGGGGAAAAAGAACATATTATTTTCCCCTGAATTTTCACATTTGTAAACATTTCACATTGATTGTCCAGCCCTTCATACTTGAAAGCAAACAAGGTGTTTTGCATTGCAGTGGACTATAAACCTACTACCTGCCTGCTGTTTCATAAACCAAATGTGCCTTCACCTGGTTAGATGTTGCACTCTGATGCACTCTGACCTTTTTGTTTTCAAGCAATATAGACATGCCATACTTGTCATATACACCTATCTTATAGTTGTACCTTAGTGAAATTGTTAAAATTATAAATATACTAATTCTATTGAGAATTCAACATTACGGCTTTATTACTGAGTTATTGTTACAAATGCTTCTCAGCATCAAACATGCTTTAAGTCTCCAGAAATTCGGTAAATAACTCATGTCATCACAAGGACATTTTCCCAGTTTTGTTCCCCTCTCAAACGTAAAAAAATCAAATTAGAGATACTTACTCCTTGTCAGGGAATAAAAAAGCTATCACTTGTAACTACTGCCTTAAAAAAATACCTAAGGACATTTAAACCTTGCAATTCAAGCAGTCAATAGTCTGCTTCTGTGCACTTGGAGAAACTGTGACAAAGAGAAATATGTGGGCAGATTTTCAAAAATAACTCATTGAATGATTCTTTTGAATCCCTATTCTCCAAATATACATCACTTCTTTACGGTTAAACCTAAAACAAACTCATTTAAAATATTCTAGTTTCAACGAAAACCAATGTTGTACTTTTTCAAATCTTGATTTTTAGCCATAAGGTACATATTTTCTTTCAATTTGTCTTTCTATGCTTTTTGCTTATGTGTATTTTGAAGCAAATTTTTAAAAAAACTTTTATATTTTATGTGCATATGAAAATGATCAGACTAGAGAACATTTGTTCTTAAGTAAGTAATGCTTAATTTACATAATATCTAAAATATAAAACTATATTGTTATTTAATATATTATTTACTATAAATAATAATTATTAACAACAGCAAAATCATCATCAGACAATTGCAAGTGGCAGGTTTATTGAATGGCTTACATCTTGGGAGGATACCTTTCATATTATTAAAAGCATCTGGCTATCCAAGGTCCTTATGAAGAATTTGAAAAATAGACAAAAATACAAAATTTAGCCTTCATTTCTGACTGTCCATGTTTCCAATCATTTTAAAAATTTGCCATATTGCCGGATACTTTCCAAATTATTTAGCAAAAAACATTAATTGTTTAGAAGGAAAAAAATTCTGTTTGTAACCACAATAATGCCAACATGATGGGGTATATATTGTGACATCATAATATAAGCTTCACATTTGAATCTGGTTTGCTATACTATATGTAAATATATAATAAGAATATTTGGATTGTAACATGTTTAATAGTTCATTACTTGCGTCTCCATACGAAGGAGGGGGAGGATTTAAAAATGCTTGAAACCAAAATAAAGTTGGTTTCAAGCATTAAATAAAATACAGAAGTTTATGTATTTATTTTTAAGATTATTGTTCTAACAGAAGCTTGCTTTTGCTTTCCTATAACATTCTGTGAGTACCAAGTATGCATACTAAAAGATTTTTAGTTTTTTTTAAAGATTAAAATTTAATTATGCAGTATCTTTTTAATTATACAGTATTCAATCTTAATTTTTAAAACTGAACACAAATATAAGACTGTTGTAAAAACAAAAATATAAACAGGATCTATAATATAATAGGCAGGAAAACTGTATTTATTTCTGCACAAGGTGAACAAGGTATGATTTTATTATTGGTAGCAGAATTGGTCAAAAGAAGCAAAAAGAATTCCAGCTCAACGTTATAAAAATAGCTATATACAAAAACTAGAAAAGTCTTCCTGTAAAGTTTATTAAAATCAACATCATTATAAAATATTAGTACTGAATAGAGTCTCTCAATATTTATTACACTGAAAATTAAATTAAATTTTGGGATAATTCAAAGTGGTTTTTAAATAATGTTTCATTTACTAATGTCATTTTGCCCTATTAAGTATCCTATTAAATTATTTATCATGTCTTCAACAAGCAAGATAGCAGTTTGTGTAAATTTGAAAATGCATAAAAGGCTTTATGTTTTTTTAGTAGTTGGAGAGATTATTAAACTGTCCATTATTAAAATGCCTTGTGATGGGATATATGGATTCTTATGACCTTAGCTTATTTAACCATGGAGTTTATGTTGTCACACTTTTACATGAAGTCATTATTGGAACCTTCAAATAATTTATGGTGCCTTGATGTAATGGTATTTACAGGGTTTATTTATCAGCATGTACCTTCTACATCATGGAACTAGCTTTTTAGAAGACACTGTAGGTTTTAAAACAACAAACCTTCTCTGCTGATATGTGTTCACTCAATGGAAAATAATGGTAAACAAGCAAACTGCAAATCAAAGAGAGTCAGTTTGATGTAATGGTTTAAAGCAGAGTCCCCAATCCCTGGATTACAGTCTAGTACCAGTCTGTTGTCTGTTAAGAATCAGACTGCATTGCTGGAGGTGAGCAGCAGGTAAGCATAACTGAAACCATTCTCCACAATCCATGGAAAAATTGTCGTCAATGAAACGGGTTAGTGGCAAGCAAGTAAGTGAAACCGAAACCATCCCACTCCAGGCCATGGAAAAGTTATCTCTCATGAAAAAAGTTGCTGGTGACAAAAGGTTTGGTTTAAGGCACCAAGCTAGAAACCAGGAAACTCTGAATTCTAGTCCTGCCTTAGCCATGAAAGTCTCCTGGGTGAAATCACTCTCTCTCAGCTCAACTCTTACAGGGTTGTTGGGAAAATAGGAGGAGGAAGGAGTATTGGGTGTATTTGTTGCCTTGAGTTATTGATAAAAATAAAAAAGACATAGAAAAATTAAAAAAAATAGGATTGCCAATGTCCGATGATGAATATGGCACAAAGAGGGAGAGGAGGAGGAGGAGGAGGAGGAGGAGGAGGAGGAGGAGGAGGAGGAGGAGGAGGAGGAGGAGGAGGAGGAGGAGGAGGAGGAAAGAAAAGAAAAGAAAAGAAAAGAAAAGAAAAGAAAAGAAGAAGAAGAAGAAGAAGAAGAAGAAGAAGAAGAAGAAGAAGAAGAAGAAGAAGAAGTTATTGAAATATAAGACTGAATATGTTATTGTTCCGAAATATCTACTGAAATAATCAGCAGAGGAAAGAAAACAATAGTGTAGAGCAGAGATTGTATTTAGCAGGTTTTGACCAGCTATGGCAGGGGTGTCCAAACTTGGGAACTTTAAGACTTGTGGACTTCAACTCCCAGAATTCCCCAGCCAGCATGGCTGGTTGGGGAATTCTGGGAGATGAAGTCCACAAGTCTTAAAGTTCCCAAGTTTGGACACCCCTGAGCTATGGAGAACCGGTAGCGGAAATTTTGAATAATTCGGAGAACTGGTAAATACCACATCTGACTGACCCCACTGCCATCTATTCTCTGCCTCTGAGTCCCAATTTATTGAGAGGAAATGGGGGTTTTGCAGTAACCTTCCCCTGGAGTGGTGTAGAAATGGAGATTTTACAGTATCATTCCCCTGCACACCCATCAAGCCAACCCCACCAAGCCGTGCCACTTCCATCAAGCCACCCCCACAGAACTGGTAATATTTTTTTTTGAATCCCACCACTGAGATTACATATAAGCACTATATGTAAATGAACCAAAGAAAATGTACTTATGAGTGGGGGAAACTGGCAAGAATGTTCAACGAATAAGAATAGTGCAAATTATTAACAGCAGACTTATTTTTCCAAAGTAGATTTGTAACAGGTTTTAACTAGAATCTAAATATATAGCAGGTTTTTTAACTGGCTTGTAAAAATAATTATTAGATGTTACATTTCAGGGGAATGGTTTTCATATAGTGTTGCATCGTGAGGTGGGTGGCATAGAAGTATAATAAATAAATGAAAACATACAAATCACAACACACACATGCATACATGTCCTTGCACATATATACACATAGAAGTACACAAATAAATGTACATCCTCTAATGAGACTGCCCTCTGTGAGCTATTATCTATTAAGTTCTTACAGTTGTGTTTAATACTTGTGTTCCGATTGAAGTGTAGGCAGGAACATCTGTTTAATTTTGTTTTGCTTTTAGCTACAGTGCATATTTTATGTTAATTCACTTCATAATGAAAAAAAGAAAAAAAGAAATCCACTTGGCTTGGTTATGGCTGAGTAATTATCTAGTGTAACTGCTTGTTTGCATCCACTACTGATATTAGCAATGCAAACAAGCACAGAAGGGATAATATTAAAGTTTTTTTTAATGTGAATGGATGGAAGTAGCTATCACAACATACATAATGTGTTAGCTTTCAGTGGCAAAATAAAATACAACAAACACCTTTATAATACCTGTAGAACTAATCATGCTTTTAGATAGGTAAGTCCCACAGTATTTGAAGAACTTATATCTAATATCTAATGGAATGTAATTGGTTTTTCTTCAATTATATACAGTTGATCTTGAATATGGGGAGATATTTGATTCTCAGCAAGGATGCTGTTGGATTCGGGCAACGAGAGACAGACTCCAGACAATAGTGACAACAACAGCTCTTTATTTAGTAGTAGTAGTGATCCAGCTTGTTATGGGGTCGAGTAGCTCCCCTTTTATAGGGATCTGGTACGCCTCCCGACCAATCAGAACACCCCCTTGTTCCCGCCCTAGTGGCGGACCTTAGTGGAGACTTACAGCAGTTTATGCTAATATCTAACATCCCTCCCCTCTTAGATGGAGTGTTCCGGTTAGTGACAAAGTCCTGTAAGTATGCCGGTTTCTGCCTTACTCGGGTGGACCGTCGAAGTTCGGGTTGAGTTGGAGCGGGTGCGAGATCGGCGAGTTCTTCCTGTTCCATTTCGCTGGTAGGGGTGGTAGGTTTCCCTCACCCGGAGGCTGCTCCGCTCTATCGCTGGTCTCCGGTTCCACCCCAGGCTCCGTAGCGCTGTAGTCGTCTGTGTTCGGATGATCGGGTTGTTGCATTGGCTGACTTTCCCATGGAATGAAGTCTTCGTTTGCTGATCTGAGGTTGGAGTGCATTACGCAACCACGGAGTTGGTCAATGTGCCTCTTCCAGTTTCTACCGTCCTCTAGTTCCAATAAGTATGATTGAGGACCCGTGATACCAATTACCTTTGCTAGAATCCACAGCGTTCCCCCTGCATAGTTGTGGGCGTATACTGAATCCCCTATGCTAAAGTTCCGAATTTTGCTTGTGGAGTCTGGGGGCGATGTAGCAGAGTAGTTTGGGTGAAGCCGGTCCAGGTGAGACCGTAAGCGGCAGCCCATGAGGAGTTCAGCGGGGCTCCTTCCCGTCGTGGCACTAGGGGTAATATGCTGGATTAGTAAGTAATGGTCGATTCGTGTTTGCCAATCATCCTAGCGAGGGCCTCTTTTGCCGATCGCACCATTCTCTCCGCCTGTCCGTTCGATGCCGGATGGAATGGCGCGATAAGGGCATGCCGAATTCCCTGACCTGCTAAATATGTTTCGAATTGCATGGCCGTGAATTGGGGCCCGTTGTCGGAAACCAGGAGGTCGGGCAGGCCGTGCGTGGCGAAAAGCTGCCGTAGTACCTTAATGACTGCCTCTGCCGTGATTGAAGTCATTAGGACTACTTCCAACCATTTGGAGTATGCATCCACAACTATTAGAAACGTTTGCCCTTGGACTGGCCCTGCGAAATCAATGTGTATTCGCGACCAGGGTGCTTTTGGTTTGTCCCATTCCGTGGCGGGTGCTTCAGGGGGGGCTGGTCTTGGCACGGATCGCAAGTGGCTACCCATTCCTCTATCTTCTTGTCCATGTTAGGCCACCAAACGTAACTCCTAGCTAACGCTTTCATCCTTACGATCCCTGGATGCCCAACATGTAAAGCCTCTAATACATTTCTCCGCAGTGCGTATGGTACAACAACTCGATCCCCCCACAATAAACAACCTTGTAAAACCGACAGTTCGTCATGCTTAGACCAAAACAGTTTGAATTCGGGTCCCACGTTCCCTTTGGGCCACGCCCTCCATACCCAAGTTTGTACCTGTCTGATTACATTGTCCTTGGCAGAAAACCTAGCAACGTCCACAGAAGAAACTGGTCCTGAGTCCAAACAGTCAATCAAAAGGACCGGTATTTTGGGAGTGGGGTCTGTTAACAGTTCTGGTAGTGGGCAACGGCTGAGTGCGTCTGCGTGCCCTAACGTGGAACCTGGTCGATGTATCAACTTGTAAGAATACGCAGCCAGGAAAACAGTCCACCTGGTCATGCGCGGGGAGAGTGAGACCGGTGTGGGGCGGTTTCCCGCCAAAAGGCCCAGCAATGGTTTGTGGTCCGTGATGAGTTCGAAATCGCGGCCGTACAGATACTTATGGAAACGTTTGACTCCAGCCACAGTGGCTAACGCTTCCCTGTCCATTTGGCTGTAGTTTTGTTCAGCAGATGATAAAGTCCTTGAGTAGAATGCTACGGGTGCTTCGTTTCCGTTTGGCATCCTGTGGCTGAGTACTGCGCCGACGCTGAAATGTGATGCATCGCAGGTCAATACCAGTGGTAGAGTTTGGCTGTATTGTATGAGTAGTGAGTCGGTCGTAAGTAGACGCTTGACTGTGGCGAAGGCAGCCACCTCGGAACGTCCCCAGGTCCATTTCGCGTTCTTGACTAGGAGTTGGTGTAGCGGCTCAGCGACTGTAGCTTTCTGTCTTAGAAAAACGCTGTAGAAGTTAAGAAGTCCAAGGAATGCCTGCAACTCGGTCTGATTTCGTGGTGTGGGGGCGTCCTGGATCGCCTTAATTTTCTTCGATGTTGGGTGTATACCTAGTCCATCGATTCTATACCCCAGGAATTCTACGCTCGGCACGTTAATTTGGCATTTTTCCTTTTTTAGGCGGAGACCCTTTTCTCTGATTCTGGCCAAAACAGTTCTAACACGTTTTAACAGTTGCTCCTCGTTTGCAGCCGACACCAAGATGTCGTCAAAATATGGAACGACTCCTGGTATGCCCTGCAAAAGCCGTTCCATGACGCTTTGGAACAGACCTGGAGCGATGCTTACGCCGAATTGTAACCGGTTGCATTTAAAAGCACCCCTGTGCGTCACTATAGTTTGGGCCTCCGCCGTGGCGCTATCCACAGGCAGATGCTGATACGCTTGTGCCATGTCTAACTTTGCAAATATTTTTCCTGGCCCCAACGAGTGCAATAGGTGTTGGACTACGGGCACAGGATGCGCGCTCTGTTGTAGGGCGACATTAATTGTGCATTTATAGTCCGCACAGACGTGGACTGACCCATCTGGTTTAACTGGGGTCACGATGGGGGTTTCCCAGCGCGCGTGATCCACCGGTTCAAGGATCCCTTGCTCTACGAGCTTATCGATTTCTTTGTCAATCTTGGGACGGAGTGCAAAAGGCACTCTTCTAGGTTTGAGTCGGATTGGCGCCACCTTTGGGTCTAGATTGAATGATATTGGCTTTCCCACATACTTACCAAGGCCGGGGCTGAACACATCCTCAAACTCTTTAAAAATCTGCTCAGCGCTGCTGTTCTCCATGGCGTTGATTCCGGTGACTTCTAGCCCCAGGGCTTCAAACCAATCCAGTCCCAGGAGGCTCTGTAATGGCGCGCTGGCGACGGTCACTGGCAGCTGGGCTATGATGTCCTTGAACTGGACCCGAAATGTGCCTTGACCCACGATGGGGACCCTGTTCCCCTGGTAGTCTCGTAGCAGGATGTCTGGTGTTCGCAGTTGGCGCTTCTTAAGGCTCGGAATTGCTCTTTTCATGGCTGACCACGAGATGATCGTCAGGGACGATCCCGTGTCGACTTCAAGCTCGCAAGGGGAGTCCTCCAGGAGGACAGTGAGTTTCAGCTTTTTAGGCCGCTTTGTGCGGACCTGACCTATCGTTGTGAGATAGGTTCTCATGGGTTCTCTCTGGGGATACTCTCTCTCAGATTCCTGGGAATACTCTCTCTCGGTTCTCTGTGAATACGCCCTTTCAGCTCTTTGGGATACTCTCTCTCGGCTGACTCCCTTGGTTCTCTCTCTGGGCGCCCTTTGTTTTTCCGCCAAGCCCCTGGGTTGGGCTTCTGTCGGCGGTACACAGGAGGCTGCCATTGGGTGGCAGGGACTTCGCTCCGGCACACTCGTGCGATGTGCCCAAGTTTGTCGCAATGTGAGCAAACAACGTTTCTGAAATGGCAGGTAGACCGGGGGTGGTTCCCTCCGCAGCTTGCGCAGGGTGGCAAACGGAATTCGGGTTTTTCCGCCGGTCTCGTGTGACTGCTCCGCATGCGATGACTGTCTTCGTATTCGCTGTCCTCGGTCTCTTGGTCGGCGGCCTCGTAGTGCACTCTGGATTGCCTGGCTCCGGTCTGGACCGCGCTGTACCCGCGTTGTATTGTTTTGGACGATCTATCCGCCGATTCAGAAGCTCTCACCTCGTCTAGCGCAATTTGCAGGTTCAGGTTGGATTTGGCCAACAATCGTTTTTGTAACGAAATGTCTTTTAACCCGCAAATGAGGCGCGCCAGGATTTGCTCGTCCAGGTCCCTGAACTCGCAATGCGTTGCTGCTTTTCGAAGTGCTGCTACATACTGGTTTATGGATTCTCCCGCCTTCTGTTTCCTTGTGTTGAATTCCTGGCGGCGAACGTGGCGGGAAGGTTTTGGCACGTAATGCGTTTGCAGTGTCTGCTGTAGTGCCGTCCATGTTACCACCTGGATGGGGGTTGGCTCAGAGAGATCTCTGGCCGTTTCGAAGACCTCTCGACTGCAGTAGCTCAGGAACATATTCTTTTTCCGGGAATCCGGTACTCCTGTGAGATCGTTTGCCTCGAGGAAACATTCGAATCTCAGCATGTAGGATTCCCAATGCTCGGCGATTGGGTCGTACGGAGTTGGTGGAGCATGCATCGACATCTTGTCTGCGTTTGAATTTGCCGCGCTGAGATGGCTGCCGGAAGTTCTGCCGAATTCCGGGGCTGGATCGGATTCGTAGCTTCTGGAGGTAGCTTCTTCGTCCTATCTGCCTCTCTATCCCACCTTCGTCACCAGTGTTGGATACGGGCAACGAGAGACAGACTCCAGACGATAGTGACAACAACAGCTCTTTATTTAGTAGTAGTAGTGATCCAGCTTGCTATGGGGTCGAGTAGCTCCCCTTTTATAGGGATCTGGTACGCCTCCCGACCAATCAGAACACCCCCTTGTTCCCGCCCTAGTGGCGGACCTTAGTGGAGACTTACAGCGGTTTATGCTAATATCTAACAGATGCATAAGCTCTTATGCTTATGAATGGCAGACCTAAGGATGATATCAGTGGACCACTGCCATAACTTGACAAATTGTCTTCTGCTGTCGATTCCTGTTTAAAAATAAGTCAACTTTCTTCATGGAAAAACTGATACACTGAGCATATAATAATATGTTTAACTTTCTCTTAAAGAAAAGTGTCACAATATACAGTACATCATTGTTCAAAGCTAGGTAGGAGATAATCCTAAAATAACCCTATCCCTCTGCCCAATTAAATAGAAAGCAGAACCTATTTTATCCAATGAATCTTATTTTAAACAATCTTCTAGAGAAGACAATATATCTCACTTGGGGTTGAACTATTGAGTTCTTGATACTGTCTGAACTTTTTGTTTGCACTGATGATATTATTAACCTGGGTAATGAAATATCTGCAAGCAAACAATCAATCAATCTCAGAGAGTACCAAGAATTCCACAATCAGCTGCTTATAAAACACTACTAATTCCCTTATGGGAAAGAAGTCTGGTTATAAGGAAAAGTTATCAAGTTAATAGCATCTATATGCCACTATATAATAATATAGAGCCCAGAATGACATAATTCCCACAACTTCGATGTGAACTCTAATATAATTTCAACAATTTCACACTGAAATTGGTCACATAGCCACTGATTTTACATTTCCAACCATCATCATATCATATATATAGTAGCAAGTATTTTCACGATCAATGTCCCTTTAACTATACTCAAAGTTTCTCTTTGCTTACCCACTTGCCTCTTAATTCATTTTCAATATCTACTGTTTCAAAAACCTTATTTCTGAAACATCATCTGATGTTATAGTTTGATTACATTGCTAAATTCAGGTTGGTGCCTCCAGTTTTTAGGTGGGAAGAAGAAGTTTATCCTTAGGATTCTCCCTTGTGGTCTGCCATGAGGTTTGACTCTTTTACCTTCTTAGTCAACATCTACATCAGGGGTGTCCAAACTTGGGAACTTTAAGACTTGTGGACTTCAACTCCCAGAATTCCCCAGCCAGCATGGGGAAGTTGAAGTCCACAAGTCTTAAAGTCTTAAAGTTCCCAAGTTTGGACACCCCTGATCTACATGAACCAACTTGAAGAGGTCATCAACTAATGCAGATTGTTATAACAGGTGTTATAAGCAGGCTAATGACAGTCAGTTATACATTTTAACTGTGATCCAAACCCAATATGAAGTTTAGATTTTGTCTTAATGTTTACAGATTTTAGTGTCTGGAGGGGAACTTTATGTTCAGTTTTGAAAGTTGGTTCATGTAGATGTTGACTAAGAAGGGTAAAAGAATCAAACCTCGTGGTTTGGTTATCTCCCAGTTTTTCACTATCTAAATTATAATGTATGATAAAAATTCCGAGTATCAATTTTCTTTCTTAAAATCAACTTGAAGTTTAGAACAGTGGTCCCTAATTTTTTTGACACCAAGGACTGGTTTAGTGGAAGACAATTTTTCCACAGACAGGGAGCAGCAGGAGGAATGTGCAATCTATAACCTTTGCATGCTCAGTTTATAGTAGAGTTCATGTTCCTATGAGAATATAATATCTGATGATCAGAGATGGAGATGATGGTGATGCTAGCACTGGAAAAGCAACTGTAAATAAAGATGACATTCTTCTACATCAAATGAAATATGCTGCCTAAAGGTGCTTCTTGTGAGATGGCAGCTATGTAGATATTAATAAAAGATAAATATATTAAGAATAGCCTTCATGGATTCCTGTAATTTCAGCTTGAAATAGCAAGGAATTTAAAATATGGACATTCAGATTTTTTAAAAAAGTCTTATCGGTAAGCATCAGAAATGATATTCACTATTCTCATTAGAAATGCATATTGTAAAAGAAAATCTAAACACTGAGGTGGTTAAAATATAATGCTTGGAATACCTTTTCCCTTATAAATGTTAAAAAAACCAATAAAATTCTTTAAAAAAAATGCCAGTAATATTAAAATAGTAAATGTTTGATATACTTCATTTTAATGAGTTCACATTCAATTGCAAAAGTTGTCTATACACTGTATGCTTCTGTGAATGTATTGTGTGCAATTTGCTATTTTAAATGAGTAAAATTATTAAAATCCCCATACATAAAGTCTCAAAAAATATATAATGCTTGGAAGATTCTTGAATTTTATAAGAAATATATTTGTGAGCATAGAAATGTAGTCACTGAAAAACATGGCAAACCATATGATACCATGTTTCACTTGTGAAATAACTCTTCATCAATTGATTCAATGCCTCTGCTAATATAGAAAATAATATGAGCAATTAACTTTTAATTCAGTTCCTTCTGTGACTCTCCTAAATCTTTTAATCCAAAGATTAAAAGTAGATTTCAAAACAGGTCAAAGAAACAATGGAAGTGAATTACTTTCTGTCCTCTTACATTGATGTATTAATTGGAATGTTAATTTATCTCCTGAAGATATAAAACCTTTTCAAAGAGTGTTCTATGGAGCCCTCACATTCCAAGAGATCTTAAATGAAGTTCTGTGAAAGACTGTGCTTGGGTGGAAAGGAGAGAAAATTTAACTTGAGCTAAGTCAGTTTTCTCTCAGAAGAGCTTTGTTACTTGATCGGAAGCTGTGGGGTTTTTATTAATATGGTTAGTCACATGGTCAGCCAGATATTTAGCCTGGTTCTCCAGGCTAGCCTCTCTAGGCTGGTTCTCTCTAGCCTCCAAGGCACCTGAGGACAGAACAAGAAGCAATGGGTGGAAACTAATCAAGGAAAGAAGCAACTTAGAACTGAGGAGAAACTTCCTGACAGTTAGAACAATGAATCAGTGGAACAGCTTGCCTCCAGAAGTTGTGAATGCCCCAACACTGGAAGTCTTTAAGAAGATGTTGGATAGCCATTTGTCTGGAACGGTATAGGGTTTCCTGCCTAGGCAGGGGGTTGGACTAGAAGACCTCCAAGGTCCCTTCCAACTCTACTATTGTATTGTATTGTATTGTATTGTATTGTATTGTATTAGTTTTATGTTATAAATAAAAACGTTGAACAATACTGACTTCAAGACAGATCCTAGTCAGATCACACTGGTTATACTCTTCCTATTGTGGCAGAATCATTAATGTTGATCATCGGGATGTAATTAGCCAACTAGTTGTAAACCCTACTTCCCTGTATTACCATACTTGTATATAATAATGTTGTGTGGAACCTTTCAACAACTTTGTTGAAATCAACATCATCAGATGTATATCAGTGACGTTTGACTATATACTCTGTAAAAAAAAGTGGGAAAAGGTCTATTTGTGGTACTAACTGTGTCTCAGAACACAAGCTTTTTGCGTAATCGCATTTTAAACTAAAATAATAATAATAATAATAATTCAATGAACAAAATATATATCAATATAATCATGTGATTATGGACAGAAAGTTATCATAGTTATAATACAAATAATAGATTTGATATATTAGATTTGATCAAGAGAAAACCTGAATAAAAGGTCATGAGACTAGCTATAAATACATCTGGGAACTTGTGGTAAGGTAAGAGAAAGGAAATAAAAGAGCTAAGGAACTATGGCACTGTTGGAGGATAAGAACACAGAGGATATTAATACCCAATTAATATACATTTGCAAAAAGTTAGATTTTAATCAGTCAAATTGCTGTTAGTAGATGACAGAATTCTCTAGTGTTGTGCTATATGTTGGCAACTGTTGCCAGGAGTGGGAACTTCAAATCTCCTTAAAAGCAAAATATTAATTACTTCTTTCTGAAATAAAATGGAAAAAAAAAACCTTGAAGATATCACAGGCAGCTAGTCTGCATATTTTAAAGGCTAGAAGTTTAACTCCTGTTTTCCCATTACAAATTGTCAATGTTACCAGATATATTATTTTCTGTAGCATTTCTTCCAATATTATAAGTATGATTAATCAAGAAAATGGAACATAAAATAATATGAAATCCATCAAAATATTCCTGAGGAACTAAAAAAAAAAGCAAGATATACTTAGTTAGAGGAACTTCTGAACAGAATGAAAAATATCTCCAGATCTGAAAATAAAAACAGTTAAACATACAATTAAAAACAAATGCAAAAAGATAATCCTTGATGCAGTTTTATAGATTAAAAATATTAGGAATTATTAATATTGTATACTAATTTTCAGACATAGACACAAACACAGACTTGCAAAGACAAAAAGACTAACTCTGCAAGTATCTAATTGTGGCCAACACAGAAATGGACAAATTGAAATCAGTTAATAAATTAAATCATGTAGATACTTGAATATAAACAGAGAAAGGTGATTTTAGAGCAGATGTAAAATTACTCATTGCATTTGCAGCCTTAAAGATGTAAAATTACTCATTGCATTTGCAGCCTTAAAGATGCATCTTTTCTTGGACTTTTTACATACCACACTGTTACAGAAAAGAAGCTGTTAAGGAGATGGTGACAAGGCATTCGCCAGGCTCTGGCTAGGCTGGTGGCATCCACAAGACTAGAACTGCCATTAAATAACCGAAGAGAAAAGGACAGTAACCACAAGAAAGGAAGATATAATGAAAGAAAGGAGGACACCAACAAGCTGTTTCTTTTTACATGCACCTCCAACAAAAAACACTTGTGATAATAAAGACTAATGCTAGACACATTCTCAGCAAATCTGTACACATTTGTGTTGGTATTTATGCCCTTTCCTGCCCTTATCTAGCAGCTTGTTCTCTAACAACATTTTGAAGAGTGCCCTTTCCTTCTTGCTAAATCCGTATCACTGTAGCACAGCACGTAGAATGCACAATGCTTTTCTTTTTCTACTTTTTGTTCTAAATATATGTTCTTTTGACCATTCTGAATTAAAAGAAGTTTTTCATTTTGGCATTTTGGATTAGCTACTAACCAGTGCTCTTTCTAAAAATTGTCTTTGTGTCTCTGGGCAAAATATTGCAATGCATGTTTTTATCTGCATATTCAATCTAATTAAGTAGAATGTTTCCTTGACAAAATTTTATTTTATTTCATTTTTTTTTTTTACAAACATAGAACTTCCCTCATTTCACTCTTCAGACATATACAGGTTTGCTGGTCTCAGTTGCAAAAACAACCTCTAGGGTTAGGGAATAAGATATCTGAAGAGGAAGCAGAAGCAGAGATCACAACAGTGATGTGCGGTGAGGGCTGGTGAGGGCACTGACATAGTGGTGGGTTTCAAATTTTTTTAGATTTGTGGACTTCAACTCTCAGAATCCCACAGCCAGGCATGCTCAGTTCCGATTTAAAGCGACAGGATTTGTTTTTCTCTTTTGAAAGTTTCCTTCTTTCTTTTTCTTCTCCCTTCCCCTCTTTCCTCCCTCTCTCCCTCCCTCCCCCCTCTCTCAAACACACACACACACACACACACACACACACACAGAAGTTGGATTGGACTATCTCTCCTACCCCCTTCCCTCTCTCTCTCTCAAACAAACACACACACACAGAGACAAAGTTGGATTGGAAGGAAGAGCACCAGCAAGGAGACCACAGGAGGAGGCAGGAAGCCAGTCAAAGAGCCATACTGGAGCACACACACTTTCCCCAAGCCCTGGAAAGATCCAGCCCAGCTTCACTGATTACAGGTTTGAAAAGGCAACATGGCTCTGCCTGCAATCAAACTACATTTGAGGAGGGAGAGCACAAGCCAGGGTCCTTCCCTCCAGCCTTTGCCCAAAGCCCCGTACCAGGAGGATGAAGTTTGAATTCCTCCCCCTCCCTCCGACCCACACATACCTTTTCCAGCTGTTTCAGAGAGGATTTCAACTCTGCTCTTGCCTCGGGTCCTCTGAAGAAGCCCCGCCCAAATGAGCACCCTCTACTATGAGGCAGGAGAACTGCGTGCCTCACCTACGTCAGGAATTTTTAGGTTTTTAACCCTTGCTTAACTCTGCTCGAGTGATCATAAAACACCTAAAGTCAGACTAGATGAAGCATACAGTTCTCCTGCCTCATAGTAGAGGGCGCTTTTTTAGAGGCTTTTTTAAACAGATAAGCAGAGTCATCCACGGTGAGGCAACAACTAGCTCAGCCTGAGCTCAGTTCTCGCCTTTTTCCTTTTACATTTTTTTTTCATGATGACAATGGTGAGGCTGTGCCTCCCGTGCCTCCTCTGACTGCATGTCACTGGATCATACACACACACACACACACACGCACGAACACACACACGCAAATAAAAAGCGTGTCTTTGAAAGTTGGAGCAGAAAGAGGACAATTAAAAAAAATCCAGAAGCTCTAATGTAATTTTAGATGTCTGACTATCCTGCACAGGGCCTGGGCTGCAGTGAGTTCTGACCAGGTACACTATCACTACAGGCAGGACAGCAGACCTTCATGTCCAACTAACTGATCAGAGTGTTTTTCTTTCATGCTCCTTACTCTCTACAGCAGCCACTGTCTTCATCATTTACAATGTCATGCCCTCATCTTCCTTCGTTTCCTTCCTGGGTCCTTGCTTATAAGACTTTAGTTGTTGGAATTCAGCACACCAGAGGAAGGAATAGGAGCAGCAGGGCCAGGGCACTGCCTATAGGTAATAAAACATTGAGCTGTTCAGTGCGGTGCCATCAGTGCTTATTAACAATGGAAGGTTTAGATTTAGAAAGTTGCTCCTAGTCTAAAACAGGGATTTTAGAATCTAAATTAATGTTTTTGAGCATTTCAATGCCGTGGAGCTGTCAAACAGCTCTATTCCCACTGAATATATGCTTATTGAAAGTACCCCACTTCCCACCTTGGTATAGTTTTATAAGACTACATCATATAGGCACAGTCTTCTACATTCTGTCTTTACTTTTACTTTAATCTCATCACAGAGCTTATTAAGTTGAAAAATATGTAGAAGTGGGTAATTGGACCCTCAATTTCTCAGAAAGGAAACTTTTGACTCTCAAAAGTTCCTTCCTCAGAAAGGAAACTTGTGCATATGTTTTTTGATATATATATATATATATATATATATATATATATATATATATATATATATATATATATATATATATATATATATATATATATATATATATATATATATATATATATATGCAAATCATTCAGAAAATATGATTTCAAGAGCAAAGTAAAATACTAAAAATAAATATGTTATTATAGGATCTCCCTTTTTTATTGGAACTTGCGATTTCAAGGAATTTGCAATTTCAATTACATTTTTGCTTGAAGATGCCGCTAAGAAATTTCACTAAACTAAACAATTCCTTTGGGCTCTTCTTGGATGTTAATTGTTACTCATTTGAAATCTTTTAAAAAACTATTCTGGGTGAATTCCCACAAATATGTTTTAACTGTCAATTACAGTTGATGATTTGCGATACATATTAGATTATTGTGTTATGTGATTGGATGTGGAAAGGCAAGAACATGCTGTATGAATTTCTTTGCTCTCCCTTCTATACACCTTGTATCCCATTATTCTCTGCCACATCATTCTATTAATTGGAAAGCTATTCAAGGACAACTTTATTAATAATGCACTATATTAATACACTATGATATCTTGTGGGATACTTTGTGTCCCAGAAAGCATTATAAAATTAAATAATAGGAGGCAACAAGGAAGGTACACTCAGAATTACACAGAAAGAGAGTGGCAAAGAGACACAATAGAGAATAAAATAAATTCAGCCATATAGCCAGAAAGTACAGGAGAGAAACCAGAAAGGATATTGGCTAAAAATGGCGAAAAGTTGTCAATAGAAAAGGCAGACCAGAAAAATTTCAGAAAAATGGCTGACTGTGCAGTAAATTTTTTTTGAAGACATTTTGCTGTATTGCACAGAGAGAAGAAAAGAGAATAATGTACTATTTTTATACTTCATTTAGATAGTGTCATTGAGGCACAAGCATAAAGCTTTGTGGTGATGATGATTATAAATATTATTTATTTTGTTTTCATTATTGCTGATATTGCTTGTAGGATTGCTTTGATAGGAATTGCTTCTTGAGAGCCAGGTTACAAATTATTCCTGTTATTGTTAATTGTGCTTTACAGAGAAATCTAAACCAAAGAAAAGAAGGTTCCTGGTTTTGTAGAAAAAACAAATTCAGTAAATGAAAATGGTGGATAGAAAATAGAAAGAGGCACACAAGTAAATGTTTGTTCTAAATAGGCACAATTAGAACTGCAGGCGGAATGAAGGGAGGGAGGCAGGGAGGGAGGGAGGAAAAATGTCATGAGCAAAAGTAAAAAAGTAAAAAAGGAAGGGAAAGAAAGGAAAGGAAAGGAAAGGAAAGACCCCTCCTATGCATAAAAGTTATTTGAAATAAAGATACTTCAGAAACTTGAGGGAATAATAGAATTTTTTTTTCAAACTTATTCTCTAAAAGTAGCAACTAACAAAAGACTGGGCCAGGAAAGAAACTGTAACTTTTGAAATTACAGGTTGTCTTTGATTTACAACAATTCATTTAAGTAACCATTCAAAGTTACAATGGAAAAAAGTGACTCATGTCTGTTTTTCACACTTACAAACGATGCAGTATTCCAGGATCACATGATCACCTTTGGAGCCTTACAATAAGCAAAGTAAACGGGAAAGATAGATTCACTTAACAATCATGTTACTCACTTAACAACTATAGTGATTCACTTAACAATTGTCACAAGAAAGATCGTAAAGGAGGAAAAACTCACTTAACACAACATAAATTTTGGGTTTCATTATGGTCATAAGTTGAAAAGATCTCAGGAGACACAAACAAAGAAGTATTTGAGTAGTGGTACAAGTTATTCTGTGGTTCAGCAGCATCCCATTGTACTGCCTTCCTCCAGTAAGCTGCCCTACTTAAATTTAGCAATAAAAAGTCCAAATTACAAAAATTCCAATGATGGAAATTTCATTTCAAGAAATAAGGTTGAAAGCCTTTGGGAGGCTTCTGCTTTTTCAGCCACATACCTAGGACTGAAACCCAACTGAAAGAATAAAGCTATTTTGCTTCCTCTGAAGTTATCTGAAGCTACAATGTGAGCATCTTTTCAACAGACTTTCCTAAAATGGCAAGGTTGGAGGTAAGAAGAAAATTGCCCAACACAGTCAAGGTTCAGTGATGGCTTCTTGTAGAGATGGATTTAAACACTGCCTCTTTGACCCAAAGGTGCTTTTCTAAGAATCAACTGGGCTTTCTGGTTTTTCCTCGAAGATGTTTCACTTATCTTCCAAGAAGCTTCAACCAAAAACTAAAGAACCTTCTTGGATGATAAGTGAACCGTCTTCAAAGAAAAATAGAAAGTCCAGTTGACTTGAAAAAGCACCTTTGGGACAATTATGACCTGAATGACTGAGAATCTCCAAAGACGCTTCCTCCTTGAGTATCAGTGGGACTACCTTCTCTGTTAAGGATGGATTCATGAATGCCAGAATCCAACTGCATTTCATCTTCAAGAAACTTTACCTAACCAGGAGAAAAATGGATCTAGTATATGAATGTTGAGCTTATAATTTCAACAACCCTGTCCAATTCATCAGAACTAACAGGATCAAACTACCATATAACTAAGACACACTGTTATATCCATAAATCCTGTGCCAAGGCCAGAGTCCAAAATGGACCTAATCCAATAAATGTTATCCAACATATTCTTAGCATAATTCTCACAGCAATTCTAGATCTCAAAAGGAACTAGATTATTCTTAACAGGACTGCCACATGGATCAATGAGGGTAGAGAAATAGTTATGTTTCACCTTCATTATTGCCAAGAGATAATATCAGCTCATGCTCATGCTCAATTGCATTTATCACTCATTGACCACCATTTGTAGTCTGGACATGTCTCCCATTTCATCTATCTATCTTAGCTTCTCTGTAAACTAAGCTATCTATGACAGGGGAAAAGCTGCATAAATGTGACTTGATCCAAAGCCCCAGGAGTTCCTTTACCTTAAGAGCCAATGTGGTTGAATACAAGGAATGTGAATGCAGCAGCAGCATAAGACACAGGGACAGCATGCTCAAAGAGCAGCCTGTGCTTTGCTTCCCAACACATCGTTTCATGCCTATCACCAAAATGATGTTCAGTTTGTTCCTAATTTATTTAAGAATTTTATCTGAGTTTTCATTAGAAATATATTTTTATTTCTATTCTAAACTGAAACAGTGCTTTGGAATGGTTCTGGTGCACTTGATTAGTCATCCTTGACTCCCAATGACTATTTGGAGAATCTCTGCAGGTTGTATGGCAAGATTTAAATTTTGTATTATATTAGCAAAAATCTTGGAAAGATTTCTTAGATGATTTACCCTTGTCTCCTTCCTAGACGGAGACAGAATGATTGACACAAAGTCACCCAGATGGTTTTGTGCCTAAGGCTGCACTAGAACTCACAGTCTCCTACTTTTGAGCCTTAACATCCTGGGTCTCTCTCCCTCTCTCTCTCCCTCTATCATCGTCTATCTATCTTTTGAGTCATTAACTGGTTGGAATCAACTAATCTAGACAATTTGTTGTTAAAGAAATGGAAGTTCACATGTTCCTTCAGTCCCTTTTTCTGCACAATATTTCCTATCATAGTGATGTAATTTAATCAGGTGTCTGGGATTTACAATTAAGCTAACAACATAAAATATTAAATTGAATAGTAATAATGCACCAGAAAACATCAGTGCCATCTGGATATTTCAGCCCCGTTTACAGTATAGCACAGATGTTGCACTTACTAAATAGCTTAAATTTCCACAGAATTTAATTTCTTACACACTTTCTTATTAGTGCTGTATAAGACATGCAATCATCTCTCAAATGCCACTTATGATAATCTCTACTGCATCCTCTTCCAAGACACTGCCATTGTTAATTCATTGGAACTCTGAATTCTGAATTCCACAATTACCACCTTGCATGGTCATAGCCAAATCAGAGTGAATGACAAGGAAATGTAGTTATAATCTAAATTGCTATCAAAACTATCCCTACTATTAGGCAAATTGATATGTACAACTTATGTAAAGTATTGGGAAAGTATTGACTGATGAGGATTTTTTTCAAAGCCATCAGTGTCAAGTGATATTCCAGAAAATTGCACCTAAGGTACCTAATACTATTGGAAATATATTTGCTTTTTGCCACAGTTGTTATACTTCTATTTGCAGGTCTTTGTATTCTGAGATTTTCTCCAGTTCCTTCTCTTTGATTCTGCTGTCTCCAGACACTGTAATGTCCACTATCCAGACTTGTTTGTCTTTATTATCAGCAATTGTTAAGCGGTGTTATGTGGCGGATGCTTGCCTGTTTGAATTCTAAAGTCTCAGAGCACTTCAGTGTTTTCATTTTCTATTACTTTATCTATTTGATTTGATTTGTAAGAATAGATCATTATTTCTTATTTGAAATAAATGTATTATTTTATCATAAGGAATAAAATGCAAAACAGTAAAACAAACAAACAAAATGAAACAAAAACAAAAACATACGTTCAACCCTGACAACAGCAAAAGCAAAATAGTGTACCAAAAAGGAGGAAAAAGTGGTCAATTAAATTTAACATTTAACATGTAGGATCCACTGTGGCTGAGTGCTGAACAGATCATTAGTTCTTTGTTTTCAGTCTTCATATATTTGCAATGGGTAAGCAAATTTCTTCCATTTGTCCTGAAGCTGCTGGCCCAGTCAACAGACCTGAGTGTTGTAATCCAGCCTGTAGGCTGCAGTCCACTACCAGGCTGTCACCTATTTGCAACTGGGCTGCATGAGTGGAAGACCACCCCACAACAGCCCCACTTGCCCAAGCGCCGGGTGCCAGTGTGCAGAGCCCCACTCATACGATACAGCTGTGTGCATTTGCCCCTGCCCCTCACACAAAACCACTCCTCATCCTCCCCTCCCTCCCTCAGTGGGCCGCCAACGTGGAAAGGTTGGGGAATGCTGCTGTAGTCCATTTGTCACCAGTTATCAAGGAACTCCAATACCTAGCATGATTCTTAATCTGGTATCTATTCTGTACATTACATCTCAGCATATTTTTAATGGGAAAAGCACTCCTTGTCTGGGTCCTCTGATGAGACCTGCCCAGAATGGTTTTACCTATGGCATAGCTTCATCGTCCTCAAAGATACAAGCCTTAAAATTACATCAAGGTATTATTCCATTACATCAATTACATCAAGGTATTATTACCTTGGTATTATTCCATTGGCATTATTATTAAAATGCATGGATTTTAGTTAGATTCACAATCTAAGATTGGTGGAAACGTAATAATTCACATCTTCACATGCTTCTAATAATGATTAAGGGAGCCTCTAAGAATATAGCCCCTGCTGAACAAGCTGGTATTTTGTAAAATTAGAGAGTTTAGGTCCAATAAATTCAGCAGAAGGAGCAGAGAGGAGGAGGGGGGAGAGGATACCATTCCTATACAGGGCTCCTTGATTCCAACGGTCGTAGGGAGGGGCAGATACGAGGACAGATTAACAACCCGCAGTCGGTTGGGAGACCATGGGTGCTGGTTACACCCGGTCGCTTGTACCAACCCCCGCGTTCTAGGTGGTCAGGATTTGCAGGCCCAGGGCCTGAGGCTGCTGTTATGCAATGCGAGGTCCGTTATCAATAAGGCCCCCCTCATTCATGATCTAATTTTGGAGGGGGAGCCGGACCTCGCGGGAATAACGGAAACCTGGTTGGGCCACGAGGGAGGGTTACCCCTCGTGGAAATGTGCCCACCAGGTTACCAAGCATTTCACCAGCCCCGGGCCCGGGGAAGGGGCGGTGGGGTAGCAGTGATTATCCGGGAGGACTTAGAGCCGAGGGAGTCCACTGTGCCACAGACGTCCGGATGTGAATCCCTTGTTGTGAAATGGGGCCCTGGGAGGCAGTTGGGCCTGCTGATAGTATACCTGGCTCCCCGCCATACATCAGCGACCCTGCCTGAGCTCCTCGAGCTAATCTCATCGGTGGCGGTTGAGACCCCCAAACTTTTAGTAATGGGGGATTTTAACCTACCGTCAGTGGGAGAAGCATCAGAGGGGGTTCGGGAGTTCATGGCTTCCATGACAGCCATGGACCTGACTCAAATGATTCAGGGCCCGACACACGAGGGAGGTCACACCTTGGACCTCGTTTTTGTCTCTCGCCAGTGGTTGAGTGATCTGGGAGGAGTGAATTTAACCATCACTCCTCTATCATGGTCAGATCACTCACTCCTCCGACTTGACTTCCCTGGTGCTACCCCTCGCCGCGGGGAGGCGGAACCGGAAAACACTAGATGGTTCCGCCCCAGGCGCTTGATGGAACCAGACAGGTTCCAGACGGAGCTCGGGCCACCTCCTGCAGCCCTGACCCGCCCTCGGGTAGAGGACCTGGTGGCCGCGTGGAATAATGTGACTACCGGGGCCTTGAACCGGGTGGCGCCTTTGCGGCCTCTCCGGCGGCAACGATCCACCCTGGCTCCTTGGTTCACCGAGGAGCTAAGGGTGATGAAGCGCCGCAAGAGATGCCTAGAGAGTCGTTGGAGATCCTCCCGATCCGAATTGGACCGAGCACAGGTACGAGCCCATTTAAGGACGTACCTAGTGGCATTGAGAACGGCCAAACGTCGATATTGTGCCGCTCATTGCATCCGCAGAGAACCGCCCTGCCGCCCTGTTTCGGGTGTCCCGCTCCCTTCTGTTTCAGAGGCCGCGGGAGGCCCCTCTACAGGGTAGAGCAGAGGAGTTTGGGAAATATCTGCTGGATAAAGTCGCTCAAATCCGGAAGGATTGGGTCCCCTTCAGTGGCCCAGTTGAGACGCCAGTGGCGAGTCTTGAGAAACCTTTTTGGGAGGAGTTTGACTTGGTTGCCATCGAGGATTTGGACAGATTGCGTGGACGACTGCGACCTACCACATGTTTGCTGGACCCGTGTGCCTCCTGGCTTGTACTGGCTTCCTGGGAGGTTACACGCGACTGGCTCCTGGGCCTAGTGAACGCTTCGTTGGGTGAGGGGTCTCTCCCGGCCGCCTTGAAAGAGGCAGTGGTGAGACCCTTGCTCAAGAAGCCTTCCCTGGACCCTACGGAGCTGGCCAATTATCGTCCTGTCTCCAACCTTCCCTTTTTGGCGAAGGTTGTAGAGAGTGTGGTGGCTTCTCAGTTCCCACGACATCTGGAGGAGAATGATTATCTAGACCCGCGCCAGTCCGGCTTTCGCCCTGGGCACAGCACTGAGACGGCCTTGGTCGCGTTGGTAGACGATCTCTGGAGGGCCAGAGATAGGGGTTGCTCCTCTATCCTGGTCCTATTAGACCTCTCGGCGGCTTTTGATACCATCGACCATGGTATCCTGTTGCACCGACTGGAGGGGTTGGGGGTCTGGGGCACCGTTTTGCGGTGGTTCGGCTGCTACCTCTCCGGCCGGACGCAACGTGTGTTGGCAGGGGGGCAGAGGTCGACCCTAAGCCCCCCTTACTTGTGGGGTGCCACAGGGGTCGGTCCTCTCGCCGCTCCTGTTCAACACATACATGAAGCCGCTGGGTGAGATCATCCGTGGTTTCGGGGTGGGATATCATCTGTACGCTGATGATACTCAGCTGTACATTTCCACCCCGAACCACCCCAACGAGGCCATCGAAGTGATGTCCCGGTGTGTGGAAGCCGTACGGGTCTGGATGGATGACAACCGACTCAGGCTCAACCCTTCCAAGACGGAGTGGCTGTGGGTTCCGGCCCCCCGGTTCAACCAGATAATTCCATCTCTGGCCATTGGGGGCATTCAACTTGCCCCCGTGGAGCGGGCGCGCAATTTGGGCGTCCTCCTGGATGCCAGGCTGTCCATGGATGAACATGTGACAGCCGTGGCCAGGGGGGCGTTCCACCAGGTTCGCCTGGTGCACCAATTGCGCCCCCTATTGGACCGGGACGCCTTACGCACAGTCACCCATGCGCTGGTGACGTCTTGCCTGGACTACTGTAACGGTCTCTACATGGGGCTCCCCTTGAAATGCACTCAGAGACTGCAGTTGGTCCAGAATGCGGCCGCGCGGGTGATTATGGGGAGTACCAAGTACTCCCATGTGACACCTCTCCTGCGCGAGCTGCACTGGCTTCCTGTGGTCTATCGAGTGCGTTTCAAGGTTTTGATTACGATCTTTAAAGCGCTCCATGGCTCAGGACCTAGTTACCTGCGGGATCGTATTCTGCCCCATACATCCCTACGACCCATCCGCTCGCACAGAGAGGGACTTCTCCAGGTGCCGTCTACCAGACAGTGCCATGGGGCGGCGCCTAGGAGCAGAGCCTTCTCTGTGGCGGGCCCAGCCCTGTGGAATGACCTCCCCCCGGATATTAGGACTACTACTGATCTCCACTCCTTCCGTGTCAAGCTCAAGACCCACCTTTTCCAAATAGCTGGCCTGGCTCGACCATAACTTAGTAACGCTCCTGATGGGTTTTTTAATTTGGTAATTTTATTAGGGGATTTTAAATTGTATTTTTAACTGTCTTTCACTTAAGTCCATCCTCCTCCATGCACATATGTATATGTCTCTGTTCTTTTGTATATATGTTTGTCTTATGTGTATTTTTTATCTGTTTGATTGTACGCCGCCCCGAGTCCTTCGGGAGAGGGTTGCGGCTAATCAAATAAATTATTATTATTATTATTATTATTATTATTATTATTATTATTATTATTATTATTATTATTATTATTATTATTATTATTATTATTATTATTAAATTATCATTATTATTAATATTGGAGAAATATTGAGAAATATTGATACTGCTCTGAAGGCTACAATTATAACTTGTATAACAACAAATTTCTCCTTCCATAAGCATTCAACTTAGATTTGGAAATCCTGGCACTTTGTAATTTTTCCCAATGTTTTTTTTTTTCTGCAGTCAGCATCATTGGAAATAGCAACATCAATGAACCAGGATTTTTTTCTTTTGAATAACTGCTCTATCAGGCATGTTATGAACAAGATACCTATCTATTTGGATCTTAGACTCCCATATGATCTTAACCCATTCATTTGCCAAAATCTCAACTTGATACTCATAGCACTTTTTCACTACATTTAAAGCCAAACCTTTGCAAACCAAACCTTGCAAAGTTTCTGAAGAATAATATTGGCAACTGCTTTTAGAGAGTTGCTGCTTTTAGATAGTTTCTGAATTTTTTTCTGCAGCTACTGATCAAATGATCAATTGTTTCATACTTTTCACTACAAAGGTGACATTTACTGTAGTTTGCTAGATATAAATTTTCACCTTCATGCAATTAGTTGGCAAAGATTGTCCCTTGGCTGTTAAAATTAAGCATTTATTTCTTTGTTTAACATTGCTGATCTTAACCGATTCCATATGAAGTTTTTATGTGCTTTTCCTGTATTGCCTTTTTCTTCAAATTAACAAATAGGCTTTCAATTGTTTACTTTCTATATTCAGCCTTCCTTTGCTGCTTACAAGAACTTCCCTTGATTGACTTCCTTCGACAAGGGTTCTCGATTCTCAGCATAACAATTCAGATCATACTTTTCTTCTTCCACAATTTATTTCACCGGTAAGAATCCTCTTTTTCTATTTGAAGCCACCTGACTCCAACTGACTCTGAATTGTCAGATTATCACACCCAATAATATGAGATAGGTGATACTTGGGCAAGATCATTAGGGGTTCACCTAAGGAGATCTCCATATAGGACTTTTGCCCTGGCTCTTCCCCATTAGATTCCAGTTCAAGATTCCCTTCCCCCATCCCACATGATAGGACTTGATCTGAAATGAGCCTTAAAACATGCATCTTCATTTACAAAACACATAGAAATAAGACACGCAGAAGCAACAATTTATAGGTTGAATCTTCCTTCCTTAATTAGTCAACATATTTCCCTTTTCTTTGAATTCCATGCATGTTACTCAATGGAGCTATTTCCCCGAGCATATGTTTGTTTTTGTGCTGTGGAATAGTTTAATTTAAACTTATCTCTTTAATTATGCACACAAACTTTTTCCCGTCAGTTAAAGGAACTACTTTTATTTAACACAGCACATAATATATTGATTAAGTACTCCTATGATAGCTCTTTCATGATGGAGTACAAAATAAACACTGCTGACAAATATTATATCATGCAACTTTAGACTGGTGGCAATGAAAGATCCTTACATTTCTTGGAAAACAGCATGACATTTAACTATAGTTTAAATTGCATGAATATTTAAAATCCATCTGAGCAACATCAAGTTCCAAGCTCTGACACAATCATTCCCACTGTGAATATGTGGACTGTTTTGTATATCTCCTGCACTATCACCAAAGTGGTAGCCTGAAAAGCCATATCAACAGAATCTTATATAAATGTTGCCTTTCTCATCTCTCATGAACTGGTTTTCAGTTACCTTTGTTTTGAAAGCCTACTTAATAACATATTGCATGCATGACAAAAGAAACAGTCACACAGAAGTGTGAAGTGACATTTGGGGAATTATATAAAGTAATGGCTATCCATCATCTGTTTTAGAATGCTCAAGGGTCAATTGTTGTTCTGAATATATTTTACTTGATGCAGCTGGTAGAATAGCAATGGCTTAATTGGATAAGGCAAACTTAGCATCTGGCATATATATTCCATATTGGATTATTACATTACATTGTTTGTAAGGTATTTGTTTTGTTTTTCATTATGTCAAGTTTTATCTGAAACTTTTTCGATTCTGCAAGTGATTCTGCCACTAAATTTGGTTATTTTTTCAAGCCCTGCTTGGTTGTCATTAGTTTCATAGTTTCTTATTTCTATTTTTTATGTATTATTATAATGTAGCTTTATGTGTGATGTAGTAACTTTGTACAATGGCAAAACATCATGATAAATGGATTGTAACAATTATCCACCACCATTAAAAACTTCCTATGCTCCTTCTGTTAGTGGTGTATGTTTGTGTGTGGGGAAGAGTTGTCAGTAAAGAAAATCGGGAGAATATGTCAAGAGTATATAATTTCTATGGCATCAGACAAGACATAAAAGTTATCCCAGCTGACCAATTAAAGCAAGTAAGCACCTGTCTTGAGCAATAATATAGGAAACTGGCTTGAGGCAGAAAATCACTTTTGTGACAATGGCAAAGGCATCATGTCATACTGCATTGGAAACAACAATGGTAAACCATGTCTATATAAATCATAGATGATTTAACAACTACTGCCAGATAATGGGCTCCTCAATTCAAATGCCACTCAACATGATTTTAAGAAAAGTTATCTTTTGGAATACCAAAGATATTTATGATGTGGCTACATTAAAGGTTTTGGAACATGAGTGTCAAACTTGATTGCATCACAGGCCAATTCGTGACTTATCATGGTATTTTTTGCCTTTGCGGAGCCAGGATTTGCGCGGCCTGCACATGACATATCTGTCCCATGGGCTGCCAGTTTGACAGGCCTGATCTAGTAGCTGGTGATGCAGTCAAAAATACATATCAGACAAATATTTGGCAGAGTAGCTGTGAAAGCCTTAGGAAAGATATTGGATGTTGGGATGTGTTTATACCTATACAGATCAGAATAAAGCAGGCAATGGTACCTTATGGAAATAAAAATTGGACTTTCAAGAAACAACATGGAAAGAGAGGTGGCATTTTTAAACTATGGACTTGGAGAAAACTAATGAAAACACTGTAGAGAGCCAAGAAAACAAACAAGTAGTTCATCAAACATATAAATCCAGAGATACACCCAATATGAGAAAAACCTAACTTTCTGGAGAAGTCTCTAATGCTAGAAAAGATGGAAGGAAAAAGAAGAGGATAACAGAAGTAAGGTAGATGAACTTAACGGTAGTTAGATTGACAATGAATGAAAGACATATTGCCCTGGGTAAAATCTATCTTTCTGGTTGCTAAGAGTTGACACCAACTTGATTACATACAATCAATCAATCAGTCAATTACATTAATTGCAATCCTTAACCAATAAATATTGAGAAAGCATGATCAAGAATTATCAGGTGGGAATTCTGTTTGTAATTCTTTGTTATTAGCTATCATTATTTCATTTTTATATTTTATAAGATGCCAATTGAGTTGTAATAACTATTAAGCCACTCAGGTTGAGAGGCAAGCACCACTTTTCTCCAAAAAAGATGCAATAAAAAGTCTATCATGATCAAGTGACTCTTACAAACTCTACAGTACATAAACATAATATCAGGGAAGCATGGATGAAGCCATGAAAAACAATAGTTGTTTATATAGAGGTAATAAGTTGTTCGTTTTATATTGCAAACTGATTTCTTATGTTATTAGAGTGCTCAATGTTTCAAATGTAGTACTTTTAATATATGAGTATTATTTTAAATTATCATTTCTAACCTTTGAAAATTAAGTAGTATTAGTTGTAGAAAGTTGAGAAAAATGGCAGGTGCATGAAAGTGGAATGGCATAAGATGCAACAGCTGAATGACAATGATAAGCAACTGATAAAAATTCATATATGGTATTTAATTTCCTAGAAAGGCCAGCTCAAATGAGTGATTAATAGTCATTAATAACATAACATGGGCAACTATAGCAGCCATTGTACATTCCAGAGCGATGTACTCTGGCAAATAAAAACGAAGTATGAATCAGCCTGTATGAGTTCTCAAACACTCAGATGTAAAAAGTTTATACATAGTTTCAAGCAAGTTATATTCTCTTGGCATTTGAAGCTCTGATATTCCACTGTAATAACAAAACAGGTTTCCATCTCTCCCTTAGATATTTCATCAAAGCCCAGGGAAATAGTTTTAATCTTTCACTGTGGAGGGCACTGAGGCTCAGAGCAACACATTCTGAGATTCCACCTCCCTGCATACCAAGTTGTGATTTTTAATGTGACTATGGGAAAAAGTATTAAATACATGACTAAAAAGTAAACATATTAAGAATATTAATTAAACTGCAATGCAGATTTCACTCATTATTATTGAGAACTGATTGCTGGTACTCAGAGGATAGGAAAAAAAACAGCCCAATGTATGTGTATTCACATCTTATCTGTAATAATCATATAACCTTTTTCTTCCTACGATAGTGGGACATCTTGTTTATTGCCAAGTAAAAAGGTAAAGGTGTGTCATGTCTGACTCTAGGGGGCAGAGCTCATCTCTGTTTCTTGGCCGTGGGAATCAGAGTTGTACGAGAATTTACTTGTATTTGCATGCTTTTGAACTGCTAGGTTGACAGGAGCTGGAGCAGGGACAGGAGCTCACTCCATTGCACAGTTAGTGCAATGTCTTAAACTGTTAGCATTCCAACTGACAAGTTCAATGTCTTTAACCACTGAGCCATCGTGCTCCCCTATTGCCGAATATCAACACAATTTTAAAACTCCTTGATAAATATGATTATCAAAGAAGCACCAAAGAATAATTTGTTCAGGCTACAAGACACTATTTCTACTCACAGGGGTCATCAAGAGAAGCACGAGAGAGGCACTAACTAAATAAATCTCTATATTATAAGCTAAACTTCAGATCTCTTTTTCCCAAAGTATGGAAAATCAAATGTAAGCTAATTGCATTTTTAAAAATTCCTATCAGCAAGCAAAAGACTATTCAAATATTTCTTTTTTATATTATAATAATACCTAGGAAGCAAAATGATTAAGCAATTTAGGAATGGAAAGGGGTAGGAATAGAATTTAATGTGTGATTTACATTTACTTTAGATTTTTATTTATGAATATGTGGACATCGAATAAAGATATAGGTAATGCCACCAAGAAACCTTTAATAATATTTTAATAACATTCTTTGAATGCTTTTTATTGTTTTAATTGATTTAACTGTTTTATAGTTTAGAATTGTAGGCTGCCCAGGGTCATTTGGCTAGGATGTGGGGCTACAGAAATTAAATGAACAAATAAATAAATACAATTTTATACTACAAAGACCTGCTGTTCGGCACTGATACTGTTCTTTCTTTTGTTCTATTACCCAAGAGGTGAACAGATTGTTACCATCTTATTTTAATATATTTACTGTTCCTCTGTCCCATGACTTTTCTTATAAGGTAAATTAATACATGTGTATTTTGCTTACACATCCATGCACATTCCTATGTGTGTATGTATAAATTCAACTCAATGTCTTTGTAAATGAATTAATATTTTGCTTTTTAGTTTTTTAAATGGTTTTTGAAGGACCTTCAAAATTATGTGTGTATGTAAAGCTTGACACCTTCAAAGGTGTTCGCTACTTCTAAAAATGAAGTGACCACACTTCTAAGACTTCTTTTGCCAGTTCCAGTAGATATAAGAGGTATTTGCACATACTTATTAATACTACTGAAAGGCTTTGAGATGTGAAATGAAAAGAATCATAATCATCTCCACCCGTCTTGACTAATAATTAAGTAACATCAAGATAAAGTCATGCTGTCCTATTCAGAACTGTTCATTCCAGCTTTTGCTAAGTTTTTTTAAACAAATAAACAAACTTACAAATCTTCAATATTTATTTCTTTCATTCTGTGTGTTTCTGCTTTCTGGCATCTTTCCATGATATGCCCCAGATCATTACTTATCTGCTTTGCCAGCATGCCTTCCTAGTCTCGTTTTTTGGCTTTAATCCAATCAAATCTCTATTGTCCAACTATGTATCCTGTTGCCACTCTGGTGTACAGTTAGCTGTATTCACATTTCGGATGCCTCATTAGACATGAATGCTGACCTGGACTTCTAAATTCCAAGTGGTCTCTGTCTCATTAAATGGGATGCAGCCTACAATATATCAACAGAAATTCTTCCATTTGGTTAATCAATTGTTTGCATTTATTTTATATCTAAAGCACTGTCCTAAAGAATTCTATATTTTAAAAAAAAATTGAAATAGAGAATTTGGTGGTAGTTGTTTTTAGTTCTATGTTCCTAATATATATGTGGGGGAAAATTCAATTTCTGAAATACATATATTTCAAGAACAAAGAGAAGTTCTTAACTGAATTTTGTAGAAGACACGATAAACCTTTCCAGTGAGTTTAAAATTCCATGTTGTTTGTTTTAGCTAATTCAGCCTTCAATAGTTCCTCAAACTGCATTGCTATGAATTTTTAACAAATTCCAATCAGAGCTGAATCATTCATGCAATTGCAATCTAATGTACTAATGGTTTGTTGCATTTCAAGATATGACCTTCTGTAAACAAATCTGGCTATATACTTCTCTATTGATAAATTGATCACCAGCATAATCCAAGCCAGATTATCAGTGTTAATGCCCAACTGTATGATCACCTTCATAGTATGCAAATAAATCAACCTTTTAAATAGTACTTAGTTCTTCAGTACTATGGATATATAGATTTGTAACTTTCACAATGATCTCAAACTAGAAATGATTAGAACCGAAGTTATACCTTTGGAAGACATCAATTGAGAAATGTATTTTCTATGCTATATTCCTGATTTGGGTTGTCAGATAGGCATTTCATAAGGAAATGTTACCATTCTCAACTGTCCCTACTTCTATTTAATCTTTCTCTGGTTCTTGCAACAGTGGTGGTCAGGTTACTTACCCTGATCCCTGATGCAAAATAAGCTTCCTAACTAAAAAATGGTAGAGTAAGTTATTTTATGCATCATTTTCTTGCTCTGTTGATTTCAATAAAGGATTAAAATTTTCCCGAACCTAGAGTAAAATTAAATGTTGTTATTTTTGTTTTTCTTATCATCATCTGTTTATTTTATAGGGCTGCCCCAATGTTCAGTTATTCTGAGCTTGGTTATTTTCTTGCAGACACTTCATTTTGGGTAATGAAATGCCTGCAAGAAAACAACCAAGCTCAGAGAGCACCAAGGACCCTTCATTTTAACCCTGAGCTACAAATATTTTCCTTTATTGGCTAAATTATTCATGGATTTAAAATGAATGTTAAGAATTTAATTATAATAAAAATCAGATACATCACTTGATGATTGTGGCACTTAAACTAGCTAGGAAAAAGAGGTACGTTGTGCAGTCCAAAACGTTTTTCACCAGCTCTATTTCTTTCTATAGGTGCTTTATTCAAAATAAAAATTGGCTGATTTCGTATATTCTTTTAAAGGAGAAAATAATTGTAATTTGGCGAACTCTGAGGAAAAAGAGGACTTTCAGTTCAGTGTAGCATCATATAGCTGTTTTTATAACTCAAACTGTAAATCTTTGAATTTGAACTGTTTTTCTTTTACACATCCTAGGCTGAAGTATATTCCCATTGTGTCAGGCAGTTCACTTCATATGACTATATGATAATCAAAATGTGCTTCCTTCTTTATTCCTTGTGGTTCCTATATTGTGTTCTGTTTATTCCCTGGATGTGTCCAACAGCTATCTGGATGCTTTATCTTGGATTCTTGCACTGAACAGGGACTTGAATTTGAGGGCCTAAAACAGTTCCTTCAAATTCTTTCCTTCCTGTCACTAAGCTTCAGTTGCAAATCACTGATTTTCAAGATTTTTTTTCTTTCTAAACAAAATAAACTTTAAAAGAGGTATGCTAAGTTTCTAATGGATTGATTTTAAATAAAAATGAACACCCCCCCCCCAGCCATCCAACCTATTTAAAAGAAACAGATTTATCATAAAGAAAATTGGTATGGCTGTTCTTTAATAGATGGTTATAGGGGAAGAGAGAAGTTGAATTGTGCAGAGGAAAGTTGTAGATAGTCTTAAGAAATCTGCTGGATCCATAATATGCAAACTGCTCTATTTCTAATATGATTTCTGAATAATGTCGATGCTTGACAACAATGTAATAATAACAGTATTAACAGTATTTGTGCAGTATTAACAGTCCAGTAACAACAGCAGCAGCAACAGTGCAGTAGTAATGCCTTGCCTCATATCTTCTTTCAAACAACTATAACTTTTCAGAGTAACCAACAAAAACACAGAAGTTCAAATTTAATGAAGAGATTTATTGGAAAAAATAGCCTTTCAGATATTTTGGCCCCAAACCCTTATGAATTTATTGTTAAACACTTGAGCAAGCATGTTCTTAAAGATAAATTATGAAACAAGCATGAAACAAATTCAGAATCAATGTATAATTGATATATTTCTAGCATTACTCTGTGTGATCTCCAAATTGTGTAGCAGAAAATCACTGGTTGGTATACTTTACATTGAATAAAACTTTTCAAAGGTAGTCCCATATGAAATGCAAATGGAAGGTGAGACATAGGTGATTGCAATGCAATCTTTAGTTACTAGAGTATAACTGACAAAATATGTTCAGGATCCAATCTGGGTCAGTTACCAGTACCACAAGTTTAGTCTTCTGAGTTTTCAATCTTGTGCTGGAGCCCATTCTCAGAGAAATTCCCTGAGGATGGGCTCCAGCATGAGTCCAAAAACTTGGAAGACTGCATTTCTGGTCCCAGTGCAGGGGTTGGTTCCTGCTGGTTCTAACCGGTTTGGTAGAAGGGGTTCCACAAATCTACCATACCGGTTAGAACCCGTTCCAGCTGTGGAAGGAAGGAAGGAATGGTGGGCTTCTTTAGAGGACCTGAGACAGGAGCAGCATTGAAGCTCTCTCTGAAGCAGCTGGAAAAGGTACGTGTGGGTCAGAGGGATGGAGAGGAATTCAAACTTCATCCTCCTGGTGCTGTGTAGGGCTTTGGCCAAAGGCTGGCGGGAAGGACCTTGGATCACTTGTGCTCTCCCTCCCCACGTGTAGTTTGATTGCAGGCGGAGCCACGTTGCCTTTTCAAACATGTAATTAGTGAAGCTGGTCTGAATTTTTACATAGCCGATCGGAGAAAGTGTGTGTGCTACAGCATGGCTCTTTGCCTGGCTTCCTGCCTCCTCCTGTGGTCTCCTCAGTGCTCGCTCGTGCTCTCCGTCCCCAAGTATAGTGACTTCCTCCCCAGGTCTCCATCCATTTCTCTCTCCCTCTCCCCCCCCCCCCCCCCCCCCCCCCCCCCCCCCCCGCCACACACACAGCTGAATTAAGGTATGTAAAAATCCAGCCCAGCTTCACTGATTACAAGTTTGAAAAGGCAACGTGGCTCCACCTGCAATCAAACTACACTTGAGGAGGAAGAGCACAAGCAAGTACTAAGGAGACCACAGGAGGAGGCAGGAAGCCAGGCAAAGAGCAATGCTGTAGTTAGCACACACACTTTCCTCCAGCCCCTTTTTTCGGAAGGCTTGGACCTCCGGCTTCTCTGCCTCTCCTCTCACCCCAGCCTGCCAGCAGGAGGTGACTGCATGGGCTTTATTGCATTCCAGGCATTTCCCACCCAGACAGCAGGCTACATTTGTAATGAGGGAGGCATTTGGGTAAGGCAGTGGAGGAATGGAGGGGATGGCATAGGAGCTGATTTCAAGTCATTGGAAAAGATATCCAATCCAGTGTGTGTGTGTGTGTGTGTGTTTGTGTGTGTGTGTGTGTGTGTGTGTGTTTGAGAGTGAGTGAGTGAGAGAGGGAAGGGGGTAGGA
Source organism: Natrix helvetica (assembly GCF_964273705.1). Lineage (NCBI taxonomy): Eukaryota > Metazoa > Chordata > Lepidosauria > Squamata > Natricidae > Natrix > Natrix helvetica. The sequence continues at coordinate 54,368,511 of NC_138551.1, read as the reverse complement.
GAGATAATCCAATCCAACTTCTGTGTATGTGTGTGTGTCTGTGTTTGAGAGAGGGGGGGAGGCAGGGAGGGAGAGAGGAAGGAGGGAAAGGGAGAAGAAAAAGAAAGAAGGAAACTTCTTTTGCAAAGGAAAAAAAAAACATGCTGTCGCTTTAAATCGGAACTGAGCATGCCTGGCTGTGGAATTCTGGGAGTTGAAGTCCACAAGTCTTAATAACTTTAAATTGAAATGGTGCAGGAAAGAACAAATTGGTTATATGGTTATATGTTATATGGTTTTATGTTTTTGAAGTTTTGGGGTTTGTGCAATATGAGCATTGTGTTTCTAAAAGGGTTTGGATGATTTCCTGCTTGTGAATGGAGCCAAACTTTCTCTAGGGGCATTATCTCATTATCTCTATCTGGCAGGAATGTGGAATGAGCCTCAGGCAGGTTTCTTTGTTAGCAGAAAGAAAAACAGCAGAGCGATTTAGGGCTAGAAGGCTACTAGGAGGTCATCTAGTCCAACCCCCTGCTGCAGCAGGAAACCTTACATTGTATGGATTATAACATTGTATGGATTATAACAGAGAGGAAAATTGCCAGAAAAGAGAAATAGTTTACTAGGACAAGGCTGCATGCAGAGGAAGGTAAGGATGGTCCTTGACTTATGACTATAATTGAGCCCAAAATTTTGGTTGCTATGCAAGATCGTTGTTAAGTGAGCTTCACCACATTTTACTCAATTCATGACATCTCCTGGTGAGTGACAACAAGTTGGCCACTCCCACCCAGCCACATGCCTGCTAAACCACTCCCACAAAACAGGCCACACCTACAGAACAGGTTCTAAAAAAATTTGAAACCCACCACTGTCCCAGTGACTGACCAAGTTTTGATCCTGCAATATCCTGGGAACATATGTTTATGACAAAAAATACAAGGTCACAAAAACAATTTCAGGGAAACAACTTTAAGATGTGCTTGCCTAAGGCATTAGAAAATTGCTGCTTCACATGAACAAGTAACATGAATCTCTAAGATGTACCACATTATAATGAACACAGTTTGCAGCTCAGCATTTTTCAATGAGGATTGTTCTAAAATAAAGATGCAGCCTTTGATTTCTCTATGCTTTTTTGTAACATGAATTTTGAACAGGTTGAATAGATTTAAAAAAAAATCTTTACAAAAATTAAATTGTCTTCATGTTTGTGCTCTTTTTCGTTTTTTTTTTCTTATCCCTATCTGTCATCATTCTGCTTGTTCAGAAAATCCATGGTATCAATTTATTTTCAACTACATATGATACTATCATTAATCCAAAGAAAATAGAAACAGGAGCTACATTTAATCTGACTATTTTAGATCATCAAGATTACCACAATAACCATTAAAGTGAAGTGGCTACGCAATTTTAAAAGGATTTAATGTGGCATAAGATGACTATTGCGTGTGTAAAACTTATCTTTATAAAATATCTCACTAACTTGCTTCAGAAGATTTCAGGATCCTAGACAATTTTCTGAAGCAAGTTAGTGAGAGATTTTATAAAGGTAAATTCTACACATGCAATAGTCTGGGATCTCAGGATCTAGATATAAAAAAAGATTTCTTTATTCAGTGATGTGTTATCAAGTCACTATTGACTATTGATGACCACATCTTCTCTTCCACCTTTCCAGCATCAGTGTTTTCTCCAAGGATCTACAAGTCTGAGAGCTACATAATGTTTTTGAAGTAAGATAATTTGAGCATCTTCTCAATTTAGAGATTCATCCATCCATCCATTCTTGTATTCATTCAAACACTTTAAACCGTAGCTGGAAATCAATAGATAGAATATAGAAAATTGAGGTAACAGATTCTAGACCAGGGGTGTCAAACTCAATTTCATTGATGGCCTCATCAGGGTGTCAGTGTTCCAAATACCATGCATGAAATCAATCAGAGACCAAATCAGAATCATCCTTAAAGTTCCAATTTAATCATATAGGCATGTTGGCACGTCTATGGAATTCCAACTCTGATTCTCTTCCTGGAATTTCACCCAGTTGAAATTCATGATCCTATCCCCACACCCACAAATCCATCACATGTTCCAATCATCATCTTGCATGCTGGCATCTTCCCCCGTCTGCTTCCAGTCAGGTGTCGAGGTGCGGAGACAAAAGATGACCTTGAGCTTCTAGAAAGAATCACAACAATACATTCCACAATCCTACTCCTTTCTATTCCCCCCTCCCAACTACTACACTAATGAAATAGCATAGGAAAATAATAGAAAGTGTGGCAGGCCAAAGATCCTAAAAGAAACATAACTACACAGGTTGCGTTTGACCTTGGGAAGCTGGGGTGGGCATGACGAGCTCAATGGCACTCGTGTCGGGGCACCTTTAGTGGCCTGAGTGCTCTGCCAATGAAAATGGGCTCCAGAGCTCTGTTTTCAGATGCAATGGCCTCTTGCAACCTTCTGCCAGTGAAAGCGGAGCTCGGGAGGGCTGCACATAGACCTCCTGAGCTCCATTTTCACTGGCAGAGGCACCATGGGCTGGTCCTTCACTGTTTCCAGGATGGCCCTGTGGGCCAGATGTAAGCAGCCCATAGGTCAGATCTGGCCCATGGGCCTTAAGTTTGATACCCCTGTTCTAAACAAATAAGTCTTAGCAGTGACCTGCTATTGGGTGGTATGCCAAGTGATTCCTACACTTCTTTTAAGCATGACATATTTAGAGTATGTTTGTGTGCCAGGATGAATCGTGGGAATTACTGACTTTCCTGAGTTACCTAGGAAAGGAATGACTAGAGTAATTAACAAAGAAGCCTTTGATAAGGTATTCAGTTTTATTGTATTGTCACTATAAAAAACGATAGCTTGAAAACCAGTAGATCAATGCATAATTGCATGTCAAACAGAATAAAATTTCTTATTAGAAGACAAAATGGAACAGGTTGTTTCCCAGATGGCCAGATAAAAATTATTCAGCATCTTTATGTGGAATATAATATTTACAAATAAGTGGTGCTCTCCTCCCCCAAAGAAAAAAAATATTAGTGCTATCTTTACACAAAATTACTATGTGATTCTGGAAGTCATCATAGTCAATGCTTTCTTTTTCTTCTTGTGATAATCCAAAAGAACCAATAGTCAAATGTCTCCCATTATCCCCCATAGCAAATCACCTGTGGCAAATAATAATAAATAAAGAAAAAAAGTAGTTCAATTATGTGAATGCAAATATTTCTTTTCATAGCAGTGAGATATGAAATCTATCATAATCAATGATTATAGTAGTGGTGGAATACGACCGTTATGCCCAGGTACGGGCATACCGGTGCTTGCTGGCGGCACCGGGTACCGTTCCAGTATGGTGCTCCGGAGGGCCCACCTACCCGCCCATGCTCCTTACCTGTATTTGAGCTCTTCGGGACTTCCGCGCACACGCATGGAGCATAGGTACGCATGCAAGCGCTGCACACATTCATGTGGTGGACGCACGGCCCCGTTGCACTGAACCGGTTGCAATGGGATCCGGAACCCATCACTGGATTATGGGTATATAGGATGATTAAAGGAACTACGTATCATTGGCTTATATTTAAAAATCTTAGCCCTCTTACGTCCATTGAAAATTATAAAAGGGATATCCTTTAGAAGAACGATGATGAAATTCTTGGAGCCTGAGAATGAGAACAGATAGTTAAGAAATATCTCAGAAGAAGAACAGTTGAACACTTTTGTGGTCTCTAATAAGCAATTAACATCTTCCGTATTAAACCAGGCCTCATTTACAAAGAGGATCAAAGGCAATTGAAAAGTCAACTTTAATGAACTCACTAGCAAATAATGGCTATAGTTCATACATCTATTTTCCAAGATTAATGCTTAATTCCTTAAAGCAGCTCACCCTAGGATGCAAGATTTTCAAAAAGTAGGCAGATTTATTGCAAAGGGGAAAAAGGATTAGAAAATAATTATGATTTGAAAGAGAAAAAACACCAGAAATTATTTTTTTCTATTCTTGAACATTATTTCTGTTTTATATTTAGGTTACTGTATTTTTCGGACTATAAGATGCATCAGAGGTATAAGATGCACCATGATTTTGAAGAGATAAATTAAAAAAAAATTAAAAAGGTTTTTGTACTCTGCAGATCTCCCAAACCCTCTGCACGCCTGGTTTTTTGCAAAAAAAAAAGGGGGGGGGGCATGCAGAGCTTTGGGAGGCTCTTAGAGTGCTCCTGGGGGCTGGGGGGAAGGAGGAGCAAAAAACAGCCCATTTTTTTTGCAAAACAAGCTGGTTTTTTTTGGAGAGGGAAAGGGCATGCAGGTGCTTTGTGAGGCTCGTAGAGTGCTCCTGGGGATGGGGGGGGAACGGCCTGTTCTTTGCTCATTTTTGCCCTTCCCAGCCCCCAGGAGCACCCTGGAAGCCTTGTAAAGGCTATGCATGACCATTTTTGCAAAGGGGGCAGAGTTTCTGTAGGCCAAAAATGCTGTATTCAGTGTATAAGGCACACCCAGATTTTCACCCTCTTTTTTTTTGAGCGAAAAAGGTGCGTCTTATACTCCAAAAATATGGTATATAGAAATTATCTAGGTTAGTAAGAAAACTGTCAGAGATTTGAGTAAGAGTTAGTGAAACTGATGGATTTCTGTTTCCTGCCTGTAATCTGACTTCTCTGGGCAAAGGAAGAATTTATTTTTCAAGCTGTTTGGAGATGACAGAAACTCTGTGACCATTTCTGTTGGCAGCACAGATTTTCTTATTTCCCATGGTAGGGTCAGCTTCTGATTTCTTTCAGGTCTTCTAAAATTATTCATGAGTTAAGTATTAATCAGGCAGAAAAAAAACTTAATTGAGGTAATAGTCATAATTTAAAACATATATTTTCCATATATCAGAGGTTGTCTCTTTAAGGCCTCAAAATAATGCATTTGACAGATCTTGCTCATTCTGCCACCCTGTGCAATGTTGCTTAGCAACCACCAAATACCAAATGGAAGAGGTTGCAAAAGCCAGTTGTAGAGAAAGAGAGAGGGAGATCATTAGCTACTTATTCTGGTAGTCTGAGGCTTCATCCACATAAGCATAAAGCCAGTTGTCAACAAATTGTGCAGATGTTACTTTAGAGGGCATAGTGTAAACTTGGTCAGTACAAAATACATTGCCATTTTCACCATTGCGTACTTTATTCATCTTTGCATAAATTACTCCAAATATGTATTTTAATCCAGACAATGACAAATGGTCATTTTAAAACTATTTTTTTAATAATGAAAATGAATACCTCTACTCAATAAATATCTGTACTCCTTCCCGGGTGGAATTGTTAAAATAATTTCTCTATTAGAGAAATGAAGACTCCCTTAGTAATACCAATAGTACTTAGACTTATATACTGCTTCATGGTGCTTTTACAGCCCCCTCTAAGCAGTTTACAGAGTCAGCATATTGCCCTCACATATTGACCCACAATAAGCGGCAGGGACCCTTTGAAAGAACCGTATTCAATTTGAAAACCCCCACCATTATTTGAATGGAATTGCCCTGATAGCCTCACAAACTGCAATGACATGAGTTCAAATTCTGGCAGTTAGCAGTAGGAATTAAATGCTTGAGGTTACTCCATGATACAATGGACCGAGCGGACCCGGTATCAATTTCCATTTTACATGGAGTCCCTTCAATCAACACTTTGAGGTAAAAAGAAATATGTCCCAATTTCTTTTCGGAAGCCGCAGAAACTTCTCCACGGTTGATAATATGAGGCTTCTCACGGGGTCTGCTTGGTCATCTGCCAGCCGGCTGATTGAAGGGTTGTGGACCTGCCATCTCAATGGAGGGTAGCGTGGCATGGCACACGTAGGATAGGTGGCTCAGCTTCCCACAATGGCTACAGGTGGCTGTCTTGAACTTGCAGGTGAACCACAAGTGGTTACCGCTGCAGCTCAGACAGCTGGACTGAGGAGCTTTTGGCTGTGTCTTCCATCGATTTCCCAGGTTTGCTTTGAGGTGACTGATGTCATCGTCATCACCCACTGAGGTCTCTCTTCCATCATATTGCTGATGCACTACTGCTAAGGATGAGGCTTGGCTGTATGCTGCCAGGTACCTCTGAATTTTGACAACCGACCTGTCGGATTGCTCCGTGGCTCTAGCCTCATCCATTGCAATTTGCAATGTCAGCTCAGAGCGGGATAATAAACGGGGTCGGAGACACATGTCTTTTACTCCACAGACTAACTGTTCCAACAGAGCCTCATCAAGGTTTTGGAAGTCGCAATGTATTGCCGAATTCCTCAACGCAGCCATGTATTGGCTAACCATTTCGCCTTCACCCCGTATGCATTTTTGGAAGGCATGCCAACGGACTATGTGAGATGGGGCAGGAGCATAATGGGATTTAACTTGTTAGTCAATATTTCCCATGGTACTGCATGCATAGAAACTGGAGCAGCTAGAACCCGGGATGTGGAGAACATCTCCGGGCCACATGAGCTTAGGAAATATCCTTGTTTCCTTTCAGAGGAGATTCCAGAAAAAATGTTTGCATTCAGGAAGCATTCAAATCTTTGAAGAAAGGCTTCCAAAGATTCCTTGTCCGGCATAAAAGCAGCAAAACTGGGAATTGCTGCCATGGCTTTTAAACTCTTAATTGTGAGGTAAATTTTCCTCAGTATTGTCCAAGTTCGGTGGGTGGGTGTTTAGAAACCTTTGTCGCCAGTGCTTAATATTGAGCTACTGAGGAATGAGCGGCAGCTATCTCAACGATCAAGGCTTTATTCGACCTTAACAAGTAACTAACAGCAAAGGCGAGCTTTCCCTGTCTGATAGCTATTTATACTTCGAGCTGTCAGACAGGTAACCAATCGGGTGCTTGCGATTCTCCCACCAGCCAAAAGGCACATCTTAGCCAATAAGGCTAAGGCTCCCAGCTTATCAGTAGCCATGCGGTCGTATCCGTGAAGACTTAACACTATTCAGTATTGTGATTTAAACACAATACTTTGTTTGATTAGAACTGTCTTCTGTTATATATAGCCAAAGTCATTGAGACATCAATGGTTATATATGCCTAAATTTATTTTGTAACAAACACATTGGTTGTTATTCTTCGACTTTGTCCCACTAATTCTTCAGGTTCTTCAGTTAAATATTGATTATTTATATTATTTATATTAGATTAAAATATATAACTATATTTGTATCAGTAACAGGCTCACAATGCAATGCTATGGGCTAAATATAATGAACAATCCATATATATGCTTCCTCATGAACTCAGCAATCTGATCAGAGTATGACACCCTGCCTTCCCCTTAATCATCATCTAGCTAGCTGTGTAACCAACCTAAATGGATTCTCAAGTACAGCAAGGTGTGACAGATGAGAGCCATCAGTTCCGAGCCTAAACGATCAATGTATCACTTGTTTTTACCAACATAAATCAACTGATAAGCAGAGATAGCTATGCCTCAGCCCATCTGTAATGCTCTTGAAAGTCTGCATCAGGCAAACATCTACTCCCACTGAAGATACCTTGATCCCCTTGACCTGGGAAAAACTTAAATTATGTGTGAGCTCTTGTGTGTGTATATATAGGTGGCAAAGGGGCAAAGGTATTTGTGAAGCTATTCTTGCTGTAGTAACTAGAGCATTCCACTGACCTCCCTTTTCAGAACAATGTGTTCAAGAACAAATGTTGCAAAAAAGAAAGAAAGAAAGAAATATCAAGGAAAAGGGGTCCTTAAACACAAAAATTAAATCATTCATGAAATCTCTATTCTGTAAGATAGATAGACACAGACTGACACACACACACTCAAACACATATCCAGTAAGTTGCATCATTATTAAACATACAGACGCACACTGACACACACACACATATCCAGTCGAAGTCAAATCATTCTTAAACATATTAAAAATAAAAACTAGAAAAACTGAGAAAATATTTTTATTTGATGAGTTCAGAAAAAACCAAAGTATTTCAACATGAAAAAGGATCACAGTTTTAAAAGAAATGGTTATTAAGCTGTCAGAATTAGTTTAACCATATTTCAGCTTGCTTCATTTAAAGCGTAATAAATGTACTTTTCAGTGTTTCCTTCATTAAAATGCCCTTTCACTAATTTTTCAGGAACCCAATACAGTAATTTTTCTAAGTTGGAACTGACATAAGGAACATCAACTTCTGTTGGGGATCATAGGATTTGCAATTTGCAAAGTAGAAACTTGTGACAGAAGTACCTGGCTAATAAATTACTTGCCCAATTCATCCTGCCTTGTAGTGAACTCTTCTGCCACCTGCTGTTCCTTTTCCCAATAGGTAGAATGAATAATTTTGTGAAGATAAAACAGCCAAGGAAGATATTATCTCCGGTTTCAACAGGTTTAAACTTTTGATACCCTCATGACAAATCCAAGAGATATTCAAGACAAGTAAGTTCAAAAACATATTAGAGAAGAAGCTAAAAAAAGTCTATTGATTAATATTGCCTAGTTAGTACTGTAGCTTCTGTTTTTGCCTTCAATATTCAACCACACCCATATTATTGGGGAAAGGGGCTTACACGTATTCGTATTCTACTCAGAATATGGCATAAATTTTGTGCCTACAACAACTGCGGTGGCCAGGAATACCTGAAATTTAACAGATCTAGCAATAAAATCTGGTTTCCTTTAATTTGACCTAAATATGGTGCTGCATATCAAATCTTCTTTCTAAATTTATTTCTATGTGGACTAGGTTTGTTTATTCAACTTTATAGAGTCAACCAACTCAACTGATTCTGTGTGGCTTATGGCAGTGGTCCGCAATCTTTGAGGCTTGGTGGCCTGGTGGAGGTGAGGAGAGGGGAACTGGGCTGCATGAGCAGCGGGTTGGCACGCATGGGCACCCACCATTCATGCAGCCCAGTTGTGAATGGGCCATGGCCTGATAGTTGGCCGTGATCTGGGTGTTGGGGATCCCTGGCTTATAGTAAAAATTGCTTATTAAAAAGAAAACCTTAGCCTTTCTCAAAAAGAGAAAGCAAAATAGACCAATTCTTGAATACAGCTCATCTGTCTGGAACCCGCACTGCATATCAGACATAAATACAATCAAAAGAGTCCACAGATATTTCACAAGAAGAGTCCTCCACTCCTCTGCTCGCAACAGAATACCTTATAAGTAAGTATAATCTTTCTTGTCATTGTACAAAATAAATACAACAAAATTGGTTTTAACGTCACTGCTGCAAAATTATAACATAAACGAAAAAAGAAAGAAAAAGAAAAAAAACTAGCATGTGCATGGAGTGATTGTGGTTGTATTTAAAAGTCTGACAGCCCAAAGATAGAAACTATCTTTAAACCTATTTGTTCAGCTGGCTATACTTTGATGTCTTCCGCCTGATGGTAGAAGTGCAAAGAGACACTGACCAGGGTGTGAATCATATCTGAGTATCTTCCTTACTCTGCTAAAGTAGCGAGATCTGGCGATGTCATCCAGTGGTGTCAGAGGGCTACCAATGGTTTCTTGTGCCGAATTGATCACTCTCTGTAGTGCCTTCCTGTCTGCAGCTGTTAAACCAGCATACCATATTGTAATACAATATGTAAGGACACTTTCTATGGTGGACCAATACAAAGAGGTAATCAGCCGTTGTTCCACCTGATTACTCTAAGGAAATGAAGTCTCTGTTGGGCCTTTCCAATCACCAGAGACATGTTGTTTTTCCAGGTGAGATCTTGACTAATGAGCACTCCCAAGAATTTAAAAGAGGAAACCCTCTCCACACAGCCCCCCTTCATATACAATTCAATTCAATTTCAATTTATTAGCGCTTATAGACCGCCCCCTCTCCCGAAAGGGACTCGGGGCGGTGTACAGTCCATGTCAAAGAACAAAATTAAAAACAGTTAAAATTACTACATGGGGAATATATATATACAAATATAAAATGGATGGATGGATAAGAGGAGGATAAAAGATGTGCAGGACTGTATTGCTAATAAATAATTAAAATAAACAGACATTAAGATCCCAATACCTAATAAAATTAAGACTATAGAATAATACCCTTAAAAACCAGTAAAATATAAATGCCAGGAGATAGGCGTTGAAATTATGCCAGGCCAGCCAGTCGAAACAGGTGAGTCTTTAGTTTCTGCTGGAAGGAGCGGAAGTCGGTGGTGGTTCTAATGTCAGGGGGGAGGTCATTCCAGAGGGTTGGGCCCATCACAGAGAAGGCCCTACCCCTTGGCGTCGCCCGCTGGCATTGCCTAGCGGACGGCACCAGGAGAAGCCCCTCTCTGTGAGAGCGAATTGGCCGCAGGGATGTATGTGGGAGGACGTGATCCCGCAGGTAACTGGGCCCTATGCCATGGAGCGCTTTAAAGATGGTGGTCAAAACCTTGAAACGCACCCGAAAGACCACAGGCCGCAAGTGCAGCTCACGCAGGAGCGGTGTCACATGGGAGTACCTGGTACTCCCCATGACCGCCCGCGCGGCTGCGTTCTGGACTAGCTGCAGTCTTCGGGCGCGTCCCAAGGGAAGCCCCATGTAGAGAGCATTACAGTAGTCCAGGCGAGACGTCACCAGTGCATGAGTGACCGTGCGTAGGGCATCCCGGTCCAGGAGGGGGCGCAATTGGCGCACCAGGCGAACCTGGTGGAACGCCCCCCTTGCCACGGCTGCCACATGATCATCCATTGACAGCCGGGCATCTAGGAGGACGCCCAAATTGCGCGCCCGTTCCACAGGGGGCAGCTGCTCGCCCCCTATGGCCAGCGTTGGAATTAGCTGACTGAACCGAGGTGCCGGTAGCCACAGCCACTCAGTCTTGGAGGGGTTGAGTTTGAGTCTGTTGTCCCCCATCCAGACCCCGACGGCTTCCAAACACCGAGACATCACTTCGACAGCCTCACTGGGCTGGTTTGGGGTTGAAACGTACAGCTGAGTATCATCAGCGTAGAGGTGGTACTCAACCCCAAAACCATGGATGATCTCACCCAGCGGCTTCACATATGTGTTGAACAGGAGAGGCGAGAGGACCGACCCCTGTGGCACCCCACAGGTGAGTGACCTCAGGGTCGACCTCTGCCCCCCCGTCAACACACATTGCGACCGGTCAGAGAGGTAGGAGCCGAACCACCGTAAAACGGTGCTCCGACTCCCATCCCCTCCAGCCGGCGCAATAGGATACCATGGTCGATGGTATCAAAAGCCGCTGAGAGATCTAATAGGACCAGGATAGAGGAGCAACCTCTATCTCTGGCCCTCCAGAGATCATCGACCAGCGCGACCAAGGCTGTCTCTGTGCTGTGTCCGGGTCGGAAGCTGGACTGGCGTGGGTCTAGATATTAGGATTCGTCAAGGTGTCGCGGAAATTGCTGCGCCACCACATTCTCAACAACCTTCGCTAAAAAAGGAAGGTTGGAGACTGGACGATAATTAGCCAGCTCCATTGGGTCCAGTGAAGGCCTCTTGAGTAAGGGCCTCACCACCGCCTCTTTCAAGGCAGTTGGTAAGGATCCCTCACCCAATGAAGCGTTCACCAGGCCCAGAAGCCAGCCTTGTGTCACCTCCCAGGATGCCAGTACCAGCCAGGAGGGACACGGGTCCATTAAACATGTGGTGGGCCGCAGCCGTCCACGCAACCTGTCCAAATCCTCGGGGGCAACAGAGTCAAACTCCTCCCAGAGTGGGGCAGGTTCCTCTCTGTGCTTCTGGAAATCCAGCACCATCTCCTTTGTCTTACTACTATTTAGATATAAGTTGTTTCTTGAGCACCATGCGGATACCTTCTGGACTTCTTCCTTGTATGATGATTCATCCCCTCCAGTTATGAGAGCCAGCACTGTTGTGTCGTCTGCAAACTTTATTATGATGTTGAATGGATCAGAGGATATGCAGTCATATGTATACAGCAAGTGCAGGTAGGGGCTGAGCACACAGCCCTGGGGGAAGCCTGTGCTGAGCTTCAGCGTGGAAGATGTAAAGGACCCAACCCTTACTGTTTGTGGATGATCCATCAGGAGGTCTTTGATCCATTCACAAGTGAGGGGAAGGAAATTCAAGTCAGTCAACTTTTCAATGAGAATTCCTGGTAAGATGGTGTTAAAGGCTAAGCTATAGTCTATAAAAAGCATTCTGACATAATTCCCAGATTTCTCAAGGTGGCTCAGTGCAATATGTAGAGCAGTGGCGATAGCACCCCGGTTGACCTGTTGCTTCTATAAGCAAATTGGTGTTGATCAAAATTTGGTGGAAGACAGGACCTGAGGTGCTGTAAGACCAGTCTCTCAAAGCACTTCATCACTATAGACGTCAGTGCAATGGGTCTATAATCAGTCAAACTATTTATGGCTGCTTTCTTCAGAAATGGGATAATTGTGGCTGCTTTCAAGCATGATGGGACTCTAGCCTGTTGAAGGGAGATGTTAAAAATCCTTGTCAGGACCCCTGTTAATTGGTCAGCACAGGTTTTTACCACTTTCCCCAACACCCCATCTGGACCTGCAGCTTTGTTGGGATTTACAGCCTTCAGCTCAGCTCTCACTTGATGTTCATCCAGGGTGATTGACTGGAGGTTAGATGTCCTTTGGGTTAGAGCCACAGAGACTGATCTTTTGATCAGTAGAGGAGCTAAATAGCAAAGACGTTATTTAGCTCCTCTACTAGCAGGGCATTAGCATTGGCTAATTTTTCGTATTGTCCTTATAGTTGGTTAGGTGTTATAGCCCCTGCCACACCTGTCTTGAGTTATTATCTTCAAGATACTTCTCTACCTTTTGCTTAGCTGCCTTAATGCCTCTTCTCAAGTTTGCCCTGGCTTCATTGTATTTGTTTTTCATTTCCTGCCTTGAAGGTGGAGTTTTGTGCTACATTCTGTAGTTTTCCTTCTGGTCTGTTGACTTGGGGGCGCTGTCCTCGCTCCTGATTGGTTACCTATTTGACAGCCAGCATGTATAAAGAGCTGTAAAACAGGGCTCAGCTGTTGCCATTCAGCTGAGACGTACGTGTTGTGAAGTGCCGCGTTTGGCAACCTGTTAGCATTAAAAAGTGTTAGCGTTTTGAAGTCTCACCTCAGTTGGTTCTCCCATGTTCTCCCTAGCTAGAACATTGATGATGAGGGTGGGATCCTGAGGTGGAGCCCAGGCAGAGCTGATAAGAGTCACTACCACAAAGCTGATTCATGGGAGCTGAATTCCCTGAGAGGAATCACTTGAAGAGAGATTGAGTGAAGTCACAAACCCAATGAGGACTGCGGTCTAATCATCTATTGAGCCAACAAATTACCTCAAAATGGCTTCAATGAACACGTTAGCAGTTTTTAATGGGGCCACAGAGACCTGGGACTCATATATTTCCCGATTCGACTGTTTTTTAGAAGCTAACAACTACACAGGGCTATCAGAAAAATGAAGAAAGTCATACTTTCTAAATTTGTGTGTCACAGAGATGTTTAATATTGCGGGCATGCTAGTGGCTCCCCAATCTGTACACACTGTTACATGGGATGTGTTATGCAGTGTGGGTTCCAGACAGATGAGCTGGATTCAAGAATTGGTCTATTTTGCTTTCTCTTTTTGAGAAGGCTACGGTTTTCTTTTTAATAAGCAGTTTTTACTATAAGCCAGGGATCCCCAACACCCAGATCACGGTCCACTATCAGGCCATGGCCCATTCACAACTGGGTTGCATGAATGGTGGGTCAGCATGCCAGGTCGCGGTACCTCAGGTCGAATTTCTGGGATTCTTAGTAGACACGAAGGAAATCCATCCTACCCCTGACAAGGTGCAAGCTATACAACAAGCTCCAATGCCTACCACTAAAGTAAGTTTAATGCCTACGGCCACAGCTCCAGCATTATCTGGGTATTATGGTGGTTATTTGCTACCCATGGGTTGCCCGACTTGATTGTGTTTGATAATGGGTCCCAATTTACAGCCTCCCTAATGGCCACTTTCTTCACCCGCTTGGAAATCCACCACGCTTTTGTAGCCCCATTCAACCCCGTGGCGAATGGCATGGCGGAACGAGTGGTCCGCACAACCAAGGAGGCTTTAGGGAGGTTTGGCCCCATGAACTGGCAGGAGGACATTGACAAATACTTATTGTGACCACATGCCACCCCATGCACCACAACCAACAAAAGCCCAGCTGAGTTGTTAACGGGTAGACGAATAAGAAACACTTTGGACCATCTCCACCCAGAGTATGCCCCTGAAAGTTCCCTGAACTCTTATAGCCAGCTTAGGGGGTTCACCGTGGAAGCACCAGTCTATGCCAGAAATTACACTGGCCATGCCTTGTAGTTGCCTAGCATAGTTAAACAAATCACAGGGCCCTGCTCTTACATAGTAGAAATAGAGGATGGAAGGGTTTGGAGATGCCATATCAATCAATTAAGGGCCAGGCAAGTTATCCCAAACATGGTGGTCCAACACCCACGTCAGCTAAGCCTGCAGACCACCCCAGCCGAGACTAGTGAACTGAATTTACGATCTCGCTCTCCTTCCCCCGAGAGGTTCGATGCTACCATAGGAAAACCAACCATGGCCATACCTGTTCTTCTCAGTGACATTCCAGCATTTCTGAGTTCCGAGGTGACAAAGACGTTGTTGGAAAAAAATATGGTGCAGTCTCTTGTTAATCCAGTATCTCCGATGAGCCAACTACCTACTACGGCTTCTGAAAGCACACTGAGAAGATCAGGGCAAGTCTGGTGCCACCCTGGTTACTTGGAAGATTATGCATGCGTATTCTAGGTGAGAAGGAGAAGGAGTGCTACGTTCTTTAGTTTTCCCTCTGGACCGTTGACTAGGGGGTGCTGTCCCTACTCCTGAATGGTTACCTGTTTGACAGCCGGCATATATAAAGAGCTGTCAAACAGGATCAGCTGTTGCCATTCAGCTGAGATATGCATGTTGTGAAGTGCCACGTTGGCAACCTGTTAGCATTAAAAACTGTTAGTGTTTTGAAGTACTGGCTCGCCTCAGTTTGTCTGCCCGCGTTCTCCCTCGCTAGAACATTTTGGGCTCTCAGAAATGATTGTACCTCTGCTGACATCCAGGGTTTACGATTACTGTAAACTCTGATGTGCTTATTCACTGTTACATTGTCTGTGCATGTTTTAATGTATGAAAGTACAGTGTCAGTGAATTCTTGCAGCTCCAAATGTTTGAATATACTCCATTCGGTAGTCTCAAAGCAGTCCTGCAACTAGCAGAGTGCTCCCTCCAGCCAGATTTTGACAGTTTTCAAGACTGGTCGTATCCTTTTCCTAAGGGGTATATAATATACTTTGGGCACAGTAGCAGAGAGATGTGGTCAGACGTACCCAGATGGGAGATGGGTATTGCTCTATATGCCTGCCTTAAGTTTAAGTACATATGGTCTAGAGTATTCTTACCTGTGGTGGTACACTGCACATATTGCACAAACTTAGGGAGAACAGACTTTGGATCGGCTTGATTAAAATCCCCAGCCACGACCAAAGTGCCCTCAGGGTAAGTTTTCTGCTACCTCTCGATGGCGTCCTGTAACGTAGAGAGCACTGTGCTAACATTTGCATCAGGTGGAATATAGACAACAGTGATAACTATAACAGAAATCTCTCTAGGTAAATAAAATGGCTGACAAATGACAGTTAAGAATTCCACATCTGCAGAACAGTGAGTATAAGCAACTCTACTGTTAGTACACCAGTTATTATGTGTGTAAATACAAAGTTCTCCACCTTTGCTTTTACCAGAGTTGCTGTTTCTGTCAAAGCGGTGTGTGGTGTGGTTAGTTAAGTCCACTGATGCATCCGGTACAAATGGATGAAGCCAGGTCTCTGTGATGATCATAACACAGCAGTCACGAATGAGCTTATTCGCTGCCATCCATAGCTCTAGTTCATCAGTTTTGTGGACAAAGGATCTAGAGTTGGTTAGAAAAATGCTTGGTAATGCTGGTCTGTGAGGCTGCTTCTGTAACTGAACTAGCAACCAGATCTGCATCCCCGCTTCTGCTTCCACTCTCTTCGCTGCCTCCTAGGCCCAACAACGATCCATGGAGAGCCTGGCAGTCTTACTATGTCACTCGGTATATTATGAGACTGGTGGAAGTCGCTGGTAATATTTAGTCGACTAGAAGGTCCAATCTTTAGTAACTCCCTGTGGTTATAGACTAGTTTTGGTCTAACTCCACTGTGATACCAAGAGCTAAAAGCCGCAGTGTCTAAGCGCGTCGCCATCTTGGAAAGAAAAAAAATGTCAACAGACTTGAAATTTTGGGCTTAGACAATTTAGAACTTTGCCGTCTTCGATACAACCTAGACATAGTACATACAATTATCTACTACAATGTCCTTATCTGTCAATGAATACTTCAGCTTCAACCACAAAAACACACAAGTTCGCAATAGATACAAACTTGTGGTAAACCATTTCAAACTTGATTGCAGAAAATATGACAGTATTCAGTAACAGAGTTGTCAATGCCTGGAATGCACCACCTGACACTGTGGTTTCTTCCCCAGATCCCCAAAACTTTAACCTTAGACTGTCTACTGTCTACCTCACCCCATTCCTAAGAGGATTTTAAGGGGTGTGTATAAGCACACTAGCGTGCCTACCATCCCTGTCCTAATATTCCTTATATTCATTTCATGTATTCATAATCATGCCTTTACTTATATCTGTTATCTACTTCTTGCTTGATTAAATGAAATAAAATAAAATTTATTTATTATTTATTTATTATTCATGCTTCTAGACCGCCCCCTCTCCCAAAAGGGACTCGGGGCGGTGTACAGTCCATGCAAAATATATCAAAATACAATAAAAATTGAATATGTACAGTTGGAATGGAGGAGGTTAAAAATGGAATTAAAAGAACTGTACAAAGCAATATATATAAATATAGGATTTTGAACCCCTAAAACACACACAATAAGTTAAAAACAATACCCCTAAAATAACCAGTTAATACATTTGCCAGGAGGGACAGTTGTAATTATGCCAGGCCTGCTAATCGGAACAGGTGAGTCTTCAATTTTTGCCGGAAGGAGCGGAGGTCAGTAGTGGTTCTAATGTCGGGGGGGAGGTCATTCCAGAGGGTTGGGCCCATCACAGAGAAGGCCCTACTCCTTGGTGTCGCCCGTTGGCATTGCCTAGTGGACGGCACCAGGAGAAGTCCCTCTCTGTGTGAGCGAATTGGCCGCAGGGATGTATGTGGGAGGATGCGATCCCGCAAGTAACTAGGTCCCGTGCCATGGAGCGCTTTAAAGATGGTAATCAGCACCTTGAAACGCACCCGAAAAACCACAGGTAGCCAGTGCAGCTCGCGCAGGAGAGGTGTTACGTGGGAGTACCTTGTACTCCCCATCACAGCCCGCGCGGCTGCGTTCTGAACTAACTGCAGTCTCCGGGCGCGTCCCAAGGGCAGCCCCATGTAGAGAGCGTTGCAGTAATCCAGGCAGGACGTCACCAACGCGTGAGTGACCGTGCGTAGGGCATCCCGGTCCAGTAGGGGGCGCAATTGGCGCACCAGGCGAACCTGGTGGAACGCCCCCCTCGCCACGGCTGCCACATGGTCATCCATTGACAGCCGGGCATCAAGGAGGACGCCCAAATTGCGCGCCCGTTCCACAGGGGGCAATTGTTCGCCCCCTATGGCCAGCGATGGAATCAGCTGGCTGAACCGAGGTGCCGGTAGCCACAGCCACTCAGTCTTGGAGGGGTTGAGTTTAAGTCTGTTGTCCCCCATCCAGACCCCGACGGCTTCCAAACACCGGGACATCACTTCGACAGCCTCGTTGGGGTGGTTTGGGGTTGAAATATACAGCTGGGTATCATCAGCGTAGAAGTGACACTCAACCCCAAAACCACGGATGATCTCACCCAGCGGCTTCACATATGTGTTGAACAGGAGAGGCGAGAGGACCGACCCCTGTGGCACTCCACAAGTGAGTGGCCTCGGGGTCGACCTCTGTCCCCCTGTCAACACACATTGCTTCCGGTCGGAGAGGTAGGAGCCGAACCACCGCAGAACGGTACCTCCGACTCCTATCCCCTCCAACCGGCGCAATAGGATACCATGGTCGATGGTATCAAAAGCCGCCGAGAGGTCTAATAGGACCAGGATAGAGGAACAACCTCTATCTCTGGCCCTCCAGAGATCATCGACCAACGCGACCAAGGCTGTCTCTGTGCTGTGCCCGGGTCGGAAGCCGGACTGGCGTGAGTCTAGATACTCGGATTCGTCAAGGTGTTGTGGAAACTGCTGCGCCACCACATTCTCGACAACCTTCGCTAAAAACGGAAGGTTGGAGACTGGACGATAGTTAGCTAGCTCCATTGGGTCGAGTGCAGGCCTCTTAAGTAAGGGTCTCACCACCGCCTCCTTCAAGGCGGCTGGTAAGGATCCCTCACCCAATGAGGCATTCACCAGGCCCAGAAGCCAGCCTCGGGTCACCTCCCAAGATGCCAGTACCAACCAGGAGGGACACGGGTCCATTAAACATGTGGTGGGTCGTAGCCGTCCACGCAACCTATCCAAATTCTCGGGGGCAACAGAATCAAACTCCTCCCAGGATGGTCTCACAAGACTCGCTGTTGGCGGCCCGTCTGGTCCACTGAGGGGGGCCCATCCGCTCCGGATCTGAGCGACTTTATCCTGCAGATATTCCCCAAACTCCTCTGCTCTGCCCTGCAAGGGTGCCCCCTGCGTCCTCTGTGACAAGAGGGAGTGGGTCACCCTAAACAGGGCGGCAGGGCGGTTATCCGCGGACGCAATAAGAGCAGCGCAATATCTACGTTTGGCCGCCCTTAATGCCACAAGGTAGGTCCGTAAATAGGCTCTTACCTGTGTTCGATCAGATTCGGAGCGTGAGGACCTCCACCTGCTCTCTAGACGTCTCCTATGGCGCTTCATCACCCTCAGCTCCTCGGTATACCAAGGAGCCCGGGTGGGTCGCTGCCGCAGGAGGGGTCGCAAAGGCGCAACCCGGTCCAAGGCCCCAGCCGCCGCCCTATTCCAGGCGGCCGCTAGGTCCTCCGACCGAGCGCGGGTCAGGGCTACAGGTAATGGCCCAAGCTCCGTCTGGAACCTATCCGGCTCCATCAGGTGCTTGGGGCGGTACCAGCTTGGACCATCTGGTCCCGCCTCCTCGTGGTGGGGGGTAGCGCCAGGGAAGTCCAGCCGGAGACATGAGTGATCCGACCATGACAGGGGTGTAACAACAAAGTCCCCTATACCCAGATCACTCGTCCACTGCTCAGATACAAAAACAAGGTCCAATGTGTGGAATATAAAAGGAATATAATTCTTCTCAAAATAGTCTATTCCCCACACCACTGGATTTTGAGAACTTATTACAACCTGGGCATTCCAAAGGGCCTTGGGAAGACAATTACTATATATAGAGGTCCCATTATTCCATCCCTCTTCCCAAAATGGATTTTGGTTTTGTGTTTTCTTTCACCTAGTGTACACAGATGCATTGCACCTTAAATTATTATGCTTAGAATGTATTGTTTTTAAGCTTAGATTTTTTAAATTAATTTTTTATGTCACTCATGTCCTGTAAGGTAACATTATGCAAGTTTACAATGCAAGTTTATATGCAAGTTTACAAGTATTACAGTATGCAAATAAATAAACTATTAAGGAAAAAAAACTCATAATATCTTTTAATTATAAGAGTTTTTGCCTGTGTCCTGTTTCTACCCCCATTCTTAAGCTATTCAAGCATTTGCTTCAAAATCAATAAAGAAGAATATTTCTAGCTCAGGGTTGAAATGAGGGGTCCGTGATAGTTTCTAAGCTTGTTGTTTTCTTGCAGAACATTTCATTACCCAAACTGGATAACATCACTAGCACTGATGATGTTGCCTAGCTTGGATAGGTTAATATCTCAGAGAGAACCAAGGACCATCCTTGCTTCAAAATGCCCCATAAGAGTCAATATATTCTGTAAGGCCCTAGATGACAATGACGTCAAGGAAGAGAAGTATCACCGTGATCACTCATGAATATGTCTGCCATTCTGCCCCAACCCCACCTCTCATGTCAATCAGTTACTGTCAGCAAAGCACATCTAACACCTTCCTCATAGCAGAGGTGACCTGTTACTTTATTGCACTACGATGCTAAGCAATTTTCAAGTTATGATGGACAGATAACGCATTTCAATATCTTCCCAGAAGACTGCAATAAATAAAAGTTTCGGTTGAGGCATATTCCCTATTCAGAGCCTCTGTTTGTCATCTGTCAACAATTTCCTCCTAGTTGTTCTTAAATATTAAAGCTAGAAGCATGCCATTTCCAGCTGGCAATCTGCCTCGCTCAGTTTGACTCTGAGCATTTTAAGTCTATCCAAGATTTTGTGCGAGTTTATTGCCACCTTCTACTGCAAGATACAAAACAATTGCATTTTAACCTTATGCAGATATTTGTCTTGTCAAGTTCACATAATTCAGTGATATATATCAGTTGTCAACATTATAGGAGGGGAACCGTGTAGCAAAAATATTCTCTGTGAGCTGCAACTCACAAAAGCTTACACCTTTTAATAACATTTGTTAGTTGGAAAATATTATATCGGTTGTCACATTTCCAGGGAAGTAAGAATTTCTTCTTTCCAGATTGAACAGACTACCCTTTAAGACGTTTAAGTATTATTATAAGTTTACCAAACATCAAATGCTGTAAAACTATGATAGTAAAAACATACTTGAATGCTTAAAAAAAACTAGCAGCAACTACAACAAGCAAAACATTTTAATTTGTGGGAATTTAACTAGTGTGTCTATTCAAGGTAGTTAAATCATCCACAAACTACAGACTCCCAGTTTAAACAGGGCAAATTTGAAATGCCATTATGAAGGCAGATGTGAACATTCATTATATAATCTAAGTTCTTGCTGTTTTTATGAAAATTCTATTTTTTATAAAATCCACAGTAACAGTTTCTGCACCATTCTACTGGATATGTGTGAAATATTCCCACCAGATCTGTAAATTTAGTACAGATCAAGCAGAACATGGCAGAAAGAGAGCACATTACATGAAATTCCTAGTTTGAAGTTTATCTGGGATAAATCATCAGGTTATCAGTCGGAAGTGATTGTAGAAGGACTGGGCATCTCATTGGCACTTAACTATTGTATATATTTTTAAAAAATAATGTGTCAAATATGTTTATGTTTCATTTAAAAGGTTCCAATCAACAAAAAAGTAATGAACTATAGCCATAGTTTCTCAGAAGCTTTGGAAAAAATATATATTTATTTAAGATCAACATTCAATTATTATATGCTTTTGTTCATTTTTCCTCATTAAAATCAATGGGCCCAAGAAACAGAAATGGTATCTATGGTGAACTCAGAACATATTTTTAGTTTTACTACTTCAAAGAAAAAGTATTAATATCACTTTAAAATTTGAGACCAATGTCATGTATGAAGCTTGAAAAATGTTCCCAAGCCAAAAATTAAAGCTTTGGAAAAGAAAGTTCACACATGCAAAACAGTCCAAGTGACATAAAATGTCTAAGTTTGCAATCTCAGGTGTCAAAGGCAACAGATAACCTGTTTCTGTGACACCTGAATATAAGCACCATTGATTATTTTCCAGAAGTGGTGAAAGATGTTAGGGTGACGCCTAACTCATAAAGCTGGCTCATCATGTGTGAAAGGTACTAAAAGAAATACCAGAAAATGTCACACAGATCTGTGTTGTACATTCTAAATATCAAATGGAGGATGGTTGCAATATCGTATGAAAAGCAACGGTGTCAGTAGCCATTTTGATCAAAGTACTGCTTTTTAGCATTTTAACCCCGATAGTTTTCCTGTCACAAACTTAACTGATAACCTGATGTTTTTCTCTACATTCAGGCTCTCTGGGGAATGCACAAACATACACATGCACACAAATCACAAAACACACACACACACACACACTTTCTTCTGGCTGTCATAAAATACCCTAAGCTGACACCCCTATAGTAATGAAATGAAAAAAAACCCCTGCAAATTCACAATGAAGTAACTGATTCCCCAGACATAATCCTTCTGTGGAGATGGAAGCTCAGTTATTTAAGAAGCTGTTTTAGGGTGTTATTCTTGTGCTTTATCCACCTTTGAATTTGTTTATCCTGTTTCTGGCTTTATGTTTAATACCTCCAGGGATTTAAAGCTGAAATGGTATAGAATAGAAAAGAAATGCAATAGAAACAATTTGGTTCCTTTCCTACTTGTCGATGTTTTGTGTTTTCAGCATACAAGAAAATAAACATGATTGTTAGATATATGCACAATGACATATAAGATTTATTGCACTAGATACAAGATGATTTTTTCTATGGTCAGATTTTGTTTAAAAGTATATATTTATAAAATCATTGCTCTCAGTCCCCCCCCCCCTTTTGTTGCTATTTGATTGCAGTGGCTCTGATTCTAAAGCAGTTTTCCAATAGCTCTTACTGTAATGTACAGTATGTCATTAATGAATGTATAAATATATAATCACATCGGTAAGTTCAATGCTGAGTTGCTAGAAAATATTTAGTCAGCACATGTTGGTGTATGTATGTATGCATGTGTGTGTGTGTGTGTGTGTTGTATAAAAGCATAAAAACATAAAACACAATTATTCACGGATAAACATTTTCCATAAATCCATCCACGTGTGAATCAGGTGAATACTAAATTCTGCTGTCCTGTTTATACCTCTTTCCCTACCCTAAGGGAAAGGTCATTTCAATTGTTGTGGCATGTTAAGGGAGGAGTAATGGAGAAATGCAGTACAATCTTATTTATTCAATGCCTCTTGGATGATTGTAAAGGGTTAAGTATGGTAGCAATGAGCTTGTCCCCAAACTTTATCCCTTAAATGTTTTCATCGTTTTCAATTGTTGAACATATAGGATAAATGAATGGATAGATGGAAAAAGAGAGACAGAGATGGACAGAGATAGATAGAAACAGAGATAAATAGATGAGAGAGAGAGAGACAGAGAGAGAGAGGGAGAGAGAGGGAGGGAGAGAGAGAAGGAGATGTTTGACTTATTTTAAAATTTAAGAATAAGTATGTAGAAATAATGGCATAAAAATATATCCAAATATGCTGTCATGCCCCTTTTTGGATGACCGGAGGCATATTTAATATTAAAGTAGAACCTATTCCTCTCCCCCTCCCCTCATCTTCACCTTGCCCACTCGTTTCTTGGCCATATTTATATTAACAACAATGTCTACTTTTTGAATGTGGCTGCTGCCACATAAGATTGAATGTAACCCTCCATCCACACAAGGTTATGCGTGCATAAAACAAAAATCTTCCAAACCAAGCAGCAGTCCTTTAGCTCCCTAAAGCTTCTTTTTCCCAGCCAACTGCAAAATCCAGACTTGTTTATCATTCAGATGCTCTGTTCAAACAATTCATCACTTCTTTTGATACATGTACATGCAAAAAGGAAGAAGGGCAAAGCATCGATTTCAGCCTCTTCTCTTACTAAAGAAAGGAATTCAAATAACCATCACATATCATGGCCAAGTAATCAAGTTCTACAAAAATGTAAACAGATTCTCATCTCTTTACTTGACAATATATTATGTACACACACACACACACACACACTATATATATATATATATATATATATATATATATATATAATGTGTATGTGTGTATGTATGTATGTATGTATGTATGTATGTATGTATGTATGTATGTATTGTGGCACAACTCCTGATATGCCCAAATATGAGAGGGAGCACACTGTTTCCTTTTTATGGCTTTCGGCTCACTCCAGGAGACCATCCAGGTGGAAACCAACTTTTATTGTGGCCTTTTTATCAGCACATATGCAACACACACACACACACACACACACGTGTGTTAATGTATGTGTGCTTGATTTTCAGTTAACAAGATATTCTGTATTAAATAGAATCATTTTTGATAAGTAGACAAGGAGGAGAACAAACTATTTGTTAATTAAAGTAAGTATGATGATTGTAAGCATTCTAAAATTTCTTGTTAAATCTAATTATAGAAGCCAATAATTACTTGTAGTGATTAAGATCAATCTGTTCAAAAAACATTGGTGCATGATTTCTCCGCTCCCCTTCCCCTTCCCTTCTCATCCCTTCCCTGTCTAAAATTACAAAAGGATGTCTATCTTAATAACCAAACAGATGTAGCATCAGCTTCACAAAAGAAAAACACATTTATTGTCAGAATTCTAAAAAATCAGGGGTCACAAAATAAATATCCTATTAGTAGTAAAGATAGAGATCTATCCCCCAGCAGAGGGGTCCCCAACCCCTGGGCTGCAGACTGCCAATGGTCCTCAGCCTACCAGGAACTGGGCCACATGGGTGAGGGAAGCTCTATCTGCACCGATGTGCACACATGTGGGATCCAGGAAGTATGTAAAACACATTGTCCCAGCCCACAAAAGGTTCTTTGCCCTCCAAAATGTTGGGAGTCATTGCCCTAGCAGATCGTGCACACTGTACACCTAATAGCCAAAAAGGATAGGAAAGTATGTGTGACTGGGCCATTGAAATTATCAATTCCAAGTAATGAAGAGTTGAACTTAGTAGTAGAATTTGAAAAAATAAATTGGTGCTGCATTTTTCACTTAAAGAAAAGTGATTACTTACTCAAATCAACTCACTCTGGATAAGGACAGATAACTATCTGTCCTCTAGTCCATCTAACATTTATCATGTTTTTACCAAGAATTCCATTCTATTTCCACATTCATCTTAAAATACTTCTTAGTTCAATTAGTATTTTACCAAAAACAAACCAGCAACAGCAACAAAAAGCCAATGATTTACAATTTCCTATGCATATATTCAACACAAGACAATGGCCAAGAACTGAAATATTTGGAGAATTATGATAGCTAATACATAGTGATGGGAAATTGAAATCAATTTATTAAGCTTCCTAACTTTCATTTTTTTCCCAATAGCCACTTTCCAGTACAACTTTTGTTCTTTGTCCTGCTAGCTGCTTTTGTGTCTCTAAAACTATTTGTATGATTTTGTCTCATTGGGTGTCTTCATTTCAGCTGCATGTCTGGCTCTCACCAACTTCAGTGTTTTCTAAAGACCTTAGTACTTCAGAAGCTTATGAGTAGCCACTTGCCAGTCTTGACACCCAAATGAATTAAACTGGGCTTTGTTCCATCAATTTTATGTAATATTGCCTCATTTGATGGTGTTAAACATCTGACACTTGAATCAATCTGATGCAGCGCTACTGTGAAACCCTTTACTTTGTCAGTGTCAGCCTTAAGCCCATCCCGTTCGCTGTGTTAATGGGTTTTTTAAAAGCTTATCTGAACTTTCAGTTTATAGAATCAATGCATCTAGTCTGGAAGACTAAAGAATTATGGACAGCTTTGTATGTCAGAGATTAATCTAAATGTTCAGTACTTTGTACATAAGCCTATAAATGGCTGGAGAATTCAACTTATTAATAGATACTAATTCCTTGTGAAGAGGACTGTTTCATATATTCATATAATTAATGTGCATGCATAGTAATACAATGGTGATATTCATCTACAAAGCTTTCTCCCCGAAATTTATTTGTGGTGGCCCCCCATTTATAGAATTTCCACTCAGAGATAAATTAATGTCATTTTGACCCTAGATCAGGGGTCAGCAACCCGCAGCTCTGGAGCCGCAGGTGGCTCTTCCATCCCTCTGCTGCAGCTCCCTGTTGCTGGTCAGCTCAACAAATGATAGGGCTTTCAGTTAGGACAGGTAGAGGAAAAAGGATGGGAGGAGACTCTATGGTGGGGGAACAGGACTTCCTGTCAGCTCCAGAATTGAATGCTGGGCTTCTGGTTAGGAGCTTTGTGGCTCTTTGAATGTTTAAAGTTGCCGACCCCTGCCCTAGATGAAGGCCTATTTCAGACTTTTAAATTAGTTTTAAAATTGAGTTGTTTGCATCTTGATTTATATAGTTTCAGATTTTGATGTCGGCCTAGCTGTTATCTAATTTGCATGGTATTTTCATTTTACATTTGCTGTATTTGATTTTGTTGTACTACAGTGGTGGGTTGTAGGCAGTACATCCCGGTACGGTGTACCGGAGCCTGCCCAGAGCACTGGGTACTCTTCCGGTATGGTGCTCTGGAGGGCCCACCATCCCGCCCTCGCTCCTTACCTGTCTTTAAAGTCTTTGGTGCTTCTGCGCACACACACGGTACAAACAGTGCCTGTGCGATGCTCTGCTGAGCAGCTGGAGCATTGTGGAGGCTCACGGAGGCGTCGCTGGACAGTATGACACATGTGCGTGCTGTGTGTGCCTATGTGGATGATGCCGGGCCCGTTCCAATAGTACAGGTATATATGTTTTCATAGATTGTCACGAATGTAGGTATGCTGGTCTTGTTGTATTCGGGTCTTTTCCTGTGTAAGATTGAGATTGTCTTGGTAACATTTCAGCAAGGTCTCACTCGCCATCTTCAGGCTGGATTTTGGGCTTCAAGTGTGGTCGGAGCTGTTGTCTTTCTATAAATCTTGGTGGGGTGTGTGTGGAGTGCTGGCTTTGTTTCAGTAAGTGGGTTGATTGGATGTGTGGCTGCACCATGATTGGTAGATTGGTGCTGATTGGTGCTGCCTGTGTTTCCGTTGTTTTGTGTTGTAATGGCCTGGGTGGTGGGTGGGACTCATTTGTTGACTAGGGCTGGTTTCCAGATGTCTGGTAGGTAGGAGGTATCATCACATTTATTCATGTTGTGGGAATGTTTCTCTATTTCGATAGCTTCCATAATTATTCTCTTGTTGAAGTGTTCAGTTTTGGATATTAACCTGGTTCCTTCAAAATTAATTTCATGTCCTGTAGCTTTAAGGTGCTGGAAAATGGAGGAAGTTTTTTCTTTTTTTCTTACTGCATTCTTGTGCTCTGAGATGTGTGCATTTATTCTCCTGTTCGTTTGTACTATGTGCAAACCCAGTGGTGGGTTCCAACCGGTTCGCACCGGATCGCGCGAACCGGTTCCAGACCGAACCCGGAAGTAACCGAACCCGGAAGTAACCGGCACCGGCCCCGTCGCTCGCCGTTAAGGCTAGCTCGCTCCCCCGCCCATCACAGCTCGCTCGCTCCCCCGCCCGTCGCAACTCGCTCGCTCCCCCGCCCGTCCGCACTAGTCTAGCCCAGCCCACCGATCACTGATTGGCTGGAGACTCCAGCCTGGAGTCCAGCCAATCAGCGCTCGAGGCGGCCTGTTTAAAAACGTGGCGCCAATGGCCAAAAGTCCTCTTTTGAAAAGAGTCTTTCTCTTTTGGAGATTTCTCTTTTCAAAAGAGTCTTTGCAAGTTGTGATAGAGCAAACGGTTATCTGGAGTTTCGTTTCTTCTTCCCTTCGCCTTCCAGGAGCTGCTTCCCTCAGGTAAGCAACTAAGGCGGGGCGGCGGGAGGCGGGCGGGCGGCGGCGGGCGAGTTTTGCGATGAAAGGCCTTTTTCAGGCCCGATAGAAGCCGCGGCCTCGTGCAGGCGCACGAGGCGGTGGGAGGGGGGCAGCTGCACTCGGGAGGCAGGCGGGCGGTGGGGGGGGCGAGCGGCGGCGTGGCAACCTAGTTTTGCTCGGGAGGCAGGCGGGCGGCAGGGGGGCACACGGCGGAAGGCGGGCAGGCGGCGGAGGCCTAACGCTTGAGCCATGGGCTCGCGTAGGCCACGCGGCCGAGGGCGGGCGGGGCGGCCTAACTTGCGCGAGCCATGGGCTCGCGTAGGCGATCTGGCCGAAGGCGGGCGGGCAGCAGCGGCGGCCTAGTTGTGCACGGGAAGGCCTTTGGCCTTCCCTCGCAAAAGCCGGGACCTCGCGTGGCCGATCTGGCCGAAGGCGGGCGGGCGGCGGCGGCCGCGGCCTTTCCTCACGAAAGCCGCGGCCTCGCATAGGCCACGCGGCCGCAGGCAGGCGGGGCGGCCTAACTTGCGCGAGCCATGGGCTCGCGTAGGCGATCTGGCCGAAGGCGGGCGGCGGCGGCGGCCTAGTTTTGCGCAGGAAGGCCTTTGGCCTTCCCTCGCAAAAGCCGGGACCTCGCGTGGCCGATCTGGCCGAAGGTGGGCGAGCGGCGGTGGCGGTGGCGGCGGCCGCGGCCTTTCTTCACGAAAGCCGCGGCCTCGCGTAGGCCACGCGGCCGCGGGCGGGCGGGGCGGCCTAACTTGCGCGAGCCATGGGCTCGCGTGGGCGATCTGGCCGAAGGCAGGCGGCGGCGGCCTAGTTTTGCGCGGGAAGGCCTTTGGCCTTCCCTCGCAAAAGCCGGGACCTCGCGTGGCCTATCTGGCCGAAGGCGGGCGAGCGGCGGTGGCGGTGGCGGCGGCCGCGGCCTTTCTTCACGAAAGCCGCGGCCTCGCGTAGGCCATGCGGCCGCGGGCGGGCGGGGCGGCCTAACTTGCGCGAGCCATGGGCTCGCGTAGGCGATCTGGCCGAAGGCGGGCGAGCGGCGGCGGCGGCGGTAGCGGCGGCGGCGGCGGCCTTTCCTCAGGAAAGCCGCGGCCTCGCGTGGCCGATCTGGCCGAAGGCGGGCAGGCGGGCGGCGGCGGTGGCGGCGGCGGTGGCGGCGGCGGTGGCGGCGGCCGCGGCCTTTCCTCAGGAAAGCCGCGGCCTCGCGTGGCCGATCTGGCCGAAGGCGGGCGAGCGGCGGCGGCGGCCTCGCATATGCCCCGCGGCCAAAAGCCCCCCCCGTTCTCCAGCCTCGCCTGGCTAGCTAGCTAAGCCTGCCAGGCGATGTCTTTACTAAACTTTACTCTATTTCTTCTCCAGGTGTCTTACCTTTCCTGCTGCCAGCCAGTCTCGCCATCCATCGCATCGGAGTCCGGAGTCTGATCCATCGCATCGGAGTGCTGCTGATTCTGCCTGCTGGTAAGTGACCTGGTTTTTTTTTCTTTTTTTTTAAATGTATTTTAAAATATATTTTATTTAAGAATTGTTTTAAAATAGTTTTACTTAAAAGTATTTAGCATAGAATATTTTAAAATGGTCTACTTCAATTTATTGTGTGTGGATCTTTTTTTAAATTGTCTTAGACTATTTAAAAAAAGAATCTTTCCCCAATAAATTAAAGTAAACAATTTAAAAATATTATATACTCAATGCTTTAAAATGTATTGTGCATAGATTTTTTAAAAATAGTTTTATTGCAATTTTTGGTGTATGGAATATTTTTTAAATGGTTCCCTTTTAATTGTATGTGGCAGATCCTTTTTTAAAATTGTCTTAGACTATTTAAAAAAAGAATCTTTCCCCAATAAATTAAAGTAAACAATTTAAAAATATTATATACTCAATGCTTTAAAATGTATTGTGCATAGATTTTTTAAAAATAGTTTTATTGCAATTTTTGGTGTATGGAATATTTTTTAAATGGTTCCCTTTTAATTGTATGTGGCAGATCCTTTTTTTAAATTGTCTTAGACTATTTAAAAAAAGAATCTTTCCCCAATAAATTAAAGTAAACAATTTAAAAATATTATATACTCAATGCTTTAAAATGTATTGTGCATAGATTTTTTAAAAATAGTTTTATTGCAATTTTTGGTGTATGGAATATTTTTTAAATGGTTCCCTTTTAATTGTATGTGGAATAGTTTGAAATGGTTAAAATCTAAAACATTGCTCGTGAAATAACAGTAACAGTATAACTTAAAATAGTTACAGTATAAGTTATTGCTGGTGGAATTATGGTAACAGTATACCTTGGCTGATACACTACCTTGCAGTATAAATTTTTGCTGGTGGAATACTTAACAAAAGATTTTTTTTATTTATAGATTTTTTTTTCTAATTATTTTTTGGGAATTTTTATTTTTTATTGTTTATAAGTTGAAATTACTGTAATAATTTATTTATTTGTTTGGAGTTTTTCCAAATGTTTTCTTTGTGATGCACTATGTTGGAGTTTTTCCAAATGTTTTCTTTGTGATGCACTATGTTGGAGTTTTTCCAAATGTTTTCTTTGTGATGCACTATGTTGCTTAAAAGTGTTCAGAGGGAAAAAATAGCTGGTTTCATTTGCAGTCTTTTTTTTTGGGGGGGGATATTATTTTTTGGATTTTCCTGGCACTGTCATAGTTTGTATGGGTGTGGGTGTGTAATGCTGCGAGAGTAGGCTTAATTATTGTTTTCTTTCATACTTTTTTCTGTTTCCGTTAATTAGCAATTGCTAAAACAAATCCCATGTGACAAAGTATTCTAAGACTTCTTGATTTTAATTGTCAATTTATTTATTCCTGCACATTGTAATATTTATTCATTTTCATAACTCTGTTTTTCCACTGTTGTGCAAACACAATTCCAGCAGCTGCTAACATGTGTAAAATTAAATATATATTGTACTCCCTTTCAAATAGCCAACAAAATATTTCTGGTTTTAATTCCATATCTTGCTTTACCATTGCTTCTAACCACTAACTTCTGAATAGCTACTTGCATATATTCTTGTTTTTTGGAACTGAGAACTAAATCTACCTATGACATTCATTCTTGAACTGAAGACTATATCTTTCCTGTTTCTCATCCTTCCTGAAAAGACTATACATTGTTGGTTGAAAGCAGAGGTCCCTTCTGTTACCTGTAGTCCTCAGCTTACAACCCTCAGTCCAATATTGTTTTATTTCTTTGGCAGGCAGTTAGTATTACTTATCATAATGAAGAGGCAACAGAGTTTGACTGCTTTCTTCTCCAAAAAACCAAGAGTTGAGGAATCAGCTGATCCAAAACAGGCACCACCAGCAGCGCCAGCACCAGCGCCAGCACCACCAGCAGCGCCAGCGCCACCAGCAGCACCAGCAGCACCAGCACCAGCGCCACCAGCAGCGCCACCAGCGCCAGCACCAGCGCCAGCACCACCAGCAGCGCCAGCGCCACCAGCAGCACCAGCGCCAGCAGCACCAGCGCCAGCACCACCAGCACGACCACTACCACCAGTTGAGGTCGGCGAAAGCAGCAAGTCCATCGACTCCACTGTAGTTCTACAACTTCCTGATTGCTGGAATTTGCAGCAATACAGTAACTTCAAGGACAAGTATGATGGACTGGCAGTATCCGACAAGAAGCTGGGTTGTGAGTACTGTGCAAAACCCATGTTCTCGTTAGAGCAAGGTATTCATGTTTCCAAAGAGTGGAAACATTTCCAGGTGGCACCAGCAGGGAAAAGCAAGGATGTACAACAAGCATCACTCCGAAAAAAATTAAAGGAACATTTTCAATCAAAAGCCCACCTTATTTGCGTGGAGACCAGTAAGCAACGGGAGCAGGAGGCTTTGACCAAATCCGTGGATAAGTCAACTGAGAAACATTTATCCACTACTTGCACAATATTTACCACCGTTTACGATCTGGCGCAAAGATGTAATCCCTTCTCAGACATCGAAGCGCAAGTAAATTTGCTCAATACAGTTGGAGTGGATGTGGGAGTTGGCTTGCATTCACGGAGATCTGCAGTGAAAATCGTTGAATTCATTGCAAACCAAATCAAGACCACCGTGTTTTCAAGGATTATTGCAAATAATCGAAAGGTGTGTCTAATTATTATTTTTTTATTAAAAGAGTTTTGTAATGTAATTGTGATGTAATTTAACATCTATAACTCTTAATATAAATTTCTCCTAGCATAACAATGTTTCATTAATCCCATCTTATAATTTATTCATACATATATATTGCCCCACCCTCCACCCTAAAAAGGTAGCATCTAGACACCCGCATCTCCAACATTTTGGTTGAACATTTGGGTACATGCATGATAATTTTTTAGGATCTAAATACCATCTGTAAAACATTTTATAAAAATTCTCCCTTAAATTCTGTGACTGTGTAAATTTAACATTCTGAACCCATATTTTTTCCCACGTTTCCAACATAACCACTTCACCAAAATTCTGAGCCCATTTAATCATACAATCCTTAACCAATTCACTTTCTGAGTCTCTTTCTAACAGTACATTATATATTCTTTTAACTTGTTTTGGACCAGTCTCTTTTATCTGCTTAATCAGTTCCACTTCTTTATCCATAAAACCGACCCTGCGATCTTCTTCCCATCTCTTCTGTAGGTGTGTCTAATTATTGATGAAGCCTCAACACTTTCAATGAGAGCAGTGCTGATAGTTTTCGTTAAAGTTGAGGATCCAGAGTGCCCAGCAACCATCTTCGTTGAGCTTCTGGAATTACAGAGACAAGATGCAGAGACCATATTTTCTGCAGCAATGGAAAGCTTGCATAGAGTTGGATTTACCACCGGATATCTACGCAAGAATTTAATCGCTTTCTGCTCCGATGGTGCCAACGTTATGCTTGGAAGAAAATCTGGAGTCAGCTCCAGAATAGCTCAAGAGTTCCCAAACATCATCATCTGGCACTGCCTGAACCACCGCCTGCAACTTGTGCTGGATGATGCAATAAGAGAAGTGAAGCAGATCAATCATTTCAAGATCTTCCTGGATAAAGTGCACACCACCTTCCACAAATCCTGCAAGAGCCAGAATGACCTCTTCCAAATCTCTGAACAATTGGGAATAGAAATTGTGAAGATTGGCAGAGTTTTGGGACCAAGATGGGCTGCCTGTAGTTTAAGGGCAACCATGGCTGTGTGGCGTGCTTATCCAGCGCTACATCAGTTTTTTCAGGGAAATGAAAGGTTCCCAGGCATGGCTTCCCGTTTCGAAAATTTACACTTTTTGCAGGATTTGGCCCTTATGATCGACATCCTAAGTGAACTTTCAAGTCTGTCAGATACTCTACAGGGGAGAGAGACAAATATCTTCCAAGCTGAAAAGTTAGTATTGCGAACAATCGATTCTTTTGAAGTGCTTAGACAGAAAAAGGGTACATATGAAAACAAAGTTGTGGAATTGCTAAAAACAGAAGCCTTCCAAAACATCAAGTTAGCTCCAAATCACCGATTTGTTGCCCTTCCTCGTGCAATACTTGTGGAAAGCATCATCACCAATTTAAAGAAAAGGCTGATGGATTGCGACCATCTAAGAACAGGTAGCCTATTGCCAGCAGCAAACAAATTGCACTTTATCACTTATCTGGAGCCAGATTACTGGCACATTGAAGATGTAGTCGTTCCATGGGCTGATGCAGAGCAAGCATTGGATGCATTTGGCACTATTTTTAATCATAACATTAATGTGAACGACTACAGAGATTTTTTGGAAAATGTGAAGAAAAATCCACAGAAGTACAAAATTCCTGGCAATATCCGGAAAGCTAGAGATATTGTCAGGACAATTGCTGTTAGTTCAGCAGAGGCGGAAAGGGGGTTCTCAAAAATGAACCTCATATGTTCGGAACAAAGAACACGCCTAACTGTACAAAACATAAGTAATCTGATGGTGATAAGTGTTGTTGGCATACCTGTTGAGAGATGGGACCCAATTCCGACAGTGAAAGCTTGGCTCAGAGCGCACCACCACACAGCTGATGATCCACGGGTGAAGACGAAGAAAGCTGCAACAGAAGAATCTGGAAGCCTAAGGACACTATGGAGATATCAACAACCAGAAAAGCAATAAAACAAGTAAGTACTTGAGTGTATCTCTTTCATTGTGCTATTCTTATGTAAGGTGCAAGTGCAAGCAATTAAGGTCTTGCTTCCTGTGTCTTTCTTTATGCAGGTATCTTGGGCTTCCATTGAAAAGGTGGTGTGCAGAAGACGGGCAAGCTGGTCATCTCTCCTCTGTAAGTAGCTGAATTTATTGCTGGCTGAGTGGTGTGGTCTGTGCTGTGTTCATGCTTGAGATGGTGAAGTGCAAGCAATTAAGGTCTTGCTTCCTGTGTCTTTCTTTATGCAGGTATCTTGGGCTTCCATTGAAAAGGTGGTGTGCAGAAGACGGGCAAGCTGGTCATCTCTCCTCTGTAAGTAGCTGAATTTATTGCTGGCTGAGTGGTGTGGTCTGTGCTGTGTTCATGCTTGAGATGGTGAAGTGCAAGCAATTAAGGTCTTGCTTCCTGTGTCTTTCTTTATGCAGGTATCTT
Source organism: Natrix helvetica (assembly GCF_964273705.1). NCBI lineage: Eukaryota > Metazoa > Chordata > Lepidosauria > Squamata > Natricidae > Natrix > Natrix helvetica. The sequence continues at coordinate 54,334,531 of NC_138551.1, read as the reverse complement.
GGGCTTCCATTGAAAAGGTGGTGTGCAGAAGACGGGCAAGCTGGTCATCTCTCCTCTGTAAGTAGCTGGGTTTATTGCTGGCTGAGTGGTGTGGTCTGTGCTGTGTTCATGCTTGAGATGGTGAAGTGCAAGCAATTAAGGTCTTGCTTCCTGTGTCTTTCTTTATGCAGGTATCTTGGGCTTCCATTGAAAAGGTGGTGTGCAGAAGACGGGCAAGCTGGTCATCTCTCCTCTGTAAGTAGCTGAGTTTATTGCTGGCTGAGTGGTGTGGTCTGTGCTGTGTTCATGCTTGAGATGGTGAAGTGCAAGCAATTAAGGTCTTGCTTCCTGTGTCTTTCTTTATGCAGGTATCTTGGGCTTCCATTGAAAAGGTGGTGTGCAGAAGACGGGCAAGCTGGTCATCTCTCCTCTGTAAGTAGCTGGGTTTATTGCTGGCTGAGTGGTGTGGTCTGTGCTGTGTTCATGCTTGAGATGGTGAAGTGCAAGCAATTAAGGTCTTGCTTCCTGTGTCTTTCTTTATGCAGGTATCTTGGGCTTCCATTGAAAAGGTGGTGTGCAGAAGACGGGCAAGCTGGTCATCTCTCCTCTGTAAGTAGCTGAATTTATTGCTGGCTGAGTGGTGTGGTCTGTGCTGTGTTCATGCTTGAGATGGTGAAGTGCAAGCAATTAAGGTCTTGCTTCCTGTGTCTTTCTTTATGCAGGTATCTTGGGCTTCCATTGAAAAGGTGGTGTGCAGAAGACGGGCAAGCTGGTCATCTCTCCTCTGTAAGTAGCTGGGTTTATTGCTGGCTGAGTGGTGTGGTCTGTGCTGTGTTCATGCTTGAGATGGTGAAGTGCAAGCAATTAAGGTCTTGCTTCCTGTGTCTTTATTTATGCAGGTATCTTGGGCTTCCATTGAAAAGGTGGTGTGCAGAAGACGGGCAAGCTGGTCATCTCTCCTCTGTAAGTAGCTGAATTTATTGCTGGCTGAGTGGTGTGGTCTGTGCTGTGTTCATGCTTGAGATGGTGAAGTGCAAGCAATTAAGGTCTTGCTTCCTGTGTCTTTCTTTATGCAGGTATCTTGGGCTTCCATTGAAAAGGTGGTGTGCAGAAGACGGGCAAGCTGGTCATCTCTCCTCTGTAAGTAGCTGAGTTTATTGCTGGCTGAGTGGTGTGGTCTGTGCTGTGTTCATGCTTGAGATGGTGAAGTGCAAGCAATTAAGGTCTTGCTTCCTGTGTCTTTCTTTATGCAGGTATCTTGGGCTTCCATTGAAAAGGTGGTGTGCAGAAGACGGGCAAGCTGGTCATCTCTCCTCTGTAAGTAGCTGGGTTTATTGCTGGCTGAGTGGTGTGGTCTGTGCTGTGTTCATGCTTGAGATGGTGAAGTGCAAGCAATTAAGGTCTTGCTTCCTGTGTCTTTCTTTATGCAGGTATCTTGGGCTTCCATTGAAAAGGTGGTGTGCAGAAGACGGGCAAGCTGGTCATCTCTCCTCTGTAAGTAGCTGAGTTTATTGCTGGCTGAGTGGTGTGGTCTGTGCTGTGTTCATGCTTGAGATGGTGAAGTGCAAGCCCTTCATGCTTCCTGTGTCTGTCTTTATGCAGGTTGTTGGAGCAAGGTGGTGCAGAAGACGCAAAAAAGGACAGTAATTTTCCTTTTCTATTCTTTTGTGTGCTTGTTTCATCCTAATGCAGTGCATGCAATTAAGGTCTTGCTTTCTCTGTCTGTCTTTATGCAGGTTGTTGGAGCAAGGTGGTGCAGAAGACGCAAAAAAGGACAGTAATTTTCCTTTTCTATTCTTTTGTGTGCTTGTTTCATCCTAATGCAGTGCATGCAATTAAGGTCTTGCTTTCTCTGTCTGTCTTTATGCAGGTTGTTGGAGCAAGGTGGTGCAGAAGACGCAAAAAAGGACAGTAATTTTCATTTTCTATTCTTTTGTGTGCTTGTTTCATCCCAAACTGGCAATGAAAGAGTTCATTTCTGTGTGTTTTCTTTGTGCAGCCCATTCACTGGAGTCCGTGATACTGAAGACTGGCAAGAACAGTCATCCTCCTTCTGTAAGTAGCTCTTTTATTGTTTTTGTACTTATTTTAGTCTTATTGTAGTTCACCCATTGTGGCAAAGAATTCAGTGACATCATCTTGACCACTCCCACCAGGTCACATGGTCGGCAAGCCACTCCCACATGGTCACATGGTCGGCAAGCCACTCCCACATGGTCACATGGTCGGCAAGCCACTCCCACATGGTCACATGGTCGGCAAGCCACTCCCACCAGGTCACATGGTCGGCAAGCCACTCCCACCAGGTCACATGGTCGGCAAGCCACTCCCACAAAGGAGGCCACACCCACAGAGTAGGTTCCAAAAAAATTTGAAACCCACCACTGTGCAAACCCCAAAGACAAAATCCAGCTAGAAAACCAAGGAGTCTACGAAATGCCATGCAAAATCTGCCCTGCAACATACATAGGACAAACGAACATGAGAATAAATGCACGCATCGCAGAACACAAGAACGCAATAAGAAAAAAAGAAAAAAACTCTCCCCCTTTTCCAGCACCTTAAAGCTACAGCTTGAGCTTGACAATTAAAAGCATAATATCACATAGGGTATCTGATTACCAATCAAATTCAACCCAATAGAAATCAATAGAGGGCAAAGACAATTTTTTCAGTCTTTCACTTCATTCTGAAATTTGTGAATACTCCTGAAAAGTTTGTGGGTATTCCTCAGAGAACAATATCTTATTTCAAATCTCCAGGCTCATATTGCGTATGGAAATCCAGAGAATCATAAAATACGCTAATGTTGATGACAAAAAATATCTATCGTTGCTAGTAATTCAAGCTGTTCTTTTTTTTATTCTGCCTCCAAGAGAATTACCTTGAATTGACTAAAAAGCTAATTAAATTGTTGAAAGCTGCAATACATCTCTATTGCTACTACATGGAATTTCCTTTCTCAACTCAACAGCTGGCATACTTTAATAATATATATCTATCTATTTGTCTCTGCTTGTGACTTGTAATCCTGTAATAATTGTACTATTTTTCCTGGCTAGAAATACAGGCACAGCCAAACAGATATAAGTGGAATCCTGGGTTGCAATACTATGCATGCTCTCACAATATTCTAACATTGTGAAAGTGGCTGTTCTAGGAGTTATACATTTTAGAGAGCCTTTTAGTATGGAGTATGGTTTTCACAATATCTCAATGTTGTCTCATGACAAGGATTGAGGAGAAGCCAACTTTCCTCTAACACAAAAATTTGTTGTAGTTGGATATCTTTAATAATAGCCCTAGGACTTTCACAATTATTTTTACTCCTGGTTTTATTTAAAGACTTTTGCTGCGACTTTCTTCTTTTCTTCTGCTTTATGATTTTTATTAATCTTATATGTTTATTTTATGTAATTGTGGATTATAAAGAAAATGTGCTGTTGATAGGCTTGGAGGCTTGTTTTTCCATTTAAACCAATGTTATATGCTCCAGTCTAGTCTTTATGCAACTTCCGTTTTCCATCCTATAACTCTGGTATATGGTCTCTTTCACACATAGAGAAATAGGATGATTCAAAAGGATTCATTTTGGGAGGTCAGATTGAAACTCTCTTTTTCTGTCAACATTACTGTCTGTTTTTTGTTGGGTCTGCAGTCAACTCACCATGGCCAATTCACCATGGCCATCTCACCACACTCAACTTGACATGCCAACTTACTGTGGGACCAACTCTTCATGGCCAACTTGCTGCAGGACAACTCACTGAGGAACAAGAGTTACAATAAATGGTGGAATGGAATCATTTAAAAAAGGATACAAAATATATTTTAAATAATTAAATGGAATTGTTAATTTGTCCTACAGAGAATTGACTCATGGTGAGTTGCCTGTGGCAAATTGTCCAATGGCACGTTGGCTCTGTGAGTTGACCATGGAAAATTGGCAGTGGTGAGGTGGCCACATGAGTTGGCTGTGGCAAATTGTCCCATTCTCCTTTTCATTACTCGCCTTTATGCAAACTTGCCATAGATTTTACTTAAAATAGTTTCAAAGAATATACTTTTTAAAAGTATATTCCATCATATTCTGGAAGAAAACCTTGCAAAACTTTTTCTTAGCGCCTCTTATAAGCTCCTGGTCCGGTATCTCTAAACATAATTGGGTTTTACAGCATACAAACATATTAGAAACAGAAATTCCAGCATAGAAACTGTTAAGTCTGAGAAGAGAATCATTTAGCACTGATTCATGCCAGAAAAATGAAAATACAACCTAAACTTTGTAGGAAATCTTTTATTTTAATCAGTTTAGAAGATTCATTGAGTGATGGGAGAACAGGCCATTTTATTTGCTCAGCAAGGGGGACTCGCGAGGCCTATCGGATTTTAATTTGTTTCTATTTATTTGATATTTGTGTTCCACAGGGTCAGGCTCTAGAGGGAAGTCAACATACTAAACATTAATAACATGGAGATATGCTCATAAAATTCCTATTTGTGTACAATAAATATGAAATTGCAAAATGCATTAAAATTAAAATGTGATTAGTTAAACCAGCATGACTTATAAATAAACATGAGTTACTGTTCCTTTGAGGCTCCCCTGAATATGACAGACATTTTTTTTTAAAAAAAAAGTATTAAAAGATTCATAAAACACACAATTTTGTTCAGAAGATTGATTTGTCACATGAAAATGTGCTGGACTTTGTTGCACTTGGTATAGAAAATAAATCTTTGCAAACCATTTGCTTTATGTGTGGAAGATTTCAGATCAAACTGCACCAACTCCAGTTAAATAGAATCAGGCATTTGGTGAGAAGCAATTTGTTGCTCAGTAGATACTACATGTATTGCAGCACAGATAATCCCAAAGGGAACAACAAAATGGCATCTAAAGGCACATGTACCCTTTCAAGAAGCAAATATTTTAAACCATATTTTAAGAGATTGTAATATTTTGTGATTGCTAAATCATTTCAGTGTTCTCATATGGATATTCCAAGATTATACAGTGAGGCTATCAAAATCTTATGACGATTTGACCATTTATGTATCTTTTTGAAACTTGCACCATTATGTAAATTGTTTAATGATACCTTGTGTCTGAAGTATTTACTGAGTCCTGGACTAGTTCTACAAATAAGCATGAAAAAGTATCTCTGATAAACTACCAATATTTTTTATTAGAATTTCACTAAAATTTAGAGATTTCTACATAATTAGAAGAGAGTGAAATATAATTTAAATGGTTTTTTTTTAAAGTTTTCAGATTCCTCCTCTTTAACATGGTACAAAATTATTCTCTATCTGTGAATTTATTCAGACAGATGAATGACAATTTTGTTCCTTTTCTTTTTCTATTAAGACTTAATATTTTTCACTAGAATAAAAATTAGTGAAGTTTTTGTTTAAAAAAGTGACAGAGAGAAAGAAAAATCAAGAGATCTGTTTGTCACTAATATTGACATTGCACACGGGGTGGGCGGAACCCTGAACATTTGCCCTCAGTTTATAAGACAGCAATTCTGACAGAAAATCCAATGTTTATGGCAACCCCCTTCTTCCAATGAGTCTGCACATGGACAGCAGTGGATTGACAACAAAAAATCAAATTTGTTGCACTTTGCTTGCAGTTGTTTTCATGAGATGGAATACCACATGTATTGGATTGACTAATAAATTAATAATAAATATTTTTTCCTAGAGTACAGAAAAATTTGCCCTAATTAAATGCTTAATTTCAGGCAACAGTAAGAAGAAACAAGGAGTTGCATCTTAGCAGTGAAAAGAAACTGAAGATATCTACTAAATGATAAGAGAGATTTAGTTTAGAATAATGCAAAAAAGTGAAGAACATGGGTGTAGCAATCTACCTCATCTGTATATTGAAGAATGTTTAGACCCAGAAAACAATATTTAGACTGGAGTATAAAACAACTAAAAGATTCAAAATTAGAAACTAATGTGCTAAGTTTGAATATTATAATTTTATTTGTTTAATTTATATGCAGTCTAAATTGTGAAAAATTCTGGACAAAAGGAAGCTAGAAAAAAAGAAAAAAACAACCTCATATAAGCTGATGAAATGAAGGGAAGGGGAGGAAAGGGAAGGGAAGGGAAGGAAAGGAAGACAACTCAAGGAAGTTCAGATGGAAACAGATTTCATTTACCAAAGCTCAAAAATTGACTAAGATAACGATTGTAGCCATAAAATAAAACAATGTTTGCTACTTGGGAGAATGTTTATGACAAAATATTGAAATGCAAAAACATCCAGTTGTAACATGTGGTTGTGAAAGCTACTACATCAGAAGGCTGAGTGAATACATTTGACGCATCTAATGCTGGCATAAATTATTTAGAATATTTTGTCAATATGAAAACAAATTACTTGGCACTAGATCAATAATATAAGTATAATCATATGTTTAACATGTTGGGATAAAGCAATATTGTAACTCTATACTACAGGAAGGGATATATACTTTTGTTGATACACTGCAACTTCAACAGCACAGGAGACCACTGCACTGCTTAGTTCGGAAAACTTGGAGAAATCTTCAATTCTATTACCTGAGAAAATCACACCACTTTATGATGTGATTCTTTAGATTTGTCTCTGCCATGGCCATTGAGTCCAGACCTCAACCAGAAAAACATTGCTCACTACCACAGTAGGTGATGATTTCATAATCAAATGGACAGAAATGGTATGTTATAACATTTGTTGTATCGTTATTTGTTCCTTTGTCATCTTTATTTTCCATTTCTTTATCTACTCTCCTTGCATAGGAATTTCACCTCAATTGCCTTCCAAATTATTAGTGTTTTTTGCAATGCACAATGGCAAATATAAAGCATCTCTTGTTAAATCATCAAAGTCAGGCTTACATAGCTGTGTTGTAAGCTGTTCACAGTTATCTCTGCATGCAAAACATTTGCTTTATCAACTAAATCTCACCAAGAATGACCACATAATATTCTATACACTTTACACTGATCCTGAATAACTACATTATTACACATTGCTCATTTTAATTTAAAATATTGTGTCAGTGATTAGCAATACTAAGATATAATCTAGGACACCCATTTTAAGGTAACAAAGAAAAACTAACAAGTAAAGTTTCTTATGTATTATAAAATTATTTGCATTATCCCAAGCAAAATCTTATCATATTTCTTGGTGTTTTTATTTACAAGATAAAATACTGCTATTTTAGTAGCAAAAAAGCCACTTCTAATAGAGACAATGAATATTACTAAAGAGTATGGGACTAAAAGCATTCCTGTGTTGTTCTATTTCAATAATTTCTATTTCTATTTCTATGTTCTGTTTCAATAAATTATTTATGGTAACTGAACTATGTTTTTTTTCCTGTAATAGCCAGGACGACAAATTAGATTTTCAGATACTTACACACAGGATTGTGTAAATTAGGTGATTACCAGAGTCCACTGACTTGATTCAGTGAATCAATTATATACAGATGTTTTAATTTATTCAATGAACTAATTGAGCATATGGAACCATCTAGCAAACCATTCAAATAAACTGATTCACATGAATATGTCAAATAAGTTCAGCTCAAATGTATGATATGAAAAGGCGATTCAGTTAATTACCTTTAAAGTGATGTTTTAAATCAAAACTTTTAAGGCCCTGAAGATGACATGAAGATTTGAGATCAGTGTTTCACTAAATTAATTTTTACACAAACATAACATCTTATTAATAAAATATGAATCCAAATTCAGGATATTCATACTTCTAGAATTTTTGTGATTGCTGGAAGATCACACACTTTTTATATCATTTATGAAAAATATGTATTTCCAAGAATATACAGTATCTTCTGCAATTATTTCTTGTTAACTACATGAGCATACTTTACTTTTGGGGAAGTTTTTGTTCTTGTTGTTCAACCTGGAAATTGGTCATTATTAATCTCCACTGGATTTCAGATAAGCCTATTTTCATATACTCAACTAAATATTACTATAACAAAATTAACAAGAGTGAGTTTGGCTTGTTAGTTTTGTCATTTTGTTGATTGTTTGAAAAACAATCAAAGAAAGTCTTTTTTCTATCATGTTTAATGACAAATTTCTTAGTTTCATAATCAATAGTTTCCATAATGTCCCTTTAAACACTATTTTGGGTTCAGAAACCATGAACCCAAAGTGAAAATGACTTTGCAGGAAGGTGCAAAAATATATTGATTTGCTATTTCCTGCTTTCTTTGCCCCCAGAAAGTCTGAGTTTGTAAACATAGTCACTCTTTTAAGTTAGCAATCTTTAAAAAAAATAGTCCTTTAATTTCTGGAAGTTAAACTCTACATATAGATTACTCTACACATATTACAAAAAATAATTTCCAGGAACTAAAACTACATTGACCAATTTGAAGTTCCAGATGAATCATCTCTGGGGAACATCTAAATAATTACACTCAACTGGTGTGCATCCTTTCCAAAATCTTGGCAGAGCAGAGGCTATGGTTTACCACTTTCACTTTTAGATTATGAAATACCACTTTCACTACATTACAGCACTGCAGTGCCAGCAGGGATTCCTTCCCATTCTTTCCACTTCACAACCATTGTCTCTGCCATAAAGAGCAGCACATAGCTCCTTTTTGGTCTGTGTTGTTTTTTAATTTTGATCACTAAGTTATTAGGACTATGCAAACTTTGGATGAATTGCTTTTCCTACTTCTAAAGGGTGAAGCAAAATTTGTATCCTCATTGATTGTCTCATCTGGCCCATATCGTTCTAATAGAATAAGATATGATATTAGATATGTAGAAACAGGAGTTGAAACAACTTTAATCATCTTGCATAGGCAAATGCCTATATGTTTCAGTGTTGCCTCCATTACAAAACGGTATGTTAAGGTGAATGTTCATACCCTTCTATAGGCTATATATTATATTTATAAAAATTTAAAAACAAGGCACACATACGGTATATCAAAAACATATTGAATTAAATTAATGACAGCCTGCATCACAAAACTCTACTAGTCTTTAAAAAAATGAAACAAGAAGTGTATTATTTGGTTCACCCATTTCCAGCACATAAAACAGGACATAAATCTAATCTGAGTACTAACACTCCTAAATTATTAAGCTTACTTATTAAGCTTACGACAATGTTCCCTTTCTCCACCAGGCCTAGGCATCATGCCTTGTGTCCATAATATACAGGTGTTGGAACCAATTATTATTATGCATGTTTCTTTAAGTGGCAATAACAGAATATCACAACTAATTGACATGAAACTTCATTGCAAAATTGTACATGGAAAGTACATGAAAGAGGTAATGAAAGAATGAGACGTCACAGTTGTCATATGCTGAGAGTAGGACATTTATTTTTAACAACATTAATTATGGGGGGAAACTAGAGGCATGTGTTGTGCAAGTGATTCTATTTCTTTCCTCTAAAAAAAAAAGTACAGTTACAATTATTATTCTGAATACATGTTTGCAAGCATGCTACGGAAAACTAGAACCTTGCTTGCTTGCTTGCTTGGCAGCATTTCTGGGAATAACAGATAAGGAATTCTTTCATAGTGCTCTGTCATGATAACTTCCACCAGTCTGTATCAACCATTTAACTGTCCTTTCTTTGATGTCTCAACAAGAAAAGCTTACAATGACTTAGATCTGTGAGATAAATCCAAAAACTTTACTCGTAACATTCTGAAGGAATATACATATACAGTATAAAGAGATGAGATCAGTGTATTCTTAAACTTAATCTTTCTTGTGTTGGCTTCTCCTGTAAAACCTATATAGGAGCCCATTCTTTATGGGAGGATGAGCTCTTCTGTTTCTGGTGACTTATCCTGCTGACAGACAGTAAAATTTTATCTGGTATATATGCAGTGGTGGGATTCAGCCAGTTTGCACCTATTTGGGAGGACCGGTTGTTAACTTTCTAAGCAGTCCAGAGAACCAGTTGTTGGAAGAAATCTCATTTTGTTTTTTCCACTTTACAAGGCTAATCCTGTAATGAAGGCAGGAAGGAAACATTCTGGTGTTGTTTGTAGCCTAGTCTTTATTGTTCTGCTTACAGAAACTGTCTCTCCATTTAATCCTTATTACATTGTAACAGTTAAGGCGAAGCACCCACCGCTGTAAGTGATGTTTTGTTGGCCATGCCCGCCAGTGGTGGGTTTCAAAAATTTTTGGAACCTACTCTGTGGGTGTGGCCTCCTTTGTGGGAGTGGCTTGCCAGCCATGTGACCTGGTGGGAGTGGCTTGCCGGCCATGTGACCGGGTGGGAGTGGCTTGCCGGCCATGTGACCGGGTGGGAGTGGCTTGGCAGTCATGTGACCGGATGGGAGTGGCTAAGACAATGTCACAGAATTTTTTGCCCCAATGAATGATCTACAAAAAGAAGATATAAAAAAGGAAATTTATTATTTTGTGCACTTACTACTTAAATAAGATTAAAATAAGTACACAAAACAATAAAAGAGCTACTTACAGAAGGTAAGTAGCTTACTACTTACTACTTGTATTTCAAAGGGAATAAATACATATTTAATTTTACACATGTTAACAGCTGTTGGAATTGTGTTTGCACAACAGTGGAAAAAACAAAGATATGAAAATGAATAAATATTAGAATGTGCAAGAATGAATAAATTGACAATTAAAACCAAGAAGGCTTTGAATACTTTTTCACGTGGAATTTGTTTTATCAATTGCTAACTAACAAAAACAGCAATTAGAAATCTAAAAGTATGAAAGAAAACACCAATTATGAAAGGAAAGGTCACTAAAATGTATAAGGAAATATTATTAGCACTTGATCATTATTAATGTGTAGATAACTGCGGGACATTACATACCCACAAACACAAACTATGACAGTGCCAGGAAAACACACACACACACACACACACACAAACAATTTCCCCCCAAAAGACTGCAGATGAAACCAGTTTTTTTCCCTAACCCTAAGAACAGGAAAGACAAAGCCACTGGAATCAAAACCATCAAGGCATTGTGGGAAATTATAAAGGACAGTGCCAGGAAGCTCACAGAACCAGCAACCACATCACAATTACATAAACAACCAGGTATCACACAGAAACACACAAAATCTGGCAAAGCTGCCTTGCACCAACCTGGCCTGCCCATAGAAAAGAAGCCACCTTGAGACACATACCATACACCAACCTGTACACTTAAAAGCAACATATTGCATCACAAATAAAACATTTGCAAAAAGGAATAACATTTCTTGTAGTAAATATATTTTATAAACAATTAAAACATAAAAATTCCCAAACAATAATTTAAAAAAGATATTCTATAAATAAAAAAAATCCTTAAAAACCATTGTTAAGTATTCCACCAGCAATAATTTATACTATAACTATTTTAAGGTATTGTACCAACTGTAACCATTATTCCACCAGCAATAATTTATACTGTAACCATTTCAAACTATTCCACACACAATAATTTAAAATGAAACCATTAAAAATATTCCATACTACAATTAAACAATTTAAAACAATTATATGCACAATACATTTTAAAGTATTGAGTATAGAATATTTTAAAATGGTTTATTTTAATTTATTTTGGATAGAATCTTTTTTTAAATAGTCTAAGACAATTTTAAAAAAAGAATCCACACACAATAAATTGAAGTAAACCATTTTAAAATATTCTACACTCAATACTTTTAAGTAAAATTATTTTAAAAAATTCTATGCACAATAAATAAAATATTATTTTAAAATACATTTAAAAAATAAAAGAAAAAAAGCCAGGTTACTTACCAGCAGGCAGAATCAGCAGCTCTCCGATGCGATGGATGGATGCAACAGGCAGCAGACAGGCAGAGAGGCAGCAGGACAGGTAAGAATGTTTAAGACTGCTTAGGGCTGGAGAGGGGTGGGGGGGGGCTTTTGGCCTAGCCTCGCGGAGGCTTGCCACCCACGCCAGCCCGGTGCTTTCCGAGACGATGCAAAGCTCCCAAAGGCCTTTCCGAGACGATGCAAAGCTCTGAGCGGCTGTGCCGCCCACGCAGGCACGGCGCTTCGTCTCGGAAAGGCCCGAAGGCATTTCCGAGACGATGCAAAGCTCCGGGCGACTGCGCCGCCTACGCGAGCACGGCGCTTTGTCTCGGAAAGGCCCGAAGGCATTTCCGAGACGATGCAAAGCTCCGGGCGGCTGCGCCGCCCACGCGAGCACGGCGCTTCATCTCGGAAAGGCCCGAAGGCATTTCCGAGACGATGCAAAGCTCCAGGCGGCTACGCCGCCTACGCGAGCACGGCGCTTCGTCTCGGAAAGGCCCGAAGGCATTTCCGAGACGATGCAAAGCTCCGGGCGGCTGCGCCGCCTACGCGAGCACGGCGCTTCGTCTCAGAAAGGCCCGAAGGCATTTCCGAGACGATGCAAAGCTCCGGGCGGCTGCGCCGCCCACGCGAGCACGGCGCTTCATCTCGGAAAGGCCCAGAGGCGTTTCCTCGGCGAAGCAAGCCTCCCGCCGCCCCCCTCGTGCTTAGTTGCTTACCTGAGGGAAGCAGCAAGCTCTCAGCGAAGAGAAGGGAGTTTTGAAATGGAGGACGACCCGCTTTTAAACGGGTCGCCTCCAGCCCGCTCACTGATTGGCTGAACTCCAGCCAATCAATGAGCGGCTAGCTGGGCTAGCTAGCTTAGTGCGGACGGGCGGGGGAGCGAGCAAGCTCCGTTGGGATGGCAAGGGGGATAAAGTGACAGGACCGGTGCCGGTTCCTGGTTACTTCCGGGTTCGGTCTTCAACCGGTTCGCGCGATCCGGTGCGAACCGGTAGGAACCCACCACTGATGCCCGCCCAGTCACATGACCACCAAGCCTGTCCACCCAGCTGGTCATTAGGGCAGAGAACCGGTTGTTAAATTATTTGGATCCTACCAGTGTGTGTGTGTGTGTGTGTGTTTGTGTGTGTGTGTGTGTGTTTGTGTCTGTGTCTGTGCCTGTGTGTAGATTTCACAGGAGAAGCCAATAGAAGAAAGACTAAGAATGAACTGTTCTATCCATGGATTACAGAGAAGAAACATCCAGACAAAATGCCTATCACTGATCTATATATTCATTTTAACTAATCTAAAATTTTTAAAACTGTGATGATCTTTAGATCTATGTATCTTAGGCAGTTTCCTGCCCCACATAGCTAGAAGTCTAAAAATAAATGTTAAAAAAAGATTAAGAATGTAAATTTTCAAATTCAAGATAAGAATGTTGCCAGTGCATTTTTCTTGCTTCGCTACTTTAATAAAACTGAAAGTAAGATTTATTTAAGTCACCTATTTGGAAAAGCCCCAAATCTACCCTATATCTTAATTTTAAAAGAGGAATCTTTGAAGCAAATAAGCAGCTAAGTAGCTTGTGTTTCTGTACCATTTGTAGTGACAGGAAAAAAAAAATCAGTATCTTCCTTGAATCCGATTCCCAAGATCCAGTTTGCAGATATGAAGGAAAAATATGATGCTATATAGTATAGGAGGAAGCGCACATTGAGGGGTTTTTTAATAAATTCTTTTTTAAAAATTGTAAGGGGTTCTAGGGGTGGGGGGGGGGGAACCGGTTAGGAGGGATGGTAGAGCCAGGCACTTAGGTGTGGTCGAAGGAGGGGGGAGCGGAGTGGGGGAGGAGAGGGAAGACAGCATTCCTGTTCAGGGCTCTGTAATACCAACAGTCGTGGGGAGGGGCAGGTGTGAGGACAATTTAAGAGCGCGTAGTCGGTTGGGAGACCGGGGCTTTTGGTCATTCCCGGTCGTTTGCACCAACCCCTGCATACTAGGTGGTCAGGACCCACAGACCCAAGGCCTGAGACTGCTGTTATGCAACGCGAGGTCCGTTGTCAATAAGGCCCCCCTCATCCACGATCTAATTTTGGAGGGGGAGCCGGACCTCGCCGGAATAACCGAGACCTGGTTGGGCCACGAGGGAGGTCTACCCCTTGTGGAAATGTGCCCACCAGGTTATCGAGCATTTCACCAGCCTCGGGCCCAGGGAAGGGGCGGTGGGGTAGCTGTGATTATCCGGGAAGACTTAGAGCCGAGAGAGTTCACTGTGCCGCAGACATCCGGGTGTGAGTCCCTCGTCGTGAGATGGGGCCCAGGGAGGCAGTTGGGCCTGCTGATAGTATACCTGGCTCCTCGCTATACGTCAGCGGCCCTGCCCGAACTCCTGGAGCTGATCTCATCGGTGGCGGTTGAGACCCCCAAACTTTTGGTGATGGGGGATTTTAACCTGCCGTCGATGGGAGAAGCGTCTGAGGGGGTGCGGGAGTTCATGGCTTCCATGACAGCCATGGACCTGACCCAGTTAATTCAGGGCCCTACTCACGAGGGAGGCCACACCCTGGACCTTGTTTTTGTCTCTAGCCAGTGGACGAGTGATCTGGGAATAGGGGTCCTAGACATTATTCCCCTGTCATGGTCGGATCACTCACTTCTCCGGCTGGACTTCCCTGGTGCTACCCCCCGCCGCGAGGAGGCGGAACTGGAAGGTATTAGATGGTTCCGCCCCAAGCGCCTGATGGAACCAGATAGGTTCCAGACGGAACTTGGGCCACCTCCTGTGGACCTGACCCGCCCCCGGGTGGAGGACCTGGTAGACGCATGGAATAGTGCTACTACCGGGGCCCTAGACCGGGTGGCGCCTTTGCGGCCTCTCCTGCGGCGACGAACCACCCTGGCACCTTGGTTTACCGAGGAGCTAAGGGTGATGAAACGCCACAAGAGACACCTAGAGAGTCGTTGGAGATCCTCCCGTTCCGAATTTGACCGAGCACAGGTACGAGCATATTTGAAGACGTACCTTGTGGCATTAAGAGCGGCCAAACGTCAACATTGTGCCGCTCTTATTGCGTCTGCAGATAACCGCCCTGCTGCCCTGTTTCGGGTGACTCGTTCCCTCTTGTCTGAGAGACCACGGGAAGCCCCACTTCAGGGCAGAGCAGAGGAGTTTGGGAAATATCTACAGGACAAAGTCGCTCAAATCCGGACGGGATGGGCCCCTTTCAGTGGTCCAGTAGAGACGCCCGTGGCGAGTCTTGAGGGACCGCTTTGGGAGGAGTTTGACTCGGTTGCCATCGAGGATTTGGACAGGTTGCGTGGACGTCTGCGACCCACCACATGTTTATTGGACCCGTGTCCCTCCTGGCTTGTACTGGCATCCTGGGAGGTTACGCGCGACTGGCTCCTGGGCCTGGTGAACGCCTCGTTGGGTGAGGGGTCTCTACCGGCCGCCTTGAAAGAGGCGGTGGTGAGGCCCTTGCTCAAGAAGCCTTCCCTGGACCCAATGGACCTAGTCAATTATCGTCCAGTCTCCAACCTTCCTTTTTTAGCGAAGGTTGTAGAGAGTGTGGTGGTACAGCAGTTCCCTCGTCACCTGGAGGAAAATGATTATCTAGACCCGTGCCAGTCCGGCTTCCGACCCAGGCACAGCACGGAGACGGCCTTGGTCGCATTGGTGGATGATCTCTGGAGGGCCAGAGATAGGGGTTGTTCCTCTATCCTGGTCCTATTAGATCTCTCGGCGGCGTTCGATACCATCGACCATGGTATCCTGTTGCACCGGCTAGAGGGGTTGGGAGTCAGGGGCACCGTTTTACGGTGGTTTGGCTCCTACCTCTCTGATCGGACGCAACGTGTGTTGGCAGGGGAGCAGAGTTCGACCCGGAGGTCACTCACATGTGGAGTGCCACAGGGATCGGTGCTCTCGCCTCTCCTGTTCAACACATATATGAAACCGCTGGGCGAGATCATCCGTGGTTTTGGGGTGGGATATCATCTGTATGCTGATGATACTCAGCTATACATTTCCACCCCGAACCACCCCAATGAGGCCGTCGAAATGATGTCCCGGTGTCTGGAGGCCGTACGGGTCTGGATGGATGGCAACCGACTAAAACTCAACCCTTCCAAGACGGAGTGGCTGTGGCTTCCGGCCTCCCGGTTCAATGAGGTGCTTCCATCTCTGGCCATTGGGGGCGTCCAACTAGCCCCCATGGAACAGGTGCGCAATTTGGGCGTCCTCCTAGATGCCCGGCTGTCCATGGATGACCATGTGACAGCTGTGGCGAGGGGGGCGTTCCATCAGGTTCGCCTGATGCGCCAATTGCGCCCCTTATTGGACCGGGATGCCCTACGCACAGTCACCCATGCGCTAGTGACGTCTCGCCTGGACTACTGCAATGCTCTCTACATGGGGCTTCCCTTGAGATGCACTCGGAGACTACAGTTGGTCCAGAATGCGGCCGCGCGGGTGATTATGGGGAGGACTAGATACTCCCCTGTAACACCTCTCCTGCGCGAGCTGCACTGGCTTCCTGTGGTCTACCGAGTGCGTTTCAAGGTTTTGATTATGATCTTTAAAGCGCTTCATGGCACAGGGCCTAGTTATATGCAGGATCGCATCCTGCCCCACACATCCCTACGACCAATTCGCTCACACAGAGAGGGACTTCTCCGGGTGCCGTCCGCCAAACAGTGCCGGGGGGCGACACCCAGGAGCAGAGCCTTCTCTGTGATGGGCCCAGCCCTGTGGAATGACCTCCCCCGTGACATCAGGATTACTTCCGATCTCCGCTCCTTCCGTGTACAGCTGAAGACCCACCTCTTTCAATTATCTGGCCTGGCTCAATCGTAATCTTTCTTATTCCTCCTAACTGTTTTTAAATTGTATTTTAAACGTTAAATTTTAATTGTATATTGGGTTTTTACAATTGGGGTATTTTAATGCTGGTTTTTTAATTATCTATATGATGTAAATTGTTTCCTCCTCCGAGTCCGTGTCCGTGTATGCGTATGTATGTTTTGTATGTATGCCTATGTGTTTGGTATATTCTCTATGTTTTATATGCCCCATTGTACGCCGCCCCGAGTCCTACTTGGAAAGGGAGCGGCTAATAAATTCAAACTTATTATTATTATTATTATTATATGTTAGGAAAACAACAATTGAAATCTACTGAAAGAAAACCAAAATACATATAGTAAGTAGTTTCAACTTTCAGTTTGTATTCTGGGTAGAACAAGAAGATCACCCATATTATTTTTCCCTAAATACATTAATAGATTCATCCTGTTTAGGACTGTAAGGGTGGTAAACATTCATATAATTATTTATATGAAATAGGATCTATAGATATGCCACTTAATATTAACTGTCATTATTTACTTTCAACACTATTCAAAATCATTGGCACATATTTTATCAAAAATATCAACTTGGTGACTGATCTGCAGATCGTTTTTTTTTTAATCCTCTTTATGTCCCAAAATATTTATTTTACCACAATCTAGATTTTTTTTGCTGCATAAATTCAGTATTAATAGAAGACTATAAAGCATTAAAGTTTTTATACCTAACCTGCTTTCTGTTACTTTATTTTATTTTCTTATAACTTTGGAATAAATATTTATTATCATTGCTTCAACAGTGAGAGATTATTCAGATATTGGAGTTAGATGAAGTGGAATTACTTTTTGTTCTGCACCCTTCTTGATTTCAGATTCATAGTTTTTCAATATTTAACAGTAATTTGAAGAAAAAACAAAAAATTGTATGATTCAATTATTAAATTTATATGCAACCTATATTACCAGTGAGCTGTTTTGTTTACCAATTAAGCAAATGATAATTTTAATTGTGGAAGTAGCCCTTTAACCAATAGAGAGCTGTGATCCTAAATTCCACACTGCAATTAGCAACCAAAAATCAAACCTGTTTATACCACCACCACCATCATCATTATTATGCTTTAAAATGGCAGGAAATTATCTGACCAATTTTTGATAATAACCTGTCTGAAATTCAATTTCAAGGCTAAAGTATATCCTGGAAGCCCCACTCCTAATCTAACAGGTTTTAAATATTCACCTTTGAATGTCTGATCAACCATAGAACTATCTAACTTTTTTTAACTATTAATTGCACAAAACAACTTTTATTGTTGCTGCTGAGATTGTTCTACTATTCACTTTTCACTTGATTTCCCATGGTAATTCATATTATATCAGGTCACAAAACTTAACAGGGTTTACTAATCCCCATCTGCTGACTATATCATATCTTGTTTGCAAATGAATTAGACACCAAATATCAACATTCCTGTGATATGTGAAATTTTCACTATCTGGCTGTTCATCTTTTTAAAAACCATTGCATACCAGCTTTACAGGACATGGTGTGAGGAATTTCAAATGTTTCCAACCTCTGATTTGAAACTGGTAGGGAAATTAAATGAACAGGTGCTTTTTTTGCCTCAGAATCATAAGCCGAACATAACCAATATACAACCAAGGGGCTTTTACACTGTCTTCCTTTCCTGTTTTTCTTATCAGCATATGCAACTAAATGTTCAGCTAGCATAGCAGGCAGCTCAGCTAAAGTTTGGTTAATGTAGTAATGCCCTTAAGGCAGCTGTAGAGCTGTCAGGGTTGACATAACTTAATGGCTTTTTTGCTAGAAGCAGTCTGCTCGCTGCTGTTGAACTACTCTATCTATCTGAGAATATGAGTTTTCTCTTGATTTTTTTAAGGAAGTTTCAGCCTGGTTTGTTAAGTTTGTTTGAAAGAAAACTGAGATGAGGCTTTGCCTAAACTAAGTTTAAAATGCTGTGAACAGATATATATTTTTTTCACCAAGTATGCATTAGCTGCAATTTTAGCTCCTGACATTAATATAGTTATAGAAGAATAAAGAGTGGTCACAATCATTATCACAATGGCAACAAGCCAATTTATCTTTGGGATTCATCTTTGAAGTTGTCTTAAATTTGGGGCAAAGAATAAAAAAGAATGTTAACAGGGATTTTTAATAGGGACTAAATCCTGATATCCTAATGCATCATTTCTATATAAATTGGTTTGTGTTGGACACCAATGTATGATGGTGTTAGCTATTTTTTAAAGAAAGTAGGCTACTTGCTCTATGATTCTGCTCTATGTAATGAAGAATTCTTATGCATTGTTCCGCGCACAAGTATTGCAGTACCTTGCAAGAGAAAAGGGCTCATCATCTCCATTATTGCCGTTCTCTAAAAATGCTCAACTTCTGATTCAAATGCAATCAGCGGTATTGGGTGCTCTGTTTATGAGGTCAGACCAGAGGTGGGTTCCTACCAGTTCGGACTGGTTCAGCTGAACTGGTAGTGGTTTGGCAGCTTGGATAACTGGAACTGGCAGCGACCCAGGCCTGTCATGTCTCCAAACCAGTTCTTCTATGGGGAGGCCACCTTGATCTTCAGTTCTGCACATGCACAGAACAATCGTAATTGCACATTTTTTAAAAAAAAACATTTTGTGCAATTTTTGTGTGCACCGAACCAGCAGTAATGCTGGGATCCACTCACCCCTGGGTGAGACATATCCTAAGCTTGATAGTTCCGGAATTTCAGGAATTTCAGCAGAGACATTATTTTAGGTAGTTCGTAAAAGTGGACATGAACTTCTAGGACTTAGGTTCTACTCAAGTTACATAGACTAAAGATGGTGTCTGAATATATATTTAGCCATGTGATTGATCCTCTGAACTGTACAATCTTCAGATAGTTGAATAATACAGTAATATGTTGTTTCTCAGATTTAACATTTGGCAAGAAATACCCTTTTAAAAAATCAGCATAAACAAACAGGGAAGAGAGCGCAAATCATAGTCTCCTGAAGTCATTTGTTGAGGTGCTTTTCTCATTAGTGATACACATCCTGTATCCTCGCTTCAAATGATCAAACGTACCCACACAAATTAGATTTGCATTAATTGAATTTGAGTTTACAAAGTTCTTGTGGTTATTATTTCTCACAACTAATACAGTTTCTTTTTTCTAGTTTCTTCTAATATATTTAATCTACTACTTATTATCTATAATTTTATATATGTTAAACTGCCTGATAAACATTTTTCCCCAAAAATATTAACTTAGAAAATAAGATCAAATTCTTCTGCAGTTTTTAAAAAACTGATTATTTCCCATTCCCCAACCTTTTCCTCAGGATATGTTGAAGCAGTCTGTTAATAATTCAAATTAAGAGTACCAAATCATTTATTAAACAAGTTTTTACAGTTGTTGTTGTTGTTATTATTATTATTGTTATTGTTATTGTTATTGTTATTGTTATTATTATTATTGCATCAACAGAATTGTATCACAGCGGCCAGTTGTTTCACCGGATTTGGCATTAATTACTGGTCGGGCCCCACCCAGGGGCCTAGGACGTCGTAACGTATTTTCATAATATGTGTGCGGATCCAAGCAGTGCGGCCTTTTGCATTTGACTGATGGTGATTTTGTCAAGTTATAACTGTTTTAAATATAATTCCAGTGCTTTTGGAATAACACCCAGTGTGCCGATTACCACTGGAATTACCACTGCTGGTTTGTGCCATAATCGTTGGATTTCGATTTTTAAGTCCTGGTATTTCGCGATTTTTTCATATTCCTTCTCGGCGACCCTATCACCTGGTATTGCGATGTCTATGATTGTAACCTTATTTTTCTCAAACAGTGTGATGTCTGGTGTATTATGCGCCAGTATTTTATCCGTTTGTATGTGAAAATCCCACAAGATCTTGACCATCTGACCCTCGATGACTTTTTCAGGCTTATGTTCCCACCAGTTTGTTGCTGTTTTAATATTATAATTTTTGCACAAATTCCAGTGGATCATTTGTGCCACAGAATTGTGCCGCATTTTATAGTCAGTCTGCACGATTTTTTACAGCAGCTGAGTATGTGGTCAACAGTTTCATCAGCCTCTTTGCAAAGTCTACATTTGGCATCATCAGAGGATTTTTCGATTTTGGCCTTAATGGCATTTGTGCGGATAGCTTGTTCTTGCGCAGCCAGGATTAGTGACTCTGTTTCTTTCTTTAATGTACCTGTTGTTAACCATAACCAAGTTTTTTTACTGTCCACTTTATCTTTTATTTTTTCCAGAAATTGACCATGCAATGCTTTGTTCTGCCAACTCTCCATTCTTGATTTTATCACATCTTTTCTGTATTCTTGTTTCGTCTGTTGGTCCTTCAGTAGATTTTTGTTCTTTACTTCGATTAATAGATGTTCTTGACTTTCTTTTAAATAATCAGCCAGTGCATGTTTTTCTTCTTCAACTATTTGCTTCACTTGTAATAGTCCTCTGCCACCTGATTTTGGGGGCAGGTATAGTCTATCAGTGTCACCGCGTGGATGTAAACTGTAGTGCATTGTCATTAGTTTCCTGGTTTTTCTGTCCAAAATGTCTAAATCAGCTTGTGTCCAGTTAACTATACCAGCTGTGTATCTTATAACTGGTATTGCCCAGGTATTTATGGCCTTGATTGTATTTCCACCATTTAATTTAGATTTCAAAATTTTCCTAACTCTGTTGGTGTACTCTCTCCTGACAATAGTTTTTACTTCTCCATGTTTGATGTTATCCAACTGCAAAAGGCCTAAGTATTTGTAGGCTTCATTTTCATTGCATTTAATTAGTTGTCCATTGGGCATTTCAATTCCCTCACATGTAGTGATTTTGCCCCTTTTTATGGATACAGTGGCACATTTTTCCATGCCAAACTGCATTGAAATATCATTGCTGAATACTTGGACTGTGTTTGTCAGTGATTGGATTTCTATTTCTGACTTTCCATAGAGTTTCAAATCATCCATATATAATAAATGTGAAATTTTTTCAGCTTCTTTGGCTGTTTGGTAGCCTAATTTCATTTTTTTTAAGATTACTGATAGTGGGATCATCGCGATGATGAAGAGAAGAGGTGAAAGTGAATCACCCTGGAAAATTCCTCGCCTGATATTAACCATTCCGTAGTTCTCATTCCCTACTGCCAACTCAGTTCTCCATTGTTTCATCGCCTTTCAGTGAAGGATGTAATATTTTTACTAATGCCAGTTGTTTCTAAGCATTTTATGATCCAACTATGTGGCAATGAGTCAAATGCCTTTTTATAATCAATCCAGACCATATTCAAGTTCATTTTTCTTTTCTTACAATTTTCTAATATCATTTTATCAATCAGGAGTTGATCTTTTGTGCCCCTGCTCCTCCTTTTATTGCCTTTTTGCTCTACTGGCAAGATGTTGTTTGTTTCCAAATAATCCATAATACTATCTGCAATAATGCCTGTGAGTAATTTAAAGGTTGTTGGCAAGCATGTTATTGGTCTGTAGTTTTCAGGTATTGTTCCTTTAGTTGCATCTTTCTGAATCAAGTATGTTTTTCCAGTTGTCAACCATTCATCAATTTGACCATTTTGTAAAATTTCATTCAGTTGCCTGGCCAACATTGCCTGTAAACTGGTCAGATATTTGAGCCAGAAACCATGTAATTGGTCATTTCCAGGTGATGTCCAATTCTTTACTTTTTTTACTCGATTTTTGACCATCTCAGTTGTTATTTCTAATACTTGCATTTGTTTATTACCAATGCTTTCCTCAAAATCATGTATCCACTTTGCTTCCTTATTGTAGTCCTTTGCATTTTCCCACAATTCTTTCCAGAATTCAGCTGTGGCCTGCTTTTCTGGTTTTTGACTTTTGGTGTCACCATTCACATTAAGACTTTGATAAAAACACCGTTGGTCTGATCGAAATTGCTGATTTTGTTTATACTGGATGATTCGTGCCTCATATCTTTCAATTTTTCTAGCTGTTGCTGTTATCTGCTGTTTTACAATCTCTACAGCTTCATTGATGTTTCTTATATCCAATCTATACCTTCTGATTAGCTGATCTATAATTTTGTTGTTTTTAAGCCGTTGCTCACGCATGTTCTTCAAGTTGCTAGCATCTGCCCTTAATTTTTTGACTTTTTGTTCCAATCGGATTTTCCACTTTGGCTTTGATGCTTTTTCCATTGTGTGATTAGGTGCTTTGATTTTAATGCCTAGTTCATTAGTGACTATTACAGCTGCACTGTACATTAACTGATTCGTTTCCAAGATGGATCCCAATTCAATTGTTGAAAGCACTGCATTAACCATTTTCATGATAGGACCCAAAATTTTCTTAGGGACAGTTTTTAATGATGGTAAACGTTGCCTTTCCTCCCTAGCCAGAAAATGCTCCATGATCTTGTCCTTCAGTTCATTTTGTTTTTGAGTTGGTTCATCAGTTGGTTCAATGGTAACTAGTTCTGGTGGTAGCGTTGTTAATTCCTCTCCGGCAGCTTCCTCTGGGAGTTCTCCTATGATTTCTTTAGTTGTGTCATGAGTATCAGTTATTTCCTCTTGTGATGTTGTTGTTGTTGTTTTGCAATTTGCCTGAATTTCCTCAAGTTCAACTTCGCTAAACACTTTATTCCATACAATAAATCGCCTTTGATCTGCTAGTCGTTGTTCACTAACATTTGAATCTGGATATTGTTGTTTCCAT
The DNA here is from genome assembly GCF_964273705.1 of Natrix helvetica. Taxonomy (NCBI): domain Eukaryota; kingdom Metazoa; phylum Chordata; class Lepidosauria; order Squamata; family Natricidae; genus Natrix; species Natrix helvetica. The sequence goes on along the minus strand of NC_138551.1, from coordinate 54,311,151 downwards.
AAATCATACATTCGCTTTAAATAGCCTCTTTTTTTTGGCTCTGAGTTGTAGTAACAGGTCATTATGGCACAATTTTCATCTGCACTATATTTCTGTCGTTTTGTTGGCTGGTCCACTTGTAGCCCACTTGTCGACGGATGCCCAGGGACCTCAACATCCGCCGCGGCCCTTGTTAACCCGCGCGACGACCGATGCGGTATATAATTTTTATTCGTTTCTTTCACCATGTTGTATGGGTTGGCGAGTTTTTTTATGGGGCCAGGTTGCCAACCTGACCCCAACCCTCCTCCTTTCTCATCCGGGCTTGGGACCGGCAACGGCGGAGTTGTTGTTGTTGTTGTTGTTGTTGTTGTTGTTGTTGTTATTATTATTATTATTATTATTATTATTATTATTATTATTATTATTATTATTATTATTATTGAATCCGTTTTGACTCCTGGCAACTTCTTTCTTGGTAGCATTTTTCGAAGTACAATTGTTTGTCATTGCCTCCTTCCAGGCAGAGAGAGAATGACTGACCCAAGGTCAACCCTATGAGTTTGTGCCTAAGGCAGTCCCAGAACTCATGGTTTCCCAATTCCTAGTCTGTTACCCTAACCATTATACCAAACTGGTTTGCTAGAGATCTGAATATGGGTAAGATCATATGGATTTCTGTCTTCAGATCTGTTTCACTGAAATCAGTGTACAATATGTCTAAGGAGTTTATATATTTAAATATTAGACAAAGTTTTCTTTCCCCAATAAAGTATTCAGTTGCTAATGGCTTCAGACATGATTTAGCATCAAGTTGAAATCCCACTAACAAGAATACATTATTAGAAAATATCAGTACAAAGAATATAATGAACATAGATTGCAGTTGATTTTCAGCCATATATCTGATACAGCCCCAACAGCCCCAATACTTATCAGGCACATGTGAATAATAGAAATACTATATTTCAGTGTTAATTTTTCTGAAGCTGTAATTTTACTAATTTTTCAGGTCATCTTTTTTCTTTAGGTATGTTTAACAACATTATTACTATGTTAACCTTAATGGAAGCCACCTATTTGAAATATTGCCCTGAAGATAATAGAAGCATTATAAAGGAGAAATAGAAGAGGAGTACAATGTGGATAAGATTTTATTCCTATAGATTAAAAGCAATTAGATAAAGTTTGTGAATGTGCTGAAAATATAAAGGATAAATTATTGTTATGCTTGTATTCTGATACAATTTTAAGTGTTCATTGTTTTGAAGAGTTAAAAGAATCTTTGATATCAAGAACAAAAGCAGAGATGATGATGGTAATGAATGATGGTAATAAATACTAGCATATGCAAAATAATATTGAGTCCAAGGTGACATAATTCAGACTCAGACTCAAATTATTCAGATTCATACCACCAGCTTTTGATGCAATATATCTGACCCAGTTGTATAAGATTGATCTTGGTGTCTGAAGCTTGAAGAGAGAATATGGACAAGATGCTTGTGGTTGTGTGGTTTACTGCAAGTTTTCTTTGTCTTTTTCCATCTTAGTTGTAAAAAGGATTTGAGTAAATAAATTCAGAGAATAGTGAATGCATCTTTGTGTGATGGCCACACAAAGCACTGCTGACTGGTGGCAGTGGTCCACCTCCTTAATTGATTTTGGATGTTTTGTCAACTATTCCCAGACACAAATGTTACTTTTTGATCAATATACTTCAGAGAAAGGTGGCTGGGCTGCATCACAGACCCTTAAAGGATACAAATTATCTTGAATCTTTTTTGGTAGTCTGTGTTCAGCCCTGCTTTAGGTCAGAATCAACTAATAGATGAACTTTTGTGAGAAAGAGGCACAGTGCCATGATTCCGTTGATACTGCTTGATTTCTTATTAGTTTCCAATAATGTTCACTATGATGTTTTCTAGGACCATATTTGCAAATTTGGAACACTGTATTACAATTGTTCTGCTCCTGCTTACATGAACAGTCTCATGGTGTCACATCAGAGAACTACACACTGGTAGCTATGCCATGGTATGCCCCAAGACAATATTTTGTGCCCTGTGATATTTTTGAATTTGCTGAATATGATCATCAAGCATTTTGGAACTAAATGACAAACAGATGATACAGAGCTCTACTTTTACGTAATATCTGAATAAATAGATTCTGCGGGTGATAATTTGTAGATTTGGAAAATGAACTTTTACATTCCCTGTTAAAGAGCAGATAAACCATTAAGGGATATTTGAGTTATCAAGAGTTATCATGGCACAGGGATCTCAAAGAACTTTCAAACCTGGGAGTGCCTACTGCAAGATTCAGCTGTAATACCAGTTTCACCTTTTCCTGGACAGGGACAATTACAGTTATTCATATGTGAGTAGCCCTGCATTTAGATTACTATAATGCACTTCTTAGCACTTGGTTTGAAAGCCGACATTCTTAAGGCATGTGAAGTGGAGCTACCAATAGGATAACTGAACATGTGTATGTTATACCTTTGATATATATTTGTGTTACAACCCCTGGTATGTCTAAATATGGGAGGAAGGTCACACTCCCTCTTTCTGTCCTTCGGCTTCATCTCAGAAGACCATGCAGGCAGAAAACCATATTTTTATTTTTAATGTTGCCTTTTATATATAAAATAAAGTCTCCCTTTATTTATTTATCAGTACAAATACAACATACATACATACATACATACATACATACATACATACATACATACATACATACATACATACATACATACATACATACATATATATATATATATATATATATATATATATATATATATATATATATCTCCCATTATTCCCTAAGGCTCAGGGTCATCCCCTCTACTTTTTTTTTCAGTTTTGTTGAACGCCATCTCAGGACCAATACTGAAAAATTTCTTTCTCCCACCCTTTCCAAATGAATACCCTTTATTGTGCAATATTGTAAGTATTTTTTTGATATTTTATTGTTTATTATTTGTATTATAGACTACAGTAGTTTAGTGCGCTTGAGCATTTGAAATGCCATGCAAATGTATTAAGGAAACTAACAAATGTAACTTACTAGTCTAGAGTATTTAAAATATTTCTAGTTTCAGGAAAATTTTAAAAAAAGTATTACCTTGTCTTTCATACACTTCAAATTTTAAGAGTATTTATTCATGATAATATTAAGCATTCAAATTATGTGCTTTGTCATGCAAGAAGAAACAGAGCTTCCCTCTTTGAATCATCAAAGCATCTATGTGCTTTTCAAAGATTGTGTGGATATTTTATAAACTGTTCCAGGTGTTTTCTATATGCATTTAGAGCAGTGGTTCTCAACTTGTGGGTCGGGACCCCCCTAAGACCATAGGAAAACACATTATTTTCAAAAAAATACAGAAAATATAAAATAATTTTATGGTTGGGGGTCACCACAACATGAGGAACTGTATTAAAGGGTCGCGGCATTGGGAAGGTTGAGACCCACTGATTTAGAGAGTCATCTTCCTCTTCCCAGCACTGCAAATTAACTTGTTCTAATGTTTCGTGTAGTCCTATTTTGCATGCAGATCTTACAATTCTCTCCTCCATATTATTACATATTTATTCACATTTTAGATTTCAGTTATTCACTCATTAATTTGAAAGCATTAGTTATGCAAGAACAAATAGCTGCAGATGAAAATAATCACACAGAGTGCTATTGATTCATCATATTGTCATTTCCATTTGATAGTTGGCTAAATCCTACACTGTATGCCATAAAGAACATTTTGTGTACTTAAGATTTGTTATACTGTTTATTTATACTGGGCATTAATAAACTCCACCAAGAAACCAACTAAGCAATAACTTTTATTTACAGTTTACAGAGAAGATTGGGGTTGATTTTAATTCAATTACTATAATTTGTGCCTTTCTTGGAAGTACTTTACATACATTAATCTAGTTTGGATGTCAGTTATAGTTGTCAAGCAGACTTTGTTGAAGATGCCTTTCAGAATATTTATTCATGTGAACGTGGCTTAATATAATGGTGCTTCAATCATAGATGTATACACAACAATATTGGGAAGGATACTTTTCTGATTCACAATTGTACATTTAAAGATGCATGCATAAAGTAACTGTCATAATATAAATAAAATGTTCTACTATAAATATATTCTACTATAAAATATCAAATGATATACCCAATACTCCCCTATATAGAAATGTTTGAATATTACATGACAACTTGTAAAAATGTTATACACATTTTTTCTATGAATATTTTCTATAGGACAAATGCTAATTGCCATTTACTATTAATAAGCAGTTTAAAGAGTTAATCTTATTGCTGTTTAATATAAAATTAGTTACATGCATCTTGTGTAATAACAGATCTCTGTGTTATGCTATACAATCCAATTAGTACCATCTATATTCATTTTTCATTCAAGCTGGCTGCCTCAAAATTAATTTTATTGCTCTGAAAACTTTGGGGAAAAAAATCAGATAATCGATCAAGGCAATGTAGGAGCTATTAAAAACCACAATTATGTTATTTCAAAACTATAATTTAAAAGTTTGGTTTTGCTTCCAGACCCATCATTGATTTTCTAAGGGAAATATTTTCAGTTATGATGAAAACCCCAATAAATCATAGAGCAATGAAGAAAATATATATGTTTAGTTCATCCTGCCATATATAGCTCCTATTGTGAGTTAGGTAATAAGAAATATTACATAGCTATAAATTTGCAATGTGCTTTTATAATCACATGGTTTGAAATAATGAATAATTTGTCATTTTATTGATATTTCCAGTATTTAGAGGTGACAAGCAGTACATTACATTTTATCATGCAAATCTGACCTGACAATTTAAAAAACCTTTTGCCATCTTGTTGGCAATGATTGCAGTAAATAAAATAAGAAATGCTAGGCGGAAAATTGATTGTTTTATCTGCTAATCCTTTTTAGAACAAGTTATCTAGGAAGCATTTTATCACAGCATAAGCCCATTTCCTGCATTTCTACATACATACACATACATACATACATACTTACACACATACATAAATCAGCAGTGGGATGCAAATCTTGCAAATAATAAAATAAATAAAATATTTTCTATATTTGTTACCATATAATGTATGAAAAAAAGAATTATATCTGTTTCAGTCTGTCTAATGTATCCAAGATTTAGTTAATAAGGTTGTACAAAGCGTTGAAAAAACAGCTGTCCGTTATTGAAGATCTGGCACAATTAGCTCCAAGAAATTTACAAGTTGTTTCCACATTAGGTGTGCTCAGTAGTGGGTTTCAATTTTTTGGGGAACTGTGGGTGTGGCCTGCTTTGTGGGAGTGGCTTGCTGGCCATGTGATCAGGTGGGAGTGGCTTTCTGCCCATGTGACTGGGTGGGAGTGGCCAAGACGACATCACTGAATTCTTTGCCCCAATGGATGAATTACAATAAGATTAAAATAAGTACAAAAACAATAAAATAGCTACTTACAGAAGGAAGATGACTGTTCTTGCCAGTCTTCAGTATAACTGACTCCAATGAATGGGCTGCACAAAGAAGAGACACAGAAATGAACTCTTTCATTGCATGCACTGCATCGAAACCAGCACACAAAACAATAAAGACAGCTACTTACAGAGGGAAGATTACTGCCTTGCTGGTCTTCTGCACCACCACCTCACCACCTTGCTCCAATAACCTGCACAAAGGAGAGACACATAAAGCAAGACTTTAATTGCATGCACTGCATTAGGATGAAACAAGCACAAAAAATAATAGAAAAGGAGAATTACTGTCCTTTTTTGCGTCTTCTGCACCACCACCTCACCACCTTGCTCCAGTAACCTGCACAAAGGAGAGACACAGAAAGCAAGACTTTACTATCTCAAGGATGAACCCAGCACAGAGCACACTCAGCAATAAAGACAGCTACTTACAGAGGAAGGATCTCACTGGCTTGATGTTCTTCTGCACACCACCTTATTTCCTTTTTCTGAAATTTAGTTCTCAGTTCCCAAAAACAGGAATATATGAATTAGGTTCACTACTTAGGTCGGTCCAAGTAGCTATTCAGAAGTTAGTGGTTAGAAGCAATGGTAAAGCAAGATATGGAATTAAAACCAGAAATATTTTGCTGGCTATTTGAAATGGAGCACAATATATATTTAATTTTACACATGTTAGCAGCTGCTGGAATTGTGTTTGCACAACAGTGGAAAAACAGAGATATGAAAATGAATAAATATTACAATGTGCAGGAATAAATAAATTGACAATTAAAATCAAGAAGGGTTTGAATACTTTTTCACGTGGGATTTGTTTTAGCAATTGCTAACTAAAAGAAACAGAAATTAGAAATCCAAAAGTATGAAAGAAATTATGTAAGGAAAGGTCACTAGAATTTATAAGGAAATATTACTAGATCATTATTAATGCATAGATAACTGCGGGACATTACACACCCAAACAAACTATGACAGTGCCAGGAAAACACCAAAAAATAAGAATCCCCCCCCCCAAAAAAAGACTGCAAATGAAACCAGTTTTTTCCCCCTAACCCTAAGGACAGGAAAGACAAAGCCACTGGAATAAAAACCATCAAAGCATTGTGGGAAATTATAAAGGACAGTGCCAGGAAGCTCACAGAACCAGCAACCACCTCAGAATTAGCTAAACAATGAGGGTGAACACAAAATCTGGCAAAGCTGCCTTGCATCCACCTGGCCAGCCCATAGAAAAGCAGCCACTTTGAGACACATAAACCTGGTCTGAACACTTAAAAGCAACATATTGCATCAGAAAGAAAACATTTGCAAAAAGGAATAACATTTCTTGTAATAAATATATTTTATAAACAATTTAAAAATAAAAATGCCCTAAAATAATTTTTAAAAAGATATTCTATAAATAAAAAAATCCTTAAAAACCATTGTTAAGTATTCCACCAGCAATAATTTATACTGTAACCATTTTAAGGGTACAGCAATAATTTATACTGTAACCATTTCAAACTATTCCACACACAATCATTTAAAATGAAACTATTAAAAATATTCCATACACAATAAATTACAATAAACCAATTTAAAACAATTCTATGCACAATACATTTTAAAGTATTGAGTATAGAATTTTTAAAAATGGTTTATTTTAATTTATTTTGGATAGAATCTTTTTTTAAATCATCTAAGACAATTACAAGCTAGCCGCCCCCGCCAGCCCGCAGCTTTAGCTAGGGAAGGCCTGAAGGCTTTCTGTTGCGGAAGCTAGCCTCCCGCCACCCCCCCTCACGCTTAGTTGCTTACCTGAGGGAAGCAGCAAGCTCCTGGAAGGCGAAGGGAGTTTTGAAATGGAGGACCCTGTCAGCAAGCATGATGCAAGAGCTGCTCGGGAGGAATGTTGGCTGTTGTCGCCACGCTTTTAAACAGGTCACCTCCAGCCCACTCACTGATTGGCTGGACTCCAGCCAATCAGTGAGCGGCGGGCTGGGCTAGCCTAGTTTAGTGCCGATGGGTGTGGGAGCGAGCGAGCTGCGACGGGACGGCAAGGGCGATCGAGCGACAGGGCCGGTGCTGGTTCCCAGAAGTTACTTCTGGTCTGGTTACTTCTGGGTCCGGTCACGAACCGGTTTGCCTGAACCAGTGAGAACTTGCAGAAACCCACCACTGGGTATGCTGGGAAAGTGTTCAGAGATGACACCTATGTACCTGCATTCAACTTGTGAAAACTCTCAAGCAGCCAAACTTTCTGGAGAATGGATTGCCTCATCAGGGATGAGCAGGGTTGCCTTGTTTGAGCTAATATGATTTGGAAAGTATTTCTCTTGAATCTTTGCATTAATTCACTTTGAGTTAAACTCAGAGGATTTCCTAAATCATTATGTCAATGGACATTTGTTTTAAGATTTTCAAAGATATGTCACTTTGCTATCATGAAAGAGGGGGAAAAACAATGATGCCACTTGGAATGGGAGAAAAGGAAAAACATCAAATGGTAATGTGAAATATTAATTATAAGTTAAAAGAAAAGAAGACATGTGTTTTGAGAAGAAGACAAGGTTTCAAGGTTTCCATTGGTGGCAATGGAACATAGTACCAGTTTTTGAAGTTTGGCTGGGAGGAGGAGGAGGGAAAATATTGCTCCTCTCTTGCAATAGTATTTCCTAGGTCAAGCCTTTTCATTTGTACTTTGTAGGAAACAGTTAGAACTTTTACTAGATAAAAATGCTGGCTACGTCCTCACTCCCCATAATTCAAGGAAAATAAGGAAGTATCTTATATTTCATTTTCCTAGAGGGGGAAAGAGTGTTAAACAAATTCTGAGAAAAATCCATCTATTCCACAAGCATTTGGTATGTCAGGAATTCAGAATAGCATATGCTTATGTATGTGACCCTTAAGTCACATACATAAGCAGTGATAATTATACGTAGTTAGATAGGGCAGGAAGGTTGGTCAGGCTTTGCAGAGCCAGAAAGTTTGCGAAAAGCAACTTGAAACTTATTTTTTTTCACCATATGAGAAATCCTAGCACCACAAGTCCATATTGGAAATGGAAGTATTAGAAAACAGCCAGTGATCATCAGCTTTATTTTTATCCAGACCTCACATTGAAAACCACTTTCTTTTCTCTTTTGGAAAAGTGAAGAAAAAGATAATGACATTCCTGTTGACTCAGTTGGGAGAGTTTAAATTTCCCCAAAGTTGCATGACCCTGTATCTCTTTCAGAGTGTCATAATTTCTCCAGTGTTCTATATCCAGACATATTTTCAGTCTGGTGCAGATACATGTACAGAACAAACAAGAAAACAAGTTCTGCCAATTCACAGCAATAAAGGAAATTCAACAATATTGCAAATGGGAATTTGAGAATAAGATAGAAAAATAGCTGTTTTTTCACAAAGAAAAATGATTTTAAACATTGGGGGATATGTTTTGGCATTGTACTAAGACCATACTCGTCAAGAAGCATATCATATCTACTCTCCTGCCTATCTCAGCAGCCAATCATATTTCAGTTGTCTTATTATCCAATGACTTTTGAATTATTGCATTCTGGCTAAAATGGATTGTGTTTGTCAGCACTGAAAGAAGTGCAGATTGTTCCAGATAGAGGAAGAATCATAGATATCTTATGCTTATCACATACACCGCTTTTACTTGGCATTCTCGCAACAGTTGAAGGAAGAAAAAAGGCAAGAATAAATTCTCATTCAAAAATGTTTAGAGAAATAATTGAGCCATATGGTATGGAAGAACACTGAGATAATGGATGATTGATGTATGAATGTATGATAAATAGATGATAGGTAGGTAGGTGGGTGGGTAGGTGGGTGGGTGAGTGGGTAGGTAGGTATGTAGATATAGATAGATAGATAGATAGATAGATAGATAGATAGATAGATAGATGATAGATAGATAGATAGATAGATAGATAGATAGATAGATAGATAGATAGATAGATAGATAGATAGATATAGAGATATATAGAGATAGAGATAGATAGATAGATAGATAGATAGATAGATAGATAGATAGATAGATAGATAGATAGATAGATAGATAGATAGATAGATAGATAGATGATTGATAGTTATGGATGGATGGATGGATGGATGGATGGTTAGATGGATGGATGGATGGTTAGATGGATGGTTAGATGGATAGATGGACAGACAGACAGAAAAAAGTGTGGCAGAAATAATCTACATTGGCAAGAACAGCAGACATGCTTCTCTTTTTCTCAATTAATTACTTCTTTAATGCTGACAAGAACCTGCCAACCATATGGTATATATCATGTGCATTTCTTTCATTTGTATACATGTGTAAAATATCTTATTAATAGCCTAAGAACACAACTGGTAGCTTAGAAACTGTACAGTAATATATGTGAGGAGGTTTCCTAAAATAGCACAATCAAATATCAGTTTTAAAACCACTCTCAAGTTAAATTAGTTCATTCTGCTTATATTAGGATTCAGAGCATAATTGTTCAAAGCAAAGAACAAGAGTTCACAGCAACTCTTTCAATTAACAAATTTTATTAAAAGACACAAGCTTTTGTGAGCTTCACTTCATTAATGCACAGAGTGGTTAGACTGATGAAGGATTTAAATTGGAGTGTGGTGGGGAAAGGTTGCAAGGAGTGGAAAAACCTGCTGGTACAGGTTCCCTGTGAGACAGATTACAAGTACTTGTCAATTAACTTTGCAATATGTTAAAATATATCGGGTATGTTGAGATCTTCTGAGACTGCCAGAAACTTTTTGATGTATGTGAATTTCTCAGTCAGAATTAGAATCAGGATAGAATAGAGCTGGAAGGGACCTTGGAGGTCTTCTAGTCCAGCCTCCTGCTCAAATAGCCCCCTGCTCAAATAGGAGACCCTTACCATTTCATGCAAATGATTGTCCAGTTTCTTCTTAAAAACCTCCACTGATGAAGCACCCATGTCTGAAGGCAAGTTGTTCCACTGGTTAATTGTCCTCACTGTTAAGAAGTTTCTCTTTAATTCCAGGTTGCTTCTCTCTTTGATTAGTTTCTATCCATTGTTTTTTGTCGTTTCCTCCAGTGCTTTGGAAAATAAGTTGACCATTTATTTGAATGATTGAATTCACCATTGAATGAATAATTGAATTATTCATTTAAAGGTGGTCTTAATGCTCCCTTTTTCTAAAACAATTATTCTGAGGTCTGATCTATCACGTCCTAGCAAGTTGAAATGCATTGTTATTTTCTTCCTGTATTGTGTCATGATGTCAAACTTATGTCCACTAATTCTTTTGCAGTTTCTTCCATTGCTGGCCAAAGATACAATATAAAAGCATGAATATATGCATATCTATCTGTATGTTTACTATATAGGAACATCACATTATATAAGCTGTATAGTATGTAGTTTACAATATATACGACTTAATACTCCAGACATAGAAAAGTCAAGCAATGAAAAAGTCGACCATGGTATCCTGTTGCACCGGCTAGAGGGGCTGGGAATCAGGGGCACCGTTTTACAGTGGTTTGGCTCCTACCTCTCTGACCGGATGCAACGTGTGTTGGCAGGGGAGCAGAGATCGACCCGGAGGCCACTCACATGTGGAGTGCCACAGGGATCGGTGCTCTCGCCTCTCCTGTTCAACACATACATGAAACCGCTGGGCGAGATCATCCATGGTTTTGGGGTGGGATATCATCTGTATGCTGATGATACTCAGCTATACATTTCCATCCCGAACCACCCCAATGAGGCCGTCGAAATGATGTCCCGGTGTTTGGAGGCCGTACGGGTCTGGATGGATGGCAACCGACTAAAACTCAACCCTTCCAAGACGGAGTGGCTGTGGCTTCCGGCCTCCCGGTTCAACCAGTTGCTTCCATCTCTGGCCATCGGGGGCGTGCAACTAGCCCCCATGGAACAGGTGCGCAATTTGGGCGTCCTCCTAGATGCCCGGCTGTCCATGGATGACCATGTAACAGCCGTGGCAAGGGGGGCGTTCCATCAGGTTCGCCTGATGCGCCAATTGCACCCCTTATTGGACCGGGATGCCCTATGCACAGTCACCCATGCGCTAGTGACGTCTCGCCTGGACTACTGCAATGCTCTCTACATGGGGCTTCCCTTGAGATGCACTCGGAGACTACAGTTGGTCCAGAACGCGGCCGCGCGGGTGATTATGGGGAGGACTAGATACTCCCCTGTAACACCTCTCCTACGCGAGCTGCACTGGCTTCCTGTGGTCTACCGAGTGCGTTTCAAGGTTTTGATTATGATCTTTAAAGCGCTTCATGGCACAGGACCTAGTTACATGCAGGATCGCATCCTGCCCCACACATCCCTACGACCAATTCGCTCACACAGAGAGGGACTTCTCCGGGTGCCGTCCGCCAAACAGTGTCGGGGGGCGACACCCAGGAGCAGAGCCTTCTCTGTGATGGGCCCAGCCCTGTGGAATGACCTCCCCCGTGACATCAGGATTACTTCCGATCTCCGCTCCTTCCATGTACAGCTGAAGACCCACCTCTTTCAATTATCTGGCCTGGCTCAACCGTAATTTTTCTTACTCCTCCTGACTGTCTTTTTAAATTTTAAATTTTAATTGTACATTGGGTTTCTTACAATTGGGGTATTTTAATGGTGATTTTTAACTGTCTAAATGTTGTAATTTGTTACCTCCTCCGTGCATGTGTGTCTTTGTATATATGTATGTTTATGTGTTTGTACACATGTTTTATGTTCTATATGCTCCATTGTACGCCGCCCCGAGTCCTGTCTGGAAAGGGAGCGGCTAATAAATTCAAATTATTATTATTATTATGAGAAAATGAATGATTGAAAAAACTAGTTTATTCATTGTTAACATTATATTTCCTTCCTTCCTTCCTTCCTTCCTTCCTTCCTTCCTTCCTTCTTTCTTTCTTTCTTTCTTTCTTTCTTTCTTTTTTCTTTGTCTTCATGCCTTTTCAAACCCTTGGTTTCATATTAGAAGTGTCTTTGAAATTAAGTAAAGGGAGAAATAGAAAGTTGTATTCATAGTTTGTGATTCAAACTGTATGCTGTTCACTGAGAGTTCATCTTCTGCATGAAATCAGCAATTTACCCTCTTCTCCAGCAGATAATCCAGTTTTCAGGGAAAAATTAATCCAATGAATGAAATGATGTCATTTCCTTATCTTCACATCCTAGTAATTATATTGGAAGTGTCTTGTTATTTTTAGTTCAAGTGTAAGGGTTAAAATACCATACAAGTATATGAATGGTACAATGCATGTAATTTCCTGAGAACAAGGTTCAGTGATTGTAATAAGTATTATTTACCCAATATTACCATTGTCCGTTGCCTTTATGAATATTAAAATACTTATAAAACAATATATTAGAAAGGCTAACTGTTATGAGAATATTATTTCCTCAACAAAATACTTTTTAAAAAGGGCTACATTCTCAAACCATTGTAGGGGAAACTATTAGAAGCACTTGTGTATATTAGGATTTCAGAATAAAGTATACTTTTCCCCCCTCCAACTGTGTCCATGGACTTCTTGATGGAACAGCCTCCGTCGTCAGGTTTTACTACGGTCCTTCAGGTGGTCCACCAAATGGTGCGCCGCTATCTGAATCAGGCAAAGGAGGACTACAAGCGGGTGGTGGATAGGTCTTGACGTGCGGTGCCGGAATTGGCTGTGGGAGATCGCGTGTGGCTGTCCACATGGCATCTTCTGTCCCACTGGCCGACAAGGAAGTTTGACCAACGGTATCTTGGGCCGTTCCCTGTGGAGGCCGTTATCAACCCGGTGGCCTATCGCCTGACCCTCCCGCGCTCAATGCGAGTGCACTGCTTGCTCCTTATCCCTGAATGGTCAGCTTGTCCTCTCCAATGTCCCTCTTCACCCCATCTCATCTTCGCGTGAGGTGGACACACAGCCATCGCACAGAGTGACCCAGATCCGTAACTCAAGATGGCTCAAGGGACTGTTCCAGTATTTGGTCGACTGGACGGACGAGGGATCGGACGGGGGGACCTGGACCGATGTGACGGCTGTGCATGCCCCTGTTTCTTGACTTTGCACTTCAAAGGCATCAGCTTGTTTACAGAAGAGATAAGGAGAAGAGCATGGGTTGTTTACACAGGTGCTCTTTGGATGCTTCTTTGGCAGCTGGAAAGAAGTGAAAACAAAATCTTATTTTGAAACTAGAGTGGCAGTGTTTACTAGTTGGAAGTATGGCACAACACCAAAAAGAAACCATAACATTACAAAATATTATGTTTGAAATTCAAAAATTATTAGAAACAACAAAGAGAATTGAGAAGAGATTGGAAAATATAGATTGTAATGCAGTAAAATTTGATGGAAAAAATTTAAGATATCCAGCAAATGGAAAAAGTGGAGGTTAGAGTCCTAAAATCCCAAAGGAAAAATGAACAAAGAGGCAAGATAATTGTGGATACTGATAGTGAACTGAGTGTGGTTGGAGATGGAAAGAGTGGAACATGGAAAGGGAAGATAGATGGAAAGGAGCTCTAACCCAGGTTTCAAGGTTTAGAAGAAGAAGAAAGAGAAGAATTGATGGATTTAAGGAGAGAAACTTTGATAAAAGCACTATGGAGGATCTCAAGATTCTACAAGATATGTAAAAAGCAACAAGTTGCGAAGAAAAGTCTACACAAATTTGATTGAAGAAATAGCCAGAAGACTAATTCCACAAATGGCAAAAGACATGACTGTACTATTACTGGAAAGACACGGGTTAAGATATGAAAACTAATAACAACATATTAGTCAAATTTAGTTAAAATTAGAGCATGTTAAAAATGAAGTGATAATAGATATAGTTAGATAAATAATTGATAATTATAACAATGGACACATATGTATTGGTTTGATAAGAGGAAATTTGGTATAAATTCTAAATGGTGATCGTGAAAGTTTAGAAAGTCTGTTATGTATAAAAGCTTATAATATATATAAAAAAGAGTAAGTCAAATTTAGTTAAACTAAGACCAAAAAAATAAAAAATAAAAATGAATGATGATGGATATTGTTAAATAAATGATTGATAATGATAATAATGTGATATTTGTATTGACATGATAAAAGGGAAATCTATATAAATAAAAATGTAATGTTTATTTGTTCAAAATCTCACATCTCCTAAAGTTCTTCACCGATTGCTTTGAACTTTTGACACAACCTTGCATTCGACTACGCACATGTTTTTATACATGTATATTATATAGATGTCACACCTGTGACAGGTAAAAACATGTTTTTTGTAAATAACATGATTTTTTGAAAACCAGCACCATCTGCTGGATGTAAAAGCAACACACGCTATACCATAGCGTTGATTTCTTGAGTATAGTGCAGTTCGGCCTCTCTCCAGCTTTGTTCTGATGGTCCCTTTATATGTGTGGCTGGGCTGCGGCTGCACCCTTTCCCCTTTCTGCCCCTCCTCCAATGAGTTTGGCCATTTCCACCAAGGGGAAATGAAGCCTTTCGGCCTCCCGTTCCCCTCTCTCTCCTCCCTTCCCACCAGGCCTTTGCTGTCTGCGGCACAGTGGCGGCTGCCCCATCCCTCGGCTGCCTCCTCCCACCCTTAAGCTGGCCTCCCCCCGCCCAGCCCAGTGGAGCTCCAGAGGAGGTTGAGGCGGAGTGTCTCCTCAGCCTGGCCGGCTACGTGCACTCTCCACCCCCCTCACAGGGAGCCAGCTACAGTAATATCTTTCCACAAACATTTTACAATGCATTTCACACATACGTGAAAAGTAGAATAGTTCATGAATGGATCATATATGTTTGCATTAGAATCCTTACATTCTTAAGGTAACCCAATAAGAGCTGGTTTGCAGTTATTTGGTCAAAGATGGAGGGGAAAATATGTCAGTAACTGCTGAGCGACAATGGTGAGGATAGAATGACTTAGCACATGTAAGTATGCAGCAACTAATTGACTCAGTGTCTTGGCAAGGTTAGTAAGCAAGCATATAAATCCGAATTAAACCAAACCAAACCAAATACTTTCTCAACTACTTTTGCTTTGCTAAAATTAAATTTATATAGAAGAACCATATTCAGGATAGATAAACAACAGGTTTTCCTCTTAGTATATTCTATAAATGCAATATGTTTCATTCTATGCTTCTTTCGTGTTTGTCTTTTAAACAGCAAAGCACATTTTTGAACAGACATGTGAAACATAGTAATTATCCTGGCAACAAAATCTTAACAAGAACCTCAATTGTCCTAATTTGCATTGCAAGACCAATTAGCCTGGCACTGTATTTTACCTATTTAGTACACTCCCCTCACTTATTTTGTTTTGCTAGGAAATGAAGGACACCCTGTAACAGATTGGTTTCCAATGCTTGCTAATGATTCAAAATGAGAGATAAATAAATGAAAAATAAGTATTCATCATGAGAACTAAAACATGACAGATGATTAAAAATATTACTGGGGCATAGGGATGAATTTAGTTTTCATCCGATTGCTTTTCACATTCAGTCAATGTCTTAGCCAGAAATACAAATAAGCACAAACTTAGGACATATTGAACAGCTAGGGCAATTTATTTTACTATTTGTTTTTGTTTTTAAGTAATTCTGTGCTGCTTCATGAGAAAAGAAATAGCTTGGGCTTCTTCTAGAGAGAAGGTGATATTAATCACTTGCAGCAAAATCACCAAGAATTTTTCAATATCTTTAAACATATGCATTATATGTTTATATAGATATAGATATAGATATAGATATAGATATAGATATAGATATAGATATAGATATAGATATAGATATAGATATAGATATAGATATAGATATAGATATAGATATAGATATAGATATAGATATAGATATAGATATAGATATAGATGATATATAGATATAGATTAGATATAGATATAGATATAGATATAGATAGATATAGATATAGATATAGATATAGATATAGATATAGATATAGATATAGATATAGATATAGATATAGATATAGATATAGATGATATAGATATAGATATAGATATAGATATAGATAGATATAGATATGTATATGTATATATATATGTATATATATGTGTATATATATATGTATATACAGACATACATAGATGATATAGATATAGATATAGATACAGATACAGATACAGATACAGATACAGATACAGATATAGATATAGATATGTATGTATTTGTGTTACAACCACTGGTATGCCCAAATATGGAAGGGAACTCACTGCTCCCCCTTTCTGTCTTTTGGCTCACTGCAGGAGACCATACAGGCAGAAAACCATATTTTTAATGTTGCATTATACAATACAAATATAACAAAGGCAACATTAAAAATATGGTTTTCTGCCTGGATGGTCTCCTGCAGTGAGCCGATAGACAGAAAGGGGAGTAGTGAGTTCCCTCCCATATTTGGGCATACCAGGGGTTGTAACACAAATACATACCTATTTCCCTGCCTCAGCTGATAAGGAGGAGAGCCTGTGGCTTAGTGGCTAATACATCTGCCTAATATGTAATACAGCCCAGGTTTGAATCCCAGTAAGGGTATGGCTAGCTGATGAGAGCTAAATAGCTTGAAATAGATCTATACTAGTCTCCCTTTATTTATTTATCAGCACAAATACAACACACACATACATACACACGCACACACATATGTGTGTGTGTGTGTGTGGGGGGTAATTTAGTCCAGTAATAAGAACATGAGATATTCCTTGGTGGCAGAGTAGTTAGAATGTGCATTGCCTTGGGGATCTCTCCTCGTATATCACCTCTCAGGCTTCCAGGTTTTTTGTTGAGAGCTGTGACCATTAGAGGAGAGAGCTGTAACCTCCCTTAGTTGGGCTTTTGGTGACTGGCTGCTGTGTCTCTTTTGTAGTGGTCGTGTTTTGGTCTGTGACTGTAAATAAAGTATTATTATAGTTAGAATGCAGTATTGCAGACCACAGAGCCAGGAGTTCAATCCTGATTGAGTAATGGTTGATTCAGCTGTTCATCCTTCCAAGGTGGTAAAAATAACGATCCAAATTTTTAGGTGGAAATATTCTGACTCTGTAAATTGCTTAGAGAGTGCTGCAAAGTGGCAGATAGTGGCATATAAATCTCGGTTTTGTTGCTATTGCAGATTTGTGAATACACTTGGTTAGTAGGTCGATGAAAATTCTTAGTCATCCTGGTAGAGTTGTCTGGAAGTTGAGTCATGACAGGTAGACTTCTTTTCTAGTTGGTTTGAAATGTTTCACTGCTCATCCAACATTCTACTTAGTCTGAACAAGTTGGTTAGAAGGATCTCATATATGTCCTCCAGAGAGGTTTCATTTCTCCAGAAACCACCCTGGAGGACTATTCATATGTGAATAGAATAGAATAGAATACCAGAGTTGGAAGGGACCTTGGAGGTCTTCAAATCCAACCCTCTGCTTAAGCAGGAAACTCTTTGCCATTTCAGATAAATGGTTGTCCAATCTCTTCTTTAAAACATCCAGTGTTGGAACATTCACAATAGGGGTGGGTTGTTGCTAGTGTTATTTCCAGTTCGCTGCACATGCATGCACAGTTGCCTGTAAATTCTTCTGTGCATGCACAGAACATTTAAAAAGGACTAAAAAACATGCTGGCAATGGCATGGGCGATCAGGGAATCGGTTTGGGGGCGTGGCCAGCCTGCCATCCTTACTGGTTTGGAGAACCCTGTCCCAGTTTCCATTCCAGTTCACCTGAACTTGTGCAAACCGATAGCAGCTCACCTCTGATTCACAACTTCTGGAGGCAAGTTGGTCCACTGATTAATTGTTCTATCAGGAAATTTCTTCTTAGTTCTAGGTTGCTTCTTGCCTTGATTCGTTTCTATCCATTGCTTGCATTCGGGTGCTTTGGAAAATAGTTTGACTCCCTCTTCTTTGTGGCAACCCCTGAAATAGTGGAATACTGCTATCATGTCACCGCTAGTCCTTCTTTTCATTAAACTAGACATACCCAATTCCAGCAACTGTTCTTTATATGTTTTAACCTCCAGCCCCCTAATCATCTTTGTTGCTCTTCTCTGCACTCTTTCTAGAGTCTCAACAATTTTTTTTACATCATAAAACACCTTAACCCACTTGCTCTGACTGAAGAAGCTACTGGGATAAGCAGTGAACCCTTTTGAATCCAGTTTTCATGATTCAACTTCTAGACTTATTTAGGAGATATAATTGAGAAGAAGCCTGTTCTTTGTTTAATCTCTAGGCAATTATGTTGGATGAAACCCAATTTAGTTATTTCACAAAGTATTTATATTTGAAACTCCTTTGATAATGGATAGTCAACTTGACTTCATAGTATCTTAAAGACATATGTTTCTCTGTTGATTTTTATATATGGTCATTTTGTTAATCTAATTTTTAAAAAAGATTATTGTCCTGTATAACACATGACTGGGTTTATGGCAATATTGGACAAATTTTAAGGTCTCAATAGACTCTCAGTTCTTTAGTTAACATCAGCTGAGAAGAAGTCATTCCTGTCCCTGTTCCTTAATTCTTTGTGTGTGTGTGTGTGTGTGTGTGTGGAGAAGAACAAGTTTCACCTTTCCTTCTATCATTTTATTTTACCTTATGTTTATTATTCAACAATAGCTATGTGCATTTGTCTTATACTCTATTATCTACAGATGTTTGTTAATAAATATATTAAATTTGAAGGTATCACAAGATAAAGAAGGTATCTTTAGGTTTATTCTTAAATCCACTTCTCCCCTTCATATCCCTGAAGATGAAGATGTAACATGATAGTAATGTTAGAAATTTTTCTAAAACCAAGCTTAGAATGAAAGTATCAATAATATTCAAGTTTCCCTCAATGAAGCATTGAATGGCTGAAAAGTCTTCTCCTGTGAAAATGTTCCTCCTTGATATTTAATGTTAAGTTGGACTTCATTTATTATCACTCTGGAATTGAAAGAAATATCACTGCATGGAGTAGAACAAACCTACCTTTAATTGTATATATTCATAATGGCGAACCTATGGCATGTGTGCCAGAGGTGTCACGGAGCTCCTTCTCTGTGGGCATGCAAGCCGTTGCCCCAGTTCAGCTCTGCTGCATATGAGTGCATGCCTCCTACCAGCGAGCATGCGTGCCAGAGATGGCATGCAGAGCCCTCTCTGTGGGCATGTGAGCCATTGCCCCAGTTCAGCTCCACTGCACATGCCTGAATGCCTCCTACCGGCCAGCTGGTCTTTGGGTCTCTGCTGCACATGTGTGGAGTGCATGTGTGGGGATATATGCACATGCATGGGGGCTGGGTGCATGCAAGGGGGTGCACATGCACAGGAGGCACATGTGCAGGGCTGCACACGCATTGCATTTTGAGGGTTCAGGCACACACTTTCGGCACTTGGTCCGGAAAAGGTGAATCATCACTGGTATATGGCAACAAAGTGTTCATATATATACCATAAATACTAAGAATATCATCCTGACAGCTTCTGCCACACAGTGACACCACTTAACCTCTCTCTGGTCCAGAATTTGTACAGATATCTTGGTGGTTCCTTTTTCTCCTGCAACACTGAAGACCTTCTCGTTTTGGATCTACAACCACTTGGTGGCGGCCCATTTCTTTTATATACTATTCTGTTAAGTTAAGTTTATTTTATTGTCATTGCACCTCGTACAACGAAATTAAATGCCATCTTCAGTGTGCATTATAACTGTCCTTGTATTCCTGCTATAGACCTATTTTTGAATTTGCTCAGCTGTGCAAAAGCTGCTGATTTATTCTCTTCTTGGATGGTGAATAGAAAATCATGGCAGAGTAAGTGGGGTTAAGGAAGAAAAGCATTCCTGTCCTTTCTTATTGCAGAATCAAAGAACATCAGCACAGCAGGGAACATCAGCTCAGCACACACCATACAGTACTGTAACCTGAGTGATCCTTGTTCGTATATATTCCGTTAGCTTGAAACTTTTTTATGTGATCTGTTGACACTGTTGTAAACTGTACTGGCATTATCTGCTTATAGTGAAATGTTGCATTCCCTCTTCACTTAGCTACATTAACCTCATTTCTTTGAGAGCTATTTAGAATGAGATGTCCTTCTTCTTAATGGATGTCATCATAGAGCCCAATCAGTTTTAATATACATTTTTATGATGCCATCCTATATGCTAAAGTACATAATCCCTCAAAGGTTGCAATCAGGAGACTTAATACAAGCTATTAAAGCGCACAAGGGTTAAGGCCAAGCATACTGCTCCCATAATGTGCAAGTGAGAACGCTCCTGCCACAGATGTATTGCTTCTCCAACTAAATTTATTTATTTTTTCCTAAAAATTGAAACAGAAGAAGGTTTGACTTGTTTTGTAGAAATAATGAAATCAAGCAAGAAAGATAAAATTGATTATAGGAATGGTACACATAACAATTATTGTGAATTTCCTATATATACTTATGAAATATGTCAAAAGTTATGTCATTTGTGAAATATATCAATTGTATCCATTCGTTATAAAAAAACCCCAAATGCTTCCCATTGTTCTTGTTTCTCATCCACATGGATATGCCTGCCTGCCTATTCTGCTGTACAGTAAGGAAAAATTGGCAGGCAAATGTAAACAGAAAGAAAGTGATTTGCTTAGGATTCTTTTGGATCTGTCCTTAACAGCTTTGGAGACTCAAATTTTGGTTTTGGTTTTCTTTCTTTGTATTTGTAGTAGAAATTTTCCTGCTGCACCTCACGTAATTCCACACTTTCTTGTTTCACCAGGAGTGGTAGAAGGCAGTAAAGCAAATATTTGTACCCTCATGTCACAAATTGTCTGAGAAACTTAGTTTATCACAATGATATCTTACAATGAACCATGTAAATTACAAATGTGCTTTGGCATTGCTGTAAATAGCTTTCAGAAAATAAAGTAGTTTTATGGTTGGTTCTCTTTCAAAAGAATTTATTGCAGAAAACTGAATCAAAAGCATTCAATATTTTCAATGAATACATTAAGTGTGTTATTCAAAAGTACAATTTTGGAAATTTTGGTGTGCTATTGTGAAAGTATTCATTACCTCAAAAGACATTCAGACTGAAAATTAGGAAAAAATCCAATTCGAATTTGTTTAGTTCAAGTTGCTATCCAATTAAATTATCTATCACAATCCTATGGGCATAATCAGACAATCTTTGGTGGCACAGTGGTTAGAATGCAGTACTGCAGGGCTAACTTACTGCTCACTCCAGGAGTTCGATTCTAAATAGCTCAAAGTTAAGTCAGCTTTCCATACTTCCAAAGTCAGTAAAATGAGGACCCAGATTGTTGGGGGCAATATGCTGACTCTGTATGCCACTTAAAAAAGGCTGCAAACACTGTGAAGCCTAAAGCCTATAAGTCTAAATGCTATTACTATAACTGAACTGCTACATAATTTCATCTGTTTAAGCTGTAATGTATAAACTGAACCTGTAATGTGTAAGCTGTTCAGTATAAACTGTTCAGTATAAGCTGAAGTTCTGTATTCCAATTTTACAAGATATCCCTGAATTTGAAAACATGCATCTTTGGAAATGTTTCTAAGTGTATAGAATAGTTAATCTGATACCCATTTTAAATCATGCCATCATATCCCATTATGTGCCCATCTCTGATGGGCTGTTATTACTTGTTTTGTTTACAAATTGACTAGATTAATATGGTGCCATAGGCAGAGGCAGCAGCTGTGAAAAACAAGTGACTGTAGTTTTGCCATGTCACCTATTCTGTAAAGAAAACTGTGTTAAAGCATCTGTCAGTTCTCATTCCCATCATTTACCAGGGCCAAAAAGGTAAATGCTAGCAGATTTTTATACCTGCTTAGTCAGGGTAAGCAGACCTTGCAAATGCTGAAGATAAATTAACTCACAATTCATTTCAGTTGTATTTATAAACATATTACAATTTCAGTGGATCAAATAATGATTTGTAATATACATAGAAATTAAGAATATTCTAGATCAGGGCAGGGGTGGGTTTCAGCCAGTGTGCACCAGTACAGACATACCAGTTGGTGAAATTTAGAGTGCCTTCCCGTACCCCTTCTTCCTGAGGCCCTGTACCGGAATTCTGCCTCTGCCAGCCATGCCCCCTGCTCACTCCCCTCCACCCACTTGCCACTCACTCACTCGTTCACTTGCCCCACCCATTCACACCATGCTTGCCCCACCCACCCACTTCCTTTGCCCACCCAGCTGAGGTTCTGAGGTTGCATGCGGTCAGGGAGGTGGGGGGAATTCTGCCCATCTGCCTGCCCCCTCCAGAAGCAACCGGGCAGGCCCTGGGATGGTCAGCAGCCCACATGCCACTGTCATGTGACTGCTCTGCAGGCGCAGCACCTGCCTGAACATGGCTGCAACCGGCAACAGGACATGAAGGAGAGGATATCCAGCAGTGTTCCGAGGTTAGTGGGTTGGCGGGGAGGTTGCATGGAGCTGGAGGTGACAAGGAGGCAGGACATCAAGGCCACCCTGCGTGCCTGCAATGGGACATAGCAGCTGCTGGGCGGCTGCTCCTTGTGCTCTGTTGCCAGCAGCAGTTGGCTTTCTGCTGCCGATCCTTCCTCTCCAGAAGTCCAAGTGGGCCCTGGGTTGGTCATCAGCCTCTATGCCGCCGCCATGTGACATTCTGGTGTGCAGCCAGGAAGGATCGCTAGGAGAATGCCAACTGCAGCTGGAAGTATCTTCAGGTCAGTGGAGTGGTGGGGAGATTGTGTGGGGCTGGACTGGAGGCAGCAGAAAGGCAGGGGTGAAGGCTACGCCCCTGTACCAGAGATATAAAGAATATCCCACCATCCTGGAACTGCGCCACAAGGTAAGGGAAGCAGGTCTTGGGAGAGACCTCCCCTCCCCTTCAGAGAGCCCATGCCAAAAGAGAGGAGGCAGGCTGGTTTGAATGTGGGCGAGTGGGTTGTTTAGTGGACCACCTTCTTTGCTAGTTTGGGCCGGTGGAGAAAGGAGGCATGCAATAGCTGCGAAAGTGCTACCCTTCGCTCTTGGTGGCTGGTGTGCTTTATCACAAGCCTCCTTTCTTTCTCTGCCTGCCCAAATGAACGAAGGAGGTGCTGGCCCCCAAACCCCCTCTCATCCACATTCAAACTAGTCCGTCCCCTTTTCTCTCCTGGCATGGGCTCTCTAGAGGGAGAGAGAAGGTTCTTTCCAAAGACCAGCTTCTTTTCTTCTCTCCTATGGCTGGAAAACAGACATTTTCACATCGGCGGCAGAAGCACAATTCCGGGCAGTCAGTTCCGTCTCTCCCTTCCCTAAGCATGTCCTGTTGTTGCTGGAGCTGCTTTTGCTGAATCCAGTGCGGCGGCAGGACTCTTGCCATCACAGAGAGCTTCACTGGCCACCGCTTCTTGCCATTGCCACCACACCGGATTCAACGAAGTGACTCCAGAAGCAACGTGACATGCTTGGGGAAGGGAGAGCCGGAACTGACTGCCCAGGATTGTGCTTCTGCCACCGATGTCTGTTTTCCAGCCGCAGGAGGGAAGGAAAGAAGCCGGTCTTTAGAAAGGACCTTCCCTCCCCCTCCAGAGAGCCCATGCTCTTAGCTATTACATGCCTCCTTTCTTTTTCCACCTGCCTGCACAAAGAAAGCGGGCCACTAAACCACTAACCTGCCTGCATTCAAACCAGCCCTCCCCTCCTGTCTTTCGGCATGCGCTCTCTGGAGGGGGAGGGATGGTTCTTTCCAAAGAACCATCTTTCCTTCCCTCCTGCAGATGGAAAGCAGACATTTTCACAGTAGTGGCTGAAGCACAATCCTGGGCAGTCAGTTCCATCTCTCCCTTCCCTAAGCATGTTCCGTTGCTGCTGGAGCCGCTTTGCTGAATCCAGCATGGTGGTGATGGAAAGAAGCAGCTGCCAGAGAAGCTCTCTCAAGGGGGCTCTCTGGAGGGGGTTCTCTAGAGGGGGAGGGAAGGTCCTTCCTGTTAGGGATATAACCCTAGGCTTGGTTTGGCAATGTATGTAAGCTATGATTACTTTACTGTTGCTTTAAATGTTAAGAGGTGTAATTGGTTTGTTACCTCATGCAGCTATAAGAGGGAGCCAGAATGACTGTTAGCTCTCTCTCTGTTTTGTTAGAAGCTGGTTGGTGTATTGCTGAGGTATTGTGGTTTGTTACTGTTAGTTACTTTGCGGGTTAAACTGAGAATATAGATAACTGACTGACTGAACCGTGGACTGTAAACTGAACTCTGAGTACTTCTATATTTCTACATAGTAAACTACTATATTTTTATACTATTCAGTGTCTCTGTATGCTGGTTTGTGCGTGTTATTCCATATCACTCTCATTACGCTTCTCTACATACTCGCTCTTCTAACGGGGAGTTTAATTCCTTAACACTTCCCAAAATCTTGCTTGTCCTGGCGGCACCCCAGCAATAGCAGCTGAGAGAGGGAAGGAGGAATTCTGAGACTTGAAGTCCACAACAGGACTTCCTACCTGAAGCCTGGAACTGCCCAGGATTGTGTTTCAGCCACCACAGCCACTTCTGCTGCTGCTACAGCCACCAGAGACCTCCTCGCCACCGCTTTGTTTCGGGCCGAGAACTGGAAAAAAAGAGCAGCTCCCCTGTCACTTTATTCAGCTTATTCGAGGGGTGGGAGAAAGTGCCCCTTGGCTTCCCCTCCAGGAGGATCACCATGTAATCCTCCATGAATGGGAGGTTGAAGGGGCAACTGCAGGTGAAGAGTCCTGAGGGGTTTTGGCATTGTGAGAGAAGGACTTCAAAGTCAGTGGAGGAGGTGTGTGGAGGAGGTATGCCTTGTTCTGACTTTCCCTGGGTGCAAAATGCTTTAAAAAAATAAAATTTCCAACATGACTGGAGGAGGAATTCTGGGAGTTGAAGTCCACAAGTCTTAAAGCTTTCAAGTTTGAACACCCCTGGGTTTTCTTTTTCTAAAGGGTTAGGGGTGCAAGGGTCTTGTAACTTGACAGCTTTAAGACTTGCACACTTCAAATGCCAGAGTTCTTCAGCCAACATGACTGGAGAAGGAATTCTGGGAGTTGAAGTCCACAAGTTTTAAAGCTGTCAAGTTTGAACATCCCTGGGGCCTTTTTCTAAAGGGTTAGGGGTGCAGGAGTCTTGTAACTTCACAGCTTTAAGACTTGCACACTTCAAATGCCAGAGTTTCTGAGCCAACATTTTGGTTGCTAAGTAAGAACATTATTAAGTGAGTTTCACCACATTTTATAAGTTGGCCATGCCCACCCAATCACATGACTGACAAGCCACTCCCACCCAGTCACATGATCATCAAACCACTCTCACCTGGTCACATGACCGCTGAGCCACTCCCACAAAACAGGCCACACCTACAGAATAGGTTCTTGAAGAAGAGTGGGGAAAGACGAGGCTTGACACGCTGAGGAATGTCCAACACAATTTTATTGAATAGAACAGCAACAACTAATACAGGAGAGAATCGCTCATTCCTCTGCCTGACAGCTATTTATATGAAGAGCTGCCAGGCAGAGAAACCAATCAGGATAGCAGAACAGCCCACCTTCAGCCAAGCCACGCCTGATTGCATGGCTGTTGCTAGCTGTCAACAGAGGGAATCCCCGGTCGTATGTCGGGGAGGAAAGGAATATAACAGTTCTGAAAAATTTTGAAACCCACCACTAATTAGGGGTATCAAACTCAAGGACCAGGGGCTGGATCCGGCCCATGAGGTTATTAGATCTGGCCCACAAAATTGCACGCCACCGAACCAGTACTAATGCCGGCAGCAACCCATCCTGCTCAGCATCTTCTAGCATCCAGCACACTGCATCAATCCCAGACAACATTGAGAAAGAATTATCTATAGTTTATTGAACAAACCATAATCTTTTGATTCACATATCTTTCTAAATCACAATAGCACACGCCCCACTATGGCACAGGTACACACATGCAAATATTAGAGCTGTGCACCCAATACACATAAATAAAATGTTTCAGTATTATATGTGAAATAGGTATAAAAGTAACTTCCTATTATAAATAAACAACTGAGAAATACCATGCATTATATTTTAGATGTAATTCAAAACATTTCTGGCATAGAACAACTTATATAACTATATACTAGTCCTGTTACTATCTGGAAACATGTACAATTGCAAATATGTTTGGAATTAAATTTTGAAATGAAATAGGTATATGTGAAGGAAGGTTAGTGATGGTATGATATATTAATGAACCATTCAAAGGAAACACATTAACATATTAATAAAATAATAAATGACCAAGTAATATCCAAAGGCTTCTTATGATAGTTGATTTATATGCATAACATCTATGCTCATTGGTCATTGAAAATATTTTTCAAGCATAGTAGGTTATCTCTATCTGCTTTATCTGTAAGTTGATACCCTATTCCATAAAATATGCTACCATGTCTGGGCTGTAAAAAGCCATATAGTTACTTGGAAGCAGCAAAGATAGAGATAGTTTCCTTTGAGATAAGCTTGAGCAAAGAAGTTCCTTGGATCTAAATTATCAAATAGTTCTCCACTTCCAAACTGAGAAGCAAAACCTTTCAAAATTTCGAATTGTTTCATTTGGGGGTGGGGGTGGATATTCCTTATAGAATTTTAATCACAAACACATATCAATGCCTAACTAAACATCACAGATGCTCCAAAAGTTATCCAGTTTGTTAATGACTTCTATGCATTATCAGGTTCTTGACTTGTGTAAAAGTCGTGCTGCGTGTGTAATGGTTTTCAGCCAGGCAGACATCATTTTAATGACACTGGCAGTGGATGGGGATTATCAAGAGCATTCACACTTTAAATCTTCCAAATAGCATAACCCTCAAGGCTGATGTTCACAGGAAGAGTGCTGGAGATTAAAATATACATTAAGACAGCTAGGCTATGTTTTCAGATCTATTAAGACACCTAGAATATGTCACATGCATTTCTGCTAACCAGATGTCTCCCTCATCCAATAAAGCTTTTTTTTAAAAAAATATGATGTTATATTTGATATTTTGTTTGTTATTTTCTGCCCATTTCTCTAGGCTACATCTCTTTGAATTTTGTTTCTATTTAGCTGGCATAAACTATCATTGTCAGATGCATGTTTCTGCTAATTTAATACTCAGGCAATGTATACAATTCTTGAACAGCCTATAACTTGGAATCAACTTTGTGGCATGTCGCTCAAGACGTTAATATAACCTTTAATAAGAATTTGCTGGGTAATACTGATACAAATTTAATGAGCATAGTACAACAGTTGTAGAGAATATTTCCTTCTTTTCTAACTTTTTAGCAAAGATATAAGACAATTTTTATAGAAAAATATTACACTATTGTATACAAGATTGCTTGGTTTTATGTTTGCAAAAACATTTTAAGCATCATAATTGTTTAGTTCTGTTATAATCTATGACATAACTAGAATAAAGAATATATTGAATTGTGAGAGCCTGTTGTGGATACCCTTTCAGATAATTGTCATGGAAGAGGACGATCTTGTCTTTTTGAAAAACAAAACAAAACCAGTGATATGGTGGGTGTGATCTCATGCGTTCCAAATTAGGGAACTTTAGGACCTGTGGACTTCATGATGTTTGGAGAATTTTCGGAAATGTAGTTCAAACATTTTAAAGTTGCTAAGTTTAAAAATCATTGGTGTAACCATTATAAAACCACATTTAACAGAAGGCAAAATGTTTCTACAACTTGTTTCCTGCACCCAAGCATGCTTTCTATAGCATCTGCTTTCTTTTATTCCTTGGAAGATACAACTTATTCCAAGCACTTTACACTGCCATCCATGAGACAAGGGTAAGCAAAAATGTCAATTGTCAAAAAATGTCAATGATTGCATGTTCAAAGCATTTTTATGTGCAATACATAAGGGTGAAAGCTGCTGTATCAGCTGTTGTTTTGAATTTTTGACCCCATTCTTCCACCATCAATGCTCCACCCACTCTTTTTATTTTATTTTCTCAAAATGCCTATTAGTGTCTAGGCATCTGTCTGTCTGTCTGTCTGTCTGTCTGTCTGTCTGTCTGTCTGTCTGTCTGTCTGTCTGTCCGTCTGTGTCCCAGCATAACTCTGGAATGCTTTGAGCAATTTCAACCAAACATGGTATACAGATGACTTACTGTCTGGAAACAAATACTATGGGGGTAAGACACCCCTAACATCCCGAGGTGTGTGTTCTGTTAAGATACAGTCTGTTGTGCCTTAAATGTTACGGTACTGCCATAAATTGGCTTCTACTGTACAGCATAGTGGAGTTGCCATGGTAACAGCTTCACAGTACTCCACAAGGGAGTGGTAAGGGAGAAATCCAACATTAGAAATTATGTTTGATACGGACATTTTCCCCCTATAATAAATACCTGGGCAACGCTAGGATATCAACTAGTTATGATATAAATTAATAGGAAGGCTTAGCACTTTGCAGATGGAATGAAGGGAGGGAAGAATTAGGGAGGGAGGACTGAATGATGTCCAGCACCTTTCAGAAGATGTATGTGATATTTTCTATTGTCTATTGTCTATTTTAATCTATGATAGTATGAAAATATTTAAGGCATTTTTTGAAATCAATTTATTAATTCATATAAATAAAATTATTTATATCATTTTTGACAAGTTAATATCCTTTGATTTCCCCCAATTATGAATATAAAATGATTTTCTTTTGCTTGCAATTAAAAAAAATGGAAAATTTGATTTAATAAAGGAGAATATTTTTAGCTCAGGGTTGAAATGAGGGGTCCTTGGTGTTCTGTGACCTTGCTTGTTTGCTTGTAGACATATCATTACTCAAACTAGGTAACATCATCAGTGCTAGTTGATTCATCAAACCTTGATTCATTGACAAGCAAGTGGAGAACCTCTAATTAATATATTTTCTCTTGCTATTGAGTACTTGCTTTAGATAGTTCATATGCTTCAGATTGTTACAATGAGTGATCAGAGATATACATGCATAACTGCAGCGAAATACTGACGCTTTATTAGAGTCTCAGATTTGGGTGAACTTTGAAATATAAATCCATCATTGGACATCTAGCAAGAATAATAAATATGAGTAGAAACAAAGCCAAGTAAATGAGGTGTGTGAACTTGTTTGTCTTGTTGCTCTGATGATTAAAGACTGCAGATGGTACATTATCATGCCAAGTAATTATGACACATAAAACAGTCTAGCTATAACACAATCAAGCTCATAAAGGACTCAACTTGAAAGCTTTGTGAGTTATTGAAGGAACTAGTGGAAGTGCCAGCCAACTGATTTTTTTAAAATGGTGATAGGAGAATCTTTAAATGGGTTCCTAATACACAAAGACAGCTGCCTGGGATACACCTCATTTAGCTGGAATTGCCTTGATTACATTTATGATTCCTCCATTATTGGCCAATATTTCAGCCATCATTTATATCCTCATTTGCTTAACACGCCACTATGATGCCTTTCTAGTCAACTGTTTTGTTTTTCTCTCTTCCTATGTGCTCTGGTTGCCATTGAGTCCAAGAGATTGAAGCCATTTCCAAATGATATAAACATCTGCATGCCAGTAAATATCATTCAGGGATGTCTTTCCTATGATTTACTCAACGCTTTTTGTCCCTCAATGACACTTTGGAGAATAATAGGCATGTTTTTGAACATGACATTTAACAAGGCTGCTGTTTTGCACTCATTGGAAAGCTGATCAAGCAGTTGCTTTGCAGGTGTAAATCCCCAAAGATGATTTGCTATGGAGCTAACAATTATTATTTTTAAGCAAGTATACAAGGTTGAAATCTGGTGCTACAGCTGCAATACAGGTCTATATTGATTCAGGAAATCCTTTTAGACTTTATCCATATATAATCTATAAGCATGATCCAGTCCAATTGATGAACTGAATCAGTGTCCAGTTTCTCCATAATTGTTTTTGTGTGCCTTGCAAATTCTAACTTCCCAACAATGATTCAATGATCTTGAAGCAATGATTCAGGATCAATGTTTCAAGACTTTTCCACTTGAGCTCCAGCCAACTCCAGTATCATCTAAGGTGCAGCACTTAATATTTTTGGCAAGAATGCAGGCTGCGGTGAACAACACAATGAAACAGAACTGACATATGGATATGGTAGGCATGGACAGATTAAGGATTTTTCCATCTGTTTTTCTTTTTATTTTCACCCCTACTTGACCACTTGATGCTGGTCCTTACTTTGATTTTTAATTTATAAAAACCATTTTGGAGAATTGCAATACATTTTTAATGCATAGAATGTGGCAGGAAAGTGAATTACACATTTTGCAAAAAGGGCTCAGAGGACTGTAAAAAAACGGGGTTTCAGGAGCCACCTGTCACCATTCACTCATTCCCATTTCTTTTCAAATGCAGTTGCCTTTGCTTATTTCTTTATTTCTTTGTTTACTGAAAAGCTGTTTATTTGCTTTCAGTATTTTTCTAGGTTGCATGTTTATGAGAATTATCTGACTATAGAAACTGTTACCTTAGATACTATACCGGTAGTTGTTGTTGGGGGGAAAGGAGATATTTGCCATTATTTTTAAAAGTAATGAAGGCATGATATAAATAAAATGAATGAAAAAATGAAAAAAATATGTAGTATAATTAAGTATGTTCTTAGGTAGACATTAAATGCAGAAATCAAATGTTCTTATCAGTGTATTGGCAAATGTTTCCCTTAAAGCACCGACTAGAATATACACTATTACTGTTTGGAAAATAAGTAATATCTCACATGGTACCCAGCAACCAGCATAGAATGGATAAGACAGCATTCTAAAATCAATGAAGTGAGAATAAAACACAAAAAACTCATATTCATACCCAAATTAGATTTATCAGCAAGGAATAAATATGCACATATTAAATTACATGGCCACAAGAGAATTATTGACTCACTCTAAAATATGAGTTGAGTATGTGTGTGTGTGTGTGTTTGTATGTGTGTGTGTGTGTGTGTTTGTTTTTGACAAGGGGAATTTCATATCCCCTCCTCCTGTTTGATCTGAGAACAGAAGGATTATTTCACGATTTAACTAGAAATGCATACATACATTGATCACTTAGGTGAAGAAAAGGGTGGTTGCTGGTCAACATTAAATAATAATAAAAAAGATGTTTAAAATGCAATTTTCCAAAACACCAGGAAAGCCTTGAAGGGAAATGAATATATGATTGAATCAGACACTGAATATCTCCTCTCCCTTGTCTTCAAACTGTTGATCCCATCATGAAATTACAAATACAAATACAATAGCAGAGTTGGAAGGGGTCCAACCTTAGAGGTCTTCTAGTCCAGCCCCCTGCCTAGGCAGGAAACCCTATACCATTTCAGACAGATGGCTATTCAACATCTTCTTAAAGACTTCCAGCATTGGGGCATTCACAACTTCTGGAGGCAAGCTGTTCCACTGATTAATTGTTCTAACTGTCAGGAAGTTTCTCCTCAGTTCTAAGTTGCTTCTCTCCTTGATTAGTTTCCACCCATTGCTTCTTGTTCTGTCCTCAGGTGCTTTGGAGAATAGCTTGACTCCCTCTTCTTTGTGGCAACCCCTGAGATATTGGAACATGCTATCATGTCTCCCCTAGTCCTTCTTTTCAACAAACTAGACATACCCAGTGCCTGCAACCGTTCTTCATATGTTTTAGTCTCTGCAGGAGAAACTCGAAAAATTATAATATCGTGCAAAAGTTCATTTATTTCAGTAATGCAACTTAAAAGGTGAAACTAATATATGAGATAGACTCATTACATGCAAAGCAAGATAGTTCAAGCCGTGATTTGTCATAATTGTGATGATTATGGCTTACAGCTCATAACCCCAAATCCACAATCTCAGAAAATTAGAATATTGTGAAAAGGTGCAATATTCTAGGCTCAAAGGGTCCCACTCTAACCAGCTAATTAAGCCATAACACCTGCAAAGTGTTCCTGAGCCTTTAAATTGTCTCTCAGTCTAGTTCAGTAGGAATCACAATTGTGGGAAAGACTGCTGACCTGACAGTTGTGCAGAAAACAATCATTGATTTTATTGATTGAGATGGTGGATTTGGGGATTTCATGAGCTGTACGCCATAATAATCACAATTATGGCAAATCACGGCTTGAATTATCTTGCTTTGCATGTAATGTTTCTATCTCATATATTAGTTTTACCTTTTAAGTTGTATTACTGAAATAAATGAACTTTTGCATGATATTCTAATTTTTCGAGGTTCACCTTTAGTCCCTTAATCATCTTTGTTGCTCTTCTCTGCACTCTTTCTAGATATCCACATCTTTTCTACATCATGGCAACCAAAACTGAATGCAGTATTCCAAGTGTGGCCTTACCAGGCATTATAAAGTGGTATTAAAACTTCACGTGATCTTGATTCTATCCCTCTGTTTATGTAGCCTAGAACTGTGTTGGCTTTTTTGGCCGCTGCTGCACACTGCTGGCTCATATTTAAATGGTTGTCCACTAGGACTCCAAGATCCCTTTCACATTACTACTGTTGAGCTAGGTACCACCTATACCAGCAATGACGAACCTTTTTTGGCTTGCGTGCCACAAGTGGGAAGAGCGCAGGGGGTCGTGTGTTGGCGTGCCACACCCATAATGCAATGCATGATCCCCCCAGTGCACATGCGCGCACTACGCGTGACCCCCCCCCCCTATTTTTACATGCTTTTTTCGCCCTCTCCAGGCTCCAGAGGCTTTATAGGAGCTTGGGGAGGGTGAAAAGAGCCTCCCCCGCCCCCCCCGTAGGCCCTCCAAAGGCTTCAGGGACCATCCGGAGGCTTCTCTGAAGCCTTTGGAGCGCTCAAAAGGATCCTCCAAGCAAACCGGAAGTCACTTCCGAGGGTGGTTTTAAGCGCTCTGAAGGCATCAGGGAAGCCTCTGGACGACCCCTGAAGCCTTCGGAATGCTTAAAACCACCCTCCGAGCAAACCGGAAGTGACTTCCGGTTTGCTCGGAGGGTTGTTTTAAGCGTTCCGAAGGCTTCAGGGAAGCATCCGGATGGTTCCTGAAGCCTCCAGAGGCCCTCTGGGAGGCCGGGGGAGGCTCTTTTCACCCTCCCCAGGCTCCTATAAAGCCTCTGGAGCCTGGGGAGGGTGAAAAATGGCTTTTAAAAAGGTGAACTCAGCTGGCCAGCGCGCGCATGGCAGGGCAGGACAGGGCAGCACCTCGCGTGCCCTGAGAAATGGCTCCGCGTGCCACATAGGTTCGCCATCACTGACCTTATACTGTACCTGTGCATTTCGTTTTTCTTGCCTAAATGTAGAACCTTACTATTTTCACCATTGAATTTCATTTGATTAGCTAGTGCCCAATGTTCAAGTTTGCCAAGATCCTTCTGCATCTTTAGCCTATCTTCTGGAGTGTTGGCTATTCTTGCCAGCTTGGTGTCATCTGCAAATTTGATGAGTTCACCATTTATTCCCTCATCCAAATCATTGATGAAGATGTTGAAGAGTACTGGGCCTAAAACTTGGGTACTCCACTGCATACTTCCCTTCATTTAGAAACAGTTCCATTGAGGACAACACGTTGAGTGCGGTTGGTCAGCCAGTTACGAATCCATCTGGCGGTGATGCTGTCTAACATACATTCTTCTACTTTATCTAGTAGTAGGTTATGGTCTACCTTTTCAAATGCCTTCTGAAGTCCAAGTAAACTATATCGATGGCATTCTTCTGGTCCACTAATTTTGTCATTTTGCCAAAGAATGCAATAAGATTAGTCTGGCATGATTTGTTTTTGACAAACCCATGTTGGCTTTTGGTTATTACTTTGTTTATTTCTAGGTGTTTGCTAATTCACTAAAATTCATTTGCTATTTTCTAAAAAGATAATGATTGATTATCTTTTTTCAGAATCTTTCCTGGTATTGAGATCAGGCTGATAGGTCTGTAGTTTCCTGGATCTATTTTTTTCCTTTTTTGAAGATGGGAACCACATAAGCTCTTTTCCAGTCTTCTGGAAGTTCCCCAGTTCTCTAGGACCTCTGAAAGATATAGTTCAGTGGTTCTAATATCACATCTGCCAGTTCCTTCAGAACCCTGGGGTGTAAACCATCTGGTCCTGGTGATTTGAACTTGTTTAAAGTAGACAGGTGCTCACTTACCATTTTCTTCCCTATTTCAACTTGTGTTCCTAATCTGATTTTTTGTTGCTGTTTTTGATAGATTGGACTGTTTTATCCCTTTGTGTAAAGACAGATGCAAAAAATGAGTTAAATAGTTCTCCTTTCTCCCTGCTGCTTGTCACTTCTTGCCACTTTCTCCCAGCAATGGACCAATTGTTCCTTTAACTTTTTTTCTTGTTTTTAACATGTTAGAAGAAGCATTTTTTTGTTATTTTTTACTTTTGTGGAAAGCCTTTCTTCATTGTGAGCCTTAGCTTTCCTCACTTCATCTTTACAAGCTCAGGGTATTTGCTGATATTCTGCCTTAGTTATGTCCCCCTCTTTGTACCTTTTTTACTTATCTTTTTTGTCTTTCAATTGATTTACCTTGTGTTTACTGTCTACATAACGTCTGTTATGCCTGACTGCCCCTATTTTCTTGCCACTTGTATGATTCATGCACATGGTATGACACTCACTATTAAATGCTTGGTTTTCTTTGACAGCAGGAGTGATAATCTTACCTGCACAAACACCTATGTTACATGCACTCATAACCCTATGAATTTTAGATTGCTGGGGACAGAAATGTTCTGTATCAATTAATTCTCTGCCCCTGCTGTTCAGTTTAAATGTTTCTCCAGAAAAATCTGTGAATTTAATGCCAAGTAGCTCAGTCCCTTTCTTGGATGGGTAAAAACCATCTCAGTTTTTCATTGGACCAGCTGCACACATCATGACTAATAAAACCAAAGCCTTTCCTTTTACACCACTCCTTTAGCCATACATTAAACTCTGCTACACACTGGCCCTTCCCTTTATATTCCTTATATACTGGTAAAACCTCTGAAAAGATAAGCCTACAACCTATACTACTAAGTTCATACCCCAAGCTCTGGAAATCATTCTTCACAGAAAGTACATCTTTTTGGGAGAAAGTACATCATTTGTGCCAAGATGTATAATAGCATCAACATCACAGTCCTTACTTGCATTCTTGACTATCTTAAGAATATGCCTGTTGTCTCTGCTGGCAGTAGCACCTGGCAGACACCTGACCTCTTTTAAAACCTCCATATCCTTTCCTAAATTTACATCCCTTACGATTGAATCACCAACCAGAAGGTGATTTCTCTTTTTTGCATACTTTGCTCTTCTTGTGCAACTGATGTGTGATACCTGGTTCCCCATTTCCCCTTTCCGAAGAAAGTTCTTCATTTTGGACCATGATCCCCTGCTTATTTGAATCACAACTACCTTGACCTGTCTCTTTAGTGTCCCCATTATGGTCAGCAAGGGCGCTATATCTGTTATGCTGGGTCACAGCAAAAGCTTTGTGTTTATGGTTCACAGCTCTCACCCTGCCAGATCCCACAGTTGTCCAGACTGCTCTTCTCCTGCAGGATCGTTACGGTAGAGGGGGCTGATAGCGTGGCATCTCGATAGAGTAGAATGGCCCAATTAGACACCTAATTTCTGCTTGGACAGCACAGATTAGGGATTCTAGATAGGTAATCTGTCTATGTAGACTAGTAATTTGTTTACAAAGGGGACAGCATCCAAATTTTAATGTTATGGTTTATAGATATAGGATCCTCTTTGTCTCTCTGACAAAGTATCCAGAGCTCCGATCATCAGCCTCAGGAAGGTTCAAATGAAATGGAGTTAAAGAGCCCCTACCTCAGTCCTCTTTGTCTCTCTGAATCCCCCCTTGTATCCAGAGCTCCGATCATCAGCCTCAGGAAGGTTCAAATGAAATGGAGTTAACGGGCCCCTACCTCAGTCCTGTTTGTCTCTCTGACTCCCCCTTTGTATCCAGCAGCTCCAATCACCAGCCTCAGGAAGAAAGAATTGTGCACATGAAGAATTATTTTAAGATTTATTTTCATTCTTTAAGACTATTCCTGAATAATTTCTAGGCAGTAAAATGAAAGTCACTGCCCCATCATCATGAATTTTACACTATGTGCACAGAAAGTAGAGTGGGTACAAGTGGCCTTTGGAAATTCTTCACTAAATTTGTGGAGGTACAATTTTTTATTCAACAGTTTCTGAAGACAAAATTTCTCTGGAAAAAGTTTTCTAATAATGATTTTGGATTTTAACTGAAGCCATAGAAGTTGTAACCACAGGAGAAATGATTGTTCAGTAAAAGAAATAACATTTACTCTCACAATTTGGGATACAATAAATATAAGAATTTGCTCACCCAAGATATTGTCTTATTTTCTCTTTTTAAAATATTTTGAAACCTGTGTTCATTTCAATCGACTGTTATTGAAGTAAAGTAGAGATAATATTTTTTTTTCTTGAAAAAAGTTTTTATTAGTTTTTACAAATATTTTGGGGGAAAGGGTACATAAGGATGGAGAAAAATTTTGACAGCTACATCATACGGAAGGTGGTGCTCCCCCCTGATCTCATATATCTCTCTTACTTTTATATATATCAAAAAATCATTATTACATACATATTAGCAGTAAAAATTTACCTCAAATTCTTTAACATCTTCAATCATTTACTTTGTATCACTTCTAACCATTTCATTGTATCAACAATTGCAATGTAGTTTCAGTTCATTTCTGTGACCTAAGTTTCATTGCTGCCTCGTCCCCCCTGTCTGCTGGCACAGCCATGGCCCCTCCCCCTTTCATATCTTGTGTACTGTCTCTTGTTTCATCTAGGAGAGTCTTGTGTTTTTCCATGAAGGCTTCCGCCTCCGTCACTGTATTAATTCTCACTCAAGTAGAGAAAATATTTTTGTAGTCTTCCTACAGTACAAACATTCCATCACACATTCTGAAAATCAGATTTCACAAACCTATCGCTGATTCCATACATGTAGAATTAGTATTCTTCCAGTATTTGCTTTATCACTGGACAGATGGCCTGTCACGCAGCTTGCATTTCACTCCAACCAGATACCCAAAACATTTGTCAATTACAGTTATATAGTGAAATCAGAACTCATCAACACTCTCAGGATGTGTTGTGATAATATGCTTCTCTGGAAGCTCTAATCCATTGAAGCAAAGAAGCATTTCCTAGCATTTAGTAAGGCTAGATGTTAATTCTTGGTATTTTTCTAATAGTCCCAATAAGCAATCTGTTTGTGAAATTTTCTACATAGCAGAAGATTTCAATAAATCTCCCTGTAATGTTACTGGCTAATCCTTTCAACCCCAAAGCACCTTAAATTATGTCTCTGAAATGCAATGGAATGGGACTTGTGGACTAGCTGATAAATGCATAGGAATACATGTGGATAAATGCATGGGTAGTATGTGTGTATGAATGCAAACAAAGTGCTAGAATATTTTTTTGCTTTGTTAATATCTGTTTTTCTTTTCAATGTTTGTAAATTCAGATAATGATGAAAGACAAGAGGAAAAAGTGGTAAAAACTTGATTAGAATGCTTGAGGGAAGGATAGTAAATGTCAACTAGCTGTGTGTCTCATGTAAATTGAGCTGACATTCACTGCATTGGTCTTTTGGCTCCCTTGGATTTAACAGTGGTGGATTGAAAATGGCCTCTGCAAGCTTTAGGCTAAGCAATATTGGGAGTTATGCAAAGTGAAAACAAAAAAAAAGAAGAGAGTGCAGTGCACGCCACATGGGCTGGTCCAAGAGCTTGACAAGCCCATGTGGCATGCACTGCGCTCCCTTGTTTTTGACAGCTGCTTCATTTAAAATGGGGAGGATCCATGTAGAGAGCAGCACGCAAAGAGCAGCATGAGCCCATGGGCTTGTGCAACAGTTGAATCCTCACCTCCTGTTCCTTCTTCCAAAACCCCAAAAATCCCCAAAACCAGGCACGAGTTTACCCAAAAGAAGGAGCTGCCTCCCTTGACAAGCCAAACACCAGGAAGATCACACCATGTTTGTGAACACCGAGCTGCATTCACCCCCAACACACTTTGCAGGCTGGTGATTTAGAAAGTATTTTCCGGGGTCTCATAGTTCATCACTGGAAAGAGGTTGGTGTGTTCTTACCCTCCCCAGGCTAAGCCTCTTAAGAAAAGAGGGGGGAGGGAGAAGCAGAGGTAAGTCCAAAAGCAGAACCGGGGTTCTAAATTCACCAAACGGGCTCACCACCTTTTCCCTTAAACTGGTGAAACATATTGTGCCAATGCAGCCTTTGCTTCGGCTCTCTCTAAAAACTCCCCTAAAACTTTGGCCGTGTGTCTCCCCCACAACTTTCCAGCTTTGTTTTCTTTTTAAATGGCAAAGGGAAGAGTGGTTATGCTAACACACAAACACACACACACACACGCACACGCACACACACACCGCATGGCTACTTTCCCAGCCAGCCATCCAGCCAGGCAGGGGGGAACGGTAAATGAAGAGAGCACTGGCCAGCATCCCTACCTTCTTCCTCTTAGAGCCCTGGCAGCAGAGAAACAGTGACTTCTTTTTTGCCAGCCTCCCAGCTGATCCAGTCCCACTTACATATACTCCTTGCATTGTGACAAGCATGGTCTCTCTCTCTCTCTCTCTCTCTCTCTCTCTCTCTCTCTCTCTCTCTCTCTGTGTGTGTGTGTGTGTGTGTGTGTGTGATGTGCATGCCTTCTGTGGCATGCCCAACACCTTCAGACACCCACCAGGTCACTCACTGAGCGGCAGAGAAATCGGGCTTCAGCAAAAGGAAAAAAAGCCTTTGGAAATTAGCCCTGTCTGCCACTCTGCTAAAAAGGCAGGAACCCAGGTCAAGAGATAACAGGATGACTAGCCATATTCAGTTAACCCCCAGAACAGTAAGAGGCTGAATTGGGAACTCTGTGAATTGGCTTGTAGGACACAGAATGCCGTGATCATAGGATTTATTTGGCACTGGTTTTAATTCATAGAATATATCTACTATGAATATAATTTGAAGGAATATGTGTGTGAGAGAGAGAGAGAAAAAAAAGAAAGGAAGAGGGAAGGAGGAAGGGAAGGATGGAGGGAGGGAGGAAGATACACACAAGAAAGGGAGGAAGGAAGGAAGGATGGAAGGAGATTGAGAGAAAAAAGAGAGGTAAAGATAAAAAGAGAAAGAAAGAAAGAGAAAGAAATAAAGAAATAAAAGAAAGTGGGAGCAAAGATGAAAGAAAGAAAGAGGGAGAGAAAGAAGGAGGGAGAGAGAGACAAAAGGGAGGAAGGAAGGAAAAAAAGAAAAAGAAAGAGAACTTATGATCACAATTAAACCCAAAATTTTGGTTGCTAAGCAAGAGCATTAAGTGAGTTTTACCAGATTTTCCAAATTGTCCATGCCCACTTGGTCACATAACTACCGTGCCATGCCCACCCAGTTACATGACCGCTGAGCCACTCCCACAAAACAGGCCACACCTACAGAATAGGTTCTAAAAAATTGAAACCCACCATGGTTCTTAGGCAACATCTTTTCCTCTTGTAGCTCAAGATCATTCCCATGTACCGTCTTCCTGCTCCTCGTCTCTTATTTCACACATATTTAAAAATGTTTTAGGTGTTTGGTGCAAGCTTAAAGGATAGACATTTTCTGTTAAAACAAGAATTGATGAGGGACGGGGCCGAAGTCAGGACAATATGATGTGCGGTCTCAATGCTCTGAGATCGCAATCGACACTTTTGCCACTGGGGGGGGGGTCCAAACGGATCTAAACTGTCCCGTAGAGACAGTGAACAGGAAGAATACATCTTGCTAAACTCGGGGATATCACAAAATCCCCGAAAGAAGCAAGACAAATTTCTTCAAGCTGGTGACAAAAAATCCAGCCAAGGCTGATGAAGTCGGGGTGGCCCCAAAATGGAAGGAATAGAAAGTGAAAGCTGGTGAGAAATCTTCATTGCTTTAAAAGAGAGATTGTCTATAAAAACTTAAAAGTTGATTTAAATTGAAGAATAGAAGATTCAAGCGGCGAAATTAATCTTGCAAAGGTTCTGGACAATGGCTATACCATTTTCTTATATGCTATCTTCATGGATGAAACCTTTACAAGCTTTTTTAAAATGGACGGATTAAGTCTTCTGTTTCTATCTTTTTTTCTGTGACTCTCAGTGATTTATAAACCAAAGCTTTCCTCTTTCATTGCTGTGAGTATCATTATTTTTTAAATTCATTTAAAGACTGGACCTCTTTTTCTAATTTGAAATACAAAACAGATATAAAAAAAGAAATATTTTAAAAGTGCTACATGCTGGGAAGTTTTGTTGATTGGAGTTTTGTGTATTCAAGCAGAACTTTTCCCTTTCTTCGCATTTTGTTTTGACGGCTCATTACAGAGCGATAGGGGTAAGCCAAATGTCCCTTTGAAGCGTGTTTTCAACCAGAGAAGAGGGGAAAAAACGGCTTTTGTGAATCCATGTTTTAACTTTAAAAAACCTTCCAAGCAAGAGCTCTTTGTTTAAGAGTGTCAGGAAAATGGACAGATTATAACCCTGCAGACAATATTTTCAGAATTATTAAAATTAACAAATAAATATGACAAGATTGAACAAAAACTGGGACTTTTGGAACAATTAACAGAAAGACGTGGTCGAAAATTTGATGATGTTCACAAAATGCAAAATGAGGGATTAAAATTCAAAGAATTGAAGTGGAAAATGAATATAAAGCCATTAAACTTGCTGACATTTATGGTAATTAGTTTGTTTTTGAAAAGGCAAAGAATAGAATACTGAAAGAGGAAAGAAATGGAGAGGAAACCTTTTTCAAAGGGCAAGATATAGAAGAAAAAGAAAAAAAGTAAAGAATTTATGGACTATGAAATTTTATTAATGAAAATATGGATAACATTGCTGACAACTAAAGATGAGTGGAATAAAGAAGCAGAAAGAAGGCATAAGGATTATGAGAGATCTTATAACCAAGGAGTTGCTAGAACCAGTCCAGTGGTGGGTTCCTGCTGGATCGCACCGGATCGCGCGCGCTCCCTTTCAGCGCTCCACCTGGCTTGCGCGCTCCCTTTCAGCGCTCCACCTGGCTTGCGCGCTCCCTTTCAGCGCTACACCTGGCTCGCGCGCTCCCTTCCGGCGCTGAAACCGGAAGTACAGTCTTGCCCCGCCCCTGGCGAAGCAACGATGCCTGCCTGCGCTCCACCAGCTCGGCTGGGAACGGAGATGTTTCCTCAGCGGAGCGGAGCGCCTGAAAAGACTTTTCAGGCGCTCCGCTCCGCTGAGGAAACATCTCCGTTCCCAGCCGAGCTGGTGGAGCGCAGACAGGCGTCGTTGCTTCGCCAGGGCTGGGCAAAACTGTACTTCCGGTTTCAGCGCCGGAAGGGAGCGCGAGAGCCAGGTGGAGCGCTGAAAGGGAGCGCGCAAGCCAGGTGGAGCGCTGAAAGGGAGCGCGCGAGCCAGGTGGAGCGCTGAAAGGGAGCGCGCGTGATCCGGTGCGATCCGGGAGGAACCCACCACTGAACCAGTCCATACAAAGCTGATTAAGAAGAAACTTAGAAGATTGATACCACAAATGGCAGAGGACATAAGACTGTTTTGTTATTGGAAAGATACAGGTTGATAAATGGAAGAGTATAATTTAAAACTACTAGCTAAACCTAGTGAAACTCTTGTGATAATAGGTATAGTTAAATAAAAAAATTGATAACGATAATATTGTATACAACGTGTAGTGTTATGATAAGCAATAATTGGATATGAATATTGAATGATACCTGAGTTTATATATAAAGGTTAACAATAATAACAATAAAAAAGAGAACTAAATTAGAAACTGTTAAGTTTTGATTATTAAGGGGAAAATGTTGTGACGGAATATAGCCAAATAAAGAAAGGATAATGATAATAATTCATATATATGTATGGGTATAATATAAGGAAATTTGATGTAAATTGTAAACGGCGATCTGGAAAGGAGGATTGGAAAACTTTGTTGTTAAATATTATGGATGTTTAGCCAGAATAGGATATAAGGATTTAATGTTAATGGAGGATTTTACAAATAAGTAAATGAAATGTATTAAATTTTGCTACATTTCATGATGAAGGACGTTTAAACTATTATAGTCAAATAAAAGTGGAGGTATGATGATAGTAATATGTATAAACATTTGAGTTAAGATACTAGAGTTAATATGAAATATACTTGATGACGGTAGAAGAGATGCACAAAAACTGTTTGTAGCCAGCTGATACACTTTCTACAGGATGTGAAGAAGGAGGATTTTTATGTTTGTTTTGAAAATTAAAAATAAATAAAAAAAGTTTTTGGCAAAAAAAAAGAGAATTGATATATTCGATGGATGCATACTTAATTGCGTGGGAGGAAAAATCCAATCCTTCCTGACCTTTACATGGTGATCTACATTCAGATTACATTCTATCCAACTTTCCTAGAAACGTTTTTATTTTAAAAAAGGAAAAAGAAATAGTGCTGCAGTAGTACCTCATGAACACAGAATATCAAGCTGATGTTCAGGTAATCTGATCAAGTCAAACTCATAACCTTTATTATCCTTTTTATGATACTGGGTTTTAAATGACACCATAGAAGCTGTAACCTGTTCAGTAAAAGAGTCTTCAGTCACACTTTGAGACTCAAGAACTACAGTAAAGGAATGTCATTCTTCAGCAATAATACTGTCTTCAACGTTCTCCTTTGAAGTAATTTTGAAAGCTGTATTTATCCCAAAGTGGTGAAAATATTCTCTTT
This sequence comes from Natrix helvetica, assembly GCF_964273705.1. Taxonomy (NCBI): domain Eukaryota; kingdom Metazoa; phylum Chordata; class Lepidosauria; order Squamata; family Natricidae; genus Natrix; species Natrix helvetica. Next base: position 54,267,908 of record NC_138551.1, on the reverse strand, counting down.
TGTGCCTTGAAATTTATTCCAGTTGCATTCCTCAGAAAGATTTGGAGGTTAGGGTTAAAAATACTAGTTTGGCCTTCTACAAAGGAAACACTGATACCTCCAAATGTTATTAATATAGAAAAAATTACAAGATATAAACATATTTTGAATGAAGAGGGGAAACAAAGCAAGAATTGAACAGTCAAGGGATTGATATAGCATGGTGGCCACAAGTGCAGATACAATCTTGATATGAGAAAGATGCTAAAATGTATGGTTTTTATAAAGAACCAACAGAACTAGACCAGATATTAACAGGGACCTATGAAAAACTAATTAGAAATATATAGTTATCTATTGAGCATTAAAATGGAAAGAGAGCAAGTAAAGGAGACAATGATGGTATGGGCCAAAATTTTTGGTTACACAATAGAGTTAGATAAGTAGCAGAAACTGTGGGACAGGAATTATAGATTAACTACAGTATGTCAACTGCATATAAATATTTTTTAATAAAATGTTTTATAGATGGCATTTTTCACCCACAAGATTGGCAAAGATGTTTAAGGAGATGTCCAATAAATGTTGGAAATGTAATCAGACACTAGGTTCATATTATCATATGTGATGGAGTTGCCCAAAGTCAAAAAATATTGGACAAAATTACATACATGGTTGGAAAAATGATAGAGCAACATATAGATCTAAAGACAGCAATACTTTTATTGGGCATCTTACTGGAAAAGGGTAATAAAGGGAATACATACTTAATTTTACATGTGCTAATTGAAGCTATAATTGTATTTGCACAACAATGGAAAAGTGAAGAGATCCCTACAGAGGAAAATGTTAAAAATATTAGAATGTGTAGAAATGGATAACACTTATTTAAAATTCAGGAAAAGGAAGAAATGGAATATTAACATGGAACTCATTTTATCAATGGCTAATCAATAAAAACAGAAGTTAGAAATATGGAAAACTTAAGAGAAGGATTAATTTTATAAGGAAGGTTTATTAAAGGATAAGCAAATCCTATTGTTATTAATGTGATGAATAGTATTGTAAATATTATGATTATTATTTCTCAAAATTATTTGTACGCAGACAGCACACAATTTATTTAGAAATGGAATTTTTTATACTTAATAAAACTTTTTAAAGCTGAGAAAAAAAAGATTTGGAGATGAAATATCCTTCTGATTTGGTGGCCTTTCTAGAGATGATTTTGAAGGCCTCTGAAGCATCAAGAGGGCCACAGTTTCTCCTGGCTGCTAGTGAGGTTACTATTTAGTTTTGCAGAATCAGATGTATAGTGGAGCAGTGCAGTTATATATCCCAGGACTGAAAAGAGTTCATCCGATAAGTATTATTATTGAACAAATGAACAAAACTACAGATTTTGTTAAAAGGTTTTATAGCAATAATCCATATATGCTTTCAATGTTACTAGTAACCTGACTAGTAACAAATCACTATCTGACTGGGATCTACAGGGTTGTAATTTACTGTGAGAACACATAATTTGCATTGAAAATGTTCTAAGGTCATTTCCACCATGCCCAGATTTAGCTACAGGGGGAAAAATAGGAAGATCTCAGTAGTCAATAGAGATATATTCCTCTGTTGTTAGAAATTTGTCTTGTTTGGTGTGTGTGTGTGTGTGTGTGTGTGTGTGTGTGTGTGTATATTTGTTATGTGCATGTGTATAACTTAGTATGTAGCCAAGTATCATAAAGCTGAGGTTTTCTAAAAGTTTCTGTAAAATAAAATAAGAAAAAAGAGTAAGAGTTCTAAGAATTCTCCAGGGTCCAAAGTTGTCTAACAAAATCTAATTACCGTATTTTTCCGAGTATAAGGCATGGTTTTGAAGAGGAAAATTTTAACAAAGTTTCTGCACTCTGCGGATCTCCCAAAAGTGGCCCATTTTTCATGAAAATGGGCCCATCTCCCCCAAAAAGGCATGAATAGCCTTTAGGGAGCTTGCAGAGTGCTCCTGGAGGGTAAGGGTTGGGGCAAAAACGACCAAAAAATGTCCCATGTTTCATGAAAATGTGCCTGTTTTTCGTTTAAAATAAGGGGGCATGGATAGCCTTCAGGAAGCTTATAGAGTGCTCCTGGGGGCTCGGGGGGTAAAATTGAGCAAAAAATGGGCCGTTCTCCACTCATTTCTGCCCTCCCCAGCACCCAGGAGCTCTCTAAAAGCTTCCTACAAGCTATGCACGGCCATTTTGGTGAAGGTGACGGAGTTTCAGGAGGCAAAAAATATATATGCTGTATTCAGTGTATAAGACGCACCCAGATTTTCAGTCTCTTTTTTGGGGAAAAAGGTGTGTCTTATACTCCAAAAATAGGTTATATTAATTACCTGATATAAAATATAAGCACCCTTTTGTTACATACTTTCTATTCTTTTCCTGCAGCATAGGCTCTATAGCCTTTAATAAAATAATGCTATATCTTCTTTATTTGATACATTGAAATAGCTGCCCTGATTGAGGATATTTTTCTAAATGAATTGGACATTCCTCCTGAACAGGGCATCTGTTTCAGAATCAAGATCTTTAAAACATCAAAGTTAAGAGAACTTTAGACATTGCCAAGTATTAAGACTATAATGTTTCAAATGTTACTTTACTTATGACTCTAGCTACATTGAAGACAGATGTGTGTGTAAGAGAGAGAGGGAGGGAGGGAGGGAGAGCGAGAGAGCGAGAGCGCTTTACTACAAAAAGGTAGTAAATTAGTTCTTGGTTGTGCCAAACCAGAAGCATGTAGGAGAAACAGTGGGTATGTATGTGTTTTCTTTTAATACATGCATAAAAAAATAATTTTAATCTAATTTTGAAATTAATTTCATAAAAAAAGCACTCAGTGCAGAACAATAAGGGCAGTTTCTATGCCATCTTAATGAATATTCACATAAATCCAGGCTTTCTCCTTGTTCTAATTTACATGTTATGGGACGTTTTACCAACAATGATTAATTCTAGTCTATCTTCCTTATTGTTCTTTATTGATCATTTCCAATTATGGGGCTTATATTTCAGTTTGATTACAATATTTATTCTTTAATAATTTACTTGTCTTTATTAGAAAAATAGCAACATATCACTCTGAATGTAAAAAGGGAAAGGGGAAAAGGTCTGTAGTGTGATAAATCCTTTCTCAAATTAGTGGTGATACCTTCTCTAAAAACAATTGACTCTTGGTAATATGCTATCATCTCTATAAGTTAAGATGATCCAGGTAGTCTTAAGGTTTGTCCTATTTTGTTCTTTCAGGACTATTATGGTATTATTCTAATCTTGTAGAGATTACATACTAAAGCATCATAAAGCTTTAAAATATAATACTATATATTCACAGATGATAAAGGAATGGATGACTGGTATCTCTTCTACATCTAAATCCTTCACTCTTTTTTTGAGCTATAATAGTAGAAACAGCTTATATATGCATCTTTTCTGTCTTGTGTACCATATCATGACTATGTATCAATACAATGAATATATCTCTGAGTTGGTAAGGTGATGCTGATAGTATATTGTAGCACAAGATAATCTCCAGATTATACAATTATCATGAGTAGTATACACGTGCATGGAATAAAGCTGTTTTTATTATTATTATTTGTATTTCTGGTATATAATGACCAAGCTGTCTAGAGGAGGGTTGGCCCAGTTTGGCCCAGTTCAGCCGAACCGGTACTGGCAGTGGTGGGTGGTCCATCCACCGCCAAGATGCTTCTGCTCATGTGCAGAAGTGTCACATCCATGCAAGAGCAAATAGGTAGTAAAACCGGTACAAACCTACTACTGAAGTGGACTATTCAAATACCAGTAGCCATTTATCCTGGTTTTAAGATACATCATAAAGCATGCACCTTTGTTCCTTCCTACACTTTTATGATACTCCAATTCCATAGCTTGAATGGTTATTTCACTCTGCCAATTTATTTTATTTATTTATTAGGGGGTTTTCTAATCCCAATGTTATTACTTTATAGTGGAGCGGGTGCGCAATTTGGGCGTCCTCCTGGATGCCCGGCTGTCCATGGATGACCATGTGACAGCCGTGGCAAGGGGGGCTTTCCACCAGGTTCACCTGGTGCGCCAATTGCGCCCCCTACTGGACCGGGACGCCTTACGCACAGTCACTCATGCGCTGGTGACATCTCGCTTGGACTACTGTAACGCTCTCTACATGGGGCTTCCCTTGAAATGCACCCGGAGGCTACAGTTGGTCCAGAACGCAGCCGCGCGGGTAATTATGGGGACTACTAGGTACTCCCATGTGACACCGTTCCTGCGCGAGCTGCATTGGCTTCCTGTGGTCTATCGGGTGCGTTTCAAGGTTTTGATAACAATCTTTAAAGCGCTCCATGGCTCAGGACCTAGTTACTTGCGGGATCGTATTCTGCCCCATACATCCCTGCGACCAATCCGCTCGCACAGAGAGGGCCTCCTCCAGGTGCCATCCACTAGACAGTGTCGGGGGGCGGCGCCTAGGAGTAAAGCCTTCTCTGTGGCGGGCCCAGCCCTGTGGAATGACCTCCCTCCGGATATTAGGAATACCTCTGACCTCCGCTCCTTTCGTATTAAGCTTAAGACCCACCTATTCCAAGTAGCTGGCCTGGCTCAACTTTGATCTAACCATATCGCTCCTGACGGGTTTTTAATTGGGTATTTTAATTATATTTAATTATTTAGGGGTTTTTTAATCACTGTATTCTAATTGTTTTTTATTCATCAGCCGACCTCCTCCTTGTGTATGTCTTGGTATATGTCTCTGTTATATGTTTGTTTTGTCCACATATTTATTTCATATGTTTCATTGTACGCCGCCCCGAGTCCTTCGGGAGAGGGTGTGGCTAAGAAATAAATATTTATTTATTTATTATTTATTATTTATAGTGAACACACGGGATATTTCTACTTCCTTGAGTGGCTGCATCTCTTGTAGAACAATTTAACTCCAATTTGTAAAATTATTATGGCTTAACATTTCCTGAAACAAAGCAGTGAGGATTTACATGTAGTCATCTAAAGAAAAGAGTGTGATTAAAGGGAAGAAGAAAAGAAAGCTGGTAGTTATAATCTTGGTAGAAAGGGAAGGCACATTGAGACCAAGTAATTCTGGGCAATTTAATAATATGATTTTAAGGTAAATCTTTGCATTGATTATAATTAAGACCACAAGCTTTATAAATAATTAGCATGCGATGGCAGACATAGTTGTGGTGGTAAGGAAACTATTTCAGAAATCACTGAATTTTCATTCTTGTTGCTAAAACCCCTTTAAAATACATGAAAGAAGAGGGTTTCTGATCAAAATCTCCAGGCTTGTAACGCCCTTATGCATTAATCTCTTCAAGTGTATAGAATCCTAAACATGAAAAAAATATGGAATACTCATAAGTCCTGCTCTTTCTCATCTGAGTGCTTCACACTGCAGGCATTGTATATTAAGTCCAATAAAGGTTCAGTTTACCTTTAGAACTTCTCCATCAACAGAAGAAACTCAGAATGGAGTAGAATACATGTTATCTTATTTGTTTCACAGTCAATACTTTGCAGCACTCCACTATGATTTAAGCATTACAGGAATTTGAGTGCCAGAAGTGAAAGGAAATCACAGTCCTTTCATCAACTTTTCATCCACCCAGCTTTTCTCATTTGAGCCATGTAATTTAGGACAGAAAGAATTCATTTTGCCATCCCTATTGTTTAGCAATTGAGACCCAAAAGTTCTTCTAGAGCTTCTACTTTCTCATTATACTCTATGAAGACACAGTGTGTAACTGTAATATAATATGTTTTAATTATTTCAACAGAATGCACTTTTTTTCTGGAAATAAAACATGAAAAATGTTATATAAATCTCTTCTTTAAATAAGTTTCTTATCTAGGTAATTTAAATTAGGCTTTAATGTCCTGTTTAAGTGGCTTTGCTAAAGTTGAATGCATCCTGCATTGCAAGGAAGCAGAGTACTGAAAAAGTGCCATTTCATTAAATTATCAGATAAATTTCTCACATACGCTTTGATACTGCATTGACTGTACAATCTAGATATCTGTTCTTTTTTTAAATGATGGATTAGGACCACTGCATTGCAGAAACATTTGCTTTAGTGGTCAGATGAAGTTTCTGTCCTGTTGGCATTCCACCACATTTGTTCAGAAGGCATAGCGCCCACTCAAAAGTTGTTCAAAACACTTGGCATTGAAAATGGGCAACAAGAGGTTTGTCTGGGCAGCAAACTAAGCTTGGCTATGCCAGCTAAACTGCATCTGTTCTGCCACATGCCGCACCTCAGTTGACATGCCAGATTAGCTATCACATATCTCTGTTGAAGCCATGAGTCAAAATTTGAAAGCAAGATGCAGAAGGAGTGCACACTGGACATTTGCTTGTCATTCTTACTGTTTTCCTAGATGATGTTGAGTTGAATAGGTTCAACTTAATTTGTAAAGAAATAGCTTTTGATAATAAAATCTACATGTGGAACAATGCCCTAGAATTTTCTCTTCTCGTGCCATGGCCCTGATCCAAACTGTATTAAATCCCAGATTGCTTTGATTAGAAAAAAAAATTGTATTTCCAGTCTTTATCTTATGTTATGCGTATCTTGGTATTATAAATAATAGCAATGGAAATATTGGTATGTTACAGGGCTACTTCAGTTCTGCCCAAAGAACAATCTCCTACCTGACCAACTGTGTTTTCATCAAGCCTTATTATAATGCTGAGGATTGATGTGAAATTCTCCACCTACTGGAAAAAACAAACATTTGAAATCTTCACATTTCCTTAGGGAGAAAGATACTAAGAAGAAGCACTTCACCCTTTTTCCCTTCCCTGTTTTTCTCAATCAGCATGTAGAGGTGAAGAGAGAAAGAAACTCTTAACAGCCAGAAAACAAGATACCTAGAATTCAACAATAACCTAAGAAGCTTGTGTCCTAAGAAGTTCTATGTTTAAAATCAAAACAGAGCTTAATTCTTAAGATTGTGGAGGAATAAATACGAGAATAGGTGCCAAAAAATCTATACTTTAATATTGAAGATGCAATAAATACATTAATGGTAAAGATAAAGTGACAAGAGAGAATTATGAGAGTTGTTTCTCCATCAATGCTAAAGTAAAATTCAATGTCTGTAGTGAAGGAGGCTTCAGACTATGATGATACCGGTAAAGCCCCTTTTACTAAAAACAATTTCATAGAATATGAAGATGTTCAGCAGAGTACAGTCTTACAAGAATGATATCAAGGCTACATGTTGATCAACCCTAGACTCTGAAGCTACAGATGTGTGTGTGTGTGTGTGTGTGTGTGTGTGTGTGTGTATGTATGTGTATACACATATGAGTTTGTCTTAATTAACATTCTTAATAGTTTATCCCATGTTTAATAAGTCAACGTTCAGCCGAGTCTGACTGAATACAGTTATGTTACATACCAGTGAAAATTTTATTTTATAGGCTTTCTCCTAGATGAATAAATAAGAGGCAATCACAAGTCATGCAGTTTATGTTACTTATTGCAGCTTCCCACAATATACATTCAACACGCAGTTTCCAAGCAGAATGACCTATAATGCCATCTGATATGTACAGCCAAATTATTTTTTTTTAAAATCCCATCTCAAAGGATAGCAATAGTAATACCTCTTTCTTCAGCATAAATGTGGGCTGTATGTGTGAGGACCCTTACAACCAGAAAATTAATCAGGCCATGTTGAACAGATCTATTCAATTACCTAAAGTGGTCAAGAATTGATCTGAAAAATGAAATCCTGGCATTTGTGAATATTGGAAGATGCTTTTGATCTGTTGCATAAAAAACAGCTTGATGAAGTCAGAAAATGAATGATATTCCAACTAGAAATTCATTCATTCTCTCTCTCTCTCTCTCTCTCTCTCTCTCTCTCTCTCTCTCTCTCTCTCTCCCTCTCTCTCTCTCTCTCTCTCTCTCACACACACACACACACACACACACACACACACACACACGAAAGGCTACAGGGCATCTTTAAAGAGAAACAGGGAAAACAAACAATGATATGTTGTACTGTTTGCATGATTATTACGTGTCCATTTTCATTTTGGCATCACTACAGTTTGCAATGGACACAACTTACACAAACCCAATCAATACATGTTAAAAACAACTCTGAGATATTCATTCGACCCCAATATCTGTTCTGTGTCCTTTGTTTTGCTCATTTCATATTGTCCATATCCAATATGTATTTTTGTCAACTTTGCCAAGGTTCATTGAACTTCCTATCTTTTATGACAAAAATCATTTGGTATCAATGGGGAAAATAATTGCCTTTGCACTTTCTCTGTCTTTCTCTTTCTGCTCTCATGTCAAATTTATTTGCTGGTTTTCCTCACATTATACTTCTTCCTGCACTCTGATTTTCCACATTGACCTATTTCATGGGCCTTAAAATTTCACCCATAGGGCTACTAAATGGAGGAAAGGAATACAAAGAACAATGCATTTTGTTGTTGTTTGTTTTCCTAGCCAGCCAGGTATTGTATTGTATCAATGGCCAGCATTCCTTTCAAGTAGATGTTTTGAGAAATTGTGGGAGGACTGCAAAGCCATCCAATTCTTCAGTGCTGGATTGTTCAACAAGTGGCTTCAATTGACTGCCAGACCTACTTACTTTCCATGCATTAGCTTTCTCAACAAGCAACAATAACTGAAAACCAAAATAAAACAGAAATAATCACCCTTATTTTTCTTTTAGCTTCTTTAACAAAAAAAAAAAAAAAAAACCAACCCAAACCCTAAAGAATCCTGAATCAGATCAATGATGTCCTTTTTCTAGGAACATGAAAATCTCACAGTAGGACAATTAATGCAGCCTCATTCTTCTCCTCATGTTTTTCAGAAACTAGTTTTAAAGTTGTATTACCTTTTACAAATATTATTATTAGAGATCAAAGAACAGAACAAAGCCAATATTTCTCTTTTCAGGACAGTTAACTATCACTACGATTACAGAAGTAAATGGAATGATCAATAAAAATTCTTTATAGGAAATGTTTGCTATAGTTTTCTATCAGCTTGTTATTGTTTACTGCAATTGTTCTTTATGTTAGCAATATAGCCCATGACACAACATAACTAAAATAAACAAGATAAATACATAAATTAGGTAATTACATAAATAGAATGCAAGTGAGGAAATAAATATTTCAGCACTTGATTAGATGGTAAGAACCAACAGATTTTATCATTATCAGCATACTGACAGTATATGATAATAACAGTCTACTTCAGAGCCCTTGATAACTACAATTAGTGTTTCTATGTAATTATTGAACCTAATGGGATCCAAAAATCAAACAATACTTTATAGACAGAATACCTCACAGATTGATCTGCACTAAATTTTACACTTGATAAAATTTAAAAGTTGTTCTGTCATTTATCCTTGATCCTCATCAACAGCACTCATCACAAACCATTCAGTCTATTTAATATAGTTTTCTTTCAGTTCCTGTGCTAATCGGCTAACACCACAATTCTTTCTGAAGAATTAAAAAGAATTCTTATATGGCACAGTTGCATCATTTCTGTTCTTTAGGTATTCATCTTCTTGTCTTCCATTTGTAGTATCTGTTCTTTTGAACTTCTTTCATTTGAAAAACCTCCAGATAACTGCTAAAGAACAAAGCTGATAGCTAAGGTGATTTCCTAAGAGAAAAAAGGTCAACTGGCAGGGCTGTCTTTAAATTGCACAGATCAGTTGAAGCACTGACAATAATGTTAATAATATAAGAAAATTCTCAAGTACACCCAGAACTCTCAAGGGTCCAAGTCATACTACATTAACTCATACTCATACTCTGTAAAATTTGCACCATCTAAACTGATTAGTACATGATTAATTCATGGTGATAGAGTCATATAGGGATATTCCTCCTACAGATCAATAGCTCTAACTGGATAGAAAACCAAATCCATTGCATTGATGAAACCAGATATTAGCTGAAGAAAAGTAATGCTTATTTGAAGGTCAGCTTTCAGGCTGTTTTTTATTCTCAATTCTTATCACATATCTCTAATCTCTAGGCTTCTAAATCTTTTCCTGCCCATTTCTGGTTACCACAAAAATTAACCAGAGTTGTGGTTGGTTGCACATTCAGACTATGTTTGGCATTTTTTTGTCCATCTAATGCATCCTTTTCAAGTTTCTGGTATTTATTAATTTGCACATGGCACTGCATGTTTCTTCCAAACCTTCTTTTGTCCATTCATTTTACACATACAATGCTACCTTATAGTGATCTACAGTACAATAGTGATCTACTGTAAAATACTTTGGCCTATGGAAATAAAGCAATCATATGAATATAGCAAGTACATTCTCTTTCTCTTTCCCATCACCAAGAACAATATACATAGACTACTAAAATATCAAATCGTGTAATAATCATAATTATAATATTACTATGCTATATACCTTTGATATAAGCAATTATATAGCATTGCACTCACTATATTTTCATATGGGGAAAAATATAAGACATTTAAGCAGAATTTTTACTGAAATACATTCCGTTGGAACATACAACAGGGGACAGGAATAGTAAATGAATATTATTTTCTTGCTTTCCCACAGATCATATGGTCCTTTTTCATGGCGTTTTTTAATGCATAAATTATTCATTGAACAGTATGTGATGAGAAATAACATAACAAACCTGGATAGAAGAATAGAAATATAAAATAAAGTGATACTATAGGAAGGTCAGAGATCCTAGATTGTTTCTAGCTACTTTGTACTGCAGCTTTTATTTCAATTATTAGTAAGAAGTTTTTGCAAAAATGAAATTGAAACAAGGTTTACCAGTGGTTGCAGAAATCTTTTAGTCTCATGCAATAATTTTTGTTCTTGGATCAGCAGTGAGGGCTTGTGAAGCACACCGAAGAGATTGGCAGAATCCTACAGAACCCCTATGAAGAAGAAGATTGCTGGATTTCATTAGATGACCATACATAGTATACAACCAATAAATTATTCCATATTTTTCTTATCATTTGTCATTTAATTTATTTATTCTAGAAATTGTTTCAAGGAAACTAGTGTAGATGTAATGAAAGTTTATTTAATTATGAGATGATCAAGTAATTAATTAGTGCCAGTTTAATTAGTTAGTTAATTAATTTGTCCGGGGGGGGGGTGTTCTGAAGTTTGCTGAATTGCCATGAATTTTTCTGGATCCCATGATTCCGAAGGGAAGATAACGTGATTGAATTTCTTCTATGGGATTTTGCTAATAGTGATGCTACTGTCACCACTAAAGGTGAATCCTGCCTTTCAGAAACAGTTGGAAAAGTCTTCCTTCCTTTGTACAAATCCATAGAAATAATACACCTATTTGTCTGACTTATACATATCCATGTGGATGTTGGCTTATGCATTTACACTGAAAATACAAAAGGCAAAGTCATTTCAAACATTGATTATGGGGACAACTTACATTTTCGAAAGAATATAGTAGTACTCTTGACTTCAATCATAAATTGCAACAAAACCCTTCAAAAGTTCACTGCCCAAATCCCCCCTTTAGATATTGCTTTCTTTGTTGCAAAAGACATAGTTATAACAGTTGTAACAACCAGTAAGGCATTTTAGTGGAAAAGAGAGCAGAAGCCTGAGTTGGAGCAATTTTAGTTGGAGTCTCATAATGGTTGCTTTTTGTCCCAAAATAAGAACTGGCTAATTTAAAGGCAGTTTTTTTAAAGGCAGTTAAAGGCAGTTCTATGAAGCCATGGGTGAAATGCTACCGGTCCTAATGGTTCACCCGAACCGCTAGAAAAAATTCTATTGGTTTGCCCGAACCAGTAGTAAAAAAATGCTACCAGTTTAGGCGAATTGGTATTTCTGATGATCTGTGACATGTGATTTACATTAGCTAGAATCGTCAGATTTCCTGCTTTCTAGCTAATCTAAATTGCATGGCACAGCAGACACCCCTCCACTGTTCTACTTACCTTTGCAGACTCAGAAGGCTTCAAAATGCTCATTTTTTAGCACTGTGCAGGTGCGATTCAGGCACGCAAACGCACACACTCACCACACCTATAGCAGACTAGAGAGGACTTCACTGCTGCATGAAGCTCCTACAAATTTGAAATTCTAAACAGGTAAAACTCGAAAAATTAGAATATCATGCAAAAGTTCATTTATTTCAGTAATGCAACTTAAAAGGTGAAACTAATATATGAGATAAGACTCATTACATGCAAAGCAAGAGAGTTCAAGCCGTGATTTGTCATACTTGTGATGATTATGGCTTATAGCTCATGAAAACTCCAAATCCACAATCTCAGAAAATTAGAATATTGTAAAAAGGTGCAATATCCTAGGCTCAAAGTGTCCCACTCTAATCAGCTAATTAAGCCATAACACCTGCAAAGGGTTCCTGAGTCTTTAAATGGTCTCTCAGTCTGGTTCAGTAGGAATCACAATCATGGGAAAGACTGCTGACCTGTCAGTTGTGCAGAAAACCATCATTGACACCCTCCATAAGGAGGGAAAGCCTCAAAAGAATTGCAAAAGAAGTTGGATGTTCCCAAAGTGCTGTATCAAAGCACATTAATAGAAAGTTATGTGGAAGGGAAAAGTGTGGAAGAAAAAGGTGCACAAGCAGTAGGGATAACCGCAGCCTGGAGAGGATTGTAAGGAAAAGGCCATTCAAAAGTGTTGGGGACTTTCACAAGGAGTGCACTGATGCTGGAGTCAGTGCATCAAGAGCCACCACACACAGATGGATCCTGGACATGGGCTTCAAATGTCATATTCCTCTTGTCAAACTGCTCCTGAACAACCAACAACATCAGAAGTGTTTTACCTGGGCTAAAGAAAAACACACCTGGTCTGTTGCTCAGTGGTCCAAAGTCCCCTTTTCTGATGAGAGCAACTTTTGCATCTCATTTGGAAACCAAGGACCCAGAGTATGGAGGAAGAATGGACAGGCACACATTCCAAGTTGCTTGAAGTCCAGTGTGAAGTTTCCACTGTCTGTGTTGATTTGGGGAGCCATGTCATCTGCTGGTGTTGGTTCACTGTGCTTCATTAAGTCCAGGGTCAACACAGCTGTCTACCAGGAGATTTTGGAGCACTTCATGCTTCCTTCCGCAAAGAAGCTTTATGGGGATGCTGACTTTATTTTCCAGCAGGACCTGGCATTTGCCCTCACTGCCAAAAGCACCAAAACCTGGTTCAATGACCGTGAGCTTACTGTGCTTGATTGGCCAACAAACTCACCTGACCTGAACCCCATAGAGAATCTATGGGGCATTACCAAGAGAAAGATGAGACCAAACAATGCAGAAGATCTGACGGCTGCTATTGAAGCTTTCTGGTCTTTCATAACACCTCAGTAGTGTCACAGGCTGATAGCTTCCATGCCACGCCACATTGAGGCTGTAATTGCTGCAAAAGGGGCCCAAACCAAGTACTGAGTACATATGCATGCTTATACTTTTCAGGGCTCCGATATTGTTCTATGTACAATCCTTGTTTTATTGATTGCATGTAATATTCTAATTTTCTGAGATTGTCGATTTGGAGTTTTCATGAGCTGTAAGACATAATCATCACAATTATGACAAATCACGATTTGAACTATCTGGCTTTGCATGTAATGATTCTATCTCATATATTAGTTTCACCTTTTGCATTACTGAAATAAATGAACTTTTGCATGATATTCTAATTTTTCGAGTTTCACACGTATTATACTAAACAGAGATCTAAAGACATAAACCTGAGTTTTTGGAGATTGGAATATGCATAACAATACAGTAAATGTACTTAATCTTTCCTGAGGAATTTCCTTTACTTTGGATATATGGTACGCAGTAACCTATTCATAATGACAGTCAACATAATAAAAATTGGTGAACGGGAGACATGGAATTAATCAGTAGGACTATCTATTGATGGATGCTAGACAATATGTAAATAGTTACCCAAGGAAGAACTGATCTCAATTCAAATTAGAAGCAGCTAAGATGGCTTGGATGTTTCTGTAGCTTACTATGTTGAACAATATATGGGTTGCTAAATATGCAAAATATATATTCAATTTTAGAAGAGGATGCCCTACCTAAGTTAAAGTTACACTGAACCTGCAAAAATGAAGCTCAGAAACTGAGAAGATTCTAACAAAATAAAAAGCAGTCCAAGTTAAATCACAATGACATCTGCTCAAGAGAGCTAATATGTAGGCATTCTAATAGCCAAGAGCTTGAAACTTAAAACTCCTAGCATCTCAACAGTGATCAACTGCCTTACACCAAAGATTTTTTTATTCAAATATAACTCACTTACATGTATACTTTTTAATAATGAGATTTTTTTTTCAGACAAACCACCACTTAAGCTTGCATTCTCTGTCACATTAAGTTACTCTGATAGTGGGTCAACCAGCCTTTTTACATCATAGCAGCTTCAGGTAGATGTCTTGAGGAAATCTCTTCTAAAGGTTACTCTTTTGGCAAAATACGGTAACTTGCTGTTCATAGTATGAAAATCATTCTAGGTTTTTTTTTTCCAAAGAGGAGTCTTCTAGGGAAGGGCAATACATTTTATACCATAGTGGTTCAATGGTTAGAATGCAATATTGCAGGCTCCTGCCCACTGCCAGGAGTTTGATCCTGACCAGCTCAAGGTTGATTCAGTCTTTTATCTTTCTGAGGTCAATAAAATGGGGACTCAGATTGTTGGAAGCAATATGTTGACTCTGTAAACCACTCAGAGAGTGCTATAAAGTACTATATAAGTATATAAGTTTAAGTGCTTCTACTATTGCTATATTGTCCCACTAAGTAATGAATACGTTATTACTTTTGATTACTGCAATAACATCAGCATTCCCAAAATATAACGAATACATTTAGCACATATTACAATATAGGCATTGTACCTTGCACTAGATTGATCATAAATTCTTGATACATTTAGCTGACTTGTTCTATGCATGATCACAAGGTGGCTTCAAACTGATTGGGAGAGGATAGAAGCAAATTATGTTGTTTCTATTGTAGAATTTCCCATTCATAAGCTGAACTATAGCATTTGTATGCAAAGAAAGATGATTAAATATTATACTTGCTTTTTCATTTGTATCTTTCAACATTCCTTTAGGCTGGGTTAAGGAACCTTGTTCAATATTTTAAGATAGATGAAAATAGCAAATCTAATAAAGTATAAGCAATTACATTAGAAGAGGACAGGTGGAGCAAGGAAGCAATAGCAGCAAAATTAATAAGTGAAAAAGGAAGGAGCTGCACAAGTGTATAGACAAGCATAGTATCCATGTCATGTCCATTTTCCACAACTTCTAACAACCTTGTTGGTCCCTAGATGTTGAACATCTTGATGTGATGGCAAAAATATTCATTACCTAAGCTATTTATTCAAACATATTTTAGCTGCTAATAAGCACTAATTAGTTCTTTTGGAATCATTTTTAAGTTGGACTTCTCTTGACATTTTTTTTTTGAAACAGTGAAAAAGGTAGATTTTGCCATGAAATTTTATTATGAAACAATAGGCAGGCTTAATAAATTCTTCATTACTTTTGTCAGGTCTACTGCTATAAACTCCTTGGAGAGAAAGGGCTTTCCTTTTTATCACTGCAATATGTGATGCATGTTTCTCGCCCTAAATAAATTCACAAAACAGAAATTGATAAAACAAAGTCAGAAGGCAGAAACTCTGTTTAACAAAGTTAGGTTTTAGCAGTGCTCATGGTATACTGCAACTATGCGCTCAAGGCAGATAGAAAAACCTATGTAAGTGCTTTGACTAACAGTTCCCTATGAATTCTCATTATTGATAAAATATAAAAAAGGTCATTATTGGAAGGAGAAATCCCTCTTCCCAATAAGTAGAACATTATTTCACCTGAAGGTTATGTTTGCAAAAATATGGACTGTTCAGAATATGCATTCTTCCATGCATAGTAGGTATGCTATATAACATTGGCATATTCTATGAGAGCTGATTAAAAATATATAAGGCAATATAAAAACACTAAGAATGCACACCTCATTTGGATTATACACATGTCAAGCATGGCATGATTTAAAATTTGACATCTTAAGAGCTGGAGGCAATCAAAACTCCAATCTCTGTGCAGAGCTAAATAGGTACTTTTAGATGGTATTAGAATTTACAATATATTAATGAGAAAAGCTGAGTACCGTATTTCCCAGCTTGATTGATATTGTTGCTGAGAACACTCTGTTCACAGAAGGATTTTTGAAACCATATGAATTAAGCATAGAATCATTATCCAAATCAAACCTGTGCCTATTTAAAATAATAGACAGTATATTTAGAATCCTGCTGGTTTCTTTCCTCCTCCTCCTCCTCCTCCTCCTCCTCCTCCTCCTCCTCCTCCTCCTCCTCCTCCTCCTCCTCCTCCTCCTCCTCCTCCTCCTCCTCCTCCTCCTCCTCCTCCTCCTTCTTTTAAATAGCCAGACCTATTTTCAGTTTTTCTGCATTAGCCCTTACTTGTGATTAAAGTCACAACAGATCCCTGAATAACTGCTTTCAAAATCCCATTGTTTCCTTAGCCTTTAATATATTTTTTATTTTCAGGGTTAAAATGTCTTTTCCCTTGTGAAATATAGTCAATATCCAGTGTTTGCTTAGGGACAAAGTTAAAAGCCCAAATAATAGAATGAGGCAATAAAAGATGACATAGCACCAACATAACAAGCACCTTCACAGAGTTCTGATAGCAATATAATTACTACTAATCATGATATCCTCACATTAACCATGCATGGAAAGTACCCATTAATTTGTGTCAGGCATAAGTAGTAAGATGATATTACTTTGTTTTATGTTCATTCACAATGGAAAAGCAAGATGCAATGAGCAGGTAATAACACAACCTTCAATTTGCCCTTTTTAGCCTGGTGTAAAAGACACACATAAAAGTCCTATTTATATGCTTTCCACTGCTCATCCATAAAACTATTCACCATAAACTTGGATTAGATTTCTGACTGTGGGCTAGGGGGAAAGATTTTATTAGAGAACAGAAGGGATGTTACATGAACATGGATAAATGATCCCTGCAAAATGCAGAACAAGAGATGTATGCATTGTTTTTCTCTTGGGAGAAGCTAAGATGACCTTTAGAAAGCAAATTTAATCTTCCGGGGTTCCCTGTAAGTAATAATAATTTTGGATGGACAGAGCATAAGCAACCAGCTATTCAGCTAGAACAGATTATCTAAAGTACACAGCCACAGTATGACTAAAGAGTATCATCATTGAAGCCTTACCGTTCCTCCCAATAGACTAACTTCATCTATGTCTATGGGAAGCGGGATCAAACTTATGTCAGAAGCTTCACCTTTTTTTCTTTCATCACTGTGATGAGAGCAATAAGTTCCTGTGGAAGCTAACCTACATTTAACCATTCTTCAATCTGACGTTTCTACTGTAAATTATGTTGGCTTTCAACTTCACCTTGCAGAATCCTTAAGTTGCCTGGTTCAGAAACAGGAAGCCTTTACCAATTTAAAATGGCATTTTGCTGCTTGTTATTTGATTGGGATGAAATATTGGATGTTTCTGAGAATAATATATTTTACTTAGGAAATCATAACCTAAGTTTGGATAGTATGGGGTTTATGGCATGATAAAGTTAAAGTTAATGTGGACTTTATTATTGCACATGTCATATTTAGAATAATGAATAGATATAAATGCAGGTTATACTTGAAAACAGCTTTATAGATCTCAGCTCAAGAAACATATTCTAGAAAAGAAATGACAGATAAAGATAAGTGGTTGGCAAAGTGCAATTTACTGGAAAATTCGAAATCAAATGAAAAGAACAATTAATAGCAGTGGGCTATAGTTGTCAAAGTTCTGCCATTTACAGTTGTCTGAAAGATTTAAAATGGATAAAAAGACTTTAAAATCAGTTGTGTGCTGATGAATATATAATTCCTAAAACGTACACTTTTTGGTAAAATTTGACACAGGAAGAACAGGTTAATGAATATATGAAAAATGGGCTGAATATATGGATGTTATCAATGAAAAAGTATGTAGCTAAAAAGCTGAAATTTACATTCTGTTATTATATTAAAGAGAAATTGTATTAATGATGTATTGTAGGTACCTGGTATCAGAGAAATTAGACTATAAAGACAAATAAATGTGAATACATACTACCCAATATTTGGTGAATATATAAATAAAGCTTAAAACTGGATCCAAATGCATAATTTGATACAAATAATTTTAAACATCAATACTCAATTGAAGCTGAGACATTTCCTTATAGAAAAATGAACTTATGAATTATGGTTTAGTTGATGAGGTAGGATATACTGTAGAAAAAAAGCAACATGGTGTACTTTTAATCAGAGGGGTCAAATTTTACTTTTAGGTATAACTGTTTTGGAGAATATCAGAAGGCACTTTCTCATGTTTTCTTTACTTTTTGTTTTATTTTGCTTTGTTACCTTTTTTCTTGCACATTTTCTATTGGTTTGTGTTACCTGTTATACTCTAATTTAAAAATTTAACAAAATTATATTTTTTTAAAGAGAGAAGGGGAAAAAAGGCAGATGCAGGGCACCTGACTGAAGAAGATTGGCTTACTTTATATAGGTAGTGCTCAAATTATGAAGACAATTGGGTCCAACATTTCCATTGCTAAGCAAGATAGCTGTTAAGTGAGTTTTTTCCCATTTTATGATCATTCTTGTCATAATAATTTAGTAAATCACTGCAGTTTTAAGTAGTAACAGAGTTGTTAAGTGAGTCTGGTGTCCCCATTAATTTTACTTAGCAGAAGGTCACAAAAAGTGTTCACATGATCCCAGGACACTGCAATTGTGATCTTTTACTTTACTTTTTACTTTTACTTTTATTTAGATTTTTATACCGCCCCCTCTCCCCAAAGGGACTCGGGGCGGTGTACAGTCAAATAAAAACACATCAATAAATAGAAAATACAAACACAAAGAGGAGGCAATAAGAAACTGTACATATCTGAAGTAAAGTAGTTAAAAGCAATATTTAAATACCCTAAAAATACCCAAATAAAATATCTGCCAGGAGGTAGAATAAAACTATAAATGGGCCAGGCCGGCTAAACGGAACAGGTGAGTCTTCAGTTTTTGTCGAAAGGAGAGGAAGTCGGTGGTGGTTCTGATATCGGGGGGGAGGTCATTCCAGAGGGTTGGGCCCATCACAGAGAAGGCTCTACTCCTAGGCGCCGCCCGTTGGCATTGCTTAGTGGACGGCACCCGGAGGAGTCCTTCCCTGTGAGAGCGAATCGGTCGCAGGGAAGTGTGTGGTAGGATGCGATCCCGCAAGTACCTAGGTCCTGAGCCATGGAGCGCTTTAAAGATAGTAATTAACACCTTGAAACGCACTCGAAAGACCACAGGCAGCCAGTGCAGCTAGCGCAGGAGCGGCGTTACGTGGGAGTACCTAGTACTCCCCATAATAGCCCGCGCGGCTGCGTTCTGGACTAGCTGCAGTCTTCGAGCGCGTCCCAAGGGAAGCCCCATGTAGATCAATACATGTCAGTTGCCCAGTGTCCAAATTTTAATCAAATGACCACAGGAATGGTCATAAGTGTGAAAAAATGTGAAAAAGTGTGAAAAATGATGTACTGACCCTTTCTTTTCCAGTGTCATTATAAAAAGAAATAATCATAAATATACATATATAGAGAGCTAGTATTGAAGAGTCCTTATGTTGGAAAATATGATAGTGATAAAACATCTGACCCTTTACCAATCAATGAAAAATTACAGTTTAAAGCATATATATTTGAGAGTACTATGCAAATATGCCTATCCTCAGCTAACATTTCCTTTTCTCTGTCTCCAAAGTTTAGAGACTATAGGGTTTTCCCCCTGACACATGTACACTTTACTAAACACACAAAATAGTAGTTGTACTACTTTTTTTATAATTGTTTTGTTAAATTTAATTTTCAGTAAGAATGATTTCTCCTGCTACAATGTACTCTGCTTATTTCAGTGGCAGCTGTCACCTGTTGCTTTCTTGGGCCACGTATACTTTGAAATAAATCTAATTGGGTCACTTCTATCATATTGCGCTATTGCTAGATTGTAAGAAGTAAAAAGTTAAAGGATTCCTTGTTGGTTATGTCTGACTCTTGGGTATGGTGCTCATCTCCATTTCCTGAGCCAGAATTGCCTGAAGACAATTTCTGTGATGATGTGGTCAATATGGCTATATGCCAAAGGCACACAGAATGCTGTTACCTTCCCACCAAAGGAATACCCATTTATTTATTCACATTTGCATGCTTTCAAACTGCTAGGTTGGCAGAAGCTGGGACAAGTAATAAGAGCTCATCCCATTAAGCGGAGCTCTGGTCTCAAACCCAGGCTGTCAGCTTTCCAGCTGACAAGCTCAGTGTCTTTAACACTGAGTCATTGTACCCCCTCTCCAAATCAGTAAGTAAGAAGTACTTGGTAATTAAATGGATTTTGTTACTATTTTGCCGTTTAACTTCCTCTCAATCAACATGTAATCAATTGGAAACAGTGAGTTGTAATGACATTCTAATCAGAGATGTTTGATGAGGAAATTAGACTACTCACTTTATTATTCTTGATTAGAAGCAAATTATTTCTGGTAACAGTTGCCACTCTCCCTCTTTATTAGGAAATGATTAGAAACAAATCACTGTTAAAACAGCTGGCTTTTAATAATAGTTTTATTTGTGTCTATAATTACATGTATAGAATATCTTCAATCAGCTAATAAACCTTTTTCACCTGCACCCAATTTCACCCAGTCACAATTAAACAAACAAAATAATTTTATCAGGTACCATAGTAATTTTGATGGGCCTACGAGAAATAAAAGGAAATCTTTGTGAAGAGCATAGTAGAAAAAGATTATACCGTTAGCCCAATTTTTCTGAATGGCAGTCAATAATTTGGAATTAAAATATGTAACTAATCAATATGTAGAATTATATCTCTGCATGTCCTACCCAAAGTCAAGTATAAACAGGGCTAGTGGTAGGAGTAGTTGAAAAACGAGGAACTTTTGGAGAAAAAGTCTACCACAGATGCAATGGGTATATCTTAACTTGATTTTATTACTTTTATTACAAATACCAGAAAAGCCATTAGTTTTTTTTCTAAGTGACCACCAACCTCACAATCCATATAGACAGCAAATTTCAGGTTTAAATCTTGTTATCTGCAGATTATGTTTTGTCAGAGACTGAGAGCAAGACACTGGGGCAAGAAAGATACTTATACATTATTACTGTAATGGGTCAATCAGTTTCAGTCGCTTTGTTTCTCACTTTATTTTATCCATTTTCACATGGACAATTAATGCGGATCTTCTCAGGGTTCTTAAGTATTTTCAACAAATCAAAGGATTAATATGCAATATTGTCAACACTATCTGAGCTGTTGCTATTACATAATAATCTTTCATAATTAAGGGAAACTGGATTGGAAAGAAAATGACTGTGGTTTTAAATCTGGAGGAAGAAACATGTGCTATGGTGATGAATGCTTTATCTGTGTCTTTATCTCTGTCTCTGTGTCCCTGTCTTTATCTACTAGCCTGACGCTCCTTCTCTCTCTCTCTCTTCCCCCCATCTCTCTTCTATGTATCTATCATATATCAGAGAGAGAGACAGAGACAGAGACAGAGATAGACAGAGAGAGTCCTAAAAATGAAAATCAAGGGACACAAGAAAAATGGACTAAACATAATATAAAGGACAGAGCTTACTTAAAGCAGGAACAACCACCAGATCTAGAACTGACAATGAAGATAGGGTTCTTTTTTTCTTTTAGGGTTGAATATTATCAATAAAGGAATTAGCAGTTTGTTGGATCGGGTAATGAAAGGCACAAAAGGCTAGCGATAACAACAGCTCTTTATTAGTATAAGGACAGGCATCCACTGAATGCATGGTCAGGCAGCTCCCTTTTTAAAGGGGAGCTGTCCAGCGCTCCAGCCAATCAGGGGCCTCTCTGTTCCCATACAAATAAGAGGACCTGAGTGGAAACTACTATTGTCTTGCTGCAACACCAGGGGGGAAGGGAGTATCTAACACCCCTCTCCTCTAGGATGGAACATTCTAACGGGTGACGTAGTCACGCAGGTAGGCAGGTCTTTGTGTCGTCCTGCTGGACCTGCGCAGTTCAGTTGGTTGGTTCTTGTGCTGGTCGGCCGGACCTGCTGCCTCTCTGAACCCGTCCTATGGAACCCTCTGGAAACTTTCAGAGGCCTCAGCTGGAACTACCGGAGGTGGATCTTCCTGGGTCCCGTCGGAATCAGATAAGCCCTCTGACATTTCCCGTTCGGTCTGGGGTTGGTGTGGCTTGGCTTGCGGTGGTGTTGTTGGCGTTTGCCGGAGTGGGGAGTTTGCCACTCGTCCCCGGAGTTGGTCGATGTGCCTCCTCGAATGTTGTCCGTCTTCGAGCCGGATGGAGTAGGACCGCGGGCCTGAAACCCCGACAATGGTTGCAGGTATCCACAGGGTCCCCCCCCCATGTAATTGTGGGCGTAGACCGGGTCGCCTATGTTGAAAGTCCGAATTTTGCTCATGGAATCAGGGGGCATCTCCGATAACTAGTTGGGGTGTAGCTGGTCTAGGTGAGACCTGAGCTGGCCCATGAGGAGTTTGGCCGGGCTTCTGCCGGTGGTGGTGCTGGGTGTGATGTGCTGTATAAGCAGGTAGTGGTCTATTCACGTTTGCCAGTCGCCCAGGCCCATTCTGTTTAGGGCTTCCTTGGTAGACCTTACCATCCGTTCCGCCTGGCCATTTGATGCTGGATGGAACAGAGTGACTAGGGCATGTCGGATTCCCTGTGCCACTAAGAATTCTTTGAATGATTTGGCTGTGAATTGTGGGCCGTTATCTGATACCAGCACATCGGGAAATCCGTAGGTCGTGAATAGCCTGGTGGATGGTGGATGGATGTCATCAGGGCTACCTCCAGCCACTTTGAGAAAGCGTCAATGATTATGAAGAATGTCTGATCATGAACTGGGCCAGCAAAATCTATGTGGATCCTGGACCACGGTGCTTGGGGTCGCTCCCATTCTTTTGTGGGCGCCTCTGGGGGAATCGGTCTGGACTCTTGGCAGGGTGTTCATGTGGCTACCCACTCCTGTATGTCACAGTCCAAATTGGGCCAGCACACATAACTTCTTGCCAATGCTTTCATCCTCACAATTCCCAGGTGACCCATGTGCAGAGCCTCTAACACGGCTACTCATAGTTGCTTGGGAATGACTACCCTGTCCCCCCACAGTAGACAACCCCTCATGGCTGACAGTTACTCCCGCTTTGCAAAATACAGTTTGAATTCAGCTCCAACCGGCCCCTTGGGCTACCCCCTCCACACCCAGTTCAATGTTTGTTTGGCGTGGGACGTCGCTGGAGGAGATGCGGCCCGAGTCTAGGCAGTTGAGCAGGAGTACCATGGCCTCGGGGGTGGGGTCGGCGAGCAGGTCTGTTAGTGGGCATTGGCTTAGTGCGTCGGCGTGTCCCAGTGTGGTGCCTGGATGGTGGAATATGCCGCCAGGAAGATAGTTCATCGGGTCATGCGGGGGGAAAGTGATACTGGTGTCAGGCGGTTCCCAGCCAATAGTCCCAACAGGGACTTGTGGTCGGTCACCAATTTGAAATCCCTGCCATACAAGTACTCGTGGAACCGCTTGATTCCTGCCACTGCAGCCAGGGCTTCACGGTCCAACTGGCTGTAGTTCTATTCGGCGGCGGACAATGTCCTCGAGTAAAATGCGATGGGGGCTTCTGTGCTATTCGGCATCCGGTGGCTCAGGACCACACCGACGCCAAAAGGGGAGGCGTCGCAGGTCAGAACCAGGGGCAGGGTCTGGCTGTATTGCACCAAGAAAAATTCCACTGATAACAGTCCCTTCACGGCGGCGAATGCCTTAGCCTCGGTCCTCCCCCATGTCCACTCCACGTTCTTCACTACAGGCGGTGGAGTGGTTCAGCAACCATCGCTTTCTGCTTGAGGATCACGCTATAAAAGTTAAGGAGCCCTAGGAACACCTGGAGTTCGGTCTGATTCGTTGGAGTAGGGGCTTCCCTAATAGCTCTGATTTTCTGGTTAGTCGGGTGGATCCCGGAGCCATCGATCATGTAGCCCAGAAATTCTACCCTGGGTACATTTATTCTGCACTTTTCCTT
The DNA here is from genome assembly GCF_964273705.1 of Natrix helvetica. Taxonomy (NCBI): domain Eukaryota; kingdom Metazoa; phylum Chordata; class Lepidosauria; order Squamata; family Natricidae; genus Natrix; species Natrix helvetica. The sequence continues at coordinate 54,243,677 of NC_138551.1, read as the reverse complement.
TTATAGGCAGAGGCCCTTGTTCCTGATTCTGTCTAGTATGGCGCGAACCCGTTTTAAAAGTTGCACTTTGTTTGCAGTGGATACCAATATGTCATCGAAATAGGGGACGACTCCTGGTATCCCCTGCAAAAGTCGCTCCATAATACTTTGGAACAGCCCAGGGGCGATACCAACGCCGAATTATAGGCGGTTACATTTGAACGCCCCCCTGTGCCTTACGATTGTTTGGGCCTCCGCAGTGGCACCATCTACTGGCAGCTGCTGGTACACCTGCGCCAAGTCCAGTTTTGCAAATATTTTTCCCGGGCCCAGGGAATGCAACACATGCTGGACTACGGGTATGGGGTACGCGCTTTGTTGTAACCCCTTGTTGATTGTGCATTTATAATCAGCGCACAATCTGACAGACGGGCTTAACCGGGGTCACGATCGGCATTTCCCAGTGGGCGTGATCGACTGGTTCGAGGATTCCCTGGCTCACCAGTTTGTCAATTTCTTTATCGATTTTTGGTCGGAGGGCAAAAGGCACTCTCCTAGGCTTTAGCCGAATTGGTGCCACATTTGGGTCTAGGCTAAAGGAAATAGGGACCCCCTTGTATTCACCCAGGCAAAGGGACAAAGACGTCCTCGAACTCCTTAAATTTAGTTTCTGCGGCATTCCCGATGGCAGTAGCAGCTGGTGTTTTTCCCGTCTCATTCAGGGTGTTTACTTCGGCTATTACCATCTCCAATGCCTGAAACCAGTCCAGTCCAAAAAGGCTTTGGAGATAGTCCCGGACCACGATTGCCTGTAGTTCCTTAGTGATCTGTTTGTAGCACACTCTGAAAGTGCCTTGGCCCATGAGAGGAACCAGGTTCCCCTGGTAATCCCGCAGGCGGACATCTGGGCATCTGAGGTCCTTCTTTTGTATGGTCGGGACCGTCTACTTCAGGACCAACCATGAGATGATTGTCAGAGACAATCCGGTGTCAATCTCCACCTCGCAAGGGGCGCCTTCAAGGAAAACGGTGACCTTTAGTTCTTTGGGGTGGCTGGTTCGGATATGCCACACAGGAACCGTGATGTTTGGTTTCCTGATGCGACCCTGGCATCCCTGGGCCGTTGCCGTGAGGTTGGCTATCTGGTCGCCGGTTTCTGTCCTCCTGGGGGGCCTCTTGTTGGGTCTCTGTCTCCGGTTCGGTCCCTTCTTTGCTTTTTTGGGGCAACCAGTAGCTGCAGGGAACTCGCTGCGGCACATTCTGGCAATGTGTCCCCTTCGCTCGCACCGCCAGCACGTCACGTCTCAGAAACAGCAGGATGCTCTAGCGTGATCGCCTCCGCAGCTGGCACAGGGCAGGCCCAGCAACTTGAATTTCCGTGCTGGTGTTTCATGGCTATTGTCCATGCAGTAACTGCTTTCCTCGTTGCTCTCAGAGCTCTCAGACTCAGTGGCCTTGCGGTGGACATGGGCGCTCATGGGTGCCTCCGTGGGTGCGTGGAGGTATTGGAGGGTTGACCTCGTCTGACCTCTCTGACCTCGTCTGACCTTGCCTCATTGAGAGCGATCTGGAGGGAAAGGTTGGATCTCGTCAGCAGCCTCACCTGTAGAGCCCAGTCTAGGACTCCCATTATGATTCAATCTAAGAGAATATTGTCCAGTTCACGGAATTCGCAATGGGCTGCGGCTTTCCAGAATGCTGCTATGTACTCATTTATCGACTTGCCTTCCATCTGGTTCCGCATGTTGAAGTGGTATCGCCGAACATACTTGGACAGCTTCAGGGCGTAGTGGGTCTTCAACGTCTGTTGCAATGCGGACCAGGAGACAGCGTGCAGTGGCAGCGGCTCGGAGAGATTTTTGGCAGTCTCCAAAACTTCTGGGCCATGGTAACCCAGGAATAGGTTCTTTTTCTGGGCTCCAGGACGCCGCCGAGATCGTTCGCCTCCAGGAAGACTTCGAAACGCAGTAGATACACATCCCAATCATCCATGGCTGGATTGAACGAGGAGGTTGGGCGTAAGTGGCCATTATGATTTTTTCTGGGTTTGTAATGGCCCTCCTGTTGCCTTCCTGCGCTCCGGGCTGAATGCTGCCTTGTGATCAAGCTCTTTTGTCAGTGAGTTTTGCTCTTTTGTCCGCCTAATTGCCTTCCAATCCCATCTTCGTCGCCAGTGTTTGATCGGGTAATGAAAGGCACAAAAGGCTAGCGATAACAACAGCTCTTTATTGGTATAAGGACAGACATCCACTGAATGCATGGTCGGGCAGCTCCCTTTTTAAAGGGGAGCTGTCCAGCGCTCCAGCCAATCAGGGGCCTCTCTGTTCCCATACAAAAGAGAGGACCTGAGTGGAAACGACTATTGTCTTGCTGCAACACCACTGTGGGGAGGGAGTATCTAACACAGTTAAAAGCTACATTACCAACTAAAACTTGGTAATATAGCAATGGAAAAGATATTCAGATGCCAGCATGTGTCTATGCCTACAAAGATCAGAATTTGCAAGCAAAAGCAAGCCATACATTTCTGAAACAATAGCTGACTATGGGTACATTTGTGAAACATGAAGCAAAACAGAAATAGTCATGATTACAGTTCCACAGCTTTAAGCAACTTGACAGGTTTAGGATGCTTTCTTCCACTTAGAATGTTCAAAGCATTGTTGTGGTCAGAAAAAAAGTTAGAACCCAATAATTCTAGCAGGGCGTAATGATTTTAAATAGTCAAGAAAGGAAGGATAATCACAATCGTTTCTTTGTAAGAAATTGACATAGAGAAATTGAGGAGAAAATATTTTTTTACCCAAAGAGAAAGACTGTTTCAAAGTCAATATATGTCTGCAATTTATCTTAAAAGAAGACAACATTTGAGGAATGTTGAAGACCAATCTTGAAGAATATTATGTCCAGTAACCAATCAAGCAAGAGTCCATTGAGTGATAATAGAATTTTACAGCCTCTAAAAATAATCCTGAAATATTTGCAGTTTCTTATTTGAACTGGTGATGAAAACAGCTGGAAATGATTCCTTATCTAAGAAGATGGGTGAACAACTACTTGAATTGGATCTGGAAAACTCAAAAGGCTGCTGATCAAGAGGATACAATATATAGAAGATCACAATCTGAATTCCAGAGTTGTTCACTGACTGTTTTGTTTTCATTGGAAACCTTAGAAAATGAATCCATTCTACCTGAAATTCCATCTGGAATAGGAGAACTCATAATATGCACTCAGCACCTTCTATTTTTCATTGCCACTTTCAACAGTCTATCATTCTCATTACTACATGTTGAAGCAGTCACTTAATGTAGCTTTTCATGGATTTTGTTTGCAATTCTGATCAGTGACCATAATAAAAATATTCATTTATATCCACTTAGCATTTAAAAAAAAATAAAAATAAAAATTTCAACCTACCATCTGTTGCCTTCCATTTCCTCCCTCAATCATCAAAATGTAGTGGACTTTATATTATTGTATAGGTTGATTTTCAATGACTCAACTTTATGTATGTTTCTGTTGAAACAAATGGAGACAAAAGTACAGGTAGTCCTCAACTTACAACAGTTCACTTTTAGTGACCATTCAAAGTTCTAATGGCACTGAAAAATGTGATTTATGATCATATGTCACCCTTACAACCATTACAACATCCCCCTGGTCACATGATCAAAATTCAGATGCTTGGCAAATGGTTCATATTTATGATGGTTGCAATGTCCTGGGATCATTTGATCATTATTTGCAACCTTCTGAAAAGCAAAATCACTGAGGAAGCCAGATTCACTTAACAACCTTATTACTAACTTAACAATGCAGTGATTCTCTTAATAAATGTGGCAAGAAAGGTCGTGCAATGGGGCAAAAATCACTTAACAAATGTCTCACTTAGCCAAAGACATTTTGGACTTAATTGTGATTGTAAATCAAGGATTACCTGTGTTGTATTTCCCCCCAAAATGTATCTGTCATTCCAATGCAATGACAAATAACAAACACAACCAAGAAACATAAAAAGACAAGTATCTACTATAGTATGAATGTGTCTCGAACATAGGAATGATACTATATTAGTACCTAGCATAATATCTATGGAAAGTAATATCTAGTACATAAAATAATAACAGCACTGATTAGGTTACCTAATTGGTTAATGAAATGTCTGCAGTCAAGCAAACAACCTAGATTCACCACAAATTCCATGTTTCAATCTTGAGTGACAGACACCTGTTAGAAGTATAACAAGCTGCAGTGTCAAATAGCTGATAAAAAATTGGCTGTTTACAATTCACGATAGTGCTTATCCCTAAGAAGTCAAGACCATAATCACTTAGTTTAGCAAGTTGTAGGTATGGCTTCTGCAAATTGGATTACAAGTAAATCAATGAAGTTATTCTCTTACATGTTAAATTACAATATTAATATATTCCTCTACAAGTGGTATATTTGATACAAGCTTGGGATGGAGTAACCAAGCTGCCTAATTAAACAGACTCCCTTGTTTCAGTTATTCAGAGCAGAACCTAACTAGGCACAATCTGCTTTTGAACAGGTCCCAACTTCCATTCAAGTTTATCTCTATGTCAGCTGGTTTCCATTCCCACATCATCACTTTTAGAGAAAAGAAGTAGTGTAACAAGCAGTGCAAGACTCTGGTGAAGGCAGCAGAATATAATCAAATCCCATTTTCATCAGAGCAGTAATGTAGAGAAGACACGTGTCTTTTTTCCATCAGGGATCATGGCATTGAACCACAATGCCCCTGATCTCCAATGGAAAATAATGCTGTCAGCAACATTTACAACTAGGGAGAAATCTGCTGAAAGAATAATTCCCCCTAAGAGATATTTGGATAACATCATCTATTTACAGAAATGGGGGATAATATTTCAGTTTCTACTGGAATGTTTTTGCTTCTGCAACTGTCTCCTTTTCAACAAGGAACTTTTTTCCCCTTTTTATTTCCCTTGAGAAGGAGACCAGTATAAAGGCTAGCAGGGGCCGGTGAAAAATCATGCCTTTTGAATGCATGAAACCTCCCTGGATTTTCCAAATCTTCAGCAGAAGTGTTCAAATATTAGGTTTTTAAGTGAACAGCAATTATTAAGTTATCTCTGAAACAAATTAACAAAACTTTTATTTTATTTTATTTTTATATTAAAGTATCTTAATGGCATCTAATGACAACACAGCTAATGGCTAATTTAATCAGAATTTGCAAAATTTCATTTAGCTGTAATTGGGACCTAACTTTAGAAGCTCCACAAGCCTGCCTTAGGAAACATGAATGTGATTGGCAAATATTATTTAACAACTTCTTGATTTTCCCAAATGTTGTAGAAATTCCAGGGATTGATGAATCATTCCAGTACAAACCCACTCATCCATTCTATGCTTATTTCTACATTGATCTATGGACTGAAACAGAGTGTGTGATCCACAAAAAGCTCCATATGTAGATGTGATATAGATAGTCCTCAACTTACAGCCACAATTTAGCCCAAAATTTCCATTGCTAAGCAAGACAGTTGTTAATTTACAGCCTTTAAGTGAATCGTACAGCTGTTAAGTGAATAAGTAGTTATTAAGCAAATCCACCTTCTCCCATTGCCTTTTCTTGATAGAACCAGGGAGGTGATCATATGGCCCCTGGGCAGTGCAACTGTCATAAATGCATTACAGTTGCCAAGCACCTGACTTTGGATCACGTGACCATGGCACTGCTGCAACAAACACAATGTGAAAATTGATCGGGTAACTTTTTTCAGTGCCACTGTAACTTTGAACCATCATTAAACACATAATTATAAGTCTAGCACTACCTGTATTTGGGTGGGGGGAAGGCAGGTCCAAAAGATACATTTTAACATAGACAAAGCCTTTAAATTAAGTTCAGGATAGTAGAAAAAAAGACAATGAGGAATTGATAATTGATTTTAGTCTGATGTTTGTTCCAAAAACAAAAGCCAGGACAGCTAATAAAGACTAAACGTTTTCCAGTATCCCTATTAAATACTAGGAAATTTGCTTTTTTATCATTTTCTTCTAAGCAACTAAGTTCTTTTCTACCAGTTATACTTTAGCATTATCTCCAAGTTTTATAGAATTTCAACCCAAATAATAATCTCAGAAACTTCTATTAAATAATTCACATAGCCCAGTTCTAGATTTGGATATTGCATCCAAAATTTAATTATTTTTCCCCAAGTTTCCCTCCAGACTAAATCCAGCACAACAGACAATGCATGAATTATTTCTTTCATCTGCTGCACAGTTATAAAGCATGATTAAACTATATACCTGTACCTATATACCCATATTCTCAGTAGATAAGGAATTCATTGTTACAAAATGTAATAATGGGGCCATTAGCTTAGATGACTATAGAAATTGGTGGAAGATAGATCAGTTGGTGGAAGATAGAACAGTTTTAAGTTAGGAAAGGTAAAAGAACCTGTACTTTAAGAGATAATATTCTTCTGAATATCAGTTCCTGAAACTGTACAAAGAATTGTTTCATTGTTGTCCTGCTTATAAGCTTCTAGGGGTATCTGATTCTTTGGATGTTCTTATCTCTAATTACTTTCTTACCTACTGTGATCTTCCATTATACATTGCTCAGAATTATATTTAATATGGAATCATGGTAAACTGTACAACAGCATCTTAAGTCACATACAAATCCTCCTTCCCTATATCATGAAATCTGTGGAGCCAAAAACAAAAAGAGATTATCTTGCATTATGTTATTTTTCTTCTTCTGAATTATATTGCATTATTATTATTTCACTGAATATGAAAATTTGAAATCTGTGTCCTCTTAAATCTCTATGGAGAATATTAGGACAACCGCTGAGTAAAGAGTTTGTGAGGAAGGAATCAAAATTGGTGAGGTAACTGCTTCTAATTGCCCTCTTCTTTAAAATACTGCTGACCCTATTTAACAGTACCGTACTTAACAATTGGCTACTAATCACTTTACTCAAGTTGCCATGACAGGCTGCTACTAAAAGAAGATAAGTTGTAATGGGTTTAAAGACTTTAAGGTACTAAAAGCTTATCACTTAGGCCACTCAACTGAGGGAGTCAATAAACAGAAGGAAAACTAAGCTGAAAACTTTTAAAAATCAAATGTTCTCATCCATTGCTGTTCACAGAATGCCCTGTCCCAAATTAAGATGGAAAAAAAGAGTAATTGATAGACATGAACATTTGATTACATTAGGGGTAAATATTTCCATATTGCATCTTTTCATTACGGAGCTTCAGAACAAACATTAATAGCAGGCATAAGAAGCAGGCAATAGAAGATCCCAAGGGTTGGCTATAAATAATAATAGAAATAGAAATACATAGAATTCTTTATTGGCCAAGTGTGATTGGACACACAAGAAATTTGTCTCTGGTGGATAAGCTCTCAGTGTTTTCATACAAACAGCAAATGATAAATCATCATAATCATAAAACAAAATCATCATAAATCATCACAAACTGAGTGATAGTCATAGGATACTAAATATGAAACAACATGAATCATAATAGGATACTAAATAAGATAATCAAATCATGAGATACAAACAACAAAATTATAGTCATATATGAATTCATCCTTCATAACGTATTCATCCTAACATGATATACAGTAGAACTGTATATTTATGGGCTATTTTAAAGCTTTGTCATCCATCTCCCCTTCATGAATGGTAGTAGAACAACAATTTAATAAATTAAATTATATTATTTTTAAAATTAAATATTTTACATCTCTGAGATACAGATGAATCAGTGTTAGATGCTGCAGTGTTAGATGTTTATGTAGGATGAGATTATGGCTTGCTCATGAAGCAAGATTTTCAGCTGATGTAGAGGAGTGGCAAGATTTTCAGCTGATGTAGAGGAGTGGCAGCAGCTTCTGTGACAGCAGACTGGGGAATGAGACAAAAAATTTTGTGGAAAGCATATAAGAGAGAGAGAGAGAGAGAGAGAGAGAGAGAGAGAGAGAGAGAGATTTGCAAGGAAGATTTTTTAACTGCAAACGGCTTTAGATGCAGTTCCTTTTCCTATAGTTATTAGTAGTGTACTTCGATCTATCATATTTCAGAGAATCCATGGCAGTTAAATAAAGTTTTAAACTCGGTTGGGTCTAAATGCAATGCAATTTACAATGTACCTGGAACATAATAAGTTGGTTTCCATTGTTATAGCCAAGACTTCATCTCTTCTGAATGTTATGGTAACTTTAATTATAGATCTTATGTATCTACCATTTCCCAACCTTAGAGTTACAAATCCCTTTTTATTATTTTCTACACACATACATGAACAAACATGCATATTGTTTAAATAATTTAAAAATAAAAAAATATGTGCACATAAAACAGTATTAATTAAATAATTCAATGAGTGGAGACAATATATGTAGCTAAAGATTGAATTATGGAGTTTTTCTTATACTCCTTGAGGTTGTGTGGTTGTTTGCAGAAGTTTCATTATACAACTAAGTAACACCATCAGTGCGAGTTTGCTGGGATACAAAGCCAATAACTTTCTAAGCTGCATCAACAGAGGGATAGAATCAAGATCACATGAAGTGTTACTACCATTTAGAATGCCTTGGTAAGGTAATACTTGGAATATTTCATCCAGTTTTGTTGCCACGATGTAAAAATATGTTGAGACACTAGAAAGAGTGCAGAGAAGAGCAACAAAAATGATTAGGGGACTGGAGGTTAAAACATATAAAGAATGGTTGTTGGAATTGGTTATGTCTAGTTTAATAGAAAGAAGGATTAGGGGAGACATGATAGCAGTGCTCGAATATCTCAGGGGTTGCCACAAAGAAGAGGGAGTCAAGCTATTCTCTAATGCACCTGAGAACAGGACTAGGAGCAATGGATGGAAACTAATCAAGGAGAGAAGCAACCTAGAACTAAGGAGAAATTTCCTGACAGTTAGAACAATTAATCAGTGGAACAACTTGCCTCTACCACTGGAATGCTCCAACACTGGAAGTTTTAAGAAGAGATTGGACAACCGTTTGTCTGAAGTGGTGTAGGGTTTCATGCCTAAGCAGGGGGTTGGACTAGAAGACCTCCAAGGTCCTTTCCAACTTTTCTATTCTATTCTATTCTATTCTATTCTATTTTTATCTGTTGAGAGAGAACCTTTATCACTATGAAGTGATAAATCATAAATATAGTGATGGTATTCAGTTATATATCTCTGCTTTGGATTATATAAATGATGGTATTAAGGTTCTTATCAATGCCTGGAAGTAGGGTAGATTTAGATGGGGGCAGCAGACTGCAATTAATCTTGCAAGTCTTGAATAGTTGTGAGCTTTTGAACCCTTTGGATCCGGACACCTTCTTGCTTGGTATAGATTAGCAATTCCCCAGACAGAGTTGGTACACAATCTAGGGGATTTTCCGGCATTCACAGCTCCTGCTTGAGGAGCAAGTAGTAGTTGCCCTTTGCACAAATTCATCTTAGTTACACCAGTTTCTAAATCTGGATATTCTGCTCACAGCCAATCATAACTTAATAACTTCCTAAATGAGATTTAGAAATTTCATATGGTCCAAAGATGCAGTGCCATACATAGTTCTAGATGTATTCATATTTGCCCACTAGTTATGTAATCACTAGTGAGTGTCAGTACTTATCAGGATGCAATGCAAGGTACTGGCTGTCACCTGGTCATGTAGGTATTTTTGGGGCACTCAATTCCCATGGTTTCAGCATATTTTGCAAAATTTCTCTGGAACAATGTCAGCTTGCAAGGCTCAGGAGATCTGCCTTCTCTATCAAGGTGCTTGTGCAAAAACCTTTGTTATGACATCCATATGACCCAATTTCATGATCCTTCCAGAAGACCAAAAAGACCTGGATCTTTCCTCAGACATTAAGGCTAGGATATTTCTTTCTTTTTTCAAAAAAAATTATTGATTTTTTTTAACATTTATAGGGAAAAGGGTAGGTGGAATAGTGTACAAATTTTGGCAGTTGCAAGTGTGGCAGGCGCCCCCTCCCTCCAAACTCATTAATTACATCTAAGTATAAAACATTAATACATAATCATATAAAATCAGCATATTAGTTCTAGAAAAATTTTCAATCAATTTATATATTATAATATAAAGTCTAAATATAATTTCATTATTACTTTCGGTCTGTTTATAACAATGTGTTTTTCTTATTCATTTTTGTGATCTGAGTTTTCTTGTTGTTGCCCCTTCTCCCCCCGCTGGCAGAGCTCCGGCCCCTCCCGTGTCTTGTATAACCGTTGTAGCATCTTCTGTTTTTTCTAGGTTCGCTTTGTTTTTTTCCATAAAGGCCTGCGCCTCTATGGGTGTATTGATTCTAATTCTTGTGTCCTCCCAGAATATCAACATACCTTCAGGCATCAACCATCTAAACCACACCCCCTTCTGGTATAATTTATTCGCCAATTGCGAATAATTTTTCCTTTTCTCCCTAATTTTTTGGGGGATCTGCTTCAAGATGGTTATCTCCCTATCATGATATGTCAATGCTTGCCCCCTTTGTACACCCAGAATTTCATCTCTTGTGCTTTTCCTAAGGAATTTAATATGGACCTCCCTGGGTACGTTGTGTGTTCTGGCATATGCTGAATTCACTCTATAGACCAGATCTATCTCCCATTCCATCTGTTGTTTATCTTTGTGTATGTATTCAGCTAAAATATTAGTCATAATGTCCCTTATATTTTCCCCATCGGCTTCTATAACATTTTGAAATCTAAGATAAAAGGACATTCTCTCAAACTCTGTTTTCATTTGTTGGATATCAAGTTCTTTGTTTCCCTTCTGCAATGCTTCTACCACCCCTCCTCGCCTCTGCCACCCCACCCTCCACAAGGTCCAGTCTCTGTGAGTTCTTATAAATTTGGGCTTGATTCTCTTTAATTTCTTCCTTCATTTCTTTTAACTGTTTCTTAATTTCTTCCTGGCCCTGTATAAGTTGCTGAAGCATTTGTTGCAAATTCATCCCTGTACTCTTAGGTTGCATCAGTTCTGTAATCTTTGACTGTGAGACAAGACTGGATGTTGCAGATGTCGGTGCAGATGCAGCAAAGCCAGGTTTTCCAGGGGATGGTCTTTTTGAAGACATAGTTTATAAAGTAGAGAGATCAGTCAGTATAGAGAATGGACAGCTGGAGAAGTAAAGCAGGCAGATGAGTCCAGGAGGCAGAAGATCCAAGCAGATGGGAGTTCCTTTAGTCAGCCTAGCAATAGAGAAGAATTTTCCCCCCAGGAAGTTCAAAAAATAACAATCCACAAGAGAGTCTTCTGGGTGACACGGAGACAAAGACCGGAAGCCTGAATTTTAGAGGTGGAGTCAGGTTTCACAGTTCATAAAGACAACGGAAGTGTGCCATCTTGCCCTGCCAGCTTTGGGCTCAGAGGCATAATAAAATTTTAAAAAGTTCACAAAGTTCTCAGGTCATCAGTAAGTCCTGGAGCTAAATCCAGTGAAAAACACTTTTACAGGGGTGAGGCATCATTGGTTGGCTCTCCCCCCTCCTCCATCCCCTGGGGGCGAAAGCAGAATTTTCTCAAGCCACTTGTCCAGCCGCACCTCAAAAAGGATCCGAGAGTTTTACTTTTAAAAATGCTGAAAAGTCCATTAAATCAAGAGAAGGGGAATGAAGAGTGGAAGCGCCTCACCACACCGCCGCTGCATCTTCAATTCTGCATCGTCCGAACAGCATGGAGCGAGACGCACACGCGCCCTCCGAAACTGCTCCCCGATGCCTGGAGCAAAGCGGAGGAGCCCCCACCAGCCGCCGCCGATGTCAGGGTCCTCCGTGAGCCGCTCCCTCGGCAGGACGCCTCTCCGGGGCGTCCTGTGCCCCCCCAAGGGCAGGGGAAGCCCACCGGGAAGCGGGAGCAGGCAAGGAACTTGCCCATCGCCGTAGCCGCCGGAACCGGAAGTCCAAGGCTAGGATATTTCTAAAGTTCAATATCTATCTATCTGTTAGTGTTACAAGTCTTTTGGAAATGGTTGGTTATAATATAGAAGTTATTCTTAATTGTTTTATGTACTATTTATGTTGGTTTTTAATTAACTTATTTTTATGTATCATTTGTTAGCCACCCAGAGTTGTTTAAGATGAGTCTCTCTATGAATTTTTTAAAATAAAATAAAATTATATTCCCAAAGTGGGGCTGTTAACTATGGTAGATGTATGTTTATTAAATAAATTTCAAAAATTGCAATGGTTATAGTGTGCATTTATTATATAAATACAGTGTGCATTTATTCTGCCCAACTTATTGGTGCAGATATTCTGGGCAGCTTAATTACTTATTAAAATTATTATAAAAGAGAAAATCATCAATGGACTTCAGAATTGCCATATATTCCATTATTATTTCCAGATCAATCAAGGTTAGGGTTTGTGTTGAATTCCTATCATAATTCTATAACATGGAAGTCATTTTCTAATTCTGACATTAATTCATTCCCAAAAATATTTTTTTAAAAAAATCTGAATTTTGAGCACCTTAACACAAAATATAGCAGATGGAGTCCTGACTAAATATGTTATATTTTTACAGGATGAGAATTATTAAATGAGAAAGTACCAATTTAGCAGTAGTTGCTTACAAAGCCAACTTTATTCAAATTCAGATGTGGAAATATATGAAAACAGTTTGACTGAAGGAATGAATGAGTTATAGTCGCTAATGATATTTGGCTTATTTTACCAACAATGATTTTTGAGAACTGATAAATGAGAGGAAAGTGAATCACTTTTGGTGATTGTGTTTTTCTATTTGGAATGCTGACTATAGCAGTGCCATCTTTCTCAGAATACAACAAAACTTGGGAGAATTGTATGTACAAGGTAAACACACTCAGAGAATTGATGAAAACAAATCTATTATCTGAATAGCTAAATATGATAGTGTAGTTATAAATATCTAATAAGTATACATATACATATGATGCTGGAGAAGACTCCTGCAAGTCCCTTCAAGCCTTCCCTAGCAAAAGCTGCGGGCTGGCGGGGGCAATGGGGACGGCGGGAGGCTAGCTTTTGCGAGGAAAGGACTTCAGGCCTTCTCTAGTAAAAGCCATGGGCTGGCGGGGGGGGAGGCAAGCTTTCGCGAGGGAAGGCCTTCAGGACTGTTTTTCCACTGTTGTGCAAACACAATTCCAGCAGGTGCTAACATGTGTAAAATTAAATATATATTGTACTCCCATTCAAATAGCCAATGAAATATTTCTGGTTTTAATTCCATATCTTGCTTTACCATTGCTTCTAACCACTAACTTCTGAACAGCTACTTGGATCGACCTAAGTAGTGAATCTAATTCATATATTCCTGTTTTTTGGAACTGAGAAATAAATTTCAGAAAAAGTAAAAAAAGGTGGTGTGCAGAAGACTGTCAAGCCAGTGAGATCCTTCCTCTGTAAGTAGCTATCTTTATTGCTGGGTGTGCTCTGTGCTGGGTTCATCCTTGAGATAGTAAAGTCTTGCTTTCTGTGTCTCTCCTTTGTGCAGGTTATTGGAGCAATGTGGTGAGGTGGTGGTGCAGAAGACCAGAAAGGCAGTAATCTTCCCTCTGTAAGTAGCTGTCTTTATTGTTTTGTGTGCTGGTTTTGATGCAGTGCACGCAATGAAAGAGTTCATTTCTGTGTCTCTTCTTTGTGCAGTCCATTCATTGGAGTCAGTTATACTGAAGACTGGCAAGAACAGTAATTTTCCTTCTGTAAGTAGCTTTTTTATTGTTTTTGTACTTATTTTAATCTTATTGTAGTTCATCCATTGGGGCAAAGAATTCAGTGACATCGTCTTGGCCACTCCCACCCAGTCACATGGCTGGCAAGCCACTCCCACCCAGTCACATGGCTGGCAAGCCACTCCCACCCAGTCACATGGCCGGCAAGCCACTCCCACCGGTCACATGGCCAGCAACCCACTCCCACAAAGCAGGCCACACCCACAGAGTAGGTTCCAAAAATGTTTGAAACCCATCACTGATTATGAGTAACCTATGACTTTTACTAAGTGTTGTAAATTATGATTCTTGATTAATGTATTCTATTTCATTTTTCTTTATGTACACTGAGAGCATATTTGATTTTGATTTGATTTTATTAAATTTATAAACTGCTCCCTCTCCCCGAAGGGACTTGGGGCGGTGTACAGTCGAAAGTTAAAAGTTAAAACATCATATATATACATAGAGGAGGCATCAAAAACCCCGTAAAAACGGATTACATAAAAATCTGTACAATCAAATAGAATTAAAATTACATTAAAATCTACCCCAGAAATTTAAAATAACTGCCAGGAGGATTAAAGAATAAAACTATAATTGGGCCAGGCCGGCTAATTGGAACAGGTGGGTCTTGAGTTTCTTGCGGAAGGAGCGGAGATCAATGGTGGTTCTAATATCGGCGGGGAGGTCATTCCAGAGGGTTGGGCCCATCACAGAGAAGGCCCTACTCCTGGGTGTCGCCCGCTGGCATTGCTTAGTGGACGGCACCCGGAGGAGTCCCTCTCTGTGAGAGCGAATTGGTCGCAGGGATGTATGGGGTAGGATGCGATCCTGCAGGTAACTAGGTCCTGTGCCATGGAGCGCTTTGCACCAGACAAATTTCTTGTATGTTCAAGCACACTTGTCCCTTAAAAATTCTATTCTATTCTATTATTTACATGTGTGTGTAGGCATGAAGGCATGATAATTTTAAATATTCCTCAGACAAAGTTAAATCATACTAAGATGAGTAGAGAGGATATGAAAAGGGAATGGATAATTTTGGAGACAGAAACTTCATTTTTATTTTTACAAGCCAGAAGGACAGGTACATTCTTTCTTTTTAAACAATCCTTCCTCAAGATACTGTGTGATGAAATAATTGTATATGATGGAGAAGCTTTATATCACTGAGGCAAAACAACTGGCAACACGTGTTGTAAAGAAAACCAAAGGCGGATATATGTTTTTGAGTGACTTGCCAGTGGTATGGGGCTGGACAAAAATCTAAGATCCCACAACTGATTATCTAGAGAAGGATCAATGATCTGGGAAGGAGCAAAAGGGATTCTGTTACTATGTTTATATTACCTATCCGAACACTTAATTTTGTGCTTCAGCTTCAGGTACTGAATATGTCACTGCAAAACTATGCAATGAAAGTTCTTAATGAACTGAAAAAGATTTTCTATATCACTGCAATAATTGTACTTTGCCCAAGTTGGCATTTACGTTCAACTTCTTTTCAAGTGAGGGGTTCAAGCAACTCGTACACAATTCATTAAGGCTGAAAAATTATCTCTCTCTTTCTTACTCTCTCGTTCTTTCTCTTCTATCTCTATCATTATGAAAGAATGCAGATGGTCATGTCAATTTTAATTAAAATTTTCATTTCAAATCAGCAGAGCAATTCTGGCTGAAGTTTTTATTATTATTATTTGGCTACAAACAAAATATAAACTAAATCAGATTGGATTTTGACAATTTCTAAATAAGTCTCCCATTTTCCTCTCTATTGTGTAATTTAACTGAAGACATAATTTGAAAATGTAATGCAAAAGTACCTCTTTGGACTAGTATTGAATAAAATGAAAGCAACTAATATAATTCTGCTGTTTATTTTTTTTTTAATGCTAGATTATTTGCTTGAGCACGTTTTTATAAACATCTATATGAGGCTGCTGGGTGAGCTCATCCATTGTCCTGGGGTGAGTATGATGATGATACCCAATTATACATTTCTACCCACAGTGAATTAAGTAATGCCATGAATCTCTCATCATGGTGGTCTGGAAACTGCAAGGGTCTGGATGTTGGACAAATGGCTTTAGCTAAACACTAGCAAAACCAAGTGGCTTTGGTTTGGGGGAGGGGAGGTCTGTTAATAGGAACTATACCATCTTTGTTAGATAAGTTGGCCACTAACCAAGACATACTCAGTGAGTAATCTGTGCATCATGAATAGGAGGGCCTTAGTACTGAGCCATCTTGTGAGCCGTGGTGGTGCAGTGGTTAGAATGCAGTACTGCAAGCTACTTCTGCTGAATGACTGCCAGCTGCCAGCAGTTTGGCAGTTCAAATCTCACCAGGTTCAAGGTTGACTCAGCCTTCCATTCTTCTGAGGTCAGTAAAATAAGGACCCAGATTGTTGGAGACATATACTGACTCTATAAACCACTTAGGGCTATAAAGCACTGTGAAGCGGTATTTAAGTCTAAGTGCTATTGCTATTGTGTGCCAGTTCCACCTGTTCCTGGATTGTCAGGCACTCCTTTCTGGTCACTCATGCTTTAGTCAACTTCCATTGTCACTGTCACTACTGTCATGCACTCTGCTTGGGCATACCTTTGGAAGCTTCAGCTGGTATTGAATGTTGTTATGTACAGTCATAAAACAGTGCATATTTCACCTCTGTTCCTCAAGCTGCATTGGTTGCCAGGTCCAGTTCAAGGTCCTATTTTTAATCTTTAAAGCTCCTCATAGTATGGGGTGAGGTTATTTCAAAGATATCCTCTGCCTAGTTACATCAGCCTACCCCATTTGAAATTCCATAATTAGATTAAACCTCTATGGAACTAGAGACTTGTTTAGATGGCTCCATTAATAAAGGAATCTTTTTATTTCTTTCAACATGATTTACATTTTTGATTTTTATGATGTCTATTACTATGTTCTTTAAATTTATATTTTTATTTATTGTTTTTATACCTTTGCTTTTCATCTATTGTTGTATGCTACTCAGTATTGCCTTGGGTGAGATGGGTGGTTATATAAATATTTATATCAAATAAATATACTTATGATAAATAAGTAAATAAATCAATAGGAAACAGAGTAAGCAAATATTTCATTCTACTAAATATAGCAGTTGTCCTATGAAGTTATACAAATACTAATTAATTAGTTAGTTATTACAATAATTTGTATGCCATTTCATTTCTGGAGAAAAGCTTACACAGTATTATCATAATGAAAATATTACCACTGGAAAATATCATAATCTCTCTACCTGAACATATTCTGTTGGCTGCCACTCAGTCATTTTTTTCTTCAAAGGTTAGAGAGAGGTAACACAATGATAATTATCTGTTGCTAATTACACTCTAATCTAAACTGTAAATATTTTTCATTGTATTGTTTCATGTCACAATACACAGTATACATTTTCCCCTATTGGGAATAATTATAACCCAGAAACCTGCAAGGCTAGGAAAAGCAAACTTGCAATCAAATATAAATACAAATTAGCAGTACTTTATATTTTTAATTATCTTTTATGATTTGGTTTGTCCTAATCTAATAACTATTATAAATATGTGGGAAGGGGGACTCTTCCCATTCAGGTTTTTGTTATCTAATCACACTGATATTAGTAGATAAATTCCTGTCCATATTTTATTTATCATGGAGCAATGGTAGAACTTAAATGTGGATAGGACTTGGCACAAGCACTTAGACTTATATATTCCTTCCATACTGCTTTACAGCCCTTTTTGATCAGGTTGTGATGTCAGCATATTGCATCCAACACTCTGGTCCTCATTTTACTGACCTGAGGAGGATGGAAGGCAGAGTCAGCCTTGAGCAGGTCAGGATCAAACTCCTGGCAGCAGATCTAGTTAGCCTGCAATACTGTGTTCTAACCACTGCACCACCACAGCTACCAGCAATTGCTTCTTTTTAAAACCTTTCTAGAGAAAATAAATGGTTTTCATTTTTGCTTTCAAAGAAAACGTTTGCTGAAATTCTCATTGGTAAGAAGTTCAGTTTGGGCACATCTCTTATTCTTAACATAGCCAAGAGAGTTGCATGAAAACCCTGTTTTTCTTTATAAAATCCTTCAACTTTCTCCAACCTCCCTGATTTCCTACACTTACTTTTAATGCCAGAGAAATATATCAAAAAGTAAGTCATCTTCTGATTAATGATTATGTCCAGCTTGGAAAATTTAGAATAATGGAAATAACAGATATGACTAATCCTATTTAAACTAAAGGACAGGTTTCTGTTCAGCATTACTTTATACTAAAACTTGACTTCTGCAGCTTGCTGAAAGTCTTTGAGCAATGGAGAAGGCTCTAGCAGAATCAAGGGAAATGTAGACCAGAGGCAATAGACACAATGTGTGATGTCTAGTATGTCTCTTTTCTCAGTTTGAGCATTTGGCCCTAATTGACTTAATCGTTAAGAAACAGCCTGTCTCCAGTAAAGTAATTATTAAGTTGCTGGCCCATATCTTTAACCTTTCAGAAATTAACAGCTTTAGTATCCCTTCCCTTCTCTCCTCATGACTTTTATTTCTCTTCTGAACTGAGCAGAACAATCAAATTAATTTCTTTCCAGAGGGGGAAAAATATTTCAACCTTTTAATCCTGGAGTCATGATGTCATGTTATCTCAAAGAATAATCATTTAGAATATTAATTTATTAAAATTTCAGAAGAATTGGTTTGTGAAAGAATTGTATGGGAGTGAGGAAAAGGAAAAATGATGGGAGTGTTGTGAAGTAACTGATGCATGACCTTTATTTGCACTTCATTACTGGTTGAAACTTCTCTGTTATTTCCTGATATTTTATGCATGTACAACTCTGACTTCCTATATAAATAGAAAGATTAATTTAAGTGATTATTTAACACTTTTAAAAGCCTCCTCAGTATGCATATAAATGTAGAAGGATAATGTGATCCTGGCTGTGTTACCATACTTTGCTACACACTTTACTTTAAGTGAAGTATAAAAGTAAGAATAAAATAAATATAGTACCTAGGACCAAGGCCAGAATCCTGCTGTTATATTGACAGTGCACTAAGTTGGATTGCATGAAAATCACTGTCAGTAAAACTGCTGAGTCTAGATTTCCCAAAACACTGAAACTGTGAGATTAAATCAATACATTTACTATGCCTGTCAGCTGGTGATCAGATAGTGAACAGTTTATCTGTCTGCTGCACCGGACTTCCCCTATATTTTCCAGCAACTAAAGAAAAGGGTAAATAAGAATATTTTCCATTCCATCTTCTCCTTTGGAAGGATTCTGAAGCAAATTCAATTCTGCTTCCATTCCTTTCCCATTTGAAATTGAAGGCAAAGATAAGGACAGCATGTAGAACTGCAACCATAGGTATTAAACATACATGCAATATAGTAACATGTAGAAATCTTTAGTTCAATGTTTCACCTTGAACCTTTTAAACAAGAGTATGTATCCATTTTCTGAGGATTTTCTGCATCCTATAAAACTGCCTAATGGGAGCCATTTCAGAGAAAAAGAAACCAAACTACAAACTTTGTTTTAAAAGCTGATCTCTTCCTATTTAGAAATTTGTTTTTAATATCCTACTTTATTAAGTGAAATCATCTATGTTGATCTAAAGTACTTTAATTGCAATGGTCAGTGTAGTTTTCATTCATATACTTCAGGTGTTCCAAAATAGAAATTAAAAAGAAATATAGATAGGTCTCTGTAAACAGTGACCTTCTCCAAATCTTTCATGTTATTGTTGTTCCATTCTTTCCCACAGCAGAAAAATCAGGATCAAAGGTTTAAATTTTTATCCTCTCTGGGGCTTGGCTTCAGAAAGTAGTAAATTACTAATAATGAGCCTAAATACAACCTTGAAAAAGATTTAAGAAAGGATAATTGGCCATCTTTGTGGGAAGAGCATACATTACTTGTCCATAAAAACCTTAATTGCCAATCAGCGCTGAGAACTTTTGGAGAATAAAATTTCATGCAGATGTACATACACACAAAATTCAAGTATTCCTTCTTGCAAGAATTTCTGAAAGATGAAAAGCTTCTTTTCAAAGCACAGCATGGTAGCTTAGTTCCATAGTAGTATTAAAGATGTATGTAAAATGGTCCTTCTATGTATGGGAAAATCCATTTTGGCTTCTATCAAAGAAGCAGTCATACGATAAGTGCTTCCCCAGAGTGTTTGAGTCAGAGTGGTAACCAAAGTATTTGCTGGAGTCCTGGGATCACAAAACACATACAGTATAGCTCTGTTGAATAATACTATATGAATATAAACTCCTAGTCGATTGCATACTTATGAAAGAAACTAGAACAGTGATGGCGAACCCTTTTTGGCTCGCATGTCACAAGTAGGGGGAGTGCAGAGGGGTTGAGTGCAGGCGTGCCGCACCCATAATGCAACGCGGGACCCCCCAGTGTGCATGCGCGCACAATGCATGACCCCCCCATTTTTACATGCGTTTTTCACCCTCTCCAGATTCCAGGGGCTTTATAGGAGCCTGGGGAGGGTGAAAAGAGCCTCCCCCGCCCCCCCGGAGGCTTCAGGGACCGTCCCTGAAGCCTTCGGAGCGCTTAAAACCACCCTCCGAGCAAACCGGAAGTCACTTCCAGTTTGCTTGGAGGGTGGTTTTAAGCGCTCCGAAGGCGTCAGGGAAGCCTCCGGACGGTCCCTGAAGCCTTCGGAACGCTTAAAACGACCCTCCGAGCAACCCGGAAGTCACTTCGGTCCCTGAAGCCTCTGGGGGGGTGGGGGAGGCTCTTTTCGCCCTCCCCAGGCTCCTATAAAGCTTCTGGAGCCTGGGGAAGGCGAAAAATAGCTTTTAAAAAGGTGAACTCAGCTCGCGTGCCCTGACAAATGGCTCAACGTGCCACTTGTGGCACGCGTGCCATAGGTTCGCCATCACTGAACTAGAACATCAAATTCCACCCATTTCACTGTAACAGAGTTTGTCCAGCACATGAAATGGTATATTTAATCTTGGTTTAACCTGTTAGTTGAAGCAAGGGTAAATTATTGTTTATAGTTTGCATGTTACCTTCATCCAGACATTACATCTTATTAAACAAGACCTGACTAAACCATGGCTATTAATCTGATCGTATGATAGATATATTAGGCAGGTGCTAGTCCAACATATCTTCCTATCAGAGATAAGACCTCCCCTTTGAAGGTGAATCTGCCATTTCTTTCACCAGTGGACATCTCCTAGCATGTAAACTATCTCCAGCAGCAGCCATCTCTAACTTCTCTGCTGACAACAGACTAATTGACCAATAGATGTTATTTTTAGAGGGTTGTTGGGGTAAAGCTGCATTGTGACATTGAAATGGTAACTCCAGGCAGTTGTCTGATAGGCAGCAGCAGGGGCTTGGTATAACTCTGCTCCTCAAGCCAGCCAGTACATTTGCACTTTGTTTGATATCACCTATTCTAATATTATTACTATTACTATGACTATGAATCCTTGAAGTGAAAGCTATCTTCAGAAAATAGGATCATTTTTTCTTCCAAATCCTATTCAAAGCATGCTAGTATTCACAGTTCCTCCTCATCTTGCTGTGCTTTGCTGTTAAACTGGCTTGTGGGAGTGGAATTAATGCTTGCTAAATGGAATGAATGTCCTTGAGAAGCTGACAATTTTGTGGGCAGAATGCTATTTGTATACAATCAAACTGCTAAAGCACAGAACAACAGCTAATGGAAATATATAACACATCACAGTTTTGGGAAGTGTGCATATGTCTTTCAACATATTATTCACATCTTCAAAAGCAACATACAGATGAAGATTGAACTAATTAATGGACAGTGGGAATTAAGGAAACAGTTCAATGTAATTAGTATTCCATTTAAGCTAGTACTCCACCCATAGTGAAATTTATTTATTTTGATAGGATTACATAAGTAGTGATTGCCAATATGTCATCTGGAGTAGGAATTTGAAAATATTAATTAAATCAATTGAAATCCACACATTACTACCATTCCCTTTTCTGGGATTCCTGGAACTGACAATATTTATTGGAAAATAGTGGTAAAAAGAAAAGTTTTTAAAAATAGATCAAAAAGTTTTTCCATATGATATTGCAGCTTTTAACTGCTTCTATTCCACATGTAAGTGGGATATGTATGTATGTATGTATGTATGTATGTATGTATGTATGTATGTTGTTTTATTGGGGGATGAAGGTGCAGTTAAGAGCTGGGATGGTGCAGTGGTTAGAATGCAGTACTGCAGCATACTGCTGCTGACTGCCTTCTGCTGGCAGTTCAATTCTCACCAGCTCAAGATTTACTCAGTCTTCCATCCTTCTGAAGTCGGAAAAATGAGAATCCAGATAGTTGGGGACAATATGCTGACTCTGTAAACTGCGTAGAGAGGGCCGTGGAGCACTTTGAAGTGGTATATAAGTCTATATGTTAGGGTTCTAAATACCATGCAGAAATAAATCATTGTCCAAGGCAAAACATCCTTAATGGTGCAATTTATTCCGCAGGCATGTTAGCACGGCTATGTAAAATTTCAACTCTGAATTACATCCTGTAAGTTCACCTAGTTGAAAGTTCATGATCTCTCCCCACACCCACAATCCATCACATGTTCCAATCATCATCTTCCACGCTGGCATGTACACCCATCTTCTTCCGGCCAGGTGTCGAGGTGCTGAGACAAAAGATGACCTTGGCTTCTACAAAAGAATGTCAACAATCCATTCTACAATCCTACTCCTTTCTATTCCCCCCTCCCAA
Organism: Natrix helvetica; assembly: GCF_964273705.1. Taxonomy (NCBI): domain Eukaryota; kingdom Metazoa; phylum Chordata; class Lepidosauria; order Squamata; family Natricidae; genus Natrix; species Natrix helvetica. The sequence continues at coordinate 54,221,170 of NC_138551.1, read as the reverse complement.
CTACTACACTATTGAAACAGCATAGGAAATTATAAGAAAGTGTGGCAGGCCAAAGATCCAAAAAAGAATATAATTACAGGCCTGACAGGCGGCCTCTCCTCAAAAGAAAAACGTTTCCTGCAAAGAGAATAACATAAGAGTTAACATAACAAAATTAACCACCTCTTCTCCACCCAGGGGAACCCCTTGACTTCTTGGGAAACTTCCCATTCAACTGCTTTACTAACTTCTCCACTTTTAGGTTCCCACTGTTCACCCAATTAGCTTCAGACCAAGGGTAACCCTTCCAATGCACTAAGTACTGTAAGCAACCCCTATTCAGCCTGAAATCTACAATTTTTTCCACCTCAGATTGTGTTTCCCCTTCCATCACTAAAGGAGGAGATTGAGCTTGGGTGGATGCTCTTCTGTTAGACCCAATTACTGGTTTCAACAAGCTACAATGAAATTCTGGGTCAATTTCCCCTAGACTTCTGGGTAGACTGAGTTGAACTGTAACTGAGTTAACTATCTTCACTGTTGGGAATGGACCTAGAAATTTTGGACCCAATTCCTTGCTAAGCATTTCTAATCTTATGTATTTGGTAGATACAAAAACATTGTCCCCCACACGGTAGGGGTTTAGGAGTGAGCGACGTTGATCATCTTGCTTCTGGTAGGCTTCTGCCGCAACTGCTAGAGCCTTCTTCGTATTCTCCCATCCTTTCTTTAGCATGTCCATCCATTCACTCAAAGACATGAAAGAAGGAGGTTCTCTAGGCAACTCAGGCATGGCAACAACTTCCATGCCACTGGTAATCTGGAAACCCGCTAATCCTCTGCTGCTGTGGACCGCATCGTTGTACGCCACTTCGGCGAAGGGTAGCAAGTCCGACCAGTTGTCGTGCTGATAGTCCACAAAACACCTGATGTATTGTTCCACCACCGCATTGGCTCCCTCTGCTGCGCCGTTCATGCTGGGATGAACCTCTGAGCTCAGTTCTTGTGTGGACCCAATAGATCTCAGGACCTCTCTCCAGAACTTAGCTGTGAACTGGGCTCCGCGGTCTGAAATGATCCTCTTGGGCACTCCATGCAGGCGATAAATGTGTTTCACAAACATTTTCGCTAATTCGTTTGCGGGTGGCAATCCTGAGCAAGCAATGAAGTGTGCCTGCTTAGAAAACAAATCAATAACAGTCCAAATTACTTTATGCCCACTGCTGTCTGGGAGTTCCATGATGAAGTCCATTGCGACCTCTTCCCATGGCCGTTTCGGGCTCACTGCTGCAGGTGCTGTAGGTTCTGGGCTCTTGGATCCAATCATCCACGGCTGGCCTTGTTCCTCCTCCGAGGCCTCCCCCTTGGTAGGACTCTTCGTCACCTGAAGTTGGGGGTCCTCTTCCAGTGGTCGGTTGGGCATTTCCCCCTCCGAGGCCTCCCCCTTGGTTGGACTCTTTGTCACCTTCAGTTGGGGATCCTCCTCTGGAGATTGTTTGCCCTTTTCCTCTTCCGAGGCCTCCCCCTTGGTAGGACACTTTGTCACTTTAAGTTGGAGTTCCTCTTCCAGAGGCTGTTGGCCCAGATGACTTTGCTGTGCGGGCATCTGGGGCCCTCTCTTTACCACCGTGGTGACTGGTACACACATTTGTTCTTCGGCAATTCCCTCCTCCGAGGCCTCCCCCTTGGTAGGACTCTTCGTCACCATAAGTTGGGGATCCTCTTCCAGAGGTCGTTTAGGCTTTTCCCCCTCCGAGGCCTCCCCCTTAGTTGGACTCTTTGTCACCTTAAGTTGGGGATCCTCCTCCGGAGAATGTCTGCCCTTTTCCTCTTCCGAGGCCTCCCCCTTGGTAGGACACTTCCTCACCTTAAGTTGGGGATCCTCTTCCAGAGGTTGTTGGCCCAGATGACTCTTCTGTGGTGGCATCTGGGACCCTCTCTTTACCACCGTGGTGGTTGGTGCGCACGTTTGTGGCATTGGGGCTGGAGCCAAGCACTCTGACGCTCTGTGGCCAAGTTGACAACAATGGTGGCATTTAATTGGGCCCCACGAGGAATGGAACCTAGTTACATCTCTAAACTCAGGAACCGTTTCATCACACTGCCTTGCTCTCCAACTTGCAGCTGCCCTCTTCCATGGTGGAGATTGCTTCTCTGTAGGAAGGTGGAGTAAGAACCTTTTGGGGCATTGCAGATGCACCTTGTCCCGCTTCCCATCTTGCAGGCCTGGCTTTGGTAATCCCTTCTTCCATGTTGGTGATTGCTACTCTGTAGGAAGGTGGGGTAAGAACCACTTGGGGCCTTGCAGGCGCACATTTTCCCGCCATCCACAATGCAGGCCTCTGTTTGGTAATCCCTTCTTCCATGGAGATTTTTTCTCTGTAGGAAGGTCTGGTAAGAACCCTTTTTGCCTTGCAGGGGAGACTGGAACCGGTGGGGAGGTCAATCCCTCGGTTGGCCACTGCCCAGCTTTCTGCCATGGTGCCATCTGCTGAGGGAGGGCAGGTGCCCGCTGGCATCCCTCCCATCCATGACCTGGGGTTAGACCCATCCCGGGGTTGCCTGCTTCACAGGTTGCAGCTCAACCAATGATGGCTGGCTAGGGGGTTTTACGTGCCAAGGACCCTCCTGCTGGCTTGGAGGAGTTATGGGCCAAGTAGGTGCCCTTTGCTGGTTTGGATGAGTTATGGGCCAAGTAGGTGCCCTCTGCTGGCTTGGAGCATTTCCCCATGCTGATGGCAAAGGAGTTTGTAAGTAGCATCTCTTCCATCCAAGTCCTGGGAGGAAAGCCCAATTTACTGCCCAATTTGCTTCATTTACTGGTTGCAGCCCCATTTGTGGTGGCTTGCAAGTGACAGATGCTGGAAAAATCCCTTCTTCCTGCCTCCTTTGAAATTCCCATTTTGAAAGGAAATCTTTCTCCCAGCTATTTGCAGGGTGTAAAGCCATTTCATTTATTGCCATCTGGAAGGAGCCCAAACCTCTGTTCTAGGGGTTGTTGTTTTTTCCAAGCCTTGTTTCCAAGCCTTGTTTCCAAGCTGGGGGGAAGGAGGGGGAGCATGCACTCACAATTTGCTGAAGAAATATTTCTGCGACCTTCCTTCGTCTTGTCGTGTCTCCTCCTGCATTCCTCCTGATGCAATTAAACTGGAAGCAGCATTCCATTGCCTTTGAAGTTCCGCACTCAGCTTCTTATCACCAAAAGCTTCTCATTAATTCTTTGCTGATATTTACGCTGTCCCGGTCAGCATTGGGAATGCCGAGACCCCATCACCAGATCTTCCATCACCAGCCCTTCCCCCTTGATAGGGGGAGGGAGCTAGTGAAATATTTTTAAAGTAGAGAGTTGAAATAATGTTAGGGTTCTAAATACCATGCAGAAATAAATCATTGTCCAAGGCAAAACATCCTTAATGGTGCAATTTATTCCGCAGGCATGTTAGCACGGCTATGTAAAATTTCAACTCTGAATTACATCCTGTTGAAAGTTCATGATCTCTCCCCACACCCACAAATCCATCACATGTTCCAATCATCATCTTCCACGCTGGCATGTACACCCATCTTCTTCCGGCCAGGTGTCGAGGTGCTGATACAAAAGATGACCTTGGCTTCTACAAAAGAATGTCAACAATCCATTCCACAATCCTACTCCTTTCTATTCCCCCCTCCCAACTACTACACTATTGAAACAGCATAGAAAATTATAAGAAAGTGTGGCAGGCCAAAGATCCAAAAAAGAATATAATTACAGGCCTGACACTATGTGCTATTGCTAGTGCTAAGAAACCTGAATAATCTGGCCTTGAAATCACCTTCAGGTTTCAGTTATATAATCCAATCGATACAGCACTGAGGTTATCATTAAGTCATTAAATGAAAACGATATTTTCCTATTGCTTTTCTGTGCTGAGTATATGGCATGCTACATGAAAATAAGTCTTTTTTTTACTTGTAGTTTGAAATGCAGATGGAAGCTTGAAGGCAAGAAATAATCTGCTGAAAAACGTAAGTCTATAATGATACATCACTGCAGGGTTTGTTTAATTAATCCTTTTAGGTATAACAAAAATTTTTGTTGGTGCTATCCTTTGTTTTGGAGAAATAAATCAAAATGAAATAAATTCAGCTCGAGTGAATGGATCTGATTTATTTCATACTGCCTGAGTATGTAATTTTCTCCATGGTTTCAAGTTGATCCTAGCAAGTGAGCAGATTAAATGGGAACCACTTGGTAAAGGTCACTCTTGTTCTTTGCTACAAAGATTGAATGACAATCTATTGTCATATATTATTGAACATGATGCATGAGCTGGAGAAAGGTAGGGGTTTTATGATGTGGATGTTTAATGCTGCAAGCTGCTCAACTTTTATGACCACTCAACACACATATAGTCACTGTGTATAGGATGTCTATAAAAATGTTAAATAATAAGTAAATTATTCAAATGTTAATGTTTATGATATGATAAAGTCATAGCTATAGCATTTCTATTTCATATGGTATTCAAAAATTATTCTGAAATTTTTGTTAAGACCTGAATTTATGTCCTACAAATTTAACAAAGTAATATGCCTGACAGATCTTACCACTTTAGATTCATTCTGAAAGAAGTTCACTTTTGAATTTTTAAAAAATGCATAATTTGATTCTCAAATTCTCAAAATTGTTCCTTGGTCTTGTAGAACTTCTACAAGGACAACTGCTATCTTTTTCTGGGCAATCGCTATATGATATGATCCAGGACATCCAATAAGCTTGTACAACAGTATTTGAACATTAATAACCTCTCTACACAATTTCACATTAAGCTTTCCAACAACAAAAAGGCAGCAGGCTGGATGTGCATTTTAATGAATAGCCCTTCATCTGCCTTATCCATACATGTGAAATGTGTGAATGGCTGGGTATATAGTCTTGCCTTATTCCTTTGCCACCCAGAAGCCAGTATGTTTTGTTATGTTCTGTTTATACTGTGGCTTTACTAACCAGATGGTGACTGTCGATCACATGCTTGAGGGCATGAGGACAATGAGATATTCTGGGATTCCCATTTTTTTGAATAAAATTCCACAGTTTGGCATGTTCTCCAAAGTCAAAGGTCTCTATATAATCAATGAGATACATTTTGATTTATTTATATATTATTTTAGTTTCTCAATTATCCAGCCTGCTTCAGCAATAATATCTCATGGGTTGTTGTTTTTTTAGTCTTTTCTAAAGCTAGCTTGAAATTATTGTCTGTCTGCCTGTCTCTCTCTCTCTGTCTCGGTATAAGACACATTATTTTGTTAGTGTGAAAAATTACAAATATTTTATTGCCAGTGTGAAAAATTACAAATATTTATAACAGTTTAGACAATGTTTTAAATTTTGTTTATTTGATACCAGGATGTGGACTATTGTAATCTATTGATTCCTGATCATGCCAGATTTGCTGGCATATCTGGTTAGAATGTTTACTGATTTTTCTTCTATTGGTTACCATGTTTATGTAGATGTTCCATAAATACATATAGCTCTCCATCAGGTATGACTGGAGTGCTAGTTTAATTTCATATTCTACTTTCATTGTCTAATTTTTTATTTATTTATTTATTTCCCTTCTTTCTTCCCAGTATTTGAGGGAGCAAGCAAACAATGCAAAAAAAGCTGTTGTGTTGCCCCAAACAGAATCCCATCATGTTCAATTTAATTACAGTTATACTAGGTATAGATAAAGTCTACCCAATTCTTTTATTATTACTAAAAACGCCCTTCAAATTCAAGGAAATGTTTTGCTAGACTTAGATAATGTTTAGTTATTAGAGAAATTTTTATGTGGCATTAAAAGTATACACATTTATGTGTTATACAACAGTTTTTCATTTTTACTGCCTATACATATATATGATTAAAAAAAAGCCCATGCTATTTATTGTCTGCTAGTCAGTTTAGCCAATAGGTTCTTCTACTTTTATTTTGATTTAGGGCCTCACAAATCATAGCAGCAGTCTGGCCTATCCTGAGGCTTTGAAAAATCAGCAACCATTGGGACTTCTTTAGCTGCTCACTTATCATTAGACCTTATTATTTCAGTAATTCTTATACGTTTTGTATTGCTTCTTGCCTTCTGCTTTTGAGCAGTACTCAATACTAAATGCATAATTAAAGATCTTTAGTTATTTCTTTTGAAGAGTAGGGGTGGTTGTTTCCATTAACATTTCATACTGTACTCTAGAAGCATGCAGAGACTCTCTAATTCAAATGATGAGGCTAATGTACAGCTTTGAATGCCTGGCATCTGTTCCGGTTGCTGTGAAAAGTAGTCTAATTTGTCTGATTGCTCAGATTTGTTTTTTTTAAAGGGGGATTTGTTCTGCCATTTATTAGGATGGGATAAACACAAATGGCTGTAGCTTTTTGTTTTTCAGCAGAAAGGGATTACATTTGAGAGGGCCCGATATGCCAATTTTATTCAGCTTCATATTTTGAAAAGACCGATTTCCAATCAGAAGGGATGTTGGGCTCTGAAGTGGAACAAAATCTCATACAGTGATTAGTGGAAAGAAATCAAGGTTATAACCTAACCCAGTTATAGTATTGAGGCATTTGGTAGTTGAAGAAGGGTCTTACAAAAAGGACATAGGAGGAACGGAAAAATGAATATATTTTGTCTATCTCCAGATTTGTAGTTCCTTTTTTGGGGGGGGGGAGGATGGGAAAGAGAAGAACCCAGATTATCCATTCATGATCCAATTTGCCTTTCAAATTACAAATATTTTGCCACTGATATTTAAGTGTCCTAATCCAGCAGTGCACTTTTTTAGGTAATATTAAATATTTATGGATCCTAAAAATCTTGTAAATCAGTGGAAGTTTGTCTTTAAAACAATTGTTTGATCTTATGTGTAAGGACCTGGCTTAGCTATCTTTTCAAGAAGGTGTAACTCTTGAAACAAATTGTATTTCAAAACACTTACTGATAGAAGGGACTGCAGAGAATTCAGGTGGACTCTGAAGATTCCCACATGAAGCATTAAGCTAATTTCCCCTGTTCAACCCCCACGCAGTGCCTCATGTCCACTAAGAGCCAATACAATGCCACAAAAGTGTTATGAGAACTCTAAAGTGGTACAGTGATAATAGGGCATCCTTGCAATGCTGCAACCTTGGGTAACAAGCTTGAACCAACTAAGAGGGAATCTATCCTGATGGCCCAATCCCCCTCCCTATTTCCCATGAATACCGCAAAAGCAAAAAATGCAAAACATTCAACCGCAAGAAGCATCCCCCTTCCTTTCAGAATAACAGTGTTCCGGCAAGGATCTGACATTGTGTTTAATGCTATAGAAATATGTTATTTCAGATATACTGTATACCTCACAAACTATTTAATAAGGTTGACTGCAATCACATTGGTGTTGGAGATGTAAGTCAAGTGTTGGAACATTAATGTAGTGGTCTGATTTGGATTGCTGATGTGTTTGTTTGTCAAACATGTACAAGATAACAAGTATAGCTATGAACATAAACATGAACAAAGGAAGTGGATAGAGATAAATGGGGACAGTAAGATATGGATGGTAGGCACACTTGTGCACTTATACACGGTCCCTTTACACCCCTCTTAAGAATGGGGTAGGTCCACAGTAGACAGTTTGAGATTGAAGCTGTGAGGTTTTGAGCCCAATCATTTCTCTTATAGATTAAAGTGTTCTGCCTGATGATATGCTTTAATGTGTTTAAGTTATTAAAAAATTAAGACTATTTGCACAGAAAAAGCCAAAGCATTTGATATAATATTGTATGCTATATCAATGTTTGAATTTGGTAGTCCTCCCTCCTTTCTATAAAGGAGTAAAGAAGAGATATTTCAAGAATTTGGTCACTTTTAAATATATATTAAAAAATCTGTTTATAAAATATCTGACTTGACATCATAGTGCTTACATCAGGGGTGTCAAACTGGTGGCCCACGTCACAATATGTCACATGATGCAATTGAGATTGATACCTGTGGTTTACACCATCACATGTAGGTTTTTGATTGGTGCAAACATTGTGCCATCTAAGTTGAATGTCTAATACAAACCATCTTCTTTTATAATTTTTTTGGTGCATCACATATCTTAGTTGGCACTTCCGAAACTCTTTTTATTCCCATTGTGTCGGACAGTTCTTTGATAGGGTACTTGGTTTTGTTGGAGACTCAAGCACAGGCTGTTATGCACTGAATTGAAGCTAATTTGCCAGTTAGGAGCACAGAACTGGAACAAAGCAGGAAAGTGAAGTGATAGTCCACTTCTAATGACACTGTCACTTTTCTGAATAATAGAAACTTTTCTGAATGTGCAATGAATGTGTAAAAATATCTGGCACTGATCCTAATAACCACTCTGAAAACAATGGGAGTTACATATTAAATATGTTTTTCTAGAAGCTATTTTTATTAACAATATCAATCACTGATTAGTCTTCATACTTTTTTCTGAAGTTTTTTTCCTCATTTGAAGCAACAATTTTCACCACTTTGTAAAAGTATAAAGTATTAATATATAACACATATGTACAAGTCCCTTGTAATACTCAACTAAACCAACACAGGCTACAACTGAATACATGTTTTATTTTCATGCATTGATAAATCACAATATTTATGGTCTGTATTCTTGATGTTATTATATTTTAACTAAGGAAATTGGATTTGGTAATGTGCATTGATCAAAAGAAAGTAGTGCCTGCCCTAGTAACAGTTGCTATGAAACCGAGCCTCAAGCAAACTGTTTGCAATAACTATAGGATAAAATACCCATATAGGTACCATGCAAACGGCAATACCCAATTTGAAGTGATCAGATTTGCTTCCATCAAAAATCAGATCAGTAACTGAGAATTGATTAAGAATCTTATTAGCCAGAAATACTATTCTTCCTCTTCTTCTTTTTTAAGGTTGGCAGTTAAAACTTGACAGTTGAAAAACTATTGGAAAAATCCTTTGTGCTAAGTAAGATGAACAGGAAAGTGCACTGTGATAAAGCTTCAAACAGTCAGTAGAGCCCTCCAGAGGAAGTTTTCCAGAGGGAATTTCAGCAAAATCTTTTAAACTGAATCATCTTAGAAACCAGATACAAAAGAAGAGCTGGTAGCAGAAAAAGAGTGCAATAAAGTATTTTTTTTTTACAAGTGAAAATGTTTAGCTGGGATAAGGTTGAGGGTAACCAGTATAAGAGAAAGGCTATTGAGAACTTATTGTCTGAATAAGATTGAATTATCAAAGCATTGTTAAAAGTAAGTTTTAAACAACCTATTAGAAAATTGCAAGCAGATTTCAGAACAGCTCTACTTTTTATTCTTAAACAAGTTAACATGTATGTGTTACCAGGAATTTTAGGCTTCAGTTTTAGCATTTAAAAAGGTGTTATTTGCATTTTTATCGTAACAGTCTAGGCTTCTTTTTTAAGTTTAGGAAACAGTTTTTCCTTTTAGCCAAGATACTTTCCTTTGATATGATACAACTAGCCTTTTCAGAAACAATAGGAGTATATTCTGAAGTTCTAGAGTATATTTGCAAGCATTAATATATATATATATATATAATCCTGGGTGATAAAGAGATTAATTTCTCAGAATTCTGAGAATTTGCCACTTCTAGAATGTTATCAAGAATTAATATCTTCTATTACTTGATACATTTAACACAAATATTCAATGTTGATAATTGTAACTTGATTCCCCTCCTTTAATAAATACTTTTTGTTTGCTTTACCTGAAATAGCTATGGTTTGTATTTGTGTGTGTGTGTGTGTGTGTGTGTGTGTGTGTTAAAGGCCATTTTGCAAAAAGGTCTCAAGTGTTTTCCAAATTCAGGGACAAGTTTCCTGTCAGCTCCATGTTTCTTAGGCAATGAACACATCTGTAATTTAAGACTTGGTTTGGGATTGGAGGCTAACATTTATGCTAAACTGTCCTTCCACATTTTATTGACTTCATTATGACAATAGTGAATTGGTTTTCAAGGACATGATCATTTCTTTCTCAGTAGGATACAGTCTGCAGAATATAGAATGGAAAATAATCCAGGGTCATGAAATTACCTTATAGTACTGACCCTTTTACCTATTCAACAATACAAGTAGAACATGTTCCTTCTTAGCAATACACTTCATCAGCTTTCAGAAACAGAGATGTGGGAATTAAGGGGGAGGAGTGCAAAGCCCAATTACTTTTAATCTATTAAATGTATTTACGTTATAACTTCAATGCTTTTAGGAAGCTGTCAATCATTTTTTTAATGGATGACTGTGTTGGTCCTTCATATATCGTTTTTTTAGCGTATTATATATTTTCAGATTCATCTTGTCCATACATATTACAACTGCAAGGCCAACTTAAAAACATATGTAAATCAAGTATTAACTGTATACAAATCAGAATTAAGGTGGTAAATTTCAGCATTTTACACAAATGTTCATCTTTTATTAGCTCACATTTATGTGAAAAATCGATAGCATAAACAAATATGTTTTTCCCTATCATGCATATTAACAAATATATATGTTACTGAATTTGTGTTTGTGCCTGGAAACTTTACAGAACTAGGCATTGGCACAGAAATAAATTTAACTTCACTTGTCATCAACAGCTGCAAAATTATGTTAAAGCAGTTGTCAAACAGCAAGCCTGCAGTTTACTTACAAGCTCCATTAAACAACTTTAGCCCAATTTCCAAATAAAAAAATGTAAAAAAAAAGTTTTAGAATTGCATTGTTGTAGTTATTTATGCAACATTATGAAATATTTGATGAATAAGGAGACAAAGCTTATTGGGATTTTGGCTAGGCTTCAATTAGGCTGAGGAAAATATTGGTTTTTAAATAATTCTCAAAATTAACTTCCATTGATAAATCATTTTCCAAGGTTAATGAGTAAGAAAAATGCAGCTTCCTTCATATAATGAAGTGCTGCTTTTGATAATACAAGGATAGGCTTCCGGTGGTGCCGCTGGCCTTGGAGGATGCTCCCTCGGGAATGCCAGCCCCGTGTTTGAGTAACAAGCTGCTAGGATAGCATAAATCAGCTGTCCAACGGTTTGAAAACCCTCCCCTTGGGAAAAGAGGGAGAGGTGAGCTGTCTGGCATAGAGTAGAGGCCCCCAGCGGCCCCAGAAGCAATTCTGTGGCATGAAGGGTGTGAACTCCCCAGGAAGTCCGACAATCTCCTCATCTCGGGGTGCTTCTGCCTTTGCAGAAACAAAAGGCAGCATCCACCCCTGCTGTTTCAACACTTATCCTACATCTGAACAAGACGCAGGTGGAGCAAACCAGGAGGTCAATATATCACAAGTACAAGCCTTAACTCTGTAGATTATATCTCCTTTTCTCTATTGCTAGACTGACTAAAGAAACTCCCACCTGTTTGGATCTTCTGCCTCCTGAACTCATCTGTCTGCTCTACTTCTCCAGCTGTCCAGTCTCTACACTGACTGATCTCTTTGTTTTATAAACCATGTCTTCAAAAAGACCACCCCCTGGAAAACCTGGCTTTGCTACTTCTGCACCGACATCTGCAACATCCAGTCCTGCTACACAGTCAAAGATTACAGAAGTGATGAAACCTAAGAGTACAGAGATGGACTTGCAACAAATGCTCCAGCAACTCATACAGGGCCAGGAAGAAATTAAGAAACAATTAAAAGAAATGAAGGAAGAAATTAAATAGAATCAAGTTCAAATTTATAAGAACTCACAGAGGCTGGACCTTGTGGAGGGTGGGGTGGCGGAGGCGAGGGGGGGGTAGAGGCTCTGCAGAAGGGAAACAAAGAACTTGATATTCAACAAATGAAAACAGAGTTTGAGAGAATGTCCTTTTATCTTAGATTTCAAAATGTTATAGAAGCCGATGGGGAAAATATAAGGGACATTATGACTAATATTTTAGCTGAATACATACACAAAGATAAACAGCAGATGGAATGGGAGATAGATCTGGTTTATAGAGTGAATTCAGCATATGCCAGAACACACAATGTACCCAGGGAGGTCCATATTAAATTCCTTAGGAAAAGCACAAGAGATGAAATTCTGGGTGTACAAAGGGGGCAAACATTGACATATCATGACAGGGAGATAACCATCTTGAAGCAGATCCCCCAAAAAATTAGGGAGAAAAGGAAAAACTATTCGCAATTGGCGAATAAATTATACCAGAAGGGGGTGTGGTTTAGATGGTTGATGCCTGAAGGTATGCTGATATTCTGGGAGGAGACAAGAATCAGAATCAATACACCCATAGAGGCACAGGCCTTTATGGAAAAAAATAAAGCGAACCTAGAAAAAACAGAAGACTCTACAACGGTCACACAGGACACGGGAGGGGCTGGAGCTCTGCCAGCGTGGGGAGAAGGGGCAACATCAAGAAAGCTCAGATCACAAAAATGAATAAGAAAACCACATTGTTATAAACAGACCGAAAGTAATAATGAAATTATATCTAGACTATATATCATAACTATACAAATTGATTGAAAACTTTTTTTTAGAATTAATATGCTGATTTTTTATGATCATGTATTAATGTTTTATACTTAGATGTATCTTATGAGTTTGGAGGGAGGGGGCGTCTGCCACACTTGCAACTGCCAAAATTTGTAACCATTCCACCTACCCTTTTCCTTATAAATGTTTTAAAAAACCAATAAAATTTTTTGGAAAAAAAAATGGTGCCGGAATAATAAAAGGTGTGGTGAAAATGAAAGTGAAGTGGAAAGCTGATTAGCACTTATTAAGTGCTTGTTAGTGCTGCTGGAAGACTTGAAAGAATAGGTGGATTTTCTGGACTGAACAAATTGGTTGCTTAAAAACTTGATTTGAATACTTTGAAATGGCTTCAAAGCAGGCAAAATTCAATGTTTCAAAAAGTGCTGGTAGTTCTCCAGCACAGTCACAAAAAACCAAGAAAATTTAAGAGAGATTTTTGCAGACGCTTTTGGTCAATTAACTGGGGAACCAAAGGTTGAATGTGCCTGGCAAATCAACAAACTTTACTGCGTTAATTCATGGATTGCCAGACAAAGACAACTGCCAAGAGATATTGTAATCTATTTTGTCACCAGGAAATTTAGGAATGAAATATTGCAAGCAACCTATAAAAACAAACTGCAAGTGGCAGGTCAAGATGTGATAGTATTGAAGGAAATCCCCCCCAAAATGTTGAGATCTAGAAAGGACTATGCATTTCCAATGGATGAACTTAGAAAGCGCCAGATTCAATACAGATGGGAGACCCCAGCCGGATTGGTGGTGAACTATCTGGGAGAACGATATCGTCTCAACTCTGTCTGGAAGGCAAAAGATTTTTATAGCATAGTATTAAAGGCAGGATGCCCCCCATCCAAGTTAAGAGTTAAGAGAAGCAGCAGTCAAGGAGACAAATATGGAAGGTAAAAGTTCTGTGCTGGGCAAAAAGCCCAGCATTAGAGAAAAAGAATTAATTTCCCTTTTCCTGGTTCTTGTTCTTCTCATAGCCATAAGCCATTAGCTTGCCCTATGAAGACTCTACTCGCCTTGTTACTGAGGTGATGAAGAGATCCCCAGAGACTGCACATGAAAGCATTAAGATCCATCAGTATTTAGTTTGTTTATTATCACAAGTTGTTTATAATCTGAATGGTGCAATAGTGGAATAAGGCTATATAGATGTAGCAGAAACTACTTGATTCATGTGACTTTTTAAAAAAGAAATTCATTTAATAGAATAGCACAAAGAAAAAAACAAGTTAAAAAAACAATGGTAAAAGTTATACACAAGGCCTCCTTAATACATGTATGGCCATGCAAAGAATTTTTCACAACAGTTTCAATAAAATATATGCCCCAACATTTTACTTAAGAACTTTCTGAAGAGAGTCCTTCAGAATGGTTGCTGTGATACAATTTCAACAAACCACACAACATGGGTATATTCAGTCTCATCTATATAAAAGTAGTGAGAATTGAGATTTGTTTGGATTCTATAAAAGTGATATTCTGAATTTGTTTCCTTCAAATCATTTAGGAATTTTTCCTCCACTAATGTTAATAAAAATGTTTTTCCCATCTCCAAGCACATTGTTTACTATGTTATTAGTATATTTTAGGAAATGTTTTGTAGAAAAGGACCCTTCACTCTTTTCATTGTATATCTAATGCTAAGGCTATTTTTTTTCTCAATACATCCAAGATTATTTTCAATAAATTCCTTAGCATCAGGGGAAATAAGATTGCTTTCAATCGGACAGCAAAGAAAATACACTAGGCAAGCCAAACCGTCAAACTCTATTGCTGATTAAAAGAAGTAGTGCATTCTAAATCTTATTCATTATTAAATCCATCCAATTCAGAGAAAGAGAAAAATGTGTACACACACACACACATACACACAAAGAGAGAGAGAGAGAGAGAGAGAGAGAGAGAGAGAGAGAGGGAGGGAGGGAGGGAGGGGGAGGGAGGGAGGGAGGGAGGGAGGGAGGGAGGGAGGGAGGGAGGGAGGGAGGGAGAGAGAGAGAGAGAGAGAGAGAGAGAGAGAGAGAGAGAGAGAGAGAGAGAGCGCTAGCTAGCTAGCTCATGGATTATATATTTACAGACTCCCAAATAGTTCCTGGGGAAAAATATGCATCCACATCTGTATATGTTGTTTCCCAGATGGAAAAAAATAGATGTTTTCTGTGAATACTGCAATTTCCCTACCATGTTTGGTTATATAAAAATTCTGCCATATGATACAATCCTAAAGTCATAATCTTCAATATGTGTCTTTCCTGCATTTTCCCATGTTTTTTCCCATTGTTTTTTGTAAGGATGGAGCAGATGTATTTTTAAATAGCAGTATTTAAGTAAAAGAATTGTCTCAATACAAACTTTCTTTCAAGATGCCTTTTGAAAAAAGATGTAAAGAAGATGTACTATTCCTAACCTCTGAATATGCTTAACAAATGCAATATATAGAATAAAACAATATGATCATTAGCAAATAGACTGTACAAATTATGCTATATTTAAAGAACATTTTGCAGTGTGACTCTGATATAAAGTGATAAAAATACATAATTATGGATATAGTTAAAAATAAAAACTTCGTTGCTCAGACTGCATCTACTATTTTACTTTTGAAATACAGAGTTCTTAACTATCTCATTTTGTTATTGGAGTTGAAATAATACAATATATTCCCTCATGGCATTAGGAAATATAGAATACAGAGTACTGTATATGTTAGATATTAACACTAGCTACCATGGTTTCCACTCTGGTCCTCTGTTCTGGCGGGAACAGAGGTTTAATCTGATTGGCTAAGAGGTCTGACAGCTCCCTATAAGAGGAGACTGAACAGTTGCTGGATTGTACATACTTGACGGTTACAATAAAGAGCTGTTGTTGCGTTAAGCCAGAGTCTGCCTTCTCATTGCCCTATCTAACACTGGCGACAGTGGGATTGAGAGAGAGATAGGGAAATCAACAAACTGGTGAGCCAGGGGATCCTAGAGCCAGTCGATCATGCACACTGGGAGACCCCTATAGTGACCCCGGTCAAGCCGGATGGGTCAGTCTGCATCTGCATGGACTATAAATGCACAATTAACAATGTGCTGCAACAAAGCGCCTACCCTGGGCCATTGTACAGCACCTACCACATTCGCTAGGGCCAGAATTTTTTTTTGCTAAATTAGATATGGCACAGGCATACCAGCAGTTGCCTGTAGATGGCGCCATAGCGGAGGCTCAAACCATCATGACGCACAGGGGTGCATTCAAATGCCACCACCTGCAATTCGGAGTTAGTATCGCCCCTGGACTGTTCCAAAGCATCATGGAACAACTTTTGCAGGGGATACCAGTAGTCGTCCATTTCGACGACATTTTGGTATCGACTGCAAACAAAGCGCAACTTTTAAAAAGAGTTGGGGCTGTTTTGACCAGAATTCGCAAAAAGGCCTCCGCCCCCCCAAAAAAATACAAAATTAATGTGCCCAGGGTAGAATTTCTGGGGTACGTGATTGATGGCTCTGGGATCCACCCAACATCCCAAAAAGTAAAAGCTATCCAGGAAGCCCCTACACCTCGCAATCAGGCTGAGCTGCAGGCATTCCTTGGGCTCCTTAACTTCTACAGCATCTTTCTCAAACAGAAAGCAACAGTCGCTGAGCCCTTGCATTGCCTCCTGTCCAAGAATGCTAAATGGTCTTGGGGCCGAGCCGAGGCCACCGCATTTGCCATGGTAAAACGCCCGCTAACTGCTGACTCCCTGCTGGTCCAGTACAGCCAGACCCTGCCGCTGGTGTTAACGTGCGATGCATCCCCTTTTGGCGTCAGCTCTGTCCTCAGCCATCGCATGCCCAATGGCATGGAAGCCCCCATTGCTTTCTACTCACGAACTTTGTCTCCCGCTGAAAGGAATTATAGCCAAATGGACCGAGAGGCTTTGGCTGCTGTAGCGGGAGTCAAGCAGTTCCATGAGTACCTTTATGGCGGAGACTTCGAACTTGTGATGGACCACAAACCACTGCTGGGGCTACTGGCTGGGGACTGACCTACCCCGGTTTCCTTGTCTCCATGCATGACCAGGTGGACTGTTTTCCTGGCCACTTACTCCTACAAACTGATTCACCGCCCCGGTTCCACGTTGGGACATGCCAACGCTTTAAGCCACTGTCCTCTACCCGAACTGCTGGCCAACCCCACTCCCGAGACACCGGTCCTTCTTATTGACTGCCTGGACTCTGGACCTGTATCATCCAATGACGTTGCCCACTTTTCTGCTAAAGACTTTGTTATTAAGCAGATTCTGAACTAGGTGTGGAGGGGGTGGCCCAAGGGTCTGTTGGGGCCAAATTTAAAATGTTTTTTTTTACTAAACGTGATGAGTTGTTGGTAATCAAGGGCTGTTTACTGTGGGGTACCAGGTGGTTGTTCCAAGCAAACTGTGAGAGGCAGTATTGGAAGCATTGTATGTGGGGCATCCTGGCATCATCAGGATGAAATCCTTGGCTAGGAGCTACATCTGGTGGCCTAACATGCATAGGGAGATAGAAAAGTGGGTGGCCACCTGCACTCCGTGTCAGGAATCTGGACCAGCTCCTCCAGAGGCACCTGCTAAGGAGTGGGAGCGCCCTCAGGCACCCTGGTATAGGGTGTACATTGACTTTGCATGCCCCGTTCATGGCCAAACGTTCCTCATAGTTGTGGACGCATATTTGAAATGGTTAGAGGTAGCTCTGATGACCTCTACCATGGCAGAGGCGGTCATCAAGGTGCTACGGAGACTTTTCTTCACGCACGGCCTGCCTGATGTCTTGGTCTCAGACAATGGGCCCCAATTCACGGCCATGCAATTTGAGACCTACTTAGCTAGCCAGGGAATTCGGCATGCCCTAGTCACGCCATTCCACCCGGCCTCCAATGGTCAGGCAGAGCGAATGGTGCTATTGGCTAAAGAGGCCCTCGCCAGAATGGGCCCGGGTGATTGGCAAACACGGGTTGATCACTATTTACTAATCCAACACATTACACCAAGCGCCACCACGGGGAGAAACCCCTCCGAGCTTCTCATAGGTCACCGTCTAAGGTCCCACTTAGACCGGCTACAGCCAAACTGCCACATCGCCCCAGACTCCACAAGCAAGATTCGAAACTTTAGCATAGGGGTTTCAGTATATGCCCACAACTATGCCGGGGGAACTCTGTGGATTTCTGCTACGGTGATAGGCATCACTGGGCCTCGCTCTTATTTATTAGAGCTGGAGGATGGTAGAAATTGGAGGAGGCATATTGACCAACTCCGTGGTCACCTCTCCCACTCCAATCTTAGGGCAGCAGACGAAATTCCGGAACAAAGCACCAAGGCCCTACCCAAAAGGAGCAAACATTCATTCCTTCAAAGGCCAGCTCAAACCCGCAAGGTCCAGAAAACCTAGCTGAGTTTGTTGCATGCCCACAGCAACCTCCAAGTGAGCAAAGCCAGGGAACTCCAGCCGTGGCCTGGGATAGGTTCCAGCAGGTTCCACAGAGCAGAGCAGGGGAGCAGACAGGTCCGTCCGACCTGCCTGAAGAACCGGTTCCAAATGAACTGCACAGGTCTGGTAGAGCGAAACAAAGACCCGCCTACCTCAAAGACTATGTGACCAATAGGAACATCCCAACCATGAGGGGAGGGGTGTTAGATATTAACACTAGCTACCATGGTTTCCACTCTGGTCCTCTGTTCCGATGGGAACATAGGTTTAATCTGATTGGCTAAGAGGTCTGACAGCTCCCTATAAAAGGAGAGCTGTCAGACCGAACAGTTGCTGGATTATACATACTTGACTGTTACAATAAAGAGCTGTTGTTGCATTAAGCCAGAGTCTGCCTTCTCATTGCCCTATCTAACAGTATATGTGTAATTTACCATAGCATTTAGTGTCTTCATTCATGTCTTCCTAATAATCCACTCTTTTTGTGATACTATTTTGTACATGTGTATTATTAATAATATATGAAATAAGGAAAAATAACACCAAATGATACAATTATATGGATGAATATTTTTGTGTAATTTGCGATCAATGAACATGTGAAGTACTGAAACATGGTATAAGTACTTTTTTCAATAATCTGATTTTATGGGGGGAAACATCTCCTTGAAAATATAGCCAGGCTTCTGCATTGGATTTCCAAATGCATGCTTTCTTTGCTTTCCTTATTTTTTTTAAAAAATCCCATCGCTGAAATTAACAGTGTACCATTTTCCCTCTATATAGTAACAACATTTCATGTGGCAATGAATTGCAATCTGCACTTTGACTGATGCAGTACATTTTATATCGAGTTTTCATTTACTCTGCAGACTGGGGGAATAAACACTCACTGGGCATTTTTTTTTCTCTTTTTTCCTGGTACAGATTCTTTTTGTGGCTATACTTCTACATAATCAAAAGAGAAATATTTCTTTGGAAACAGGCATGAGGACTTCCTGCCTCCCTAATGAGATGGCCTAAGAGCAAAGGTTGGTATAGCTGAATCGCGGGCATCTGTTCAATTTCAGTAAGCATAGGCTGTGAAGTGCTTCATTAGTTCACCTGTTCTGAAACACCACTGATCTATAAACCACATTTTGGGGAAACAATTCAAATTCTGTTTCCCGAAGCTGATATGCATCTTACAAATATGTGTAAATAGTCATACGAAGCTTCTAACAGCTTAACCATTTACAATGCCAGGCAGAATCAATGGTACATTTTGTACCAATCACTTACTTTAACCCTGATTTAATATACCGGCAAACCATGTCTACAGTCTTTAGGATTAAGCTGAATGTTTCCTGACACATTCTGCAAGTACCCGGCTCCTTGGAAAAGGCCTCAGTACTGAAAAAAATAAAAGGAAAAGAAAGAAAAGGATGCCCAAAAGCAAGTTTGATGGTTTACAATGCTTTACACTGCTTTACAGCAGTGAGGAATGCACCATTGGAAGACCTGAAAGAACAGGATAGGGATATGGAGAAAATCTATTTATGTGATCACTACGAAATGAAAATAACTTGATGGGATATCAATCAATCAATTTCTGTAAGAATGACATTTTAATGCAAAATTATATCAAATAGGAAGCAACTAAAGAAATCTGGTCCACAAAATTCCTGGAACATCCTTAGAATCAGTGACGTGCAGTCAGGGGAGGCAGAGCCTCACTGCTCTCATCATGAAAAGAAAAAAATTCTCCCCTTTTCTCTTTCATCTCTTTCTTGCGCATGCAAGCAAAATACCCCAGGATCACAGTGGCGGGGACAGCAACTCCTTCTGCTGCGATGCGGAGAAGAGCCACAGGAAGGAGGGGAATGGGACCACGTGTGCAGAAGGCTCCTCAGCGCCAGCGTCAGATCAGCGCAGCTCCGGTCCCCTTCATGTTGGCTCAGGAAGGAGGGGAATAGGACCACGTGTGCAGGGAAAGGGGACTGCGGCTCGCGCTGATCTGAGGCTGGCGCTGAGGAGCCCATTCCCCTCCTTCCTGAGCCAACATGAAGGGCTGCCTCCTGCACACGTGGTCCCATTCCCCTCCTTCCTGTGGCTCTTCTCCACAGCGCAGCAGAAGGAGTTGCTGTTCCCGCCATCGTGATCCTGGGGTATTTTGCTTGCATGCTTACAAAGATCAAAGTTGTCACAGTCCTCCCTTCATGATGATAATTTGATGAGGTCACCAGCCTCACCAGCCATAAACCTCACCGCACATCACTGCTTAGAATTACCTTTTTATTAAAAAAAACTCAAGTCACTGAAACACTTATGTAGAAACCTGATGGAATTTAGGGGAAAAAATGAACTGTTTTCCAACTTTTTCTCCTGTAGAAATGTCAGGCCCAGGTTTTAAAATATTGCAGTGAAATTCAATAGAATCTAATTCTTTATTTGTTTACAGCTAATGAACAGAATCTTTCCAAACTAAGACTATAATTTTCTAACACAATAAATATACCCTGAGAGATTCTACAGGTCGTCTCTCCTGCATTTCTTCCGCCCTCTTCCATCCAGCATGGGACTCTACAGTTTCTTAATATTGCCTCCTTCCTGGAAACCATGGTATCTGACCAAAATTTCCTTTCTTATTCTCCAGGTGCACATTCCATCACTTCAAAATGGTAGAGCTACACAACTAGAAGAGGGACAAAGCTAAGGACTCTTCTTCATAGCAGTACTGTTATGGAGAAAAGTACTGTTTCCTATATATCAGTTGACAATACTGTTCATCCATATAACTATACTTCAGATTAGTATTCTGTCTCAGAAATAAGATGCAATGATGAGGAATGCATCTTTTGCTATCAGTTAGTGAAAGACCTGTAAAATAATCTATGGAATCCTTATCCATGGAATCCAAAAGCTGATACTAAAGGAACTATTAGCTGCCATCTCTGCATGCTTCTGATTCTATCAGAAGAATCCAGACGTTATGGTTAACAAAAAGTCAGGCTGATGGCCACCTTAAAATTCCCACTTGCTTTCTATGTGCATTACAAATATCACATTTAGGGAAAAAATGGTATGAGCTTAAATCCAATCACTGTAGCCACTATTTTAATGCAACTAAATTAGAAGACACTCCAAATGCGGGTATATCAAACTATATAATCTGCTTGAATATAGAATGCCTTTATGGGATGGGGTTAAGATGGAAAATACTAGGCATTTCAGGCTGGTAAGATGCTTTCCCTTGTTTTCTATTCAACAAGCTTCTCCCACAGCTGTTTCAATCATTGTCTGGCTCTGCTTGAGAGTTGTGTGTCCACAAGAGTTAATAAGATGACTTTCTAGCACTGTGAGAAGTCGAATACACCTCAATAATGCCTAAGCAGATATATAAGCATCCCAAAGGTTGGTACCCTTCTTTCTGCTAATGGAGTCATTGAAGAGATTGTAACCCAAATCTTGAATTTTCATATCCTGTTGCCCTCAGAGTATCTCTGCTTCAATCTGTTAGCACATCTGGATGCCTACTATAATATGACATGAATTCAGAAGAGGGTAGCTCCTGTCCATTCTGACCTTGTCTTTATATCTCCAGGTTGCCTACAAAGTAGGATAAAGTAATGTTTGTTCCTTCTTCTCACTCATCATGGGGTTCTTTCTTGGTCTCATATATCACAATATAAATGAACAGAATGTTTGTTGGCACAATACGAGTGGGAACATTAATAAAAGCAAACCTCCTTGAAGCTTTAAGTTCCCCATGATCAGCATATTCTAAACTGATTCTTTCCTTTGACTATCCCACTAATTATTTAAACTATGCCTTTTGTGTGAAGTTTCTAGAGGGAACCTGTTACTTATGTACGGACATCAGAAATCTACATCAGTTTTCATGCTCGCCGCGGATTGGCTAGAATCTACATAAGTTATCATGGTCACTGCGGATTGGCTGTCCCAACCGCAGGGAATTTAAACTGCTGTCATTGGCTGGCTGGTCTGCCTGGAGTTCTTTAAAGGGCGAGCTCCGGCAGCCCAGCCGGCACAGCGGAGTCACATTTTGCTGGAAATAAAAAGTGTTGAAATCATTTCGCACCGATCTAACACTGGAGACAAAGGACAAAGGGACCTGAGAATCTCCTCGTGAACCATGCAGCTATCTTGAAAAAGGATCCCCGACCACCTGCATGAATGGCATCGCAAGTATCGCCTGCTCCAGCGATCTTCAACCCATAGACGGAAGACTGGCACACATATATGGGCCGTTTCAGAATGTTCCTGGAGACCAACTATTACCAGGACAGGACAGACAAGAGGAAGTGAATGTTATTCCTGATCTACTGCAGCACAAAAATTTACAAAATGACACAGACGCTGCTCGCCCCAGCAGATGTGGAGACCGTTGCCTGGGCCACCCTGCAACGCACCCTGGAAGACCACTACGCACCATCTGCCACCCCCCTGATCAGATGGAATGAGTTTTACCACCAGCACCAACGAGAGGGAGAAACAATCAATGATTTTGTGGCCAGCCTCCAGGAGATCGCTACTAGGTGTGAATTCATAAATCCCAAAGAAATGATGAAGGACCGGATCATCCTGGGGATGAGAGACCTCTCTTTACAAAAGAAGCTATTGATATGGAGAGGGGTCTCATTCAAGGATGTTGTTGAGGAGACCAGGGCTGCGGAATCATCAGACAACTCGGCGGTAAACATGAGGAATACTGAGAGCCCGACTGGTCAACCAAAGTCCCTGAGTACGATGATGACTGGGATGATGCAGACGAAACCATCCACCATGTGTACCCAGAAAGGCGGCAGAACCCCAGGGATGTGGAGAGCAGGCAGCCACAATGCCCGTGCTGCATGGGCTTCCACACAAGGGTGGCTTGCCATTTCCGGGATGGGACATGCCGCCGATGCCAGAAAAACACCACATTGCTGAAGCCTGCAAAGCATCCCAACACATTTCTTTTCAGCCAAAGCCTATAGCCCCATCAGGAAGACCAGGGAACCCATGAGCCAGCCAACAATGGAGCAGACGAAGAGTGGACCAGTACCAAGCTCTCAGATAAATCCATCACACAACTGTGGGACACACAGATTCATATGAGCAGGGTAAATACTACACAGTCATGACTATTGAAGGGGAACCATGCAAAATGGAGCTGGACACAGTGTCGTACTTCACAATAGTATCCTGGTAAACAATCAAGAAGTTGAACCCAGCCGCAAGCAGGAAGTTCCTGAAGCTGCCAAATGTCTGCCTGAATGACTATCAAGGGAACCAGATAGAGGTACTAGGCAGAATGGTGGTCAAAGTAACGTTCCATAAGTTCCAGGGCCGGCTGCCACTCACAGTCGTTGGCAGCCACTGGCCATCACTGCTGGGAGTAGAATGGTTTAAGCCCCTGGGCCTGGACATCACCGTACTGCACAGCATAACCACCCACGAACTGGATCAGCTGTTGGCAGAGTTCATGGACGTTTTCAACGGAGGCCTAGGTAAATATACGGGGAAACCCATTTCATTTAACCTAGACCCCCATGTAACCCCCATCAGGCTCAAACCCTGAAGGGTCCATTTGCTTTGCGGCCCAAGGTCAAGGAACAATTAGACAAGCTCATTGCCCAGGGAATCCTCATACCAACTGACCATTGTCACCCCTGTGAAGTCATATGGGTCTGTCCGCCTCTGCGTGGATTACAAGTGTACACTGAACAAGGCCCTTCAGCAGAGTGTGTATCCAGTGCCTGTGGTGCAACATCTGTTGCATTTCCTAGGAAGCGGGAAGGTATTCACCAAGCTGGATTTTGCCCAGGCCTATCAGCAGCTGCTGTAGATGAAGCCATCGCTGAAGCACAAACCATAATGACTCACAGGGGGGGGGGCATTCAAATGTATCAGGTTGCAGTTTGGGGTCAGCATAGCCCCAGGACCTTTCCAGTGCCTAATGGAGTGGCTACTGAACGGGATCCCAGGGATGGTGGTATACTTCAATGACATTTTTATATCAGGAGAGTCAATAAGCCAGTTGATGGAACATGTGCACGAGACCTCGGAGAGGTTCCAGGAAAAAGGACTCAAAGTAAACCCTAATAAGTGCAAAATCAGTGTAAGGCAGGTATAGTTCCTGGGCTACCTAATATATAGGTCAGGCATCCACCCGACCAACAGCAAGGTGAAAGCCATTAAGAACACCCCCACCCAAAGAGTAAGGCAGAACTTCAAGCTTTCTTGGGACTGTTAAATTTCTACAGCATTTTTTTTACAACATAAGACCACCATTGCTGAGCCACTCCACAACCTCCTGGGGAAGATGATGCTGTGGACCTGGGGACGGAGGAAGACCAAGTGTTCATAGCAGTTAAAGACCTCCTCTTGTCCGACAGTGTCCTGATTCAATACAATCACACATTGCTGGTCCGGATAATCTGTGACGCTTCCCCCTTCGGAGTTAGGGTGGTCCTCAGCCACCGCCTACCAGACAGAACGGAAGCATCGATAGCACATTATTCAAAAACCCTGTCACAGGCTGAGCGCAACTACAGCCAAATTGATAAAGAGGACTTAGCTGTTGGTGGCAGGAATCAAGTGGTTCCAGTTGCTTCTTGAAAAATCACATTTGGGACAACCATGGCCTGGATGACTGAGAATCTCCATAGATACCTTTCTAGACGGAACATAATTTGGATATGCTTAGTAGGGATATTCATGCTGAGAACAGTTTTATTTTCAGGAAATGTTATTTGGATACCCAGTAGAATGACCATAGAAACTTTCTGCAATTAATTATAGAACCTTCTTTTTTTGTTCAGGCTTTCTTGAAAGCCTGAAAAAAATGCCATTGTTTTAAGGAGCTGGCTCAGCATGGAAACATATAAGTCTGCTTTAATGAATAGCAGACATACACCTGTACAGGTGGAAGAAGCAGTTCTTCCAAATCATTGCTGGAGCCTGTGTTGCTCTGATAGCTAGTTTAAAACTATTGAAGAAATGCATCTCATTGTAATAAAGCAGGCAGTAAGTACAATTATTTAGCTGGTATTATGAATAGGAAGCACGACTGGTCAGTCAGTTGGGAGACAGTTTGCCTATAAAAGCATGGATTAGGAAGGCTCATAAAACTTGTCTTGCTAGGCCTCTTGTTTTCTCATCAAAGTGTTTTGTTGCAGCTCAGATCTTGATAAATTATCCCTGTCTTTTGCATCATGAAAATAAAAGGAGTTGTGTACCATACTTAACAATGCTGTGAGACTACAGAGGATTCATGTAACAATACTGCTGGAAAATGCAGAAAAAAATCTTTCTTACAATGCAAACCAGCCGCTTCCATCCTTTTATATCCTGTAGGCTAAGTTTAAACAGGCAGCACTCTATTTATGAAAGAAATAGAAGTCTTGAAAGAGAAAAGTTTATACTGTACTCTGGCTACAAAAAGTGTTTCAGAAAGGAAAAGATGATAGAACTTTAAAAATACCCTTGAGGAGTATCTTAGTGGTAAAACAAAATTGTTTATGAATTATAATTAGTGAAGAATCCTGCCCCCAAATGTAAGCTTTCCTAATAAAATAGGCAACATAATGATCAGAATACATTGTTTGCCAAGTTTAACATGCATGAATGGGAGGAAGAATGCAGGAGGAAAAAAGTGAGAGAAATATTTCACTGACATACAGTCTTAAAGACATTGTATAAATGTTTTTCTCAAGGACTCTGAAAATACAAGAAATATATATATGTGTGTGTGTGTATGTTTATGTGTATAAATATGTGTATGTATGTGTGTATGTATGTATGTATGTATGTAGGTATGTAGGTATGTAGGTAGGTGGGTAGGTAGGTAGGTAGGTAGGGAGGGAGGGAGAGAGATGTGGTGGCTCAGCGACTAAGACGTTGAGCTTGTCAATCAGGAAGGCTGGCAGTTCGGCAGTTCAAATCCCTAGGGCCAAATCAGCCCCCGCAGCATGTAACATCTTACCAGGAAGCTCCCCTCGATTTGATCAGCCGGGAAGAGATGACCCCAAAAGAAGCGACATCAGCTCAGGGCACCCAAGGTCTCTTGGTTGATGGGTCCCAGGTCAATGTCTCTGGGATTCCACCTATCTATGGGATTGATCTGGGTCAATACGGCTTTTGGAACCAGGAGGAGACGCAGCTCTTTGGCTCCTTTAGAGCGCTTCCTCAATCAGAAAGAGCCCAAATCATAAAGTGTCTGGATGCAGTTAAGTCCAAGCTTTGGAGTCTATCAATCTCTGACAAGGATTCCTTTGGACCTGAGGGATTTTATACTGATTTACCAGCGGACGCTCCATTGGCAGTTTCTCCAAAATGTTTAATTCATAAACCTGGAGACGCAGGGCTAATTCAAACCCTGCTTGATGACACTGCCGAATACCTTCCAACTAAGCAACCAGTCAATGCCACAAGTACGAACTGGAGTGCGCTTAGAATCTTACAGCCCCACGAGCAAGGCTCGCCTCCCCTCTCTTTTCCCTTGCTTTTGCCTCCCAAGAGGATGACCCTGCCATCTAATCATGGATGTATTTTTTGGGATCCGAAGGGTGCTCTGGAAAAAATTAACACAGAATGACTAGTAAACCCGGTTACCCCCTCCCCCGCCCTGCACACTCAAGTGCCTTTCGTGGAACATTGCAGGCTGGGGGCGAAGATGCGGCACTGCAGAATTTGCTAACTATATCCACTCATTCGATGTGATCCTGCTTCAGGAGACCTGGGCTTGTGATAAGATATCCTTTTCAGGGTTTACGGCCATTTCATTGGCCGCTATTAGACAATCTACGGCAGGGAGGCCTAAAGGTGGTCTAGCTTGTTTGGTCTCTACTTCCTTGAAAGTGGAGACAGTGGAACTACCCCCCTGTGGCTCTTTAGCTATGGCTTTAATTAAGAAAGGACGTAGTAAACTGTTAGTGTTCAATGCTTATCTTCCCCCGGCAAGGAAGCAAGCTGATATCAAGGCTCGATGGGGCAAGCTGGAGAACTATATTACCCGTATGGAAACTAAATTCCCAGGGATGTACATCCTAATAGGGGGTGACTTTAACGCCCGTCTGGGAGCTCAAGTCCCGCCAGCGATAGAGGCACTCTACCCCCAAGAAACCCTCCAGGCCATAGGTCATCTGACTTCAGACATTCTAAGGACGAATTAACAAATTTTGCTGGCATCCAGTTAGCCCTTCTAGCAGCCCAACACAACAAGATAATTCTTAATGGGAGTACCCTAGGTGATCTGTCTGGTGAATTTACATTTAGTTCCTTATGTGGGAGAAGTGTTATTGATTTTGTATTGGTATCTCGACCCTTAAGAAAGGCAGTCCGTGCTTTTTATGTGGATTGCCTTACGCAGAGCAACCACTACCCCCTGGTTACAATCATTGAGCTTTTTTCAAATATACATCTCCCTAGGGGCCCTCAGATATTAGATCCTTATGTGGCCTCGTACACAAGGAGGATCAAATGGTCTCCCAATATTGAAAAAAAGTTTCACTCCTTTTTATCATCTCCGGAGTGTCTCAACTTGTATAATCAGGTACTAGCAAGCAGTGGCTTGGAGATAGTCTTGGCCTTTGAATCACTAATTAACAGTGTCCAAAGGGAGCTTGGAGCCATCTGTGGGCCGAGTGGTCTATATCAATCACGAAGTAGTACTTGGTTTGACAAAGATTGCTTGATGCTTAGGAACCAGATTAAACGGGTTTACCTGCTGTACCGCAACCGAGGGGACAAATGCCCACCAGAGGACTACTACCGCCTGAAGCGGGAGTACAAAGGATTAATTGCTAAGAAAAAGAAAGCTAAAGAGAGAGAGAAGTGGGATTTACTTCTCCTCTCTAGCCAGCAGAAGGACACCCGATTATTTTGGCAAATTGCTGCCAGCTCTTTGCCGGGCCATCGGGAACTCCCTCTATGCTGCATCTCTAACAGAGACTGGGAAAACCATTTCTTGGCAATTTACAAGGCGTCAGCAAGTTCAACCATGCCTGACCCACAGCTGTCTCCTGTAGCCCCTGACTGGCAACCTGTGACCCATGCTGAGATCACCGAGTTTATCTCCAAACTTAAGTCAGGCAAAGCTCCTGGCCCTGATGCTATTCCCCCTGATCTGCTAAAATCCAACCCTGAATGGTGGATTCCTCTTTTGGCAAGACTCTTTACATATATTAATTCCTCTGGCAGAGTACCTTCCTCCTGGAGCTTAGCAATTATTGTGCCAGTTTTTAAATGAGAAAATAGAAACAACCCAGCTGACTATCGCCCCATAAGCCTGCTCTCCATTATTGGGAAATTGTATGCCAAATACCTCAATCGCAGATTCCTCACTTGGGTTGAGGAATCCAATATCATTGGTGCTGAACAAATTGGGTTTAAAGCAGGCTGTGCCATACTAGATCACTGCTTTGCCCTAGCGCACCTGGTCGACAAATATACTACTATACCAGATGGCAAACTCTTCATTGCTTTCATCGACCTAAAGTCAGCATTTGACTCAGTCCCTAGGGGTTTGTTGTGGTCAAAACTGCTTAAAAGTTCTATTGAAAGATGTTTGCTGTTCTTAATTAGGTCCTTGTACAATCAGACCTCCAGCCAGGTCAGGTGTGGTCTGCAGGGAGAACTTTCTAATCCTATCCCGATTAAGAATGGAGTAAGGCAGGGATGTGTTCTGGCTCCTCTTCTGTTTAATATATTTTTATCTGACCTGGCTGGTTACATCGGACATATTGAGTCCCACGCCCCGAAGCTGACAACTACAAAGATCCTGCTTCTTCTTTACGCTGATGATGTGGTTCTCCTTTCATTGTCAAGGCCAGGACTGAAAAGATTACTTTCTGCATTTGGGTCTTACTATGCTGAAAACCATTTGGCTATTAACTATGATAAATCAAAAGTACTAGTGTTTACTAGAGCCCAGAAATTGTATAACTGGGATATCAGTGGCAATGCTGTTAAGCAGGTTTTCCATTTTAAGTATCTAGGTATTCAATTTCAGAACACCGGTGCCTGGACTAGACATCGAACCCAGGTGCTGAACTCGGCCTCCTGTAGTCACCAGCAGATTTTAAGATTCTTTTATACCCAGGGTGGCCAGTTCATTCCTTCTGCCCTACGTATTTACAAAGCCAAAACTCTTTACGGCATTCCCATATGGATATGGGGCTTCAAGGATTGCATTGAAAGAATCCAGGCTGCTTTTCTTAGAAAATTTCTGGGTCTTCCCCCTTGTGTTGGTTTTGCCTCGATATACCTGGAACTGGGCATTCGATCGGTAGAATGCATGGCCTGGATAAACACCTTAAAATGGTGGTTTTGGGTGCTCTTTCTGGCAGTTCCTGGCAGCTACCTCTCCCTGGTGTTCACAGATTCCCATATTTCTCGCTGGGAGAAAGAGCTGCTGAAGAAACTTCATCTGCTAGGTTTCACGGAGGATGCCTTGGGAAATTACGACCTCAAGGATGCCCAATTTAGGATAATCCAACGGCTTGTGGACATTGATTTACAATATCTACGAGCCAGAGCCAATAAAACTTGCTCCCCCCGACTCTCAACCAAGTTAATAACTATGGATTGAGGATGGCTTCCTATTTTTATACCCTAACCATTCCCAAGTATAGAAGAGCCTTTTCCCTAGCTCGCTTCAATGTCTTGCCCTCAGCACTTCTGGATGGTCGTTTCAAGAGGCTCCCGATTAATGAGCGGCTGTGCCCTTGTGACAGAGCCGAGGTTGAGACAGTGGAGCATGTCCTTCTATTTTGCCCTATGTATAGCGCGGACAGATCTAGGTTACTGTCTCTTCCTGAAACCATCCCTTCTGGACCTGATGGCTGTGATTTGTTTGTGCATTGCCTTGGGGTTGTCTCCTCATACATCACCTCTCAGGTTTCCAGGTTTTTCTTGAGAGCTGTGACCATTAGAGGAGAGAGCTGTAACCTCCCTTAGTTGGGCTTTTGGTGACTGGCTGCTGTGTCTCTTTTGTAGTGGTCGTGTTTTGGTTTGTGACTGTAAATAAAGTATTATTATTAAATCCCTAGGGCCGCGTAATGGAGTGAGCTCCCGTTACTTGTCCCAGCTTCTGCCAACCTAGCAGTTCGAAAACATGTAAAAATACAAGTAAAAATGCAAGTAGACCCTTTGGTGGGAAGCTAATAGTGTTCCATGCACCTTCAGCATTTAATCATGCTGGCAACCTGACCATGGAAACATCTTCATACAGCACTGGCTCTTTGGCTTTGAAACAGAGATGAGCACCAGCCCCTGAGTTGGGAACGACTAGAATATATGTGTGAGGAGAATCTTTACCTTTATATATATATGGCACATATATGCTAGAAAATCTGTTATAAAGTAAGAGTGTAACATGATTTGTGAAGCTCAGTACTTTACTATAATATTAATAACCGTCAATAATAAGGAGTTTAAACTATGAAAGACAAATGGGTTGTTAATGGCTCCTATGATTCTAAAATATATTTTAAAAAGAAGGATGAGAATTGTAAATTATAGTCCTGGTCAATAAATGGACCAGATTAATACTGATTTGCATATTTTGAGCACAATTTATCCTTATTTCTACAAGTGGATCTATGCCCATGTGCAAACAACTCTTACTTCTGACTAAGCAGAAGATCAGTGATATAACTTTTATTAGATCTTGGGTGTTGTCACTGCGTTAATTGGTTTGCCTAGCTGTGTTCAGATTTATTGCGCATGCTCCAGTCCTTATCTGCATGTGATTTAGTGCGCCTGCTCATTCACATCCCTTAACTTTCTCTTCTGATCTTTCGTTCACCTGCCGAAGGTGGCAGGCACATAGCTCTTGCCAAAATGTAGTTAATTGAGTTAGCACTTTTGTATTTTTATTTTCTTTTATATTAAAAATGTTTTTTTATTAGATCTTGCTTCAGGTTTATTTTTGCTTGTCTTCAAAAGTATGCTACCAGGAAAAGCCACGGTCCACACTTCGTTAATTCAGGGTGGAACTCCCCCCTAACAGGTGTAGATTCAAATTAATTATTTTTCAGCATCTTCTGTTTACTTGGTCATTCTAAATTCATCTTAATCCTTGGAGTTCCCTATTTCAATGTCTCCATGTAATTTGATTAATCATAAGCTTTCTTTCATCATTTGGATACCAAACTAAGCTCATCAGTTATATAAAAACATGGTATGCCCAAATATGGGAGGGAGCTCACTACTCCCCCTTTCTGTTCTTCGGCTCATTACAGAGGACCATCCAGGCAGAAAATCATACTTTTATTTTTAGTGTTGCCTTTTTATATTTGTGTTGTATTTGTGCTGATAAATAAATTTGGGCATACCAGGGGTTGTAACACAAATACCGTATTTTTCGCCTTATAAGACGCACTTTTTTACTCCAAAAAAGAGGGTAAAAATCTGAGTGTGTCTTGTAAGCCGAATGTAGCCACTGGGTCATCTGAAAATGGGGCAGGCAAAGAGGGGGCTACAGAGATCGTGATGGCTGGAAAGGAGAGAGGTTTCGCTTTCAGAGCTCCCGCTCGGCTGGGCTCCCGAGAGGGCTTAGGCGGTGGTGGCGGTGGCAGCGGCTCCTCACATTGCTGGGGCGCTGCTTTAAGCTGCCCTCCTCCTGCAAACGAAAGGTGCCTCAAGGCTTTGGCTTCTGAGACCGGTGCGCTGCCATCCAAAATGCTGGTACCACGATCGCTGCAGCGCCCGCTTTACCTGCCGCTTCTCGGGCAGTTCCAGGCGGCAGAGATCGTAGTAATAGCATTTTGGATGGCAGTGCACCGATCTCAGGAGCCAAAGCCTTTGAATCAAGTTTGATTGTGTCCCATCTAGCGTTCTCCACCCCAACCCCAAATCTCTCCGGATCCGGAGAGATTTGAGGGTGGAGAACGCTAGATGGGACACAATCAAACTTGATTCAAAGGCTTTCGCTCCTGAGATCGAAGCCTTTGAATCAAGTTTGATTGTGTCCCATCTAGCATTCTCCACCTCAACCCCAAATCTCTCCGGATCCGGAGAGATTTGGGGGTGGGGGTGGAGAATGCTAGATGGGACACAATCCTGAGATCGAAGCCTTTGAATCAAGTTTGATTGTGTCCCATCTAGCATTCTCCACCCCCACCCCCAAATCTCTCCGGATCTGGGGGTGGAGAACGCTAGATGGGACACAATCAAACTTGATTCAAAGGCTTTCGCTCCTGAGATCGTAGGAGGGAGGGAGAAAGGAAGGAAGGAAGCATAGATAAGCAGGAGGGAAAGAAGGCAGGCAGGCAGGAGGAAAGAGGAAGGAGGGAACTGGAAGGGAGGCAGGAAGGAAGGGAAGGAGGAAGGGAGGGTGGAAGGAAGGATAGACAAGTAAGAGGGAAAGAGGAAAGAAAGCATCTGAATGTACTAAACACGAGTCTTCAGGGAAAAGATGGGTACATTGTGAAAACTCAGCTGTCAGTTGATCTTAATGTTATGAAATGAAAAGTATGCCATTTGCAATTAACTTGGCATAAAATAATTCATTTGCATTTAATTGTTATTGTTCAAAGAATGTTCGGAAAAATGTTCGGCCCTCCAGCATGTTCACTTCATCCAATCTGGCCCTCTTTGAAAAAAGTTTGGACACCCCTGTGTTACATGGTTGACATAAAACTGTTCTTAAACTGCTGTTTATACAGTTCATATAAAATATTTTACTATAGTATTTGGTTCAGAATCTTTTTTTTTTCTAGATTTTCCTCCTTTAAACTTGGGTGCGTCTTATATTCCGGAGCGTCTTATAGGGCGAAAAATACGGTACATACCTATTTCCCTGGCCTAGCTGATAAGGAAGAGAGCCTGTGGCTTAGTGGCAATTACATCGGCCTAATATGCAATACAGCCCTGGTTCAATTCCCAGTAAGGGTATGGCTAGCTGATGAGAGCTAAATAGCTTGAAATAGATCTATACTAGTCTCCCTTTATTTATTTATCAGCACAAATACATCAGAAATATAAAAAGGCAACATTAAAAATAAAAATATGGTTTTCTGCCTGGATGGTCTTCTGTAATGAGTGAACGACAGAAAGAGGGAGTAGTTGTATTTGTGCTGATAAATAAATTTGGGCATACCAGGGGTTGTAACACAAATACATACCTATTTCCCTGGCCTAGCTGATAAGGAAGAGAGCCTGTGGCTTAGTGGCAATTACATCGGCCTAATATGCAATACAGCCCTGGTTCAATTCCCAGTAAGGGTATGGCTAGCTGATGAGAGCTAAATAGCTTGAAATAGATCTATACTAGTCTCCCTTTGTTTATTTATCAGCACGAATACAATAGAAATATAAAAAGGCAACATTAAAAATAAAAATATGGTTTTCTGCCTGGATGGTCTTCTGTAATGAGCCGAACAACAGAAAGAGGGAGTAGTGAGCTCCCTCCTATATTTGGGCATACCAGGGGTTGTAACACAAATACATACATACATACATACATACATACATACATACATACATACATACATACATATATACATATACATATACATACACACACACATACACACACACACAGAGACATAATGTACATACATAATTGCTTCTGCTCTTTCAGAGGTTTGACTGGGGGACAGATTGTATTTCTCAGTTATAGCAACAATGAAATATAATCTTGCTCATGAAGGCCAACAATCTTAAAGAAATGACATTTGCAGGAAACCAAACAACAAATATAAAGTTGCTGTAACCTTACTCCAGATAGTTGAATCACAAGAATAGTACAACTTTTGGCCAATTGCTTGGTATATGATCCATAGT
Source organism: Natrix helvetica (assembly GCF_964273705.1). Lineage (NCBI taxonomy): Eukaryota > Metazoa > Chordata > Lepidosauria > Squamata > Natricidae > Natrix > Natrix helvetica. The sequence goes on along the minus strand of NC_138551.1, from coordinate 54,187,449 downwards.
TCAACAAATTTGGAGAATGTACATAGGAAGTGTTCAGTCTCTTTCTTAAGGTTAGAGGAAATGGCTTTACTTTTTCTAAAAAGACAAAGTTGGAAGATCTGTGGCTTTCCAGATACCGCTGAAATATATTTCCAGTTTTTTTCACTATTGCTCATGGTAGCTGGAGCATCATTATGACACAGCAACAAATGAAGTTTCTGCTTTAAGGATGAAGACAATACTGTGCTCTCTCCAATTGAAAAGCAAATGTTTAGAAGCAATTACTTTATTAATGCTTTTGTTTTGTTCTATTATATTTGGATACTGCCTTTTTTTCTACCCAGAAGTCTGCTATAAACAGCCAGCGAGCCACAAGGGGAACAAAAAGAAAAGAAAGGAAAGGGGAAAAAAAATCCCAAGAAAGTCATTATTTCTTTGTTTGCCCAAGGTATTTGGGGAGCTGGTGACATATCTCAGTGCAAAACATTATTCCAGCTGATGACAGCGCAGCCAAGGCTGTAATCTAAAGTGATGTAATTTGAGCTGGAAGCAAAACTAAACAAGAAGTAGAAAAAACTTTCAGACTATGAACAAAAGTTGGAAAACAGGAACTTAGCTGCATTATTAAGGGATTGGAAAGCTATTGCATGAAAACTTTGAAATGATTTATTATGTTCAATGTAATACTTTTTCCTGTGTAATTGCATGTAAAAAAAACTATGCTTGCTTTTTTACGCTATTTAATGCTGAAATAAAGTCCTAATAAATGAAATTGCTTCCTTTCCTTTTTAATAGGATTTACAGGCCCAGGGCCTGAGGCTGCTGTTATGCAATGCGAGGTCCGTTATCAATAAGGCCCCCCTCATTCATGATCTAATTTTGGAGGGGGAGCCGGACCTCGCGGGAATAACGGAAACCTGGTTGGGCCACGAGGGAGGGTTACCCCTCGTGGAAATGTGCCCACCAGGTTACCAAGTATTTCACCAGCCCCGGGCCCGGGGAAGGGGCGGTGGGGTAGCAGTGATTATCCGGGAGGACTTAGAGCCGAGGGAGTCCACTGTGCCACAGACGTCCGGATGTGAATCCCTTGTTGTGAAATGGGGCCCTGGGAGGCAGTTGGGCCTGCTGATAGTATACCTGGCTCCCCGCCATACATCAGCGACCCTGCCTGAGCTCCTCGAGCTAATCTCATCGGTGGCGGTTGAGACCCCCAAACTTTTAGTAATGGGGGATTTTAACCTGCCGTCGGTGGGAGAAGCATCAGAGGGGGTTCGGGAGTTCATGGCTTCCATGACAGCCATGGACCTGACTCAAATGATTCAGGGCCCGACACACGAGGGAGGTCACACCTTGGACCTCGTTTTTGTCTCTCGCCAGTGGTTGAGTGATCTGGGAGGAGTGAATTTAACCATCACTCCTCTATCATGGTCAGATCACTCACTCCTCCGACTTGACTTCCCTGGTGCTACCCCTCGCTGCGGGGAGGCGGAACCGGAAAACACTAGATGGTTCCGCCCCAGGCGCTTGATGGAACCAGACAGGTTCCAGACGGAGCTTGGGCCACCTCCTGCAGCCCTGACCCGCCCTCGGGTAGAGGACCTGGTGGCCGCGTGGAATAATGCGACTACCGGGGCCTTGAACCGGGTGGCGCCTTTGCGGCCTCTCCGGCGGCAACGATCCACCCTGGCTCCTTGGTTCACCGAGGAGCTAAGGGTGATGAAGTGCCGCAAGAGATGCCTAGAGAGTCGTTGGAGATCCTCCCGATCCGAATTGGACCGAGCACAGGTACGAGCCCATTTAAGGACGTACCTAGTGGCATTGAGAACGGCCAAACGTCGATATTGTGCCGCTCTCATTGCATCCGCAGAGAACCGCCCTGCCGACCTGTTTCGGGTGCCCCGCTCCCTTCTGTTTCCGAGGCCGCGGGAGGCCCCTCTACAGGGTAGAGCAGAGGAGTTTGGGAAATATCTGCTGGATAAAGTCGCTCAAATCCGGAAGGATTGGGTCCCCTTCAGTGGCCCAGTCGAGACGCCAGTGGTGAGTCTTGAGAAACCTTTTTGGGAGGAGTTTGACTTGGTTGCCATCGAGGATTTGGACAGATTGCGTGGACGACTGCGACCTACCACATGTTTGCTGGACCCGTGTCCCTCCTGGCTTGTACTGGCTTCCTGGGAGGTTACACGCGACTGGCTCCTGGGCCTAGTGAACGCTTCGTTGGGTGAGGGGTCTCTTCCGGCCGCCTTGAAAGAGGCGGTGGTGAGACCCTTGCTCAAGAAGCCTTCCCTGGACCCTACGGAGCTGGCCAATTATCGTCCTGTCTCCAACCTTCCCTTTTTGGCGAAGGTTGTAGAGAGTGTGGTGGCTTCTCAGTTCCCACGACATCTGGAGGAGAATGATTATCTAGACCCGCGCCAGTCCGGCTTTCGCCCTGGGCACAGCACTGAGACGGCCTTGGTCGCGTTGGTAGACGATCTCTGGAGGGCCAGAGATAGGGGTTGCTCCTCTATCCTGGTCCTATTAGACCTCTCGGCAGCTTTTGATACCATCGACCATGGTATCCTTTTGCACCGACTGGAGGGGTTGGGGGTCCGGGGCACCGTTTTGCGGTGGTTCGGCTCCTACCTCTCTGGCCGGACGCAACGTGTGTTGGCAGGGGGGCAGAGGTCGACCCTAAGCCCCCTTACTTGTGGGGTGCCACAGGGGTCGGTCCTCTCGCCGCTCCTGTTCAACACATACATGAAGCCGCTGGGTGAGATCATCCGTGGTTTCGGGGTGGGATATCATCTGTACGCTGATGATACTCAGCTGTACATTTCCACCCCGAACCACCCCAACGAGGCCATCGAAGTGATGTCCCGGTGTGTGGAAGCCGTACGGGTCTGGATGGATGACAACCGACTCAGGCTCAACCCTTCCAAGACGGAGTGGCTGTGGGTTCCGGCCCCCCGGTTCAACCAGATAATTCCATCTCTGGCCATTGGGGGCATTCAACTTGCCCCCGTGGAGCGGGCGCGCAATTTGGGCGTCCTCCTGGATGCCAGGCTGTCCATGGATGAACATGTGACAGCCGTGGCCAGGGGGGCGTTCCACCAGGTTTGCCTGGTGCGCCAATTGCGCCCCCTATTGGACCGGGACGCCTTACGCACAGTCACCCATGCGCTGGTGACGTCTCGCCTGGACTACTGTAACGCTCTCTACATGGGGCTTCCCTTGAAATGCACTCGGAGACTGCAGTTGGTCCAGAATGCGGCCGCGCGGGTGATTATGGGGAGTACCAAGTACTCCCATGTGACACCTCTCCTGCGCGAGCTGCACTGGCTTCCTGTGGTCTATCGAGTGCATTTCAAGGTTTTGATTACGATCTTTAAAGCGCTCCATGGCTCAGGACCTAGTTACCTGCGGGATCGTATTCTGCCCCATACATCCCTACGACCCATCCGCTCGCACAGAGAGGGACTTCTCCAGGTGCCGTCTACCAGACAGTGCCATGGGGCGGCGCCTAGGAGCAGAGCCTTCTCTGTGGCGGGCCCAGCCCTGTGGAATGACCTCCCCCCAGATATTAGGACTACTACTGACCTCCGCTCCTTCCATGTCAAGCTCAAGACCCACCTTTTCCAAATAGCTGGCCTGGCTCGACCATAACTTCGTAACGCTCCTGATGGGTTTTTTAATTTGGTAATTTTATTAGGGGATTTTAAATTGTATTTTTAACTGTCTTTCACTTAAGTCCATCCTCCTCCATGCACATATGTATATGTCTCTGTTCTCTTGTATATATGTTTGTCTTATGTGTATTTTTTATCTGTTTGATTGTACGCCGCCCTGAGTCCTTCGGGAGAGGGTTGCGGCTAATCAAATAAAATTATTATTATTATTATTATTATTATTATTATTATTATTATTATATTAAGGATTTAATAATGCTGCTGTTACAAGGACTGATACCGAAGGACAAATAGCTGGTATTAATATCTTTAGATATTAAATGAGGAAAATTAGGAATAATAGTAATTAATAATGAGCTTAGCATTGTGCTGAAAATTTATTTTCCTTACGTAGCTATTGTCCTTAAATCTGATGGGAGAGACATTGTTTTTATTATTTTCTACTATAAAAATGGTAAATTTTCAATGAAATTTTCATAAATTGATTTTAGAGTTCTTTTATCTTACTAGTATATTGAATTAATTGATTATATGCCATCAAGTCAGCATTGACCCTGGGTGATGACATAGATAGACCTTCTACAAGATGATCTATCCTAAATGTGGCTGTTCACATCTTCCAAGGGTAAAGACAATCTAGCTATAATCAAAATCATTCCTCTTGCTGCTAACAATTCTTTTTCTCTTTTTCTACCTTTTTCAGCATAAGAGAGGGGTATACGTTGCAGAATGTATCCAACATTATAATAACTTAAGCCTGATGATTTCTGATTTTGCTTGTTTTTTTTTCTAATTTTTATTAAAGATTTTAATTATAGTACAAAAGAAAAAGAAAAAGAAAGAATAAAAAGCACAAAGAAAGAAAAAGAAAATAAGATGAAGAAAAAGAATACGTGTGAAAGAAATATTATGGGATGATTTTTATTCTTATAGAGGATGAAGAGTTTTTAGATTTATTTATACTAGTAGTGATCAAGATTGGATGTCGCTGTAAGCAAGTGATTTCCAATCACAACTAGTAAAAACAAATCTGATAACTCTTCACCCCCTACAAGATACAAATCTTCCCATAATTCCAGAAGTGGTATTTAGCAGGATCTGACCAGTTCTGGGTAACTGATAGTGGAAATTTTGAGTAGTTTGGAGAACGGGTAAATACTACCTCTGACTGGCCCCGCCCCCATCTATTCTCTGCCTCCCGAGTCCCAGTTGATCATAAGGAACTGGAGATTTTGCAGTATCCTTCCCCTGGAGTGGGGACGGAATGGAGATTTTACAGCATCCTTCCCCTGCAACACCTACCAAGCCATGCCATGCCCACCAAACCACTTTATAAAAAATATTTCTTCATTTTTTCTTGTAGCCATCTTCAAGGCTTTTGCAAACTTCTTTTCTTCAAAACTTTTCTGGGCAAGGAGGAAATGCTCCAGATAGATGCTCTTCATGAGGCGCCTGCAGGACAGCAATCTCCCATGGTTCTGAGTGCCAAATATGAAGGGACTATCCATCATGCTCACAAATACAGCACAGCCTCTGAAAGAACACTGAATTTGCTAATCTCACTTTCTAATCACTTTCAGAAATGGTTTCTTTAGGAGTCTAAGGAATGACAGACTTGAAAAACCTATCTGTTGAGGTCATTCTTGATTTTTTTTAAAAAAATATAAATGTAAGAATTTAAAGAATTGGAAATAAATGGTAAACAACTAAATAAGATTGCCAATCTATGAACATTAAAAACAAACTAAGGGTCCATCGATACTTTTAGGACAAAACTTTGAAATAATTAAATAAAATAAACCATATTTCACAGGAACCAGAATGTTTTGTCTCTCGTAAGTCAAAACAGAAATTTGAAACTTTGTTATTTTAGAAATTGGACACTAGAGTTGATTAAAGATTAAAGGCAGAAAAGAAAAAGAGGAGAAAGAATTGAAAATATCTTTGGTTTTCAGGTAGTGTGAGGATTTATAAAATGACACCAAATGTTTAAACATTAGAAATATTTCAGAAGATTTTCGATGAACAAGAAATTAGCATCTACAATATCAGAATGATATTGCTTCTATAGAATGACTATGTCAAAAAATGTAAAATCTGATGTAGAAACACTAGAACCAGAAGTAATGCATAATTTAAAAATGTAGATTATAAAATAGAGAAAGCAATTAAAGTAGAATTGCAAATGACAAGCTAAGAGAATGATACTAATAAGTACTTTTTTTTACTGGCTACACAAAAGAAATTGATTAAAGTTTTGAAAATCAAAGTTAAAATAAAAAAGTATAGCTTACATAAAAGTATAGAAGTAGAGATGGGCAGTTAAAGCAATGAAAATTACAAGTTTTTTTTTCTTTTACTAGATATACAAAAGAAGCTGGTTAAAGCTTTGAAAATCAAAGCGGAAATGCAAATGACATACCTAGACAATGACTTGGATAATGACATTTTCCTGAGTTTACAAAAGTGGCTTCTGCTCTAAGTGGGAAATCTGCTGTCAAATCACCTGTTGTTTCTGGCAATCCATGGTATTCTCAATTTTTTTCCCATGATTCCACAGATCAAAAACACTACTGCAATATCCATTCTATCCTGTTTCTTCTGTCCAACAAATATCCAGTATATATGAATTTATAGGAAAAATGCATTGGCTAACAAGAGAAAGGAGCTTAATGGAAGTTGATGAAGATGCAGTTTGGAGAATGAAAATTCTACAATCAGCTCTGAAAGATAAATCATTTAAAAACAGTCTGTTCTGATGTCAGAATTAAGATTATAATTATGAAAAATGGTTCACACACACAAACATTTTTTTTTGCTAGCAACTGTTTGAAGAATGTTCACGTTTTATGAATGAGATTTTTAAGTATACCGGTATATTATAATTGTAAATTTCAGAAACATTTGGAAATAGTTCTGAATACCTTTTCTACTGCATTTGTTTTTCTTCTTTCCTAATGTTTCTAATGTTCCATCTGGCAACATAACTGGTTGACTTATGTAGCTCTCTTGAAACAATTTGTCTTCATCTAAATAATGGTAGTGGAAACAAAAGTATAATTTCGAATATGCTGATTTGTCTTTTAAGACTATATATTGATACACAAATAGGTACATACTTCTTTCATCTTACCACTCAATTGTAATCAAATTCTCAATTTAATCAAATTATTATATCAACAGGATCTAGCAATTATTTCTTCCTTACTTGAAATATTCCATAACTTGTAAAGGTGTAAAAAAACATGGTCTTTGTGCAAACATCTGAATGCTTATCTCTTTGCTTCCGTCTTTGCAGAGTGTCTTATATCATTAAAGGTAACCAAGGTATATCAATAGAATGGTATTAAATATTAAATGATTTAAATAAATATATTAAACTGTAATTTTAAGAACATTTTATTACATTCCACATAAAACTATTGTATACCTAAATATAGAAAATCATATATTGTTTAAACTAATATAAAATTATCAAATTAAGAGCTTGGTTTTTATTTAAGTGATTTGAGTTAGCATTAGGGACAAACCTGTTCTCACATCACAAGGCATTAAGTTTCTAGATTAAAAAAAATGAATCAGGTGGAATATTGTGCAACATGGATAAGGGAGTTACACAGTTCTTTTGCCCAGATTTGTAAATTTTCAATGTAAAATGTGTATGTGGCCTTTGTTGTTAGTTGCAAAGTTGTGTCCGATCCATGGACAATGTTCCTCCAGGCCTTCAATCTGAACTAGGCCAAAGATCCAGCCTAAAACTCTGAAAATGCCCTTATCTAGAAACCTGATGCTTGGATTAAGATTAGAAAAACTAATGTTCCATTCTCCATTCCCTTGTATAGGAAAAAATGGAAGTGAAGATTTCCTTTAACAAACATGTTCACCTGCCATTATAAAAAGTAAAATAAAGAAATAGCACCAGAATATACTGTGCAGTTTTCCCATTCTCTGCTTTCACCACAGTATTTTTATTTGAACCTTCAAAGATCTTCAGCTAAACTAAGAATGTGTCTCTATAGACACTAGTAAATAGACCTAGACTCTTCTTAATTAGATTCTCAATTCTAACATGATGACCAATAATAAAAATATATATTTTGATTGAGTTTCTGGGATGTTATCCCAAGGTATTGAGGGCTATGTATGATACTGCTCTGCAGTTAATTTGTTTCAGGGCATATCTATCTGTATGTAAACTGCACTGCCAAGGTAATGTAAAACAAAATTGAAAAATAAGTTCCACCAATGTTCTGAATCTGATAGACTCAGACAATCTGACAGGGAAGGTATTGGCCAGTGGCACTTGGTAACCAGTTCAAGAGTTGAACTTCATCTATGACAGCTGAAAGCAGGTTTGATGGGGAGAAAAAAAGCAGATCTCTGACTACTGCCTTATGTTTATTCATTTGAGTTTGTATGGGAATTGTGGTGTTTTAAAAGGAGAATAATCACAGTGATACAGATCCATTGTGACCTGATGAAGCAATTTCCACATCTATCACAGCAACATCAAATTGCTTTACCTGAGGGCTCAAGTAAGAGAAGAAAGAATCTTTAACTTAGAATAAAAAAGAATGTGTACTTAATTCTCCATACTAACTGGGGGTTTCTGTCTTGGACAGTTGCTGCTAGAATGTATGGGTAATACAGGGCTCAGTTTGGTCAAAGCCTCAAAGAAAAAGAAACACTCCAATTGGTTAATTGGGATTGGACAGCAATCAAGTACAATATCCTTCTGATATTCAAACCTGTTGCTCCTTTTATTTTCCTCTATCTTTTCCACAAGACAATGGATTACTTGGTCTGCACTTCCAGGCCTTGAAGGTGAATAGTAGATACCATATCTGTTGTTTCTGCCCAATAAATGGTGTTTTTGAGCTTCTCTCTCACAATACTCACAAATAACCCATTTCTCTCTGGTGAAGTATTGTATTACCACTCTTCCTTTGAATACATCATTGCTACACCATCTTTATTTTATTTTATTCCAGAAGGGATTGTACAGTTCTGTGAATATGTCACTAGTTATAGCAGTATTTTCAAGCCCATATACAGCTTTGAACAAAAGGAAAAGGCAATGTGCTTGCAATAGTTCAGAATTGCTCCTCCCCGTGAAAATGGCCAACATTTATTTCTCCCCCTTCCCCATTCCTGAACGCAGAAAGGATTCAAACCAAGGTAATAGATAATTGCTGATCCTGTGTCAAAGGCAGTTGGATACTTTGGCTTATCCTGCATTTGGTGCTTTTTGCTGTAGGTGTACTCAGGTGTATTCAGGTACACAGAGCTGCAAATATAATGAAAGCATATATCTCCCTACATATCAAAATGAGTGAGGTAAATAAGTTGATAAAATTCTGAGGCTGCAGAGAATAGTGCCTTACTTCAGACTGAAGGAGCATAATATTTCCCAATATACCTAAAGCCTAAACATTTCTCACAACATTAGAAATACAGCCTAGCCACCAAGGCAGGTGCTTAATTTGTTTGTTATATGGGGTGCATATATGAGGTATCTTCCATCTGTATTCTGGAGTAGTGCAAAATGATATCACATTATCTGGTTGTACTTATGTAGTCCAGGTCTAAAATGATATCATGTGCAATTGAGATTTAGTCCTATTTCTGTGTAATCTAGTCATTCAGATTCAGTTCCATAAAAATATTTTTAACTTTCCTTTGCAGGACCATGGCAACTAGAAAGTGTCTATGTTGAAAAATAATAAATAGAAAATATTGTCTCCTAAATGAAATTATAGCATGGTAAATTCATTGAAAATGCTGTATGGTATAGCCAATGTCTCCTAAGATTAAGACTATATTTTTATGACTTATTTTTTGATTTGTTTGTTTCTTAAATTCTTATTGTGATTGTTATACCAAATCAAAATGTTGCATTCCCTTAAAACAGATTTTGGGTTTTTTTTGTTTTGTTTTTTACATTTGGCTAGTAGAACCAAAGTCCAATTTTATCTCAAGCATCATCAATTTTACTTTCACTATGCAAACTAACATTTGTAAAGATCAGCTTTCCAATGAGTTCAAACCAATTTTACTGCTGCCTTTATCACACCATTTTTATTATTTATTTAGTTTAATTGTGAGGTTTTGACTCCCTAGCAACTCTGGGTGGTTTATAGATTCAAATAAATACAAAAATAGATAAATAAATAATGTATGTCAAGGGGGGGAGGGGGGAAAGACGATCAGAAGACAGAATCCAAAAACAAACAGAAAAGTAAATAAATAAAACAAAAAGGTTCAACCAGCATCCTGAAAAGTACACTGACAAACATTGTTGCAATAATAAGTGCTTGCTCAAAGAGTAAAAATAAAGAACATGTTGTGCTTACCTTATTGTATGTGGAACATACAGTGAGAAAAGGGAGAACTGCGTGTGTCAGGAGAAACATAACAATTAGTTGAATGTAATGTAAACGGACCTGTGGGTAGTATAGTTAAACAAAAAGATACAGGATCAATAATGATCAAATATTGGATGAAAGTAGACTGTATACAAAAGTGAGTAGCAGTATGGAAGAAGTAGACTGTGATTATTTGCTCATACAGAGATGCTGAATAAGGTCTGAACTGCAAAACAAACACATGGGAGAAGAATGAATGGCTTGAGAAAAAAAGGTTGAAAAGCCATGGCTGGGTAGAATACAGATTCTCAAAAGACAGTATCCAATTTTAAGAACAAAAGACAATGTATGAATCAGTGTATGGACACAGAAGAAACATTCATCCCAGTCATTCCCCAGGAATGCTCATGTAATTGTAAACAAAGCAGGATATCTGATCTACCAATAGTGAATACAGAATAATAGAGTTGGAAGGGACCTTTTAGTCCAACCCCCTGCTCAAGCAGGAGACCCTATGCTACTTCAGACAAGGGCTATCTAGTCTCTTCTTAAAAGCCTCCAGTGATGAAGCACAGACAACTTCTGAAGGCAAGCTTTCCCACTGTTTGATTGTTTCAGACATCCTTGCAGATTAACATACTGTTTCCCTGAATCTCAATAGGAGTCATCCACAGTGCAATGCCTCTATGCCCTTCTATATGTATTTCGAGTGTATCTCTTCTTATCTAGCCCATGCACTCTCCCACTCATCTCCCTAAAAATTAATGGAATTGTGATATAGATAAAGAACTTAAATAATATAAATATGAGCTAGAAACATGGATTAAAAGATCATGATTTTTTTTAAAAAAGCATAAAACATATTACTAATATTTATTGGACTGCAGCAAATATACTTTCCTGAAATAAAAATATTAAAGAAGGGAGATTAACCATCTGCCTAGCGAGTAGTCTTTCCCTGTTAATATTAGATATTGTGATAATGATAAGCTATGCACTGTAACACTTATACAGCCATATTCAGTATACAAAAATATCTTTGCAAATGATTCTAATATTATCTTGTGCTGCTTTTAAATCTTCACTAAACACAAAACAGATTTTAAACTGATTATGAAGACGTGGTCATATGTCTCCCATCAGCCACATCCAGTATTGCCAATTTTTTAAAAATGAAAAAAATATAATCCAAGAACAGATCATTTCCACATTAGCATTTGTAAAATTATGAATTGGAGGCTTTAGGAATCTTAAGCCATTTTTATTACTTTTCCAGCATTTGCTGTCAAAAGGATCTTTGCTCCCCTCCGGACCACACTAGCTCTCACATAGTATTATACCTACATACATAATTTTATAGGTGAATTTGTCAGTGTTTGCCCCTTCAGAGTTAGACCAGGAAAAAGAATGTACCTTCTAGCCATAAAAATAAAGCATCCCAACCTTCTAGTTTTCCTTTTCTCCTCATCCAAACCACCAACAGATTTGCTGAGAGATAAATGGGTTTTTCTCTCTTCTGATCATCCACATTTTCATATCATATGTTAAGAAAGGGTATTTATTTATTTATTTGATTTGATTTCTAGACCGCCCCCCTCTCCCCGAAGGGACTCAGGGCGGTGTACAGGTACCAAATAAAAAACCTTACAAATAATCATAAATATAGTTAAAATCGAATTAAACTTTAAACCCCTGTACAAATTTATAAAAATTAAAAACTTAGCCTAAGACCAAAATTTAAAAATACAGACTGAGGTGGGAGAGCTGGAATTAGGCCAAGCCGGCTAGATTAAACAGGTGGGTTTTGAGCTTCTTACGGAAGGAGCGGAGGTCCGTGGTTGTTCTAATATCAGGGGGAAGGTCATTCCAGAGGGTCGGGCCCATCACAGAGAAGGCCCCTTCCCTGGGCGTCGCCCGCTGGCACAGCCTAGTGGACGGCACCCGGAGGAGTCCCTCTCTGTGTGAGCGAATCGGCCGAAGGGATTTGTGGGGCAGGATACGATCCCTATACGAGGGTAGTATGTTTCTCATCACCCAGCACCATAGTTAGGATTATTCCTTGATTTCCAGTTATCATTAGTGTCACAGATAAGGATCACGTCTATGGAGATTCTCAGTCATCCAGGTCATGGTTGAAAAAGCATCTTTGGGAGAGATGAGAATCACATTTGCAAGAGCTCCAGCTACAACCTACTGGGTTCTTATTCTCGGGGCATTTAACCAATCTACGGTATATTAACAAGTTTTTCATCAGGATTATAGTCATTAAATATTTTTAATGTTAAAGATAATGCACATTTTTATTTTTATATTTAAAAAAATGTTACTACTCATTTGAATAAAAAGACAGGGAATAAAATAAATGTCAACATTTGTGAATGGGGTGACTCCATCCATTTAAATTTCTTGTTACTTTTGGATTGCAACCCCCCCCCCTACCAAAAAAACCCATTGCATTCTATTATGTCTACCTCCAAGCACTTTTTCTCAAACAGCAATTTATTCCCCTCAACCAAGCCATACATATTGAATAATTATTTTATTTAGCCACTTACATGAATAAGTAAGCCAGGACAGTTTTTAATTATTTTAAATTTAAAAGAAATTAATACTGTGCATTAAAAAGAAAATAAAGCAAACAAAAACTCAAAAGACAGACTGAATGGGCCAATAGGTCTTTTTCTGCCGTCAGTTTTCTAGGTTTCTATTTTTATTGTTTTCTTCCAGAACTCTCCGTGTCAAATTATTTTCTTTTTCCAGAATCTACTCTGTTTTTATATAACTTTTTTTTTTGGGGGGGGGGGGGAAACAACCTAGTATTTTGATGTTTTACCATATCGCACCCATGTCCTTTTCTTTTCCAGAACATAGTGTTCTAGTAAAAAAAATATCATTTTCATAGTCATGTTTTAAATAGGAATTTTTGCTACATAAAAAGCCTTATTATTCTTTAAAAGACAATACCTTAACATATTGTCATAAAATGGATTATGAGGCTTAAACATTGTTAAAAAGGAATCTAGAGGTCTCATTTCATGCATGAGTTTACCTATTACAAAGATATTAGGAAATATCCAATATAACTTAATAGTTGCTGTAAAATATGTATGCATTGCTTTTAAAAAACAGTTGAAGACAGGATCCAAAGGCTGTAGCTAAATCAGATACCACATGAGCAGAAAAATATCAAACCTGGTCAACCAGACAGTATAATGAACAAAGGGGAAAGAAGAAAAAGAAATGTTAAAATAAAAATAAAAAGATAAAAAAAAACATTTATAGAATATAGATAATGGTTCTCCTAATTATTCAGCTATACTCAGCTACATTATGAACCTGTTAGTATTTGGAGGAAAGTTTCTAAGTTTACATAGGTGTACTGAGCCAAATTCAAATTTAATCTCTTCCTGTTGAATGGCTTTCTGTTTTTTTTTTTGTTTTTTTTTTTTTTTGCATTCATAAAATACAAAGTACACAAAAGTTCTTAAATAAAGCAATCTATATTAATAAGTCTTTCAGTTACTATTTCCATAATTTTATCAATATGGGAAGGCTCAGAGGGTCATTTGATAATAATGAATCACCATAAAATAAACAAAAATGGATAAACCCTCTGTCATGTGAGAATGACAAATTATCATGTAATAATAGAGAATTATGTGAACAATATTTGTTTGGAATTCACCTGTTGAAAGTGAGTTAAAAGCCGGCAGAGGCCAAATCTATCTTTAAAACATGGAGGAGAGTTATTAAGACCTGTGAGAATTTACCTGAAAGTGATTAGCATTGTTCCCTACAGAGGATAAATTAAAATGTCCGTTTTACCTATAACTGGAATGCCAGAAGAGTGACTTAAAGATGCCACGAGACAGAGCCAGCAGAAAGATTTGCTATGCTACTTGGGTCCAGACAACCTGCTGAAGCATACCAGATCCTGCTGCTGATGTCTGATAACAATTTCTTTTCAGTGGCTGTAACTGAGCCTGGATTAATCAAAAATAAAACATCATCCTTCCCACACATTTTCAGTTTGAATACTGCCTATAGCTCACCATATATCCCAAGAGGATGGGTTGTCATGAGGAAAAGAAGAAAATTAACAAGGGTAACAGAGAATAGAAAACTTTGCACTCCATATGGTGTTTAACACAATATTTTTTTTCAAAAACAAAAAATTTAAAAACTCAACATTTGTCTTTCTTTTGAGCAAGACAAAAAAGCTTACGAAAGACAAACTATGAAGGAAATCCTTGTGGCTTGTATGGTATTTTTTGTAAGATAAGGATATGTCACCTATGAAGACAGACAATCTCCTTTTTTTTCTGTTTCCTATGAAAGATAAAATTGACTAATGTAAGGTTAAAACATCGTGTAAGAATTTCACCAGGAAGATGCCTCTCAATGGGGCAGCAAGCATAGGATGAAAACAAATTCTTTCAATTGCTAGTCTTGATTGGATTGTGTCTGGCTACATTTGAAGACAGTCTGGAAGTGGAATTGGTTCTGGCATTATTATAATGGCCAGTCCCCTTTAAAAGGTGCTAAAACCAGAGGTGCATTTCTGCCGATATGCCCCGGATCAGGCAAACCAGTAGTGGTGGTGGCGGGAGGCTCCACCCACCTGCCCAGATGCTTCTGTGCATGCACAGAAGCATCACACGAGTGTGTGAGCGGGCGTGCGCACACGAGCAAACTGGTACTAAAATAAATTAAACCCACCACTGGCTAAAATCCACATTGTCATTACCATTAACTGGATAAAATGGTTCATCATATGGTGACAATTTTTGAACCAAGATACTTCAAATAAGCTAACATACAGAATGCACTGAAAATCTGGGACCCATGACTCCTGATGGAATGAAATCTGAGAAAGTTGTGGCTGCTTCAGGTTGCTGCTGTGGTCAGACAGATGCTGCAGTCACATGATGGTCATTTTGAACATCCCACGACAATTTAACTGATACTTTCAGAATCTTGTTTCCTCCTTCAGCCATCATTGGCTCATAAAGAAGCAACTTTTTGATGCACAAAGAAAAGTCTATATTGCTTTACATGCCCCTTCTTTGACTCACAAACATGCACATGTATCTGTATCTCCTCTTTGTTCAGGAACTCCAAGTTCATATTGTACACAGTGCCCCATCTTTCTATATTTATTCACAACAATCCTGTGAGATAGTTTTCGAAAGTCTTCAAGGGAACTGCTGTGGATTTCTCTGGTGTCAATCAAGTACATTACCCACTATATTTTAGACCTTGCTCACCCTATTTCAGTTTCAACTGTTTCCTACTCTGAAACTGAGCATAAAATTCCCTTGTTACCAAGAATCAAGTAGACCAGTCCTGCCCTGGTCATCAGAAGGTCATATGATCCTATTTTTAAGCTGTCTCTACAATTCTACAATTCAATGGAGGAGCCAGCAGGGATTCTAAACTGCTTTGAGACTATAATAGCAACATACAACATTGTAGTTAAAATATTAAATTAAATTAGACTCTTAATTATGGCATATGGAAGATGAAAGATACGTATCATGGTCAAGAGATGATAGCAATCTATTTTGGCATGTAGCAAGCGGTAGAGAGAAGGAGAAACAGGACAAAATGGCTGCATGTCTTTAGAATAACAGAATAACAAGGAACAGTGCAGAATAAGAAGACTGGAGAAAAGATGGAGGAAGAAAGGGAAGATCAACTCAAGAATATGTAGCAGGCACTTAGTGTGAGAGTTCTTGAACACAACAATTCCTGCCTTCAAAAGTACAACCTTAAATGAGAAAGAGTAAGGCAAAATGCACAATTTGGATGACAATATTTCTGTTAATGGTGCTATGGTCAAAGTATTACCTCACTATCATCTGTTCTATTCCCTGGATAAACTGCTACCTAAAGAATTATTCAAGTTAAATAGCATACAACCTGACCAGCATTTCTCACACCCCTGAGCACGGTTCCTTATCTATGCCACTGATCCGCACAGCCTCTTTGACTCATGTGCTATCTCTGATGCACACTTATATATGTTTACCTACCCCTGTGGCACATCTTGTCCACATCCATGTACCATTTCTGTTTTGTACCACCATGCACCTTCTTGCTCTCTACCCCAGCCCGCAGCAACCACTTGCTTGCTTGCTAGCCTTGGATATGCAACTGGAGCAGTAGAAGCAGAGAAGAAAGAAGAAAGGAAGGAAGGGGAAAAATGGAAGGAAGTATAGAAGGGAAGGGAAGAGTAGAGAAGAGAAGAGAAGAAAAAAAAAGAAAGCAATATTAATTTAAGTTGTAAAGTTCACTCTGAAAAGAAGTAAAATGAACTGATGGTGTTTGTTTTGAGGCCATCCATTTCTTAGAAATGATTTGTCTTGACATCAGTTAATCAACACTTAGAACTCTTTTATAGCAAGTTCACCGATATCATTATTATCGTTCACCCCATTTTAAAGAGCAGATGGGCTTTCTCAACGCTGCTGAAATAATAGTCCTGCAGGAATAAAATATACACTTCAAAGAATCTAGGCAACATAGCAAACTTTTGTATGAATTAATATTGAGTCAAAAGTAATAGCAAAATTGAAGAATGGATTTTAGCTTCTCTGTGAATTGGAATACAGGGACAGATTCAAATATTGTCACTTTATTGTCACTTTCACATTTACTATGTCAAGTGTGAGAAATCAGGAAATCTGGACAGGTAAAATAAATATAAAGGTTTATGCAGGCGTAGGTTTTCTACAAGAATCTGAACTATTACCGGTCAAAGCAAATTGGTGGTAGATAAGTGTCATTGGAATTCAAGGTGGCCTGGACTTGAATCTCTTGTGGGCATGAAGTGACTCGAGATTGATGACATGCTTGACTCCTCCTTCAGGCTTAGCCTGGTCATCTTCTACAGACTGGCCTCTTTCTGGTGATGTTTCAGATTGTTCCATCTCTTAATCAGAGGTGGTATTCAGCAGGTTCTGACCAGTTCTGGAGAACCAGTAGCAGAAATTTTGAGTAGTTTGGAGAATCAGTAAATGCCACCTCTGACTGGGCCCACCACCATCTATTCTGTGCCTCCCAAGTCCCAGATGACCGGGAGGAAATGGGGATTCTGCAGTAACCTTCACCTGGAGTGGGGAGGGAATAGAGATTTTACAGTATCCTTCTCCTGCCATGCCCACCAAGCCATGCCCACCAAGCCACAACCAAAGAACCAGTAGTAAAAAGTTTTGAATCCCACCAATGCGCTTAATCCTTCCGAATGTAGTTTATTTTATAAAGGTAGCTGAAAGTGATTTGAGATACATAAAAACTTTTCAGAGCTATTGAAATATCACTATGCTGTGAATGTGGGCCTGCTTATATGCTTGTGAGTTTAGAACTGGCAGAAAACTACCATCAGTCAAAGAATTCTGGGTTGCTGACCAGTATCTTTAGCTGTGTGACTAAATGCATTACTATTTTTTCTCTTCTCAAAAATAAAGTAATACATCAGTCCCAACACCCTTTCATCTGGTTCAACAATCTTTTCTGTGAATATGGACCATCCTACAAGGCTGTCCTCAGTGTACGACCATAATTGAGCCCAGCATTTATGTTGCTAAGTGAGAAATTTGTTGTGAATTTTGTCTCATTTTACGACTTTTCTCAGCACATTTGTTAAGTGAACCACTGCAGTTCTTACATTAGTAACAGGTTATGTTACTTGCTACGTGAAGCTGGTTTTCCCATTGACTTTGCTTGTCAGATGGTCACAAAAGAAGATCACATGACTCACAGGACACCGCAACGGTCATAAATATGAGTCAGTTGTCAACCAATTGAATGTAAATCATATGATCATGGGGATGCTGCAACGGTCATAGATATGAAGAACAGTCATAAGTAACTGTTTTAAGTGCCATTGTAATTTTGAAAGGTCACTAAGTGAACTGCTGTAATTCGAGGACTACCTGTGCTATATACTGCTGTCTGAAGAAGTCTTTGCTGCTTTGCAAATGGCATTTCACTGCACATGAATGCTATGGTATTGGCACAGGGCTCAAAATTCAGTTGCTTACATTGTCAAGTTAATTACATTAACACAGGGTGTCATCACACTCACAGGCCTGTTCCTTCACTTGAAAGATCCCAAACAATGACATTTTTTTTATCAGGATAGAGTTTTTCAAATTTTATGTGCAGTGTACTCTGCTATACTGTTTCTGCTGAATATGTCATATTCTCTGGAATGTTCTCCTGGCATGCACAAATTTTGCAACAGTTTAGGTGCATTTTGAAACCAGACTTATTTTTTACATTTCTTTTTAAAAATCTGTGATATAGAGCAATCTAATTATGAGTGTGGCGTGTGCTTTACTTTTGCAATATATGATATATTTTCATTTTAATATACCTTTACATTTTTTTAAAAAAAATGGATAAGTCTTTTGCATGACAGGTAGCATTTAAAAATAGTTTAAATAATTTAAATATACTTAATGTCAGAACAAAATAGCGTTTACTGAGTGCATAACGTGTCACTTCTGTTTAGACTGTAGAAAATCACATTTGGACTTTCCAAGTTTCTAATGGTAGCAGCTTGATCTACAATTGAAGTTCCCTCATTAATTTTGGAGGTTGTTTTCTAATTTGGGGCTCCTTTACAGCTTAATTGGTAAGTGGAAAACATTCCTTTCTTAAACTATGGCTTTTGGGGAGTGAATAATGGGTTCTAAAATGCATTGTCAACAAAAGGCCTGACTTCCTTCCCTCCAGTCTTCTTTCTTGGTTAGCAATGCAAAACAAAGAGTAACTGAAGCCGAAAAGCTGGCCCCATCTTGGAGAAACTCTGAAGAGTTATATTAACTCTTGATCCTTCTGAGATTCCAGAGGTAATGTTTAATCTCCGGTTGCTTGTAACCTTAAAAGCTTGTGATTTAAAGTATTATAGAACTACTGAGTTTCGGCAATTAAAAACAACTGCAGAGAGTCTGAAAACATCTGTGGAATAAAGAACAAAGCTGTTGCACACTTTTAATAAGAACAGGGGCAGGAACTTAAAAATATGGCCACAACTTACAAGTGCTGAGAATAATATGGTAAACATTTTAACCAGCTGTTGAAAAGATATAAAGATGCCCAAGGTGAATTGACTTATTTACAAGATCTGTTACATGTATAAAAATTGCTCTCTGAATATTGTCTATAATGCTTCACTATGGTACTATCATATATGGAAAATATTTCTGTATGGTATTTTCTCACCACATTTTGAACACAAGCTGGAGATAAATGTTTTGTATGCTGCATCATCTATTCTATTATAAAGATTCAATAATCTTCATTTAATTCAGAGGCACAGCCTGGCTATGATTTGATTTTTCAAGGTAATATTTTACTGGCTGTTTGGAACAGAAATACGGGAAGGCTTTTCCAGATGTGTGTCTTTTTATGGTTGGACAGTACAGGTAGACCTCGACAATTGAGGCCAACATTTCCATTGTTAAGTGAGACATTTGTTAAGTGAGTTTTGCTCCATTTAAAGACATTTCTTGCCGCAGATGTTAAGTGAATCACTTAACATTAGTTAACGTTAACGTTAATACGTTAGTAGCCTGGTTATTAAGTGAATCTAGATTCCCCATTTAGTTTGCTTGTCAGAAGGTTGCAAAAGGTGACAGATGTAGTATT
The DNA here is from genome assembly GCF_964273705.1 of Natrix helvetica. Classification (NCBI taxonomy): domain Eukaryota; kingdom Metazoa; phylum Chordata; class Lepidosauria; order Squamata; family Natricidae; genus Natrix; species Natrix helvetica. The sequence continues at coordinate 54,167,783 of NC_138551.1, read as the reverse complement.
CAGCAGGTTCTGACCAGTTCTGGAGAACCGGTAGTGGAAATTTGAGTAGTTCGAAGAACTGGTAAATGCCACCTCTGGCTGCCCCCTCCCCCCCAATCTATTCTCTGCCTCCTGAGTCCCAGCTGATTGGGAAGGAATGAGGATTTTGCAGTAACCATCCCCTGGAGTGGGGAGAGAATGGAAATTTTACAGTATTCTTCCCCTGCCATGCCCACAAAGCCATGCCCACAAAACCTGTAGTAAAAAAATTTGAATCCCACCACTGTCACATGACCTTGGGACCCAGCAACTGTCACAAAAATGAAGCCAAAGCATCTGAATTTTGATCATATGATCATGGGGATCCTGAGAGGTCCCAACTGTGAAAAAGTCACATTTTTCAGTGCCATTGTAACTTTGAATGGTCGCTAAATGAACTGTTGTAAGTCGAGGACTACCTGTAACGCCATGTAATGTAGAAACTTTCTAATTGCCATGGATATAGGAAAAAAAAAGCTCTGTAATGTTATTATTGTTATAAAAACTAAATAAGAAAGAAGCAAGTGTTCATTTCTGTCCCACTGACACCCAGGATTTCTTTCCAATGTTTCACTTAAATCCATGCATACTTGCAGAGTTATTTCCATATATCAGAAAAAGGATCCATATATCAATGTTTGCAGCTAACAATATTTCCGTATTCTAGCTCTGTGGATTAGCTAAAAGGCAGAAGAAAGGTAAAGAAATGCTAGCATAAAGCCTCCTAGAGGGCTTTTCTATTGACTCTGATATTAGATTTCATAATGTAAAGCAATGATTGTGATAAATATTTTTAAAACCCACCTTGTTGCAGATGGAATTATAGTTATTTCCTTGTAGTCCAATCCTTGTAAAACATTTCATATAGTTTGCAGCAAATACTAATTGCTTCATAGGCCGATCGTTAGCAGGGACAATTAAAAAATGCCATTAGTCCATTCCTTATGAATCTAGCCTATCACATTTATATGATATATGAGAACATGCAAATCACAGATACTTTGTGTATAGATTAAAAATGTGTAGATTATAAAGGAAATAAGTGAAATATCATTATAGACTAAAAGAACAAACAAAAAATGGTCATAGCCAGGAGCAGCAAACATGCCACAAGCATCAAATCTAATCAAACCTAATTTAAATCCATAAGGACACATAACTCAACCTACCGTAATTCAGATCTAGGGGAAAATATTAGGTTTTCAAGTCTCATTTAGCTATCCTATGCTCAGAAGGATTCTGTTCCACAAGTCAAGTATCAAAATAGCATATATTTTATGCTTTATTTATTTATTTAGAAAATGTATATTGCCACCTACTCGTACATTGCGACTCAAGGTGATTTACAAGGATATAAAAACACCATATAAAGGAAATTAAAATAATAAAGACAAAAATAATAAAATAATAATTTCCCACCCCAACACCCACTCATACTAGTCCAACGCCCACTCATACTAGTCATTTAATGGGATCCATCCCACTATGGGTTCCCCAGACTCCCTGACTGAACCACATCTTCAGGGACTTCTGAAGGAGAGTGGGGGCCAGTCTAATCTCGGGGGAAGGGGTTGATTTTCCAGAAGGGGAGAACCACGGAGAAAGCTCTTCTTCTTGGTCCCACCATATGTAGCTCCTTAGGTGATGGAACCCACAAAATTTCTTGCCTCCGAACTATACTGGGTCAGGTAGATGTGATTGCAAGAGAAAGTCCCTCTGACCCATACTTGTATTGATATCATACCCTCTCCTGGTACTGTTGCCTCTTCTTTTTATTGCAAAGCAAGTTCCTGTTCTAACAACCTCTCCAATTTTCCCTGAAGCTCAATAGTCTCCATCTTCTTCACCAATATTTGCTGAAAGAAATGCATCCAGTGGGAATAATCTGTGCTCCAGTTATGCCTCTAGTTACTGTAGAGCCATGGAAATTAAATATCCAGATCCAAAGTAGGCACCATTGACCAAAATATTGCAGAAATGTAGAAAATCAAGAAACAAAATGAGATTTTAATACATTGTATTTTCTTAATTGCTAAGGTATATTTAATCTGGAATCTGCATTTGCATAACTATCTTCCTCTTCTTTCTCCTATTTGAATTTGAATTTGAATTTAAATACTACATCATAGTAATCAGTCTATATGATGTGAAGTGAGCTGCACTTTCTTTTAATAAAATGTTGTTATAAAAACTGTACCAGACACCTTTTGGGGGGAGGGGGGATTACTTAAAGAAAGCCATTATATATGCCATATTTTTCAGAGTATAAGAGGCACTTCCCCCCCACCCAAAAGAGGGTGAAAATTTGGGTATGTCTTATACACCAAATGTAGCACCGCCCCCCACCCTTTGGCATTTGCCTCTCAGCAATTTGTTTCCTTGCAGCAAACAGCAAACAGCAAACAGCCAGTTTCAGCTTCAGCACAGCCTGATTAGCACAAGCAGCTGACTGTTGATTGTATCAACCTCCTGACCATCAGCTGTTTCAGGCTGCAGGCATTGCCATTTCCTATTGCCGCCTCTGCATGCCCTCTTTTCAGCCTCCGCTTCCCGTTTTTGACCTCTGCAGGTCAATTTTCCACCCATTCCAATCCCCACTGCCCTTTTTTGCTGGGAGGTATATGCAGATTTTTTTTCTTGTGCTAATCAGGCCAAACTGAAACTGAAAACAGGCTGTTTGCTGGAAGGAGGTAAGTCAATAACTATAAATACCTATATAATGTTCAAATTATTAGACTTATATTTTGAAGACTGCTTTATTTTTGTTCTAGACAACTTAAAAAATTAAGAAGTTTTTTTAAAATAAATGCTTGATCTGAAGAGGCCCAGTGCTATTGTATCTTCTTTTAAATAGCAGCGAATAATGTATACTTCCAGAAAGCCACATCAATTTTAACAGCATCTGTACAAGTATAGTCTGAAATGTAACAGTGTCCTGTTGTAGTATTACAATAAAGCAGCTGAGGTAGAGCTGGACATAGTCATATTTGAATATATCTATTTAAATAATTGGGAGTACTTAGTGTGACTAAATTTAAGAAAACTTTCTGGCATTAATATACTGCAATAATGTACATTTCTCCAATCCTGTGTGTGTCAGGGACACACGCACAGAAATACGCAACAAACAGTGTACATTGTCTGTACTGTTTTCTGTTTGCTGCAAGGAGGCAAATTGCTGGAAGGCAGAGCCAGATTTTTTCCCCTTGTTTTCCTGCCCAAAAGCTAGGTGTGTTTTATACTTCAGAGCATCTTATACTCCAGAAAATACAGTGTGTGTGTGTGTGTGTGTGTTGGATTTCAAATTTTTAGAACCTATTCTGTAGGCTATTCTGGCCTTTTTGTGGGAGTGGCTTGGCAGTCATGTGACTGGGTGGGAGTGGCCAACTTGATGACACTCACCAGGAGATGTCATGGATTGGGTAAAATGTGGTGAAGCTCACATAACAATGCTCTTGCTTAGCAACCAAAATTTTGGGCTCAATTGTAGTCATAAGTCAAGGACTATCTCTGCCTTCCTCTGCATGACAGCCTTTGTCCTAGTAAACTATTTCTCCTTTCTGTCAATTTTCCTCTCTGTTAGAGGCACCAAAATAATCCATACAATGTAAGGTTTGCTGCTGCAGCAGGGGGTTCGACTAGATGACCTCCTAGTAACCTTCTAGCCCTAAATTGCTGTGCTGTTTTTCTTTCTTTCTGCTAACAAAGAAACCTACCTGAGGCTCATTCCACATGCTACCAGATACAGATAATGAGATAATGACCCTAGAGAGAGTTTGGCTCCATTCACAAGCCTTTTAGAAACACAATGCTCATATTGCACAAACCCCAAAACTTCAAAAACATAAAACCATATAACATATAACCATATAACAAATTTGTTCTTTCCTGCCCCTTTTCAATTTAAAATTATTAAGACTTGTGGACTTCAAGTCCCAGAATTCCACAGCCAGGCATGCTCAGTTCCGATTTAAAGCGACAGCATTCGTTTTTCTCCTTTGCAAAAGAAGTTTCCTTCTTTCTTTTTCTTTTTCTTCTCTCTTCCCCTCCTTCCTCCATCTCTCCCTCCCCCCCTCTCAAACATACACACACAGAGAAAAGTTGGATTGGACTATCTCTCCTACCCCCTTCCCTCTCTCACTCACTCTCTCTCAAACACATACACACACACACAGAGAAAAGTTGGATTGGATATCTTTTCCAATGGCTTGAAAGCAGCTCCTCTGTCATCCCCCCCCATTCCCCTGCTGCCTTTCCCAAACACCTCCCCCATTGCAAATGCAGTTTGCTGTCAGGGTGGGAAATGCCTGGAATGCAATAAAGCCCACCCATTCACCTCCTGCTGACAGGCTGGGGTGAGATGAGAGGCAGAGAAGCCGGAGGGGAGCTGATCCGAGCCTTCCAAAAGTAAGAGGCCTAGGGAACAGCATGGCTCTTTGCCTGGCTTCCTGCCTCCTCCTGTGGTCTCCTCAGTGCTTTCTTGTGCTCTCCCTCCTCAAGTGTAGTTTGAGTGCAGGCAGAGCCACGTTGCCTTTTCAAACTTGCAATCAGTGAAGCTGGGTTGGATTTTTATATAGTTTTATCCAGGTGTGTGTGTGTGTGTGTGTGTGTGTGTGTGTGAGAGAGAGAGAGAGAGAGAGAGAGAGAGAGAGAGAGAGAGAGAGAGAGAGAGAAATGGATGGGGGCCTGGGGAGGAAGTCACTACACTTGGGGAAGGAGAGCATGGGCGAGCACTGAGGAGACCACAGGAGAAGGCAGGATGCCAGGCAAAGAGCCATGCTGTAGCACACACACTTCCCTCCAGCCCCAGAAAGATCCACTATGTAAAAATCCAGCCCAGCTTCACTGATTACAGGTTTGAAAAGGCAACGTGGCTCCGCCTGCAATCAAACTACACTTGGGGAGGGAGAGCACAAGCGAGCAAAGGTCCTTCCCTCCAGCCTTTGCCCAAAGCCCCACACAGCACCAGGAGGATGAAGTTTAAATTCCCCCCCCTCCCTCTGACCCACACGTACCTTTTCCAGCTGCTTCAGAGAGGACTTCAACTCTGCTCTTGCTCAGGTCCTCTAAAGAAGTCTGCCCTCACTTCCTTCTCTTTGAGAAGCACCTTGCAAATGGGCTGTAGGGCAGGGCAGCGTACCAGTATGGGGGCATAGCCACGCCTCTGTGAAATGGGTACGCAAAAGTACGGAAAATTTCTGGAACCGGTACGCCCGAAGAGGTGCAAATCAGCAGGAACCCACCTCTCGTGTGTGTTTTACAAGCTGTGGTATTCACACACACAAACACACCATACAAACAAATTAAGAGAGACAATCTTTTAAATAGGCACCCATTTATTTATAGAGATAATTATCACTGTTCTTTGTGAAAATAGTATAATACTTTGGTAAATTATAGGTCTAATTTGCTTCTCACTGGATCTAAAGTATCTGTAAAGGACGGAGCCTTACACTTTATTTGTACTCAGTTAAATCTATTGAAATAATTCTTTCATAATTGTTAGAGGTTAATATTTAAACTCTAATTATCTCAGGTTAATGTTGATAGAAATAGTTCAATGGATAGTTAAAAAGCTTCATTGGTTTATGAGACAGGATAAATGTGGTCAAAAGCAAAAGAACTACAAAACTAATGCATAATCTTAAAGGCATATCTATGTTACTATTAATTATTATAAACTTATACTTCTGAGCACCTTATAAATATTTATATAAGTGTTTATAAGTCTACACCTTCTTGGCATTTAATGATGTATATCAAAAGCCAATCTCATGGGCTGTCACAAAGAAGTGGAAGTCAAGCTATTCTCAAAAGCACCTGATGGCAGGACAAGAAGCAATGGATGGAAACTAATCAAGGAGAGAAACAACCTAGAACTAAGGACAAATTTCATGACAGTTAGAATAATTAATCAAATCAAATTCAGTAGAACAACTTGCCTCCAGAAGTTGTGACTGCTCCAACACTGGAAGTTTTTAAGAAGAGATTGGATAACCATTTGTCTGAAGTGGTGTAGGGTTTCCTGCCTAAGCAGTGGGTTGGACTAGAAGATCTCCAAGGTCTTTCCTGTCAGGGAAAAAAAAATGCCCTGGGGAAAATCTGAGATCAATGGACCGTGGCTGATTCCCTTCCGCATATCTTTTGAGATATTGAGAAAAATAAAAGTCTTCAAAAGTATTCTAATTAATAAACAAACTTTAATAATAAAATAAAAAGTAAATGAAACAGAAAATAACTAATTGTTACATTTTGATAATGAAAGCTACGTCTGCCAAGCTGGCAGCCGAACAAAGAAAAAAGGAATTTTGGAATGTGTAACGCATGCGCAATAAATCACTTTCAGATAACATTTTGTTTTATGACCTGCACAATAAAGCTTTCTTAGTTTAACTCTTGAGTGTCAGTTTAGGCAGTTCAGGCCTAGCAAACTTTTTAACATCGTGACACCCCTTCTTTTGCTAGTCTGGGCTGACGTCATCAAATCATCAATTAAGGCACATCTTCTTTCGCAGATACTCGTGTTGATTTGCGGCAAGTGGTTTGTTAAGCATGTCTGCGATCTGATCATGTGTAGAAACATATTGCAATTTAACAAAACCTTGCTTAACTAATTGCTTTGTGTTTTGATAATGAATGTCAATGTGTCTGGACCTAGAACCTGTAAAATGTGACTCAGAAATATAAACCACAGATACATTATCTTCCATCACGGTGATTGGTCGAATCGGACGTGTCCAGATATCTGTGATCAAAGCATCAAACCACGTTAGAGAATTACAAGCATCTGAAACACAAGCATATTCAGCTTCAGTAGATGAACATGAAACAAAACTCTGTTTTCTCACTTGCCAGTAAACAGGACAACCATTTAGGAACATCATGTAACCAGAAGTGCTTTTGCGTGACTCCTTGTCGCTCGCCCAGTCGGAATCAGAAAAACAAATCAGCTTTGGTTGATCAGTGTGTGTTGGTTCTAGCAATAACTTCATGTGTTTAGTGTGTTTTAGGTATTTCAACAACTTCTTAATGCATGACCAATGAAATTGTGTTGCCTTACCTACGTGTCGTGATAAAAGATTAACACTAAGTGCGATGTCAGGTCTGGTCCAACTACTAATGTATAATAGTGAACCAATGACTGAACGATAAAGTGTTTGATCCTCGAACTCAGGACTTGGATCATGTGTTAAGTTGTGAAAATCTGTTTGCATGGGTGTCTTTGTTGTGCTAGCATCTTTCATGTTGCAATGATGTAGAATGTGGTCAATTTTCTCTTCTTGTGAAAGACTAAACCCCTTCTGTGTCTTTTCAATTTGAACACCTAAATAAGTGCTAATGTGTCCTAAAGATTTTAGTGTGAAGTATCTCTGGAAACTTTTGGCAAAAATCTCACTCATTTTCTTATTTGGACCAATATAAACAATATCATCAACATAAACAAGAATTATCTCATATGCATTGTTAGATCTTTTTGTGAACACGCATTCATCAGTTTCGGACTTAATAAAGCCCATTGAATTTAGTTTGTCAGTAAGACATAAATACCACATTAAACCTGACTGTTTCAGACCATAAAGACTTTTGTTCAGGAACCAGGTATCCCCTTCTTGCTTTCGGAATCCTGGAGGGCTTCTCACGTAGATCTCTTCATCTAGGTCTGCATGTAGATAAGCTGTGTCCACATCAAATTGAAAAACTTCTAAACCAAGAATAGTTGCAGTGGTTAAAGCAATTTTTACACTTTCAGTTCTGACTGTTGGTGAGTAAGTGTTTGTGTAGTCCTCAGGATAACGTTGAGCGAAACCCTGAGCTACAAGTCTGGCTTTGTATAAAGACTCACCATTTGGTTTCTCCTTGATTCTGTAGACCCATTGGGTGCCAATGACTTTCTTGTTTGCTGGAGGTTTTGCAGGTGTGAATACATTAAGTTTTTTTAAACTGTCCATTTCATCCTGCATTGCATCATACCACTTGTCTTGTTCTGAATCAGGAAGCTGTTTGATTTGTGTGAATGTCTCTGGAGGAAGAGTAACGTTGCAAATCAAAGGTAATGGTGACTTTGTCAGTTGCCATGAATAACGTTGTGGAGGGATTCCTTTTGTGGCCCTCTTGGAGCGTCTAGGAACAGCAGACCAGTCTTCTTCTTCTTCATCATCATCATCCTCGTCCTCACGTTCGTCGCTAGCATCAGCATCCGCGGCTTGCGAAGTCGGAACATCAGGTTGTGAAGAACTGGTAGAAGGAATATCTGCCTGCGAATTATCATCAGGCTGCGTGGCATCTGGAACACCATCTCTAGGAAAATAAACTTCAGGATCATTGGAATGAATCCTGGACCAGTCAATATCTTCCTCAAAATTAGCAGATTGTGAAATGACAATCACATGTTTAGTATCAATGAATTTGAACCATTTTGAATTATCATCAATACCCATAAATCTCAGTCTCTTTGCTACTGTACCTCCCTTTCTTCTTTGACTTAAGGGAGTGTTCACCATAGCATATGAACCAAAAATGTGGAGGTTCTTGAGATCAGGCTTGTAGCCATACAGCATGTAGAAAGGAGTTTGATTGATTACACTGCTCCAAGTACGGTTGACAATGTAATTTGCATATTTGATTGCTTCACCCCAGTATGCGTTACTGAGATTGGCATCTTCTAGAAGACAACGCATCATGGTTTGTAGAACCCCTTGTCTTCTTTCTATGACTCCGTTATGAGCCGGTGTATATGGAGCAGATGTCTGATGAAGAATTCCATTCTTACGCATCCAGTCCTGGAAACGCTGAGACATGAATTCTGCACCACGGTCACTCTGGATTCTGGCGATGCGAACTTGGTATTGTGTAGAAACAAAAGCTGCAAAGTCTTTAAAGATCTGAAAGGTCTCAGATTTCTCTCTCATAGGATATACAAATCCATATCTAGAATGATTATCTACAATTGTTAAAAAATACTTTCTGCCACCAAGTGTTGGTGGGAAAGGACCCACTATGTCAGTGTGTACCAAATCAAAAATGCGTGTTGACCGGCGTGTAGCGTGTTTTGGAATTGGAGCCGCCTTGGATTTAGCCTTTTTGCAAACCGCACAATCCAAAAACACCTTACACCCCTTTAGATCCAAACCTTTTGCGAACTCCGGCATCTTTCTAAGAACACGGAAACTGGCATGCCCCAATCTTCTGTGCCACTTGTGAATACACCTGGAATGTAAAGGTTTACCAGTTAGTGAATTCTCAACATTAACAGTTTCATGAGGACCCTCAGGCTTGCTCTGAGCAATCTGTTTTTGTTTTCTCTGTTTGTTGGCTTTAGGAGCCTTTGGCACAGTAACGTTTTCTCTCTCTGGGACAACTCTCTCTGGGTTCACGTTGTGCCTTTTTGGAGTTTGCATACTTGCCTGTGCTTGCCCTTTAGGCTTTGGCTTTAAGTAATAAACACCACCAATCAGCATAGTTTCAGCAACAATATCTCCATCTTTAACTAAGTAACTTGCTTTTTCGAGGTGGTGAACCTGGAACTTTAAATCTCTAGACAAGTGACTTTGACTAAGCAAATTACTGGTTGCTGAAGGTATGTAATAAACATCAGGGATGTGTGTATCAAGTTCTTCAATGTAAACAGTTCCTTTTCCCATAACCTTGCAAGTGTGGTTGGTGAAGGAATACAGTTCTCGATACTCGGGCTCTGGTTCGCCCATCTCTGTGAAAAGTTCCCTTCTGTGGGTAACGTGCACAGCTGCTCCACTGTCTAAAGTCCACAAAAGACGTCTGTCGAACTTTGGATCAGGTTGTGGAACGTTGGTTATGGCCAGTGTCACAAGTGGAGCTTGTGAATCACGCCTTGGACCACGACGGCCTTGTCTTCCGCCTCTACCTCTGCCTCTGGAATCTGTTCCTCTGGGCTGGTACGTGGCGGGAGCTGGAACTTGTTGGGGACAATCCCGGGTGTCATGTCCCACACGGTTGCAGGTGTAGCATTTTGGCATCCTTGGAGCGTAGCCTCTTCCTCGGAAGGGACGTCTGGCTGGAGCCTTTAACGCTGGAGGCCGTTGCAGATGTGGTGTAGCTAACCTGATAGCTTCGTCTTCCACTAAAAGTCTGCAAACGTGGTTAACTGTGCGTTGAGCAATAGGCACGTAGTTAATTTTTGCAACAGCATCTTTCCATTCATAATTCAATGAGTTAATGATGATGCTAATCATTTGGATATCATCGATTACATGGCCATTTTGTCTCAATTCACTTCTCATTCTTTTCAGTTTGGTCAAATGTCCACCAATTCGTTCACCAGGTTTCAACTTTGAACCATGGAACTCAGACATGAGCAAACATGAGGATTCAATTGAAACGGGCCTGTAGCAATCTTCCAAAATAGCCCAAATTTCTTGGGCAGTTGCATCAGGTGGAAAGATACCTTGGATCTCAATTTCCATTGACATGAGTAAAGTCGTGATTGCTCTGTTTTCGTGGTCTCTCATTGCAGGCGTCCAGGGCTGAGGGGGAGGATTAAAAACCATGGAATGCGTGCCTTCTCTTCGAAGCAAGAGCGCAATTTCACTGACCCAGGCTTTATAATTCTCTCCTGACTCCTTTAACTTGGACTCACCAGTCAAGGGGGTGACTGTGAATACCTGCTGAGGAACAATTTGTTGCTCTGGTTGCAAATCTGGTTGTTGAACCAGGGGATGCTGGGGTTGCATCATTGGCCTTTGCGTGGCAACATCAAATTGGCTTCCTCGAATTCGCCTTTGGCTTTGCCCTTTTCCATCTAGGGAGGATTCAGCACCGCCAGGGGGTGTTGAAGACTTATCCTTTGAGGGCAAATTTTGGGCTTCTGTAAAACTCATAGACAGATCTCTAAAAATCTGGTCCAACTGCTTCATCTTTTGCTGTAATAATTTTTCTCCACCAGCAGATGGCAGTGCAGCTTCACTTTTTGGCTGCCTCACCTTTCTATACGTATGCGGAAGTTCAGTTGACTCAAAGGGACCACGTGACCTCGGTGACGTGTACATGTCTCTTTGTTCTAATTGAACAATGAACTCTGTGGGGTGTGTCTTAGGCTGTTGTTTTGAAGACAAGATGGCATCCTCAGACATTTTGGGAGTGGGGGAGCTCCTCCTACTTCGCTTTATTTCGTTAAAGCACTCTCTCACCTCCCTAGTATATTTTTCAAACAGCTTTAATCGATATAGATAGCTTTGCATTTCTTGCTCATCATCTGGGGAGATTTCATAAACTTTGCTTTCTGCGTGGGAGGATTTTTTCTCTGCCGGCAGTTGCCGTTTAGACTTTTGCCGTTCATTAATTGTATCTTGATAATGAGGGAGGTTTACTGACCTCAGTCCGTAGATCTTGCCTTCTGTAGCTCCTTCCCCCACATCTGGCTCAGCACCTGAAGAATCTTGCTCCTCTGTGTCTGAGGGAATGGATTCTTTCGAGTGCTTTCCATGTCTGTGTTTTTTTCTTTTCTTTCTCTTTTTCTCCGACATTGCTAATTAGGCTTAGTCGGTTATCTTTAGATAGCATGAAGGGAAAATGCAGCCATAAATTGTAGCCATCTCAGCTGCCAAGTTGTCAGGGAAAAAAAAATGCCCTGGGGAAAATCTGAGATCAATGGACCGTGGCTGATTCCCTTCCGCATATCTTTTGAGATATTGAGAAAAATAAAAGTCTTCAAAAGTATTCTAATTAATAAACAAACTTTAATAATAAAATAAAAAGTAAATGAAACAGAAAATAACTAATTGTTACATTTTGATAATGAAAGCTACGTCTGCCAAGCTGGCAGCCGAACAAAGAAAAAAGGAATTTTGGAATGTGTAACGCGTGCGCAATAAATCACTTTCAGATAACATTTTGTTTTATGACCTGCGCATTAAAGCTTTCTTAGTTTAACTCTTGAGTGTCAGTTTAGGCAGTTCAGGCCTAGCAAACTTTTTAACATCGTGACATTTCCAACTCTGTTATTCTATTCTATTCTATTCTATTCTATTCCAGTTATTATTGACTCCCATTATTGTCAGGGTGATTAATTTCTGTTTTAATTATATGTCAATTGTTTTGCGAAAAAGGAGGGAAATTTCTTAAAATTACTGAATATCAATATATTTAAATAAAATATTGGTTTTAATTGGTTTATAATTTGGTCTTAATGCATTAGAATATCCTCAATGTGGGACTATTTTTGTTTAGGAAACTATTTTTGAAGATTTGAAGTTTACAATTAAATGTTACATACAACTAAAATATATTGGAAATCCTGAAAGTAGCTTGGAATAAATTACTGCATGAGAGGATGTTACATTATTCTAAAAAGTAAAATAAAATACATATATTGAAGGAATAGAATTTTGTCAAAATAGTATATAGCCATAGCATCATATCATAACTAAAAAACACAGAATGTATAAAGTAACATATATAACAGAGCAGAGTCCACTCGTCTATCTTATTTATCAGCCTTGAGTTAATATTGATTAGCAACAATAATGGCTTCTTTGAAGCAAAAAGAAAAAAAAACACATTAAGCACAGCATTTGAATAACACACCTTCATACCATCTGTATTTTCATCCTCACATATCTACATCTGAAACCAATTCCAACCTTCAAATACAGTAAACATCATGTTGCCGCTATAGCTACACCAAAATTCAGCTCTTTTAGTATTCTTCTCTCATTATATTTAATTTGATATTAAATATGCTTAATTATATCTCATCTATAATTGTGGAAAGGAAAGTGCTAATTGTGGAAAGGAAAGGAACTGCAGTGTTCCCAACTGATTATAAAATTTAAGAAAAGACTAATAATCAAATGCAACTTGAATTCTTGATTTTGAGACCTGTTCACCTTCTATGAACAGCTAGACTGGTGGAGGAAGAGAAATTATATATATATAATTTTATTTCAGCATGTTCATCTCCTGCACATAAAATTGAAGACAAGGAAATAGATTACTTTTATTCTTTCTGAGGATTTATCCTTTATAGCTGTTTTGTTTTCTAAATAATAGGTTGGATTCAAATGAGACAGTTGAGGTGCACTTTCTCTTTATTAGTTCAGATAACCTAGCACAATTTTAAAAAGCTCCATTCCTGCCTGAGCTAGAGCAACTACATTTGTACATTGTCGACTTGTCCAGGCTCCTGACACAAAACATATTCATTTGCAGAAACTCAAGATTTTCAGGTAAGGTACATGGATTTCAAAAATCAAAGAATAAAGCAGTGAAAACCTATAATAGAAGATCGTTTATTTTGACATTCTATCTACTTTCCAGGCTTCTCAGGATAACAATGTGTTTTGGGGAAAAGGTAGTATTAACATTTGATTAGGATGGAAAATTCTTAATATAAAGCTATTAATAAATTATCAAAACTTTTAATGATTAGAGAAGGTAAGAGAAAGTTATTTTTCAATAAGCCACCAAAATTCTAATGATTCCCTAGATATGAGGTAGAAAACTTATGGTCCCCCAGTATGGCTGTAACTCAGGGGTAAAATTCAGCAGGTTCTGACAGGTTCTGGAGAACCGGTAGTGGAAATTTTGAGTAGTTTGGAGAACTAGCAAATACCACCTCTGTCTTCCTCCAGGGTTGGAATGGAGATTTTGCAGTATCCTTTCCCCAGGAATGGGGAGTGAATGGGGATTTTGCAGTATCCTTCCCCTGCCGTGCCCACCAAGCCACGGCCACAGAACCAGTAGTAAAAAAAAATGAATTTCACCACTGCTGTAACTGCAACTGTCAGTATCCCCTCTGTTTAGCCATGCTGGCTGTGGCTGCTGAGTTTTAATTTTGCAGCATCAGTTCACAGGTTTCTATCATTTGGTCCAAATACATATAGATTTACTTGAAAAACACATGCAAATATTTTCATGTCTGGTGACCATTGGTGACCAAAGATGAGAAAAACTGTAGTGTCATCCATGGTAACAGATATATAAGCACATAGGACAATGTCAGAAGTGTACAACTCAAGCATGTGGAAAATGAGCAAACAGACTGTAATCGTCATCTTGACCCCCTGTTATAGATGCAATGAAATCTGTTCTCAGACAAACTCTGTATACTTTCCATGGATAAAATCTCTGCCCTAAATTTTACAATTTTATTTATTTTGTTAAATATGGCATGACCAGAAATCATGAATTTTTATTAGGGGCTCTGTAGTTTTGATGTCCCAGATCAATAAATGAACAATGAGTTCTCAAAAATGTCTTTCTCTTTCCTTTCATCCAATATATGTACAGTATGCTTTACACTTTCACCAGTGTTTACCATTTTTATAGACTTTATGTCTGATCACATAAGTCACTCTGAGAATACCTAGGTGATCAATACGTTCATGTTTACTAGATGAATGTATTGCAACTTTTCTCTTTATATTTTTAGAACTAGTTACAAAGCTATGGAAGACTCTTGAGAAGACCCAGAGAATATGAAAACCATTATTTCCTCCGTTGACTGCAAAAAAGTAGAGTTCATACCCAAGCAGTTTTCCAAAGTATGAGAATTCTTTAAGGATTAAATATTATACCCATCTAGCCAATGTGTACCTCCGAAACACCCAGAAGAATCATTTCCTTCTGTGAATTGAGAACTGACCTGAGCTCTCAAAGAAAAAGTAGGAAATAAATGAAATAATATTTGCATTTGAAAATGAATTGGAGATGAATAAACCTAGTGCAAGAATTTGCTAATGATACTGAATGATATTTGAAGGAACTATTTGTTAAATTTATTTTTTGCTTGAGAAGACAATTTATCAAAATGGGTTCCAGCATGACACAAATAGGATTGAGTCAAAGTGTTGCACATTTCAATGGCTTAGGCATGCTTCTGTCACTCAGAATACCAGAGGTGATATTCAGCAGGTTCTGACCAGTTCTGGAGAACCAGTAACGGAAATTGTGAGTAGTTCAGAGAAACGGTAAATATCACCTCTGACTGGCCCCATACCCATCTATTATCTGCCGCCCAAGTACCAGCTAATCGGGAGGAAATGGGAATTTTTCAGTATCTTTCCCCTGGAGTGGGTGGGAATGGAGATTTTTACAGTATCTTTCCTCTGTCACACCCACCAAGCCATGCCCATCAATCACACTATGCCCACCAAACCACGCCCACAGAACCGGTAGTAAAAACTTTTGAATCCCACCACTGCTCAGAACTATTTTCTCATGGTCAGCTAAAACTCAACTTTCTGTATATAGTCAAAGCAGAAAATATCCTAAGACTTCTGTGGGAACATAACATATCCCGGTTCCTTACAATCTAAATAGATTCAAGTGCCAAGATTCCAACCAACAGGAGCTCCTGGAGGTTAAATCCCACTTCCGTGTTTTGTAAGTTCAATACAAAAGATCAGGTTCTAGTTGTGAACCAATCAAAAACAGCTTTACTATTTGCAGTAAACAAACAACAATTGCACATGTATAGAGATGGCCCACATTATTACAAAAATAAAAGAATAACCCTACACAAGAATAACTCTTACATTCCCCATGCTGATAGCTTATCAGACAGTGTTCTATGTTCTCATATTTGTTAATAGATATGTATCCTTAACACAGTATATTATAGCAGCATCTTACACATTTTGGCAAATCAATCTCCTCACTCTTTGGAAACTGTCCCAAGGCAACAACTGCTGAGGCAAACATTTTTTGCTCCGCCACCTGCTCCTATATTGGATGGTTCTATCTGATATAGTATTTCTCCCTTCTATTCACACTTCTTGGTTCTTGAAGTTGTATCTTTTCCCCAATAGATTTACTTGATGATTCCCTGTTGGTGAAGCTTGCCAACTGCTCTCTTTGAGAAAATGGAATTCTAGCTGGCCAAAATCAGAAAGTAAGTCCTTGTGCTTTCTCTTTTGACATTTGCTCACTCATGGAAAATCTTGCTCTCCTCTGTGACAGAGTAAAAAGGCTACCCAGCTTTGCCTCTTATTCCATTATCTGTTGCAATCCCTGTTGCTAAACCATTCTCCCCTCTTCTATCTTGCCTTGCTGCAGGCTAAACGTCTGTTCCTTTTGTCTCCTTTTCATCCAGCTCCTTAGCATCTTTGATATCTTTCCTAACTCTTCAGTTTCTAAATTTCATTTCTTCCATTTTAGCCCTGAGATAACAATTCTTAGAGTGGCCCAAATCTGTTATTTGCTTTCTCCAAAAGTTTCTATTTCATCAACTCTCATTTCTGCCTTTTTGGTTATATAATTTTTATGTCAATTTGAATTGTCTTATCTTTCCTAACATATTTTACCAATTTTCATCAATCTTTCATTCATTAAGTTATTTCTATGTTCTAATGCAGCCTTCGGTTCAAATTAGTACAGAACTCATAAAACAAAAGAAAATTTCTTTCGCCCAAAGAAATTATTAAAATAGTATATATTTTGGAAAGTTGTATAAAAAAAACCACCCTGTACAGTGGTACTTTGGTACTCATCGTTAATTGATTCTGGGAGGTGTGATGAGTACAAAAAGCAATGAGTACCAAACAAAATTTCCCCATAAGAAATAATGTGATGAGTCACAAGGCAGCCGACACCAACAAGTTGTTTCTTTACATTGAGAACCAAACAAAAGATTAGTACCAAGACAGAATTTTTACATGTGCTGAGTATTTATATTGAATATTCAATATTCAATTGACTATTCAATGAGGTTCCAAACAGTTGAGTACCAAGGTATTTAAACCAGTTGCATTAAAACACAAAATGGTAAATTAGACAACTTGTACACCAAATGTATATTAGCATATTAGAGGAATATGCATACAAAACTTTCATATCAGAGAAAATTAATTATAATCTAAAGAACTCCATTAAAGTTATAAATATACTGTATGGAAGAAACTACAGGAAACTAACAATTACTCAGTTAAATGTCAATAACTGGATATTTTCTGGAAGAGATAATTTCTCAGACATATGGAAGCCTGAAAGAAACTGGATAATTTTTAATTATTGTATTTATATCTTGCAGTTTCTCTGAAAACACAAGGAGATGTAATTTTATATCCACAACATCAAACTTCAGAAAGTGTAACTATTGTAAATTTTGTATATGAATGAGGACTTGAACAGTACTCTCCTCATCCAAGTGCAATATCTCAACTGCTACATCATACTTTGCAACCTGGACTCACCCTCACATTTTCTGAAATGGGTTGTAGAGAATAAAGAAGATCCATTAATAAGTCAACAAAAACAAAGCATGTCTTGAGTCCAAAACATCTCAGAGAAATTTCAGCAAAATCAGCATCTCAGACAATCCTTACACATAAGTAATCAAACTTGCAAAGTTCTGTTAATAGTCCAACTTTGTTAAAAGTAGTTTTAGATTTCTGTGATGTTTATTTCCTTTTCTGATCTATCAGAGAATCTCTAGTATAAATGAAAGGGGAACTACATAATTTTTGTTTTTGAAGTCTGAGAAGAATGAAACTCCATATTTTACCAATTTTTAAATCTTCATATGCTCAACCTAAGTGCCTAAAGAGTCTTTAGGCATTGAACTAATACTTAGAGAAGAACTCTATGATTCTGAATAATCAAGAACAAATAAATCCAGATTAATTATTTCAGAGCTTTTCAACAATTGACTTAGAGACACCTTGAAGAGGTCAATAATCTGATTGATTCCATAAACCTCCAAAGGGCTAATATTGCTAATCATATATCTGACTGAGCAATATGACTTATATGTCTGACTTAAAATGTCAGACATAGTACTCCCTATTTTTCCTGACAATAAACCTACCACTTCAATGCAAGCCTGAAGGCGATGCCTGAAAGAGATATTATTTACAATGATAGACATTAAAAAAAATTAAGGATTATGTTGTAGAGTCATAAACTTTGACTCTTTGCTCCTTTAACCTACTGATCACCAAAAGCATTAGGAGTAAACAATAGGACTTCGTTCCACATAGATGGTGATGGTTAATGCACTGTTTACCTAAACTTTTTAAAGTAGCTCTATTTTTCCTCAAGTTTTCATAAGTATTTGCTGCAAGATTCCTAAAAAAGACTCATTTAGTTTAAAGGGTGGGTGGGTGGGTTGATTGGTATTAACAATTTTTCCCTACATTCTCCAAATCAATGCAATGCAAATTTTAAAAAGTACTTTCGTACAAACATGTGCACAAATCTGTATTAATTTTCATGACCATTTTAAAACAATATCTTAAAGTTATATATGTGTAAAAAAGAGTGGAACAAAGTGTGTTTCATAGACTTATTTATCTTTACCTGGAGTTATTGCTAACTGATGAAAAAATATATAAGCATTTTTTTTTGCCTATCTATTTTAGAGTAGCTACTTGTAAATGATAAATGATATATAGACTGCAATGGACCAGAGATAAATTGCAGGCTTAAGGATATGGTTTAATGTTTAGCTTTAGGCTATGGATAAAAATCCAGTGCTTTTAGAACTTCCAGTAGGTATCTTCTTTTAAAGAAATGGCTGGACCTTTGTTATCAAGAAATTGGCATGTTGAGATGATAGTTACATTAATTTGTTCATTTAAGACAAAAATACATTCTCTAATTGTCCTTTGGTATGATAAAGTATTTGCAAATAATTTGCTACTCAATGCTACTTTTATTACTTTCATTACTTTTTAAGAAGTTTATGATATATATTAATAAGGAATACACTAATCTGTTTTTATTATACAAAGGACCATAAAATATTATATGTAGTATTGCTAGGAACAATTCACAAATTACAAATTGATAGCCTTAATATGCCACCTCTTTCCTCCATACTGCTTGTTCATCATAAATACATTGTATAATATTAACACACCCAGCACTCTTTATTTCTAGAGCTGTTTTATCCTACAAATCACAGAGTAGAGTTGCTGTGGCTTTATATTCCTCGCCATAAGGAAACATTAATTCCAAGCATGAATGCTTTTTATCTAATACAGCTACTAATATTTTACTGAAACATAGTACAAATTAAAGGCATCCGCAGGAACATTATTCAGTTTGAAATCACAAGATGATCAGCTTATAAACAAAAACATACTATTAAATGTGACTAGTCAAAGAAAATCAGTATAACGGGTGGGGGGAAAATAAAAACAGACATTTCATTACATGGAAAAGTTGTAAGTGTATGTGATTGCCCTTTTCTTAGGTCTACCTCAATTTACATTTATTTATGTTCTTGCTCTACATTTCTGGAATCTCATTTTTTTCCTCTATATTTCTTCCTCTATATTCTTCCTTGTAATTAATCAATTCAGGATTCCTCTATTATCAATCATATGAAAATATTTTCAAAACATTAGTTACTGTTACAGTTAGTCCATTGTCTTGACCAATCTTTATTTTTCTCTTCTTGCAAATTTTAATTTTAATCATTATTGTCATGACATTGCCATTATTTCAGATGACACAACATGTTTAACACATTCTATCTCTGAAATAAATTGGACATTCATGTACATCAGAATCCTGTTTTGTATTTCCTTTTTTTCCTTTCCTCACTTGAGTGTTCTGTTTACCATCGTTGTACATACTGTATTTGAATATTAAAATTCCCAAAATGAGAATTGCACTGTTAAAAGTATAAAATCTACAAAAAGTAAATCAATAAAGAACATAAGAAAAGAAATTCAAAAGAGTACATTATTCTAGTGTAATTATGAGTCATGAAGATGGTGTCAACTGTTAATCACATAAATAGATTTTCTTCAGGATGATCAGTATCTAGTCTGATCTTACTATGATGCATCCATTGCCACATAACTGTGCCACATCCAGGCACAGATAATTATCCTTTCTTTCCTCACACAGTGGGTGTCAAATTTGCAATGTCATGTTGCCGTCACATGATGTTTTGCAACATTTTTCCTCTTTGCAGAGCTGGAGTGGGCGTTAATGGCCTTTTAGGCTTCCTCTGCGTGAATAGAGTTCACTTTTTGAGTAGAGTAAGAATTACATATTACAGAGCAGGGGGCATCATGATTTTAAAAATGCTTAGGTGGGGTATGGCCAAAAAAAGGTTGGGAACCACTGCTCTAAACTAAGAGAATTGACACCATTTTTTTCCTGAGATATGTTTTCAGGTATGTGAAGACTTCTACTGTAATATTCTTCAGTCATTAGTTCTTAGGCCTAAACATACACTATCTCTTTATAATTTCTGGTATTCTCTTAATCTGTATTGTGTTTTCCTGAATCTGTTTCATTTTCTCTGAATTCTTCTTAAAGTGTGTTATTCAGAACAGGATATACCGATGTTTTCCCAAAAATAAGATCAGGTCTTATTTTCTTTTGGACCCCCAAAATAAGTATTGGGCTTATTTTTGCAGGTATTTACATTTCTTTTTCCATGCACAGGAAGCCCACTTCCTCTGCCTGCTTGCAGCAGGGCAGGAGGCCATCCAGCGTTCTAGTACTGCCGTTGCAGGAGAGTGGAGATGCCCCATGTTCCCCACACTGGCTTACCTCAGGGCCCCCACAGCCAGGCCACCATTCCCTAATACCTGTCTCACCTTGCTGCCACTGCACAGGTATGCTTCTCAGCTTCCTGTTCCATTGCAGCCGCAAGAAATCAGAAAAAGTGGGCTAGCAGCCATGTGGGCTCCTGCTGCACATGGGTGTTGATGATGCCGCCGAGAGGCAGGTGTCGGGCGTGGATGGCATGGCTGTGGGGCCCTCGAGATAATTGTTTGATACTTAAGAATGTTTTGATTTAGGTTTTTTTAAAGGAATTTATCTTGATGGTGGTTTTTTTTTAGTTCATTTCACTATGAAGATAGGAGAGAATGTTGATATTTTTTTTTGTCATGGACATTTATTTATTTTTCTTTCACAATTTCTTATAGGTGATTATTCATGGACTAATGTAAAAGTGCTGCAATTTTGAACAGCTTCTACCTAATTGCTTCTCTCCCTTTTCTTTCTCCACTTTTTCATTTTCTGGTTTCATTTAATGTTAATTTTGTCTGAATTTGAATATTTACACATTGCTTCTACTTCTATGCATTTTTACCCAGCAGCTGGTTTTAGGCACTTCTCAATCATTAGATGCTCTTTTTTTTTAATAGTCAGGAGGGAAAGGGATCTCAAGGGACCTTCTGTTCTGAAACACTGAATTGTAATCAGTATGTTTCTGAAGCATCTTCAACACATGTTTCATTTAGATTTCAGTTCCCAGTGGCTCAATTCAAATCAGTTGCAAATGAGAGAATCTACTTTCTGATCTCATGTCCAGTTTTATAAATATTGGTGATATTTTTTTTTTGTAAAAACTTTTTCCTGGCTTAGTTCTATATAACATCCTGTCATTCTAATTATGTTCAATTATTACGTCAGTTTTTCATTTTAATTCTTTATTTAAACTACCATTTATAGCGATGGGTTAGAAATCACCCTAGCCATATTTATGAATGGAGCTAGTGAATCAGTTTACTATAGATTGCATTCCAATGAAAGATGAAAAAAAATGTGATCAAGCTATAAGGAAAAAAAGTAGATAAAAGCAAATAACTTAGGCACCATCTAGAAATGCCAGAGCACCATCCAGTATATTTGAGCTCTAATTCAATGGATTGGTTTGCTTCCAATTCAGAGATCTCCCTTTCTTATACAGAATCAAATTTTAAATGCACAGTTCTTGCAACTTTTTCAGTGAGGGCAAAAAATGGCTGGTCTAATCAAATGTCTTATAGCCAAAATTTCTAAATGTTCAGAACATTCTGTCTTATGATAATTTAGCTTTGATTCTGAACGATAAATTATATTGAAAATCAGGGCTACAAAACATAAAACAATTCCAGTCAAAAGAAATTTGGCTTGGAATTCTAAAAACACCATTGATCAGAAATGTCTGCATTTTAAATATACACAACAGGAGCACTTTAACACCATGCCCACATGGTACTTAGTTCCTTTTAATATAAAGTGGCTTGAAAGAACTCATCTTGGCAAATCTACAGCCTGGTGCCTTGATTGGTTCCCACACACTTTTCACAGAAAAAAAAAGAAAAGAAATGTCCCTTCACTTCAGTGAAAGTAGAAAAAGAAGACAATGGACTAGCTTTTCCAAGTTTTGACATTTCAATTTTCCAAAATTGTTTTGCCCATTGAAATGAATGGTATCTATGAATGCAGAAACTCCACGCAAGTGCATATTTTCCTTTAGGCCAGGGGCAGTGTAGAGTAGAGTGACTTTGTTCAACTTTTTTTTCTTGAGTTCAACCCAATTAAAAAAATCTTATTTCACTATGCTTATATTTATTTTCAGGGGGATACCAAGATGATGGCGGCTCCTATATGATGGAAGTCTTACTGTTTCTTTACAAGCAATGCTTATAAAGTGTGGTGGAATGGGGCTTACATTGTACAATAACACCAACCATTTTGACATTTAAAAAAAAAATTTCCCTGCTGCATGAAACTCCGACATAGACTTTTGCATGGATATTCATATATTTTTTAAAATTTATTTTATTGCTTTCAAAATAATGAAAAAAGAGAAAACAAAACAAAATTGAAAGATAATTCTGATAAAATTATTACAAACAATTTTCAAGAAAAAGAAAAAAACACTAAAAAGTTTTTTTTTTTAAAAAAGTGAAAAATACAACAAAGGAAATAAGAAATATATATTATCTTAACCGTAAGAAGTTCAATATATTCTATATATTCCCTAAATGAATGTTCCTGTTTTCAAAACAACTAGTTATGAAGTAGACTTAGATTCCAAAGGGCTATCAATTCTATTTTTGAAGATTCCTTAATTACAATTTTTTTCTACCCATTTTATCCAGTTTACTTTCAGAGGCAATGCTCTCTTCTACCATTCTTTTGTCATTAGTAGGTTCTTTTTTTCCACCATAAGGGAAATGCAGAAAGTATTACTTGCCCTGAGAACCAGTGGGCAGCATGGTGTTTCTTGCCCCTGATGGTCAGAAGCAGGAGAAATCAGCTGTCTTCATTTTGCCAGCCCTGGCAAAATGATAAGTGTATATTCCCTGTCCCTTCCTCCCTTTAGCAGTAGAAACAGTAACCTTTCAGTGCTGTCAGTTGCCTCCCTGCAGCAAACTGGCCCTTTCTTTCTGCATCCCCTGACCTTTCCTCAACATTACTTTGTTTGCCTCTTTTGTCCTTTTCAAAAAGCTCCTTATTGATGTTTCAGCATAATAGGAGAACATAAACAAGTAATAAAGAAAAGGTTAACAATACTAAATCAATGGCCTAGGAGGAAGGGATCAGAAAAGGGTGCAAGAGAAACCAAAAGGCCAGATTTAATCAGTGCCCTATTGGCAGTTTAATTGCATTTGGATACTTCTCCTCGTCTTTAAGCAACACCTAATAAAAGATCTGCCTCATGCAAGCTATCACGATGAATCTCTATATACGAAAAGAAAATGTCTCGCTGATGCTTTTGTTCTCTTTTATTGGGTTGTGTTGCAAAATAAATAAAATTAGATTTTCCATAATTCTCTGCAGCTGGCTAAATGCTGAAGGTGTTTTCACCGTTTCCTTAAATGAATGCAAATAGCAGGACATTTTCTCATTTTTTCTCAGCAGAGATCTGTAAGCGAGATTAAAGCTCTCGCTCCTTTGCTAATGCGTTTTGCGATGCTTTTTCTTTCTCATTTAAAGTTGGCTGATTTAGCACTGAAGACTCTGGGTAGTTTGAGAAAAGACTGGAGCATAGCCATGCTTTGTAAGTAGATCCCAGATTCAAGTTCCAACATTGCCAGTAGAATTGGGATTGATTGAAGTAGCTTTTGCTAAGCTTCAGGATTCTGTAGGAGCTCCAATGTCTATAGAATGGGATTATTGAGTCAGTTTTTCACAATTACAAAGTTGGAAATGAGATGTTGGAAAAAAGTGTATAAATCTGATTACATTTATTTAAGACACTTTAATTAATCTATAAATGATAGTAGTTTTGTTCTTCTTTGCAGCTCAGGAAAAGAGTCCTTTACTCACATTTTATCTGGAGATGATGGGGTAAAAGCTCATTAGATAAGGCCTTGATGTTTCTTCTCAAGATTGTCTTTCCTAGTAATAGCAATAGCACTTTGATTTATATATCACTTCACAGTGCTTTTCAGCCCTCTCTAAGCGATTTACAGAGTCAGCATATTGCCCCTAACAATCTGGGTCCTCATTTTACTGACCTTGGAAGGATGGAAGTCTGAATCAACTTTGAGCCAGTGGGATTCAAATTGCCAAATTGCAGGCAGCCAGCAGTCAGAAGAAGTAGCCTGCAATACTGCATTTTAACTACTGCACCACAGCGGCTTTGAGTTAGTTGTTTTCTGGCCAATTGTTCCTGGAAAAGGCCAAAGTACTGCATCAGTACCTTTTGTTAGACCACAGTGACTTGGGTAAATCTGAAAAGATTCCAGAAAATTTGTAATTTTAAATAACATTAAAAGGAATAGTTAGGAGAGTTAAGATTCTGTAGCCATCAAAAAAATATGGGGAACTATTCTACCAGTCCCTCATTAATTTGGATATTAGAATGTGATTAGTTGCCTTATAGGAGAAAATGCATGTTCATTAAAGATGTTATTCTTAGTGGAAACTATTACTTGAGAGGTTTGTACTTCCTCTTTGCTTGTATTCTTCAGAAAAATTGGTTAAAAATGCCTTAAATGTGATTTTACAAGAAGTTGAACAAGAACACAATCTTGCAAGTCTTATAGCAAAAAATATCAGAACTTCACTGGCTATGGCAATCTTATTAGATGTAGTCAATTTATAAAATAAAGTGTCATTTTTGCACTTGCACCAGGACTTACGCATCTTGTAATTCCTATTAGTCTTGTGAATCACCCTTAGTCCTCAAAACACAGCTTGGAAAGCATGATTAATAAAATTATATCTGGTTCCATTGAGTGACAATACTCATTTGTTCTAAAACTGATATTTGCTGAAAATACACTTTAAACATTGATCACATTTCATCTCCAATTACACACTTTACCATTGGGGCAAATAAAAAGTTTATCTAGTCATATATTGGAAAAGGTCAGGTGCTGTACATTTGTAAATTTAAAAACTAATTAATTAATATAAAAATAAATTCCTTTTTTAATGCAGGGACTGTTCTTCCAACTTTAAGCTGGATTCCTACATTTTTTCAAAATTTGAAAGAACATAAGAAAAGATTTATTTGCAAACACATTCAAATTACCAACACTCACACTATTTAGCAATTATTGGGAAGGAGAAACGTTTTCATTGTATCAGTTACTACAACAGCACATGAAAGCATCAGAAAAGGATCAGTGGGGCAGTAACATAGCCAAGATCTGACATTCCGGTTCCAGATTGTTCTCAAATTAATGGATTATTTTTTCCATCATGTTTCTATTTAGTATAATTACAAGGAAGAACAGTAGTAAGATGTCTTTTGACCACATTTTGCAGTCATATGGGGTCTTTTCATTTGCGGTAAAGCATAAAAAGCAGGAGGGTAATAGTATCCATAAAATTCATTACACTGCTTACTCATTTCATTATGGCAAAAATTCTAAACCAGCAAATTTCATAGTTGAGAGTTCATATGCTTATTTAGAGAACCATTCTGACTGGTAGCTAATCTACTAAATTGAAAAAAAATGCATTTATGCTGTATTACTTTTCTTCCCTTTTTTTGAGACAAACATGGTCCTTGCCTGCGTCACATAAGTTAAAAATGAGCAACATATCTCATCCTTAGGCTTATAGAGATCTTACAAGGGAGGCAGACAGATAAAGCGGATGAGGAAGATCAGTTTTAAAATGTCAGAACAGAACAAAAGGTATTTATATCTACTTAGCAGTGACGTGCGGTGAGAGTTACAGCTGGTGAGGCTGGTGACGTCATCAGGAAGGCGGGGAATGGGACCACGTGTGCAGGAGGCTGAGGCAGCCCCCACCTTCCTGAGTGAACATTAAGGGGACCGCGGAGTGCACTGATCCGCGTAGCCTTGCTTCCTCCACCGGCGCCAGTCCCTTCCCCCCCACTCCTTCAAGGTCTTCCACCAACCCAAAGCCCAATCCCCAGAGGCCTCCCTCGGGCCTTCTGCATCCCCCTAACTCTTCCTGCATGGCTTCTTCAGCATTGTCACCTCAGCGAAGCCCTGCCTTGGCAGCCAGCAAAAGACCCGTTGGCTCCCGGGAATGGCTCCACATCAAACGAGAGACTCACCTACAGGGCGGGCCTTTCCCGAGCCGCCGACTCCGAGAAAAAAATCGGGGTGAGAGAGGGAGACGCACAAAATGGGGGCAGGAGCTTCCCAGGGGTGTGGGAGAGGAGGAGGAAGAAGAAGAGCCTGTCCAAGGCTTGCAGCCGCCGGCGCCCACAAACGTGGGCCTGTGGCGGTGGGTTCCTTTGCGTTTGCTTCCTAACGACCCGAGAGGTGGTGTGCCGGCTGTGTGGTTGTCAAGCGGCTTCACGAATCGCTGCCCAGGAAAAGCAGCTCCGCGGGGCCCGGCGGCAAGGCTTGAGCGGGGTGACAGAACAGCCGCCTGAATGGGAAAGCAACGAAAGGGCTGCATTTTCACCCCGCTGAAGCCTTGCTGCCTGAATGGGAAGCCGTCCTCGCTGCCCCTTTCATTGCTTTCCCATTCAGGCAGCTGCGTTTTCACCCTGCTGAAGCCTTGCTGCCTGAACGGGAAGCCGTCCTCGCTGTCCCTTTCGTTGCTTTCCCATTCAGGCAGCTGCGATTTCACGCCGCTGAAGCCTTGCTGCCTGAATGGGAAGCCGTCCTCGCTGTCCCTTTCGTTGCTTTCCCATTCAGGCAGCTGCGTTTTCACCCCGCTGAAGCCTTGCTGCCTGAATGGGAAGCCGTCCTCGCTGTCCCTTTCATTGCTTTCCCATTCAGGCAACTGCATTTTCACCTCGCTGAAGCCTTGCTGCCTGAATGGGAAAGCAAGAAAGGGGCTGCGTTTTCACCTCGCTGAAGCCTTGCTGCTGAATGGGAAAGCAAGAAAGGGGCTGCGTTTTCACCCCGCTGAAGCCTTGCTGCCTGAATGGGAAGCCGTCCTCGCTGTCCCTTTCATTGCTTTCCCATTCAGGCAGCTGCGTTTTCACCCCGCTGAAGCCTTGCTGCCTGAATGGGAAGCCGTCCTCGCTGTCCCTTTCGTTGCTTTCCCATTCAGGCAACTGCATTTTCACCTCGCTGAAGCCTTGCTGCCTGAATGGGAAAGCAAGAAAGGGACTGCGTTTTCACCTCGCTGAAGCCTTGCTGCTGAATGGGAAAGCAAGAAAGGGGCTGCGTTTTCACCCCGCTGAAGCCTTGCTGCCTGAATGGGAAGCCGTCCTCGCTGTCCCTTTCGTTGCTTTCCCATTCAGGCAACTGCGTTTTCACCTCGCTGAAGCCTTGCTGCCTGAATGGGAAGCCATCCTCGCTGTCCCTTTCGTTGCTTTCCCATTCAGGCAGCTGAATTTTCACCCCGCTGAAGCCTTGCTGCCTGAATGGGAAGCCATCCTCGCTGTCCCTTTCGTTGCTTTCCCATTCAGGCAGCTGAATTTTCACCCCGCTGAAGCCTTGCTGCCTGAATGGGAAGCCGTCCTCGCTGTCCCTTTCGTTGCTTTCCCATTCAGGCAACTGCGTTTTCACCTCGCTGAAGCCTTGCTGCTGAATGGGAAAGCAAGAAAGGGGCTGCGTTTTCACCTCGCTGAAGCCTTGCTGCCTGAATGGGAAAGCAAGAAAGGGGCTGCGTTTTCACCTCGCTGAAGCCTTGCTGCTGAATGGGAAAGCAAGAAAGGGGCTGCGTTTTCACCTCGCTGAAGCCTTGCTGCCTGAATGGGAAAGCAAGAAAGGGGCTGCGTTTTCACCCCGCTGAAGCCTTGCTGCCTGAATGGGAAAGCAACGAAAGGGGCTGCGCTTTCACCCTGCTCAAGCCTTGCTGCCTGAATGGGAAAGCAACGAAAGGGGCTGCGTTTTGACCTCGCTGAAGCCTTGCTGCCTGAATGGGAAAGCAACGAAAGGGGCAGCGAGGACGGCTTCCCATTCAGGCAGCAAGGCTTCAGCGCGGTGAAAGCGCAGCCCCTTTCGTTGCTTTCCCATTCAGGCGGCTGCTCTGTCAACCCGCTCAAGCCTTGCCGCCGGGCCCCGCGGAGCTGCTTTTCCTCAAGCGCAGCCGCCTGAATGGGAAAGCAACGAAAGGGGCAGCGAGGTCGTTCTCCAGTCGCTTTCATGGCTTCGTCATCCGGGAGCGCCAACAACATTTCTGCCTCCGCAGCTCCCGGGCGCGGCTGACGGATGTATGTAATATTATAATATTATATATATATATATATATATATATATATATATATATATATATATATATATATATATATATAGTATATAATATTATATACTATTATTTCATGAAGAGAGGTGAGGCTCTGCCTCCACTGCCTCCCCTGACCGCACGGCCCTGCTACTTAGATACAGACAGATTTCTTTTCTGTATGAATTTACTTTGTAGAGTTGACAAAGCTGATCCAGTGGACCTTGTTCTGGTCATGATTCCAGTGGCAACTAATTGTTGTGGTCTGATGCCAACTCACAATTGGTGCATCGCCTTCTTTTTTGCAGGAGAATGGAAACAAGCTGCATGAAAACGTACATTTTTGTGCGTTCAATGGATAGGAAGTGAATTGTCTTTGTGTGTGTGTGTGTGTGTGTGTGTGTGATGCTACCTTGGCTCAGCTGAGTCTCTTAAGACCAGTGACAAAAGCTTCAGAATGTTTCCTTACTTTTCTGCAGTGCCAGAACCAGATATGGGAGTTCTACTAAAATCAATAGGTGCTAAAGCAGTATATTCTCACTCAACTCACTATTACTCAGAATTGGTCAAACTGTACTGGTTTAAAATATAATTAGCCAAATTAATAAATTGTAAGACTGTCAGGAGCTAGCTACTAATCATGTGCCTTTAGGAGAACATAATATGGCTGTTGGCTCAGGCCATGGAACAATCTAGTCTGGCATTCTGGGTCAACATGATCCAATTCAAAGCTCACAGCTTCCCCTTGCATGGTTGTTTCCTAGCAACCAGGATATAAAGCATTATACTAAAGTAGTAAAATGCCACCAATACTAGTGGCATTGATAAATTAATCATCCATAAACCTGTCCAGTTCTATTTTAAAACCATTCAAAGTAACTTCTGCAACTGCTGGCAACAGATTCTACAATTTAACTATGCCCTGCATGAAGAAATCTTTCTGCCCTTACTGCTTAATATTAATGCATTTAGTTTAACTAGGTGACTTTCTGATATAACATTATGAAGGAGAAAAAAAATTAACATTATCCATGCAGTGCATATTTTTTATATCTCTCATCTCTCTTTTTTCTTTTTTCTTACCTTTGCTCCAGGCTAAACAGCCTCAAGTACTATAAGGGAACTTTTCCAGTCACTGATTATTTCCGTTGCCTTTTCTTTATCTCTTTATCTCTATAATATTCATTTTACAGTGAATAAGTTAGAATGATAAGCAATTGAAGTGTACAAAGGTATGATTGCTATATTTTTAGTTCTGTTCCTGATTATTCCAAGAACTGTATTTTTTTAAACTACTGCAACCTGCTTGTTTGACATTTTTATCAAGCCAATCTGTGCAATTCCAAAATCCCATTCCTTATCAGTCACTGGCAGCTGAAATCCTACTAATGTGGAGGTGAAGGGTAAACTTTTGTATCTACAAACTTTGGACAGATTCTTCTAGAAATATTCAACCCCTGTTTTTACATTAATATCGCCCCCAGTGGTATCACCAGCCAACATGGCCACATTCCTGTTCAAAGCAAAATATATAAATAATTTATATGCAGATTAAAAATCACAGTTTTTAATCTGCATATATCTGCATCAGCACCCATCCCTGAAAATCCCATTATACATGTCCTGCCTGTATTAAAATTGCCAGTTTCTACTATCTGTTTTTAACCAGTTGCCAATGAGTTAAATCATGTCTTATTTTCCTATTGTAGTTCAAATTGTCCAAGAGCTTTTGATGAAGGACTTTTTTTAACAGGTGTTTGAAAAACCAAGAATACAGTGTTTAATGAATTTCCCTTAGCCTGATTGCTTACTGATATTCTTAGTAAAATCTAGATGATTAACACGACAAAAGTCAAATCTGCAGAAGCCATGTTGCTTTATTTTGGCAGTGTGTTATACTTTATTTTAAAATTAAATTGTCAACTATTTTCTCCAGCATAAATGTTAATGGCATAATTTCCTCTGTTGCTCTAGGTTTTTTTAAAAAAATTGTATTCACAGTGGCTATTTTCCAGTTTTTGGAACAAATGCTAATGTTTAGAAGAAGTTCATTTCCATATATACATTGTCTAAAAACTCTTGGGTGAGTATGACCTGGACTTGGAGATATCCAAAGGGATTTAACTGAGGAGCTAGTCCCTTTGTGAATTCTACTTTATGCCTTCTTTGAAATTTAGGGCAATTCCACTCTCAGTATGTGTCTTTTCTGACAGATAATTGTTATATCCAGAGATAATGATCTCCAATTCACTTTTTTCCATTCTAAAAATTTCTGTAATTATTTTCCAAAACTCAGGAACGGTGATATTAAGCAGAAGTTGCATGTTTCTAATATCAGACACTTTAATTCTTTCATTTTTAGCTCAGAGGCTCTGACACATACAATATGTCAAACCAGCATTAGGGCTTATGCCACAATGTTTTTTATTCATGATACTGTGTTATTGATTTTCAGCAATTGTAATTGGTTAGACTAATCGTTTCTATACTAATAATGGCTCCACAAATATGAACATATTTTTTGAAATCAAGGCTGCCTAGGAAAGATTGATCCTATTCAACAAATCCTCCCTTACATATTTGCCATGATTCAATTTGATTCTTACATACATATTCTACTTGAATTAGCTTTTCGAATATATATCTTGTTATTTCAATCTATACACATTGCCAACAAAACTTGTAATTGTCCATATAAAAATATTATGCACATATATACTTTTTCATTTTATACAAGCAGTATTTAAAGAGTATATAATTGTTTTTGCTGTTTTATTATTTGATGAAAGTCTTATTAAGGATCTTTCCATTTTAATATCTCTTAACTCACAAGAAAGCAGAATACAAATAATGGAAAGAATTGTATTATTATTGTTAGAATTTTTTTTTATTTCAAGCTTTTCTCAAAGAATTCAAGATTATTGTTAATCTTGCAAGGCACATATTAAATAATAGTATGATTTATCATGATTTATCAACCAGCTATTTTAATTCTAGTTCGTGGTTTATAGCAGTGCATTCTCTAAACCTAAATAATTGTGATATATACTATAAAATTGTGGCTAAGCTGTTTCCCCCTCCCCCTGTTGATTACTGATCCCAAGGTGGTTGAATCATCAGATGGTATTTCTGCCTCTGGGGTCCGAAAGACATCTCAACATTTCATGTATTAATGATGACTGTTCATTTGAGAATTAATTCTTAGAATATTCCATATCAGAGTCAGAGTCAGATTTTCAATTCTCTTGCCTGTTCAGAGCTACACAGATTCACAAGGTCTCCTGAACGTAAATATCAAGAAAGTAATATGATAGGCAGAATAATATGACTAGGTCAACAAATGAATTGGGTTGATCCATTTCAAAAGTAAAATGTTCTTCTTTCAAGTCAGGTTTCATCCTTTATCATCTCAGATTTTGTGACATGCCAGATTTATGCAACCTTTTCAAATATTTAGCATCATAATCCACATCCTAACAATGCATCATTACTTTTTAATAAACATTGAATATTTTAAAAAGGCTAAAACTTTACTTGCTGCTGGGAAAAAATGCCCTTCAGAGAGTTTGGGGGGCAAGGGACAGTATTTGAGATCTTCTGATTAGCATAAAAACTAGGGAACAAATTAAAATTTTAATTGCATAATTTATTTAGAATCAATTCATGTGGAAAGAAATTAATTTGTGTTTAATACCAAAAACTGTCCCAAAGACCTTTTCAGTAGATTATGTAATATCCTTGGGTTTAAGTGAAAAATAGTAAAAGAAATGCATGTGATCCAGAAATTTAAGCAAAACAAGAATAATGTACTGAAAATGAATGCTTCTTTAAAGCCTACAGCAGCGATGGCAAACCTTTTTTGGCTCGCGTGCCATAAGTGGAGGGAGCGCACGAGGGTCATGTGCGGGCATGCTGCACCCATAATGCAATGCACAACCCCCAGTGCACATGTGCGCACTATAGGCAAGACCCCCCCCCATTTTTACATGCTTTTTTTGCCCTCCCCAGGCTCCAGAGGCTTTATAGGAGCCTGGGGAGGGCAAAAACAGCCTCCCCACCCCCCAGATGGCCTCCGGAGGCATCAGGGAAGCCTCCGGATGGTCCCTGAAGCCTTTGGAACGCTCAAAATGACCCCCCAAGCAAACTTGAAGTCACTTCTGGTTTGCTTGGAGGGTCGTTTTAAGCATTCCGAAGGCTTCAGGGACTGTCCGGAGGCTTCCCTGACACCTCCGGAAGGCGTCCGGGGAGGTGGGGGAGGCTGTTTTCACCCTCCCCAGGCTCCTATAAAGCCTCTGGAGCCTGGGGAGGGCGAAAAATGGCTTTAAAAAAGGGTGAACTCAGCTGGCCAGCGCGCACATGTGCACTGGCCAGCTGACAGGGCAGCGCCTTGCGTCCCCTGACAAATGGCTCCACATGCCACCTGTGGCATGCGTGTCATAGGTTCGCCATCACTGGCCTACAGTACAGTCACAATATTCTTTTTTTTGCCACATTTTTTTATTTTTAATTTTCAAAACAAACATAAAGAACCTTCTTCTTTACATAATGTAGAAAGTGTAGCAAAAAGCTTTCGTGTATCTCTTCCACCGTCATCGAGTTTAGTTCATATTAACTCTAGTATTTTAACTCAGGTGTTTATACATATTACCATCATCATACCTCCACTTTTATTTGACTATAATTATTTAAACGTCCTTCATCATAAAATATACCAAAAATTAGTACATAACCACATACTGGCATTTCATTTACTATTTCTAAAATCCTCCATTAACATTGAATCCTTATGTCCCATTCTAGCTAAACATTCGTAATATTTAATAACAAAATTTTCTAATCCTCCTTTCGAAATCACTGTTTACAATTTGCATCCAGTTTCCTTATATTATACCTATACAATATATATGAATTATTATCATTATCCTTTCTTTATTTGACTATATCCGATATCATAACATTTCCCCCCTAATAATCAAAACTTAACTGTGTCTAATTTAATTCTTTTGCTTATTATTAATAATAATAATAATAATAATAATAATAATAATAATAATAATAATATATAATCCAAAAGGATTTCTAGCCTTCCCTTCGTGGTTATCATTCAATATTCATATCCAGTTATTGATTATCATAACACTACACATTTTATACATTATTATCATTATCATTTTTTATTTAACTATACCTATTATCACTAAATTTCACTAAGTTTAGCTAGTTTTGAATTATACTCTTCCATCTATCTACCTGTATCTTTCCAATAACAAAACACTCTCATATCTTTTGCCATTTGTGGAACTAGTCTTCTAAAAATCTTCTTAATCATATCTGTGTGGACTTCTCTTAGCAACTCCTTGCTTGTAAAATCTCTCATGTACTCTTGATGTCCTCTTTCTGTTTTCTTGTTCAGCTTGTCTTTGATTGTCAGCCATGTTATCAATATTTTTGCTGATAACATTTCATAGTCCATAGGTTCTTTAATTTTCTCTTCTTCTTCTATATTTTGCACTTTGGAATAAATCTCCTCTCCATTTAATTCCTCTTTCGATACTCCATTCTTTCTTTTTTCAAAAATAGACCAATTGCTATAGATGTCAATCGGTTTAATCTCTTTATATTCATCTTGCACTTCAGTTTTTTTAGTTTCAATCACCTCATTTTGCATTTGATAAACATCCTCGATTTTTTGTTCCAAGTATTCCAGGTTTTTTTCCATTCTCTCCTCTGTATTTAATAATTTTTGCAATTCTGTAAATATTCCTTGCAAGTTTAAAGCTTCTACATTCTCCTGAGATGCCATATTATCAAACACAGCTGCTCTTGCTTGGAAAGTCAACAAGATTAAAGCATATGTTCACAAAGACCATTGTTTTCACTTTGAGTGCACTTCAAAGGGACATCTGGCCCCACTTCCCATCACTCTGTAGCCAAGTGTTGTGTCCACTGATTGGCTCCTGCATCTGTGCAGGCTCGAGGAAACCGTTAAACAATTCTATTGGTTAACTGTCTGACAGCTCAGCTATAAAAGACTGTCAGACGGAGAGTCTTTAAGTTCGTTACAATGTATCTTGACCACAATAAACCATTACTGTTACCTCGTCTATTCAGTTACTGTTTCAGTAAAGGAGAAACACAAAACTGGCGGCAAAGGTGTTTAACGAACCTATATAAAGTACTAGTGAGTGTGATAACAACAAATGACAACCACAAATGTTTTTACCGAATACAGACCTGACAAGGAATAATGGGAGGCGTTCCTAGAACGATTTGAATGTTTTATTCAAGCCAACGATTTAATTGACCTGTCCCTCAAAAGGAAGAGAGGGGTATTTCTGAATTGCTGTGGACCAGACATGTTCGCAACCGCCCGGGCGCTGGCAGCTCCAACTCCTGTACATACAATTGCCTGGGATTCTCTGCTGTCCAAGCTAAAAGCTCATTACGGCCCTACACCTTCCCGTTTTGCTCGTAGACATCTATTTCGCAAGCGTATGCAAGCGGAAGGTGAGTCTATTAGTCAATACATTGCTTCATTGAGAGCTGCAACTATCCTCTGTGGGTTTGGTGATTTAGACGAGGCATTATTAGAGCAATTTATATACGGACTTAACGACCTGCGTCTGCAACACCGCCTCCTTGCAAGGTCTGAATTGTCTCTTAAAATAGCAGTTGATGAGGCAAGAGCGACTGAAATGGCTGAAAAATCTACAACAGAGTTTCAGCGATACCAGTTGGCTGTCAGCATCGCTTCATCAGCAGCTTCAGTCCACAACCAGAGTGACATTTTAGAGAATGAATTCAATGCAGACATTGATGTCAGTCACCTTAAAATTGCCAACAACAGGGGAGACAATCCCAGAGGAAACTGGGGAGGATGTTTAAGCTGCGGGGGCAAACACCTGAAGATCTCAGTGTTAATTCAAAGCTGCAGTGTGCCGGCGTTGTGGGAAAAAGGGACATCTGGCTAGTGTCTGCCGGGCAGGTATACCTGCAAATAGGAAAGCCACACTACAATCTGCAAATCGCCCAAATTCTGGACAACCCAGCATTCACCAAACTAACAGCTGTGCTAGCATGATGAACGAGGATAACGTAGCAGAATGGACTATCGATTCTGCATCCACTGAAGGTAGCAAGACAGGAAAAATCCACATAACCATTGAACTGGAGGGCAAGCCCTGCCTCATGGAGCTGGATACCGGATCAGCGAAGTTTATAATGTCCTGGAAGACACTGCGCTCCCTAATACCCTCAATACGCCAAGACCAGTTGATGCCTCCTCGCTGCCCTTTGAGGGACTACCAACATCATCCCTATCATCGGCTGCGGAAAATTCAATGTCCACTATGGCCGTTTTAAGGGTCAACTACCCCTAATAGTAGTTTCCAAACCTTTAGCATCGCTATTGGGCATGTATTGGTTTAGGGCACTAGGTCTTTCAATCTCTGGAGTTAATTGCACTGACCAAGGGGATGAAATTGACGGGTTGATACGGGAATTCACAGATGTGTTTTCTCCATCATTAGGTAAATACAAGGGCACACCTATATCACTAAATCTTGATCCACAGGTGGCACCCATTCGGCTTAAAGCCCAGGATGTTCCATTAGCTTTAAAACATAAAGTGGACGCGGAAATAGACAAATTACTGGAACAAGGGGTGATAGAACCATTAGATCACTGAAAATGGGAAACCCCCATAGTAATTCCTTTAAAGGCAGATGGCTCCATAAGAATATGCGCCGACTATAAATCAACATAAAATGAAGCCTTACAGGCACACCCTTACCCTGTCCCAGTGGTACAACATGTGTTGCACTCACTGGGTCAGGGTAAGATATTTGCAAAGCTGAATTTGGCACAAGCCTACCAGCAATTGCCAGTAGATGCAGAGACTGCAACAGCACAAACAATTGTGACACACCGCGGGGCATTCAAGTGTAGCAGGCTTCAGTTTGGCGTATGCATCGCTCCCAGGTTATTCCAAAGCCTAATGGAGCACTTACTCCATGGAATACCCGTGGTTATTCCATACTTCAACAACGTTGTGATTGCTGCTAACAGTGCAGCATCTTATGTTTTCTTATTTATTTTTCTCTATATATAAAAAATTACTTTAAGCTTAGAGATCTTGGGGTGATAAATCCCAATAATAAAGAGAATTCTAAGGAATCTACACTTGAGTAATCCATGCTAAACCAGTTAGCATGACAGGGGAAAAAGGCAACCTTTCTAACTCCTATATAAATATAGTAATTTATAGAAATAAAAATATAGCATTCCCCGTTTCTTCCCTTATTCAATTTCAATAATGTTTTAATGATTTCTATGTCATATTGTGTATTGCTAGTATTACTAACTAATGGGAAAAATGTGGCCTTAGCTGTTTCTTACCCTTTATTTTATTTCATGTCAACTCCAATACTGTACCAGGCTTAATGTAATTATATTTTGGTTTAGGGTGTGCTAATATATTGATGTTATAAATGTCTTATGCCAATTTTTTTGCTTATGAATTCAGATGAATAGTTTTAAACTGCTATGACTTTAAAGCCCCTTTCTCCTTAAGATATAAAGTATCAAGGAGGCATTCTTTTATAAATTTGACAGGTCTCTATAGGTTTTCAACATTATTTTTTAGAATCCAGAGTAGGTCTTAGGAAAGAGGTGGGAGAAAGGCAAATAATTGAAAGAAACTAGAATGGATTGTTTGGTTTTGTTTTGTTTTATTGGACTCATATGCCGCCCTTCTCTCAAAGAACATAAAAACACATATAACAAAAGGTAAAAAAAGATTAAATAGGAAATCCAATAACCTTCAATTGACAATTTAAATCAAATTTAGGATTACATTCAAATTAACAATTCAAATTAATAATTTAATTTATTCTGTTCAGGCTAGGCTGGCTTGCTGAAAAAGCCAACTTTTAAGGGCGCGCTGGAAGGACCAGAGGTCTGGGATCATGTGAAGTTCTGGGGGCAGCTCATTCCAAAGGGAAGGTGCTCCCAAAGAGAAGGCTCTTCCCCTGGGGGTCACCACCCGGCACTGCCTGGCCGACGGCTCCCTGAGGAGGCCAACTCTGTGGGATCGTACTGGATGGTGGGAGGCTACCAGTGGCAGTAGGAGGTCTCACAAGTACCCTGGGCCTAAGCCATGGAGCGTTTTAAAGTTCATAATTAACACCTTGAATCGCACCCGGAAAACAACCGGCAACCAGTGCAGGTCGCCGAAAAGGGGTGTAACATGGGAGCACCTAGATACATCCATGACAACCCACGCGGCGACATTCTGGAGTAGCTGGAGCCTCTGGGTGCTCTTCAAGGGCAGCCGCATGTAGAGAGCATCACAGTAGTCCAGGCAAGAAAGGACGAGGGCATTAGTGACTGTGCGCAGGGCATCACGATCCAGGAAGGGGTGCAACTGGCATACCAGGCGGACCTGGTAGAAGCCCCCCCTGGTAACAGCCATAAGATGTTCTGCTAAACTAAGCTGTGTATCCAGGAGGACTCCCAGATTGCAGGCCCTCTCTGAGGGAGCTAAAATTTCTCCTCCTATCATCAAAGATGATACATGATGCACAAATCGGACTGCCAGGAACCACAGCAACTCAGTCTTGGAGGAATTAAGCTTGAGCCTGTTCGTCCCCACCCAGATCCACACAGCCTTCAGCCACTGGAACATCACGTTGAGGGTATCATTGGGGTGGTTTGGGGTAGAGATGAAAAGTTGGGTATCATCAGCATATTGATGTTACCATATCCTGAAGCCACGGATGATCTCACCCAGCAGTTTCATATATATGAACAGGAGGGGTAAGAGAACCCACTCCTGGGGCACCCCACAAGTGAGGCACCTCAGGGTCAATCCCTGCCCTCCAGTCAACATGAACTGCGATCGATCTGAGAGGTAGGAAGAGAATGGTGCCCCCCACTCCCAACCCCCCGAGGATATCATGGTCAATGGTATCGAAAGCCACCAAGAGGTCTAATAACACCAGGACAGAGGAGCAACCCCTGTCCCGGGCCAGCCAAAGATCATCCACCAATGCAACCAATGCCGTCTCCGTGCTATACCCAGGCCTGAAACCCAACTGAAATGGTTCCAGGTAGGCAGCTTCATCCATGTAGTGGGGAAGTTGATGTGCTACCACACTCTCAACAACCTTTGCTACAAAGCAGAGGTTGGAGACCAGACGATAGTTGGCTAAAGAAGCTTCTTAAGGAGGAGCCTCACCACTGCCTCTTTCAAGGTGGTGGGAAAGAACCCATCTCTCAATGAAACATTGGTAATCTCCTGGAGCCAGTTTGTGTCACCTCGAGAGTCACAGGATCAAACTCATCCCAGATAGTCTCCACAAGAATTAATCTCCATCGACTTGCCCGAATCTACCCAGTCAGAGTCCAAGCCTGTCCGAATCTGAGCGGATTTTGTCCTGCAGATACTGGACTAATTCCTCAGCCTGCCCTGCAAGGGGTCTTCCCCAGTTCCTTGATTAAGTCAGGAATGGGTCACCCTAAACGGGGCAGCTTTTATCTGCGGACGCGATAAAAGTGGAAAAATGTTCCCATTTTTCCACTTTTATTGCCACTAAGTAGGACTTAATATGAGTTCTTACTAGTGTTCAGTCAGATTCGGACTGACTTGCTCTCCAAGCACTCTCTAGGCATCTTCTTCAGCGCTTCATCTACCCGGGATCGACACCTAGTCAGAGGCCACAAAGGCACAACGCAGTCCATGGCCCCAGTGGCCGCCCTATCCCAGGCTTCCACTAGGGCCTCAGTTGAGCTGTGAGCAAAGGATTCAGGAAAAGTCCCAAGCTCGATCAGGAATCTTTCAGGGTCCATCAGGCGCCTGAGGTGGAACCATCTAATCAGTTCCGCCTCCCTGCAGTGGGGGGTAGCAGTATGGAAGTCAAGCCTGAGGAGGAAAAGATCAAACCATGACAAGGGTTGAATAACAATATCTCCTAAAACTAGGTCATTTATCCACTGTCCAGAGACAAAAACCAGGTTGAGCATGTGTCCCTTGTTATGAGTGGGATCTCGAATTAACAAAGTTAGGTCCATGGAAGCCATGAACTCCCAAGCTGAATTGGATGTCTCTCCAATGGAAGGCATATAGGACCATAAGCCTGGAGGAATCAATCGTCAGCCCAGCTAACACATGCAGCAGCTCAGGCAGGACCAATGAAACACAGCAGGGAGACAGGCACATGACAAAAAGGCCCACCTGAGCTCCAAGGCCCCACTTCACAAAAAGGGACTCACACCCACCTATTTAAGGCACAGTGACCTCCCGAGGTCCAAAACTTTCCCTAATAACCATCACCAATCCCCCGCCCCTGCCCTGGGCTCTCAGCTGGTGGAACACCTGGAAGCCTGGTGGGCATAATTCCACGAGGGGAACATCCCCCTCATGGCCCAACCAGGTCTCCGTAATACACGCCAGGTCCGCTCTCCCCTTTTGTATGAGATCGTAAATGAGGAGCGCCTTATGTACCACGGACCTGGTGTTAAGCGACATCAGCCAGAGACTGGGGTCCTGTAGCCCGAGCACCCAGGGGTGCGAGAGGGGCAATGAGGGTCGGAACGTGCAATCGCTCTTAAACAGCGAACCCGGGTCCCCCGGGAATAATTTGGCCCTTGGCCCCCCACCTTGTCTGTCCTTCCCACTTATAGTAGAGATGGTAAACTGCCCAATGGAACGGGCAGTGCCCCCTTCCAGAATCCCAACATTTCCCAGCACTCCCAACTCGCATCCATTGATTAGCCCTGGCCTGTGCCCTGGCAGACTCCCCCACAAGCCTCTCTGAACTATCTGAATCGACCCTTCCCGCTCACCCCTTAAGATTTGATTTTAAAAACCCTGTAAAAAACCCCTAAGAAGCCTCTTCTTCACATGCCATCTCTCGGGATCCCAAGATCCGTCATTAGGGAAGCGTCTTGACAGGCAAGAGGGTCAGCCCTGGGAAAGGGGGAGTTCCCAAAGGGAATAAAGTTCTGTCGCAGTATAGCATAGTGGAGAGTGTGGCATCGGCCAAACAGAATGACATTAAGGGGAGATGGGATAGAAAGATCACATATCAACGGGGAAGCAGCCGACAGTGTCCAAGTGGGTAGCAGGAAGCATATGTCCATCATAGCCATGATCAATGTTGAACACAATATGAAGGGTAATGGCCAAATATCAAAGTCGCAGTAGATGATAAAGTCGCAGTAGATGATAAAGTCGCAGTAGAAGACAAAAGTTGCAAGATGACAAAGTGGCCAATAATGAGCGGCAGCAGCGGCTGCTTCAAAAATTGAGCTCCGTCCATGCCAACCATGCTCATATCCATCGCCAGAGCTGCACTCCGTCGACCCAGTTCATAGTGTCATGATGGGGAGGCAAACGCCCAACGGCACAGTACAGTGGTCCAGGCAATGGCGGTAATACTGGTGGGGGCCACAACAAAGGAGCCCCCCCTCCAACCATGGCCACACCAACAATCAAAGCCATCTTCCGCTTGTATCA
This sequence comes from Natrix helvetica, assembly GCF_964273705.1. Classification (NCBI taxonomy): domain Eukaryota; kingdom Metazoa; phylum Chordata; class Lepidosauria; order Squamata; family Natricidae; genus Natrix; species Natrix helvetica. The sequence goes on along the minus strand of NC_138551.1, from coordinate 54,126,982 downwards.
AAGCCAATGCCAGCTGCCTCAGCCGCTCCCCATTAGTCCAGTCTATAACATCCATAAGCAAAGGGGGAGCAACTGGGATAGTAGTGTGGGTAGTGGCTGCGGAGGCAGCAGCAGCAGAAACCCCTAAGGAAGGAGTCCCACCACCTCCAACGAGCACACCCATGCTGGTAGCTGAAGACGTTCTCCATTCTCCTCCAATCCACCCCGTTTCACTCACAACATTCTGGCTACAGGGCAGGAAATCGCAGCACAAGGGTACCCCCAAGGACCCAGGATGTTCCCATAGCTGGACCTGGGACCAACGATGGAGTAGGTTACCCCCTGCATACACTGAGGAAAGAAAAAAAACCATGTCCCCGAAGTTCTCCTCAAACACAACAGGACACCATTTTGAGCATGTGCTTTTGTGAGAAAAGCATGGATGGGAAATTCATACAGGAAGAAAAACACAAGTCGTGAAGAACTATTCAAAATAAGTTTGTCTGCCAACTGAAATAATGGAAAGTGAATATTACAATTATTGCTGTTTGGAAGTAAATTAAAGGAATGATATTACAAACTGCCACAGAAGTGTTTTGAGTTACATTAGTAAGGAGGTTTAGGATGCTTTGTCAAATGATGACATTAAAGAGGCTGTGAAAGAAGAGAAAAGAAATGAAGATGATTAGTACAAATGGTGATCAGATAAAGAAAATGATTGCAAAGAATATGATCAGAGAAAGCAAGGAAAAAATTTAAAAGGCATAAAAATGCAGAGAAATTGTTTGTGGAAATTATGGAAATTAAACCTGGTTTTGGAAATATATAAAGGAGGCTAAATTTAAATAGAGTTAATGTAATTAAGAATATAAGTGATGATATGGTTTGGGATGAAACTGAAGTGAGAAAATGCTGGAAGAAAGGTTGTAACTTTCTTTGGCAACAATAGTAGGACTTTAAGAAGTAAAATAGATATGAATTCCTGGATGTAATATAAGCAGTATATGAAGAAATTCTATGATGTGTCAGCTTTGTGAATAATTCAGTATTGAACAGGGTTTAAATGACAATGTGATAGTCAGTAACTACTGTAGCAGTATTCAGACCTTACCTTCTGCATGTAATCACTGTTCAAGCCAAAGCAGAAATACATTATATCTGATATCCTGCCTTTGGAAACGTTATCTTCCATTTCAAAAAATCTACCAGATAAAATCAAAATACTCATCATCAACACCATCTGCGTATCCTACTGTGTAAATAGTTGACCTGAACTGTCTTTTTTATATATATAACTGAAAACTCATCATGAACTATCACAACTATTACACTGCTTGTAATATTACAGATGAACAGGAACATACTTGAATGTCTTCATATACTACTTATATCGCATTCACGAATCATATTTTCTTGAAGAATTACTATTCTTTGCACAGGAGGCTGAAATATTTGTTCCAAGTAGTCTCATCCTGGGCAAGGTGATTTGAACTGCATTTTTTTGGCTGCTGTCACTTTTACCACTATGAACATGTTAGCTTTCATGACCAGATGGGATAGTAAACTAGAATGGAACAATCAGCAACATTCTAAGTTGCGCCCCATCTGCCTCTTTTTTGTGTGTGTGTGGGGATGTATTGGAAAAATTGAAGATATCCTCTCTCTGTGTCTCTCTCTCTCTCCCTCTTCCTCTCTCTCTCTCTCTCTCCTCCCACACACCCTCTCTCTCCCTTCCATATTCTGACCTGATGTGACCCATTTTCTAACTCAGACCTTCCTTTGTCAGCTTGTCCCACCACATTGCATTTACTGTTCTATTTAGTTCAAGGAGATTCAATTGGTGAGTAGATAGGTAGAAAGAATCACAAGCCTTTTTTTATTGATAATTTTTCAACCAAAGTATACCTGGCTATCATTACAGAAAAAAATATCTTATCCAGGAAGAAAGTTATGTAAGAACTTCCTAGATGTTCAATTACACCAAGCCATTATTATTGAAGCATTTTTTTAATGAAAAAAAAAGATTGTCTATAAATTGCTTCTGGTAATAGTATTGGACTGAAAAAACACCCTTCTGAGTTATCTTAATTTTCCAGTAGAAAAAAAGGGAAAAAAAAGAATATCTCAATTACTTAGGACGTCCCATGTGAAACATTTTATACACAACTGATTTTTTTTTAAAAAACTTTATTCTTATCTTAATGTTTTCATATATAGGCCTACAACTTGAACCCAACAAAAAAGCAATGAAATAGTTGATGTAACACCTAACTTGGTCCAGGTCAGTGAGGTGCCAGCTTGATAAAATTGAATGGATTTGCATATAGTATTTTTCAGAGTATAAGACGCACCCTTTTACTCCAAAAAAAGAGGGTGAAAATCTGGGTGTGTCTTATACTCCGAGTGTAGCCACCTGGGTCATCTGAAAAAGGGGCAGGCGAAGCTGGCGCTGCAGAGATAGTTATGGCTGGAAAGGACAGAGGTTTCGCTTTCAGAGCTCCCGCTCAGCTGGGCTCCCAGGAGGACTTAGCCAGTGGGGGCGGTGGCAGCAGCTCCTCACATTGCTGGGGAATGAAGTCATTGTGACCATTGGGAAGTTAAAAACCTAGAATAGGATGCAATCAAACTTGATTCAAAGGCTTTGGCTCCTGAGATCGGTGCGCTGCCATCCAAAATGCTCGTACCACGATCTCTGCAGCGCCCGCTTTACCTGTCCCTTCTCAGGCAGTTCCAGGCAGCAGAGATCATGGTAATAGCATTTCCAAGTGGCAGCGCAGATTGTTCCTTTTCCTTTCCTTTCCTCCACCCCCCTCCCCCAAATCTCTCCGGATTCTCAGGAGCCAAAGCCTTTGAATCAAGCTTGATTGTGTCCCATTTTAGGTTTTTAACTTCCCAATGTAGCGTTCTCCACCCCGCACCCCAAATCTTTCCAGATCTGCTTATTGCTATTGCTGCTATTGCGCCCAGCTACCGTATCTCTTTGCTGCAAGACATATCCGGACAGATTGGGTGTGGGGTGGAGGAAGGGAAAAGAAACAATCTCCTCATCATGAAGTCTTTTCTTAAGATGCTAGATCTTCACATTCTCTCCAGGAAAAGCTATTGGCATCATTGGGATCTTGGCTAGTGGAAGAAGTGCAGGATGGAAAGGAAACTTCAGAATGCAGGAGTGCCAGGTCAGGAGTCTCCCTGCAGCCTGGGACCTGCTTTTGCCCTGAAGCAGGGTTGCCAAAAGGCTGTGAACAAGCCTGGTTGTTCAAGGAGGCAGCCTTGCCAGGTTGTTTCCTTTGGGCTTCCCTTTTGCTGCTCAGGTGCCATTTCAGCAGCCCCCATGTGTCTTTCCTTCCCACTGAAGAGAAGAAGCGAGCCAACTGCCACTCCTTGGGCCAAGTGGCTCCATGTTGCTGGTCAGAGGGAAGGGAGGGGGGTGAAATAAAGCACAGAGAGATATGTTTAGTCCTGACCTGCATGGGAAGGGTAGGGAAAAGTAGGTTTGAGATAGATAAAAGACTTACTCTTTAGGAAGATCGAGCCCCCATGTGTCACATTTTTGCCCTCCCCCCCAAAAAAAACCAGAGTGCAGAGTGTTCCTGGGGGCCGGGGAGGCAAAACCTTTTTTTTTAAAAAAAATTATCCCTTCAAAATCTTGGTGCGTCTTATATTTCAGTGCGTCTTATTCTCCGAAAAATATGGTAAATGGATTGGACTATGCCATACATCTATAAATAGTACATTGTAGAATATAAAATGGAATATAAAAACAGATTGCTAAAGAAGTCTTCAGTGTGTGGTAAAAAAATTAATATGGTGGCCACAATGGTTTGATAAAAGCTTTGCTTGGATTTTTGTTTGTGTATTTGTGTCTTAGATGCAACATACATTAAAAAACCGCAGATGGGATTTCAAGTGTACTACGATTGCCACCTTGATAGTTTTGACCACATCCTGTGGTTTCCACTGAACCACATCTTTCTTCTCCATCATCCAGTTGCATCAGAAGTTATTCCTGTTCACCACATACAGTATGTGTGCTTGTAGAACCACCAAAAGTTCCCATTGCAATCACACATCTTAGAGAAAAATGTAACTGTCTTCTTTCTTAAGAAAGACATATTAAATCTATGCTTCTGCCTATTTTGAAGCATCTCCTTGAAAGTATTTGCATAGTTACATCAGTGATTACTTGGATTTTGTTTGTTGCTTTGTTTTAGGGATTGGTCTGGTTAGCACATTTGGTTGGGAGATACTGGAACAATACAGGATAAGCTGGGAACTGAAATACAATCAAAGTCAGCAATGGCAAAATACTCGAGAATCACAAGGAGCCAAGCCAGACATACTGAATACTTTTTGGAAAAACAGATATTTCAAAGTTTTATTCCCATTCTCCAAAAAATAATCCATACCACATCTGCCATTACATTTTTATTATATAACATTACCACAACATCAATAGCATGATGACAGTATAAGCACTAAAATTGATGTAAAGAAAACTCTTCCTACTTCTGTTAGTTTTTAAAGAATGATATTCACAAATTATTCTAATATTTTCTGCCCTCAGAGACCTTTTTCACAGAATTGGCATTGTTAGTTGCAAAGATAAGGGTTATGAAAAATTGCTTCAATAAAACACTGAAAACCTCTGAAAAATTATCAGAGGTGTGCTTGCCTTAAAATGGGGTGGTAGAAAAGTACACAATTGTTAGTCATAAAACTTTTTATTGATTGTTGTTAGGAATAAGCTTATAACTCATTAACATATTTTACTACACAAGGGTAAAATATTGTTGAGGCCAGTAGAAGTTGAAAAGGGTGGGAAGATTCAGCTTTTATACATTTGATTAGACAAAAGTTGCAGAAGGAAAATTCAGTATTTCTGAATTTCAGAGATTCTGAAATGGAGCTGCAGGCAAAGATATTGTTAGCTAGGCAGGCACATTGAGAGAGAGAGAGAGAGGGAGGGAGGGAGGGAGGGAGGGAGGGAGGGAGGGAGAGAGAGGGAGAGAGAGATCGAGATCCCTACAGGTTTAATTATGTATTGAAACCCTCCTACAACTCTTAATATGTCTTTATCTCTCTGAAATTTACAGGCAAAATTCCAAAATAAATATCTGGCTTAAACTAACACAGAACTGAAATAGAGAGGGGGGGGGGGGGGGAAGAAGAGCAATAATTTTATTCTGCCGTTATTACTAGTCCATTACTTGCCAAAGGCTTTTTTAGAATAGCCATGTTGGAAGGAGGGATTCATAGGTGGGTGAAAAGATAGGTAACTCGGTAGGTAGATTTAGGTTGAATCGTGGTATTACACTATATCATTTAGTGTAACATTTTCTGGAAGCACCTGAGACACTCTCTATGCCATCTGAGTGATGTGAAGCCTTCCTTTGAGATTGGCAACATTGTCAGTATCTACTATAGACTGCAAACTAGTAAGTACTGCTAATTGGGATGATCCAAGAAAATGCCTTCATGTGGATAAATTAGATCACTCTTGGAATATTTTCTGATTTAATACTTAAAAAAAACTTAAGCAAGAATATGTTCTGATTGATTATATGCCATTAAGTCACTGCTAACTCCACAAAGATAGATCTTATTCTGTATGATCCGTCCCCCAAATGATCTTCATGTCTTCCAACAGTATACCTAGTACTACTGAAATTGACTTCATGTGCCTTCTTACTGATGGTCCTCGTTTCCTTCCACTTTCTTCAGAGAACTGTGTCTTCACATAAGATGTCCAAAATATGATCATCTGTACATATGTCTCAATTGAGAACTTTAGATTGATGGATTCTTAAGATTGTTTTTTGTGGGAGGGAGCTGTCCATGGGATTTTTATAAGTCTTCTCCTATACTGTATTAAATTTCAATATTCAGTATCAGTTCAGTATCAATATTCCTTTTATTTCACATTTTCAAAGTAGACACTTCATGGAATCTGAATATCTTTTCCAAGGTTTTCATTGCTAGTCTGGCAAGTGCTAGTCTTTGTCATGTTTCTGAAATCTTGATACCTTTATTGTTGATAATCAATCCTAAAATGTAGGAGTTATCCAGCACATTATTATTTTTATTGTTAATTTTAAACTGATTGTTATGTATGTTGTTTTTCATTGATCTTTTCAAAATTTAATCTTATTCCATTTTCCACTGTGATCCTTGCTTTTTGTTACTAGAGTTTCCAGTTAATTAGCATTTTCAGCTAACAAAGTAGTCATCAATATATCAATAGTACAGGTTATTTATGTTTATTTCTTCAGTCTTAAAACTATGCTCATCTTCTTCCAATCCAACTTCCCTTAATACATATTCAATATATAACTTGAATAAATAAGGGACAGTATACAGCCTTGTCTCACTCACCCCTTTGCCAACCTGTACACAGTCTGTTTCACCATGTCCTGTTCATTCTCTGGCTTCCTACCTGCATATAGGTTTGTTATGAGAAGAATGAATTGTTTTGTGATTCTTATTTTTCTAGTAACATTCCACTGATTGATTTGATTAACATAATCAAAATCATTTCTATAATCAATGAAGCATATAAATAGTGCTTTTACCTTTCTCAATTTTCCAGCATGGATCACAATTGTTCTCAGTCTATTTGAAAGCCAGTTCAAACATCTCCCTTTCTTTGTAGGCTCTAACTTGTAATGGATGAGCTGTAGCATTATTTTTCTGGCAGGTGAAATTAAGAATATGGAACAATAGTTTTCACAACTTGTTAAGTCTCCTTTGTAATACAGTATGTAGACTTTCCTGTTCCAATCTGTTGTTGGGTTATTGTCCTTAATTTGTATACGGTAGTTTGATTAGGAGCTTTACTGATTCTGCTTATCATATTTCTGTAGTTGTTCCATCAAACTCTATAATTTTCTATCTTGGAAATGACTAAGTGCTGATTTTATTTCATTTATTTCAGTACTAGAGGTTCTTATAAATGGAAAATATTTTCTAAGGTGGCTTTGATGTTAACATCTTCAGTATAGTCCTTTATCTCTATTTGAATTAGCCATTATCTGTCCATTGGCATCCTTTAGTACAATAATTTAGGATTAGAATGTCCTTCTGAATTCAGACATCTTTTATTTTAAAAAAAACCTTGCTTTTTTGTGTATACTTCTATTTCCAGGGTTTTTAGGGATGTGGTACTCTTTGTTTCTTCCAACAAGCCCCTAAAAAGCTTTTAAGCTATTTATCTGATATCTTTGTCATTCTTGGTTTTTGGTAGACTGTTTGTTTTGAAATTCAGTTTGGCTTCTTCTGTTTCTTGAACTCTTATGAATCAGTCTTTTTCACAACCATATCTGCTTGATTTTATTGCAGAGTTCTTCTGATACCGTGTCAATTACATTTACTCAGAATGCCAAAGTGATTTCTTACATTCTCCTTGAAATTGAGGAACACATGCTCAAGATCCTATCATGCAAACTGGTTGATTTGTTTTGCTTTATCTAATTTGTAACTTGCATGGTAACTGTTTGTGAACCATTCTACAGTCATCATGGAGCTACAGCTTTCCTGGTGACCTTCATAATTTCCTTTTGGGAATATCTTAGTGTACATGGTTTGCAAAGTGCAAATGCTCAAGGGAGATGGAATAAGCATATTCATTTCAAAAGGATGAATATTTATTTTTCATGACTATAATAAAAACTTTAGTTATGTTGATTCAGAATAATTAGGTTCAATTTAGGTAAAGGTAAAGGTTCCACTCACACATATGTGTTAGTTGTTCCCGAGTCTTGGGGGCAGTGCTCATCTCTGTTTCAAAGCTGAAGAGCCAGCGCTGTCCAAAGATGGCTCCATAGTCATATGATTGGCATGACTAAATGCCGAAGGCACACGGAATGCTGTTACCTTCCCACCAAAGGTGGTTCCTATTTTTTCTACTTGCACTTTTACATGGTTTCGAATTGCTAGGTTGGCAAAAGCTGGGACAAGTAATGGGGCTCACTTTGTTAAACAGTGTTCGGGATTTGAACCGCTGAACTGCCGACCTTTCTGATTGACAAGCTCAGTGTCTTAGCCACTGAGCCAATGCATCCCTATGTTCAATTTAGGAAGTGTCTAAAAAATGGGCATTCCAGAGCACTTGATTTATTTAATAAAATAAAAGGTACATATAGTCCTCGACTTATAACCACTCATTGAGTGACCATTTGAAAAAAGTGACTTACAACCTCTCTTAAACTTAACACTATCACATCCTCCTCAAGGTCACAACTGGCATGTATTTATGATGGCTGTATCATTCCAAGTTCATATGATTATCATTTTCCACCTCCCAGTCAGCTTCCAACAAGCAAAGTCAATGGGGAAAGTTGGATTTGCTTAATGATCCCATGAGTCACTTAACATTTACAGTGATTTGCTTAACAACCGTGGCAAAAGGGTAGGAAAAATCAGGCACAACTCACTTAAAAACCATTTCCCTTTGCGAAGAAAATGCTGGTCCCAACTGTGATCATAAGTCAATGACTATCTATACAACCACCAGTTGTTATCAGAATAACTTAGGAAAACACAGACTGATTCAAGATGGGAGAGATTTTGTGGCAGAGTTGCATTTTTATCAGCACTCCAAGTCAATTTATATACAGAGATGGTTTTAAGGAGCCTCAAGTTATATGAATAAAAAGTTAAAATTGGCAGTAGAAACATTAAAAATCTTAGATGAGCAGACAATGCCGCTTTAGTAGCAGAAATGAAGAAGCTGCTTACCTCAAAATAAAGACAGTGAAAAAAATGGATTACATCTAAATAGCAAAAAGACTAAAGTAATGCAAAAATTGAGTACAGTAATATTGAGATAAAAACTGACAACAAAGAAATTGAATCATTCTAGAATTTCATTTTCTGAAATTGACCAATAAAAGACATTGAACCTAAAATTAAATGCATAATATTACTCAGGCACACCATGATGACTAGCCCAAAGATTTTGAAAATAAAAGAACGTATGTCTTAATACCAAGTGCAAAATAATAAATGCAACTGTTTTTCGATAACCATCAGTGTTGTGAAAGTTGGACAATAAAAAGCATGTAAAAGAAAACCAGACTTGGTTGAAATGAGTATGAGATGGCTACTGTACATACCTTTGACAGCAAAAATAATGAATAGTGGAGATTTCAGACCGCATCAAGGAAGAAATATGTCTAAAAGCTAAGCTACAAAGCTAGGGCTATCTTATTTTGGTCATGTCATGTAATCAAATTCTTTAGAAAAATCAATTATGAAAGGAATAGTTGGAGATGTTAGAAAGTAAAGTCTGCAAAGAACACAAGACAGACATAGCATCCAACAAGAGATTTGATTAAACTTGGAGGCATTAAATGGAGTTGTAAAACATCTCCATGATGAATTAAATGAATAAAATCTCTGGAAGTTGGATATGAGTGAACTGATGGAGGGATACGGACAGGGAAAGGGGAGAGGAGAGAGAGAATGAAGGTGAGGGAGGGAAAGATTCAACAATACATATTCATGAAGGCCTGAGAAGTCATTTCAGATATGTTACAAATCCTGAAACATGCAGTGTATTTTTTCTACTGCAGATGTATATGCATTTTTTCTTTATACATATACTGCATATATTGAGTATATGTATATCAGAGTATGTATATATGTATATATGTATGTATGAGTGTGGATGTGGATGTGTATTTATATACATACATACACACCCATACACACACACATACATACACACACACATACATACATACATACACACACACACACACACACATACATACATACATAAGCTATGAGTGGCACAAAGACCCATGGAAAGATACATGCTCAGCATTACAAGACAAGATAGAAAGACCTGCACATGGATTAGAGAACAAACAAAAGGTTACAATATCATCAAGAGAGTAAAATAATTGAAATGGAAATAGGCTGGTCACATAGAAAAAAGAATTAATTGCAGCTGGACCAAGGCATCATAGCATGGATCCCACTTAATAAAAAGTGTCCACAAAACAGACCTAAAACAAGGTGGGTCCATGACATTAACAAGAATTGCATGTCCAATTAGCAAAGAAATCTCAGGACTGTATAGGTTGGAAACACGTGGAAGAGGCCTTCATCATGCAGTGGATAGACAATGGCTAAAATGTGTGTGTGTGTGTGTGATGTTTGTTGTTAACAATCATTAATAACATCCAATAGATGATAGATATTATTTGTTCCTGAAGCCAATGGCAACATGCATTATTCACAAATGAGATGGGGGGGGGGGGCATTGATGTATGAACTGAGCCCATCTTTATATAGTCCTTAGCTAAGAATGACTACACAGAAAATATCAAGTAGACAAGAAGTATTAATTAAAGATCTGTGACTAAGCACCAGAATGACACACGAGACTATCATAATTTTGACTGGATCATAACCACATACAACAGGTTTTGACCATTCTGTTTCTGTCCTATGTTCTGTCAAACATATACGTATCACACATAAATACTAGGGCCTTGAGCAAAGGTAAATTTCTGCAACTGGAAATTCAGAGTGGACATTCTTGTTCAGATATGTCCTCTCATCAAAGTGATTTAATGTTATTTTTGGTGGGACAATGTATAAGGAAGCTGAGTTCCTTCTTTGACCTCAGGGTTGATTTTGATTTTATGTGCTGCGAAACATAGTTCTTACACACTAGAAAATCATCTCATGCTTTCCTCCTTCCATGCCTAGATGGTATTGCTTTATTGAAAAGTAGCCTGTTTGTTTTCCTCTCATTCTCCACTTTTTTCTTGTCTTCATTAAATACCAATTGTCCTTGATGTGTCACAGCTTACCCTGATGACATTTCAGCTGCCCCTGTTCCCATCACTTACAGGTTGCTGGAGATTGATGAAGAAGTCTGTCATGATCACCAAACATCCTTCTTGCAATCAAATGAAAACTAGAATGATATGTGATCCATATGCTGTTGGACTTGTGACACAAAACTCTTAGAGAAAGTTATTAATGAAGCTGCAAAGAAAAGCAATATGTGAGCAAAATTGCTTCATAGTAGTCAGTTTAACTGAAATTGAAATAAAAATATCCCTCTCTTAAGACTATTTTAAGAGCTGGATGGTGGGAACCAGTGGCGTAGCGTGGGGGGTGCAGGGGGGGGCGGCCGCACCGGGCGCAACATCTGGGGGGGGCTCGCACTCGCAGCTCTCTGCCCCTGCCTGGCTCACTCACTCTCTCTCACTGCAGTGCTGGCTGTGTGAATCCGATCCGAGCCGCCGCCCACTATGGAGGGGGGGGTGCCAGGCGTGCGGTGCGGTGCGGAGAGAGAGCGAGGGACTATCACTGTTTCTACAGCGAGTTGTGAAAGAAGTTTCTCAAAACTTAAACTATTTAAAACATATCAGAGATCTACAATGAGCCAAGAAAGACTGAGTAATCTAGCAATACTGTCCATTGAGAGAGACTTTAATGTAGATTTTAATTCCGTTGTTGAAAAAATTGCGCTAATTAAATTGTAGATTTGTATTCATAGACCTGCTGAAAATGTGGAGAATGTGTAATGCATGTTTGCACTTAATAAAGTGTTTGAAAATAAACTTGCATTTAGATGCATTTTACTTTAATTACATCAGTATTTTCATAACAAACAATACATGTGCTTAGGGCAGCGGTTCTCAAATAGTGGGACGCGCCCCCCTGGGGGGGGCGCGAGGCTCCATAAAGGGGGGCGCGAAGGCTCCCTTTCCATCTGGGTGCAACGGCGGCGAAGGCGTGGGCGAGGCATAATATATGCCGCCTGGAAGTGGCAGCACTTCGGACTGTGGATTTTCATTGGAGCCGCGGGCTGGAGCTGTGCAAGAAGCCTGCTCGGGCGGGGGTGGGAGGGAGGGAAGCATGGAACCGCCCGTCTTCGCCACCGCGTAGCTCGCCTCCCCGCCAGCAGCTCCACCACCAGCATTCCGTCTGGAAGCTCCACTGCAACAGCCGCTGTTGGGGAAGGGACAAAGGGGCGGCAGTCGCCCGATCTTGCCACCGCCACCCCTTCACCCCTGGTAACGGCGACTGTTGTGCTGCTGCTTCCAGCTGGGATGCTGGAGGAGCTGCTGGCAGGGAGGGAGGGAAGAAGGGCAGAAGGGAGGTGGAAGGAAGGAAAGAAAAGCAGACACGCCGGAGGGAAAGAGGAAAGAAGGCAAGCAGGCAGGAAGGAGGCAGAAGGAAGGAGGGAAGAATGGAACTGGAAGGGAGGCAGGGAAGGAGGGAGGGAGAAAGGAAGGATAGGCGGATAGGGAAAGAGGAAAGAAGGCAGGCAGGCAGAAGGGAGAGAGGTGCAAGGAAGGAAGAAAGCATAGATAAGCAGGAGGGAAAGAAGGCAGGCAGGCAGGAGGAAAGAGGAAGGAGGGAACTGGAAGGGAGGCAGGGAAGGAGGGAGGGAGAAAGGAAGGATAGGCGGATAGGGAAAGAGGAAAGAAGGCAGGCAGGCAGAAGGGAGAGAGGTGCAAGGAAGGAAGAAAGCATAGATAAGCAGGAGGGAAAGAAGGCAGGCAGGCAGGAGGAAAGAGGAAGGAGGGAACTGGAAGGGAGGCAGGGAAGGAGGGAGGGAGAAAGGAAGGATAGGAGGATAGGGAAAGAGGAAAGAAGGCAGGCAGGCAGAAGGGAGGGAGGTGCAAGGAAGGAAGAAAGCATAGATAAGCAGGAGGGAAAGAAGGCAGGCAGGCAGGAGGAAAGAGGAAGGAGGGAACTGGAAGGGAGGCAGGGAAGGAGGGAGGGAGAAAGGAAGGATAGGAGGATAGGGAAAGAGGAAAGAAGGCAGGCAGGCAGAAGGGAGGGAGGTGCAAGGAAGGAAGAAAGCATAGATAAGCAGGAGGGAAAGAAGGCAGGCAGGCAGGGGGAAAGAGGAAGGAGGGAACTGGAAGAGAGGCAGGAAGGAAGGGAAGGAGGAAGGGAGGGTGGAAGGAAGGATAGACAAGTAAGAGGGAAAGAGGAAAGAAAGCATGTGACTACGGTGGGAGACGAGGAAAGACCGGTGTGCTATGTTATGCAGAGGTATACTTATAACAATTTTATAGACAAATGATACTATTTACAGTCGCGGGGGGGCGCGAAATGTTTTCTTCTTCCTAGGGGGGGCATGACAGAAAATAATTGAGAAGCACTGGCTTAGGGGGTAAGGGTTTCTTTAACTAATCTAGTGGAAGAGACTCGAGTGCTAAAATCCATGGGTTAGGGGGTGCAAATTACTTGCCTTGCCCCGGGTGCTGACAACCCACGCTACGCCACTGGTGGGAACAGGCACAAATAGGATAGATAGATGATAGACAGACAGACAGATGGACAGATATAGATGAATGATAGAAAGATAGATAGATAGATAGATATGATAGAAAATCAGTTTCTATAAGAAAAAAAGTGTCAATAGTGTTTTAAAACAAGAACAGATTAGAACTGGAAGAAACCTTATTTGTTGGCATTTCTATCCACAATTATAGTAACTGAAGGAAAGCTGCAGTGAAATAGAGGTGTTGGTTTTAGTTTCAAATCCATATATATATTATTCATCATTTTAGCAATTGTCTATTGAAGGATGAAAGCCTCTTTCACATGTTTCCAACCAATACGGTCCTGAGCTTTCTTTTGCCAATTGGGCTCGCAATACTTGCTGATGTCATTTTGTTTTACATCTCTTTTGTGGACACTTCTTATCAAGTGAAATCTCAAGTGGGATATTTGACTGTCTTGGTCTATTTGCCATCAGTTCTTTTTACTATGTAACCATCCCATTTCCATTTCAATTCTTCTACTCTCTTGTTGATATTGTATACTTTTGTTTGTTCTCTAATCCATTCATAACTTTTGAACTGATTGTGAGGTTAGTGTCCATGTTTCACCAGCATATGTTAGAGCAGATAGTACACACTGATCAAAAACTTTTCTCTTCAGGCTTCTTGAAAATTATGCTTAGCTTGCTGAATGCTTGCCAACCACATTTAAGCATTAAATTTTCTTTATTGCATCACTTCCCATTTAGATCCATTGGCCAAGATATAAGTAATAGTCTACTACTACTCCAAATATATAAAAATTCTCTCTCTCTCTCCCTCCCATCTATCTGTCTGTCTGTCTATCTATCTATCTATCTATCTATCTATCTATCTATCTATCTATCTATCCATCCATCCACCCACCCACCCACCCACCCACCCAAAATAGATATTATGAACTAAATATTATGAACTGGCCATCGAAACTACATGATTATGAATGAAACATGTAACAGTAATACTCATTATCATTGGAGCATTTGGTACCATGTCCAAGAATTTTAAAAAATACATCAAGAAATTGCAGCTTCCTGCAATAACACCAGCAGAATTGCAAAAAATGCTATTCGGAACATCATACATTTAAGAAGATACTTGGTTGATACCTAGGATGCTGGCAGCAACCTGTATCAACCATCAGCACCAATCAATGATATATCTGATACATTTTAAAATGTTCAGTTGACTGAGTTTCATATTTAATGAATAGAAGAGATAACAATAATAATAACCCCACACATCTACCCTAATGACAGCATATAGTTAAATAAGCATTTAATGGGTTCCATCACATTCTGGGGTCCCCAAGCCAACCGGCAAAACCATATCTTCAGGGCCTGAGGAAAGAATGTCAAAGTTGGGGCCAGTCTAATTTCTGCAGGGATGATGTTTCATTTCTTACTGTCTTATTAGCAATTATACAAATATTTTAACAGTTTCTATGCAGTGTACATAATATAATAGAGATAGTATTGATAGCCATATTCTACGATTCTGTTTGCATATCACAAATAACTGACCATTGAGTAATTGAAGGTTTGTGGATTAAACCAGATCTGAGTTCAATCATCAATCCGATCTGCATTTCTGAATGATTACTGGATCAATTCAGTTTAATGTTGGAAAGCTGATTCTATTTTGGGGGAAAAGTGCATACTTGGAAGAGCTGAATATATGAAGAACTATGGGATTATGAGGAACTATGAAGACCTATGCTATATATCAGGACTAGAATAAATGATGAAGAATTGCTGACTAAGCAATTACCTTTTTAAAATGTATTTAAAGACTGTTCTTGTCCATTTCAGCTGTGCCAAGAATGACATATTAGTATCTTATGTTTCTTAGCTTGACATATGGTATGCATGAAATGACATAGGTCTTAATTGTACCTTACTAAAACAAGGTAATTCTGTAACATGAAGTTTGCCATGTGAAATTGAAGCCTTTGTTATTTTGCTTTGCCAAGTGTATTTTTAAAGTGGGATGAGGAGTAAAAAAAAAGTCATTATATATTAAAAGCAAGTCTTCAGATTACTCAGAAGAATAAACTAGTAAAGACAATTTATCAATGTTGCACAATTGAATTATTCATTTTTATTGCTACCGGTAGGTTGAACAATGTTTTACTTTGTGATATAGCAAATGCCCTTTGTCTTTCATCTTCAATATTACCTCTTACTGTTCATGCTCTTTCCAACCCCTCCTCCCCTCAATTTTCGCTACAACTGTAGAGCAATAATAAACCCAAGGTTTGATGGTCACAAGAAGTGATTTGATAGA
Source organism: Natrix helvetica (assembly GCF_964273705.1). Lineage (NCBI taxonomy): Eukaryota > Metazoa > Chordata > Lepidosauria > Squamata > Natricidae > Natrix > Natrix helvetica. Next base: position 54,111,419 of record NC_138551.1, on the reverse strand, counting down.
CATATTTCCACCTTGCCTAAATCATATAGTGTCAGTTCAAGGCACTTCAATAAGTCTGAGATCAATTGGTTTCAATTCTGGTTCAAAATCTCATATTTTCTTTGCAAACCTGCAAACTTGTGACTGATAACAGATTGTTATCAATCTATTCTTCTATTTACATTTTAGGTCCTGAATTCAAGGAAATGCCATATCCATTCCAGCATCCTGCTCAGTAAAATTTGCTTGCTTCTTTCTGTCATTTGAGTTCCCTTAGCAATACATCACTTCATTACAGCTTTTTTTTTTAAACAAAGTTTTATTGGTTTTTTTTTAAAATAAGAAGGAAAAGGGTATTGGAGTAGGTTACAAATTTTGGCAGTTACAATGTGTTAAGGGTGTCCCCGCCCCCTGTACTCATAGTATTCATTTAAACAAATAATTCAATATTACATAGTGGTAATTGGTCATCCCTCCCTCCAAAAGATCCAGTCTCTGTGTATTTTTACTCGTCTGGTCTTGGTTCGCTTTCAGCTGCTCTCTCATCTCCTTTAGTTCACTTTTTATGTCCTCCTGTCCCTTTAAGATTTGTTGGAACATCTGTTGAAAGTCTGTCTCAGCAGGTTTAGGCTGCATCAATGATGTTAACGTTTGTTGTCCGCTCGGACTTGAAACTGTAGATGTGGGGGCGGAGACAGCAAAGCCCGGCTTCCCCGGAGGTGGTCTTTTAGGTGGCATTATATTGAGCAGTAAAAGTTCAAAGTCAATACAGAGAAGAAATTAAGAAGGGAAACCGCCGAGAGAGTTCAGGAGGCTAGGGGTCCAAGCAGAGAGGAAATTGTTCTAATTACTTCTGGCAGTAGAGTAAAAAAGTCCTTTGTTCCAGGGAGATGCAATTCAACCGGAGATTTGTCTGAGTGTCACAGAGGACAAAGACAGGAAGCCTGAACTTCTATAGGTGGAGCCAATTTTCAATGTTTATAAAGACAACAGAAGTGTGCCATCTTGCCCTGCCAGCTTCGGGGTTTAGAGGCATAACAAAAGTTTCCAAAGTTTCCAAAATTTTCAGATCATCACCTCATTTATAAAGTTAAAATCCAAAATCCGCCTTTGTTATGGGCGTGAAATCATTAGTTGGCTCTCTCCCTTCCTCCTCCTCTAGGGCCGAGAGCAAAAGGTTTTAAAGCCGCCTGTCCGAGGGGGGAGAAATACCCCTCCCTCCAGTCACGCCTCTCCAGCCAAATTGAAAACGACTTTAAAAACAGCTGACAGTTTTTTCTTTCCTTTTCTTACGAACAAGCAAGGGAACGGGGGGGGGGAGTTTCCGCCTCACCATACAGCAACTGCGTCCTTCAAATCGCGCGTTCTTCCAGCTGCCTCCTCCCAAAGACGCCGCAGCGCCTCCCCATCATGCCTCCCGGTGCCTAGGGCGATGCAGGGCCCCCCAGCTGCCGCCGACTCAGGGGATCCCCCGCTATGCCGCCCCTTCGGCAGGAGCCTCTACAGGGCGTCCTGCGCCCCCCAAGCGGTGGGCGGCCCACCAGAAGAGCGCGGGGCGAGCAGAGGCTGCCCGTCAGGTCAGCAGCCGGAACCGGAAGTGACTTCATTACAGCTTTGATGTAGTATTTCAATTCAATTGACATTGCATTTTTCGTAGTTCGAAGTAGTGGAAGCTTGATGGTATGGGGTCCAGAATGCCTTAGGAGATAGACCACTAAACCATAACACTTTTTACTCTCTGTATTGATTAACTGAAAATAATTGGCTCATGCGTATTAACATTTCAAAATCCATAAAAATTTAACAAAATAAAGATAAGTTGCTTTGAATTGGGAAGCAGACATTATGATAGTTTGGAAGTATCCTTGGCCAGAAAGGTATACATGGTATCTGAAAGCATACAATTTTTTTTCTAAACTTGTTTTTAACATATGATGTATATTTCAATTTACATTAAATGGGGATGTGCAAATTAGCTTTGATATAATTTTATTTTCTAAACCAATTTAGAAAATTGAGTAAATTTGATATGATATTTCAAGTCAAAATACTGATTAGGGTTTATTCTATTTTCGAAGTTCAAATAAAGCTCTTTTGCTCTACACGAAAATCCATTTATGTACTATTCAAAAGAGACAATAAATGAGTAAGAAAGAAACAAAAAGTTCAGAACACATCCTCTCCAACAACCAGCACCTGGATAAGTAGGGGTTAAAACTAGATGAACAATTGAGCAGAAAATAATACCCTAATCAAGGAACTACCAAGGAGAAATCCTTCCAAAGCTGTCAGGGAAGCTATATAAACATATGAATATAAACAGGGAACAAACCCCACACTCACAAACACTGATGATATTATGTAGTTCAGTAATGAAGTGTCTACAAGAAAAGTTCAGAGACCACCAACGTCAACCCTAAACTACATGTGCAGTATATATTGTTTTACTGGAAACACAAAACTCCTCTAAATATTTTCATTTAATTTATTTTGCCTGATTCCACAATTTGTTTATGAAAGTTAATGTTTAGACCTCTTCAACAATTGCAAGCTTTTAATATGAAAGAATGTAAAGTTATTAAACTAAGGGATTGTTTCATAATAACAGCATTTAATTTAATATATATTTCAAATGAAATTAAGTTTAGCTTTTTTTTCCTGGAGCTGTTTCTGTTTCTTCCAGTCTAATTTTGCGTCATTCCTGCATCCTGTTTATACAACTTTTCTTGTATAAATTGCAAGCAAATACAAGGGTGTTTTTTTCTCTCTCTCTTCCCGTCCCCCATTGTGCAACCTTATTTAAATCCAGCTGTACTTCTTGGTTCTAAAACTGACTGAGTTCATCTATTGCAGTTGGATGAATTACAGCTCTTTGCAAGGAGCTTGGTTTGAGGCAAAAACAAAAAATGGAAAAGCTTCCAAACGCCTTGTGTTCAAATCACTCTGTGAAATCCTATGGGTAATGCTCTCCCAATGACAAAGCTACTCTCCTTTTAAGCAAAGGTCTTTTATCAAGTGATATAGCCACACATTTTCAATCATCCTCGTAGCACAATGAAGAGACAAACCCTGTTAGTGTTGTTCTCTGGGGAAAAAGAAATCATAAAATTCACTGGCTAGCTACACCTAGGGACTAATCCTGGCTTTGAGTTCCTATGAATTTTAGCAACAGTGAGGGAAATGTAATTCAATCTTTTCAGCCTTGGTGATATGTATTCCCGTCAGTGGCTTTACGATAAGGAAAAGACTGAGGAATGAAACTTTTGATGAATAACCCAGAATGCAATGAATAATATACAAACATTTCTCTCCTCTCGCTCAAAATAATTCTAGGTCTTTTTTCATTTTAATCCTTGTTCTATTCTGAAGACCTTTTATACTTTAAAGAAAAAAAATCTTATGAGTGTGTCTCTACATTGAGGGGTGCATATTTTTGACAGAAAGGAGTCTTACATGCAATGCATTCACTCTTTTATGGCTTAAAGGCCTATCATAAAACAATTTGGAAGGGATCCTAAAAATTGTCTAGTCCAATCTCCTGCTCATTCAGCAAACCTCTTATGGCAGCATATCTACTGGTATGTCTCTAATAAACTGCAACAGAGGTTTTGATGCAGTAAAACATATCTTATTAGCTATTATGGTGATAGTGATGCTATAGAAAAATCCAATCCTCAACTTATTTATGTAGTAATATTTTCTCCCAAATTTCATTCAGATTCATATCAGAATCATGAATAATATTTCCTGTTTTGAGGAGATATTTGGATGAATGTGCTCAGTGCCACTTCTCATCAAAACTCTTCCTTGTAATTGCTTTTTTACTTCCCATCAACTTCCTTTTATCTCTTGGCATACTTTGTATCAAGTTTCCAGAGGGAGAGGGCAAATGGTGCAGTAGTTATTGTTATTTTTCCCTCTACCTCTCATTGCTTGCTCACTTGCAGAAAACCAAACATTTATAGGAAAATAATAACCCAAAGTAATAGAGCAAACATGGAATTTGTATTGATTTGCTTCTTGATCTACATACAATGACCTTCTCACATGAACATATGAGTTCTCTAAATAATATGGCTCAGTCTTCGTCAAACTGACATTCTTTAGATATGTATAATTTATATTCCCATAGTCAATTGGCCTTCTGGCTTTTATAAGACATGAAATCAAGACACTTAGTTGAAAAAAGCTCAGACATGGTGCCAGTCTGCAGTTTCCAGGACTACAAGTAAACTCTCTTCAGATCTTGACAACCATTGTGGTAAGGGCTAAACTGGACTGTCTGGTCAGGAAGGACATTGATGCCAGCTTTAGTTCCAGCCATATGCTTAACATGACATGTCCTTTGGTCTCTGCAACTGTCCTCTTATTATATTTGGAAGGGGGGCTGGCAGGATCTTGATTCATACAGAGTAATATTTCTTTTACTATTTGCTTTGTATTATTGCTGTCTTTTCTAAACTGTTTTCTACCTTTAGAATCACATTAAGAACTGTGTAGATGCTAACATTCTTTAGAAACTGTTTTCACGCACATTCTGTGACAAGTTTCATAAAAAGTGTGCATTTTGCTAATTAAAAAAATGTCAAATCTGGCCTCTCATTAGGAAGAACTAATCAATTGCTTCAAGCTGCTCATTTTAGATTGTCTGCAAAGACAGCAAACAGTTAGTTATGTATTATTGTTGGGTTTTTTTTTTATTGCTAGGAAGGAAGAAAGACTTGTAAGTGTTGCAGGATCATTAAACACTTTAAAGGACAACATTTTATCTGTATTTTACTCTTTCCAGCTTCTTAAAACCTACAAACATCTCTAATTAGGAATCACTGAGCATTACAAATTTGGTTGTCTCAGGGAACGGAACATAATGAGCCATAGAGCACATTTGAGTTTCTCTACCCACATTTGCCAAGGAGATGGATTTGACCATTTGGAAACTAGGAATTAGTTTTGAAGGGAAATGATATTTTAATTATTTTTTACCTGTTTGCTATGAAAGGTTCAGGCACACTAAGAAGACAATCAGTCTCTTTGTGAGAACTCAGAGTAGGGTAAATGCAATTGTTTTTAAGATGGCCTGACCTGAGCTACTTTTTTTCCCGAGGCAAAGATCGGAATAGCATTTCTATTCCAGATCTTATATCATGGTACTGAGTTTTTCTCTAATGTTGTCAAAATAATATAATTATCTGTTTCATCTGAATGCAGCCGTTTAGCTCAATATAAAGCAGATCTGTATGCCAATAACATCCATCACTTCCCAATGTCATCTGAAGCAGGATGCCATCCATTCTTCACCATGCCCTGGGGGTTTGAATATCATTCTGTGTTAATTTATTTTCTTCCAAATATTATTTTACACTGGAGCAAAATAAGAGTTTGATGAGAGAGAAAAAAAAAATATCAAATGCTTTTTTTTTTTAAGAGGACGTTTAGCTCAGACTTGACTCTTTTTTTAACATAGAGATGGGATACAGAAAAACAGACTCTTAATTATTTACAAATGAAAAGTTAGCTTGCTAAAAGCCATTCTGTCCTGAAAATGAGCAGTGAGGGATTAACAGTGGTTTATTTATCAGCTGTTACTTCATCCGAACTAATTTGACAAACTGATCTTTAAAAAATGAACCAAGCATACAGAAGAAAATCACAGAGCTCTCTGTACTATGTAGTTTGCAGCTTAATAATTACTAAAATTAGATTAGTTTAATCAGTTGTGAATATATATGTATGTGTGACATGGAATATTTTCCTTTAGAAGACCTATTGACATGAAAGTGAAGCAATCCCATTACTAAAGTTTAAAAATTGTTGTGGTTAAAACAGGTGAAATAGATTTTATTTCTAAAGCTGTATTGATTCATTAAATGGTGTTTAGTCAATTAAGTTGTTAGTCTAAGGCTAAACAATTGATTCAAGGAGCAATTACATAATTTAGTTTTTTTTTATTATGTGACTTTTATTGTGTTTAATAAGAGCAATTGTCCATCAGTGAAAAATACAAGTAAAAATTTTAAATTACTAAAATTATATTGCTTTCTTTCTACTAAGTTGATCAATTGGAACAATATCAGCAAAACTAAATCTGGACAACAAAAATATGACTGGTCACTAACCGACAACAGATATGGAAATATGAACTTTTTGCTTCTATTTAATAGACATTCTGATTTTGTAACCTAGATCTGAACATCCTAAACAATGCTGTAGGAAATGCAATAGCTGGGGGTTTGCAGCTTGAAAATGTTTATTTACAATTGTGCAAATCTACTAGTATAAGCTTTTGCTATATTTTGATTGTGCCATTAGTTATATTCATATAGTTTTCTTCCATACACAATCCCAACATGCCAAATAAATGATAACTATAGGTTGGTGGTAGTGAACCTATGAGAGTGCACATGTGTGCACTGGCCAGCTGCTCTTCCAGTGTCTGGTGCTCAAGTGCATGCAATGACCAGCTGTCTGATGCCTATGTGCATGCTGGAAACCATAAGATCAGCTGTCAATGGTGTGCATGCCCATAGAGAGGGCTCTGCATGCCCCCTGGGGTATGTGTGCCATAGGTTCGCCATCATGGCTATAGATCATAGCTATAATCCATAATTTATAATTAATGCTTAGGGTCCTATAGAAATACAGTGCTTTCTTACTATAATTTTTACTGCCAGCTTACTTTTTTTCTGTTAATGATGCATTGATTACATATAGTGAAATGTGATCCTCATTTATAAATAAAGAAAAGCTATTATCAGGAAAGGGAGAACCAAGGAAAGGGAGAACCAAGAAAGAAGCTTGAAATTATTGAAAGAGAAAGATTTCTATTATGAAAAGCAGAGTAAGAAATCTAGGCAGTTTATATATGTAATCATTGTAAATAAACTAATGCAGTTTATTTACAATGGTTAAATATATAAATAGTCTAGAATTGCTTATAGAAAATCTCAGCTTTTTTGTAAAGAAAAAATAGTCCACCTGTCACAAGACATAACAAAACTGCAGACAAAATTACCTTGTTTCAAAACATTTAAAGCTGCCTTGTACTGAATCAGACAACTGAAGATGACAGAGATGTATATAGGAATATCTGCAATGCTGAGTTAAAAATGTCAGTTGTGAACAAAATAACTTTACTATTATCAATAGAAACATTAGCTATACAGATATACAAACAGAATAATTCCAGTGAATCAATACTGAACTCAGTGATCCGTTTTCTCTTGCAGAAAGCCAGTGGTTTATTATCTCTCATTCTCACACTGTTGTCTTAAACTGCTTGCTGTAAGTTAAGGAGCCTTAAAGGCAATAAAACCAATCAGCTGTTCCTGGATAACTCAGACTCTTCCCATGTCTTCTGGATGTCGGTTGTCACTGAAGACTGTATCTTCTCGCTTGTCAGTTAATGTGGCTCTTTTCTCTCATCCATGGATGTGACCTTCTTCCTGTGGCTTGGCATTTTGAAACAAAATTTTTGCTCATCCATGTATCCAAGTTACACTCCTCCATCTCAGACCAATATAAGATAGATTCCATATATCCTTAGGCTATTTTTCTTAACCTTCTTCTTCTTTTCCTAGCCATATCGGCTATTGACATCTAAAACCCTTCCTGATATTTTTCTTTGTGTGCCACCACCTAATGTACCTTTTCATGTACCCATGGTTCAATTAGTTTCATAGCCTTCTAATTCTTCACTCATTCCTTCCTAAACTTGATGTCCCTAACTTTATTTCTTTTACTTGCTTCCCTCCTTCCCTCCCTCCTTTCTTCTCTTCCTCCCCTCCTCTCTCTCCCTCTCTCTCTGCCTCTATCTCTCTTGCTCTCCCTCCCTCTCTCTTGCCCT